>NC_140581.1:351514033-352169867 GCF_964204655.1 Triturus cristatus
GCACCGTACCCACGCATTCATGTGTGGGTACGGTCCGTACCTAAGTACTCATGGGGCCGTAGGGGTACGCACTGTACCCACGTATTAATGCGTGGGTACGGTCCGTACCACTGTTGTCATGGCGCCGTAGGGGTACGTGTGGTACGCACCGTACCCATGCATTCATGCGTGGGTACGGTCCATACCACTGTTGTCATGGCGCCGTAGGGGTACGTGTGGTACGCACCGGACCCACTTATGTTGTTCTCACCTTCGGCAGCGTGTGCGTCGGGTGTGGTGCACCAGGTCGTAGGCCGAGAGGACCGGGATGACATGTACGATGGGGTTCATGACTGTACGTCGTGTCGGACTCTGCTTTTCCGGCTGTGTTTGGCTCCCGTAAACAAAGAGCCGTACGGAGTGACGTCGGTACGAATCGTACCTGCTGGGCCGGAAAACGCTGGTGAAATACGGACGGATGTGGCGTACAAGCATATCCGGATCGGAATCGTGGGTATTTTTTTGCAGTACGGTCTTTTGTACTTCCTAAGTTGTGACATGAGTTTACCTGGTACGAGTCGTACGGAGAAAACGCTCCGTATGACTATTCGGAATCGACCCCTAATTGTTAATTAATTATTAATTGCTAAATGTTTTTTAATAATTATTGTTTTTTGGTATTGAAAATGTATTATTTTTGAATTCATTATTATTTGGTAATACATTTTTAATAATTATTAATTAATTGTATTTATCATCAATTTAATTGTTAATTAATTATTAATTTGTAATTTTTTAAAGTAATTATTTATTGGTAGTGTTAATTAATTTACTGTAATTTAATAATTAAATTATTATTTACAAAAAATATATATATATTAGTATGTTATTTTAACCCCTACGCTATCCAACACTTTCCCTACTGTTGCACTCTCTGGAGTTGGAATAGTAATTTTAACCCCTACGCTATCCAACACTTTCCCTACTGTTGCACTCTGGAGTTGGAATAGTAATTTTAACCCCTAAGCTATCCAACACTTTCCCTACTGTTGCACCCTCTGGAGTTGGAATAGTAATTTTAACCCCTAAGCTATCCAATACTTTCCCTACTATTGCTCCCTCTGGAGTTGGAATAGTAATTTTAACCCCTACGCTATCCAACACTGTCCCTACGGTTGCACCCTCTGGAGTTGGAATAGTAATTTTAACCCCTACACTATCCAACACTTTCCCTACTGTTGCACCCTTTGGAGTTGGAATAGTAATTTATACCCCTATGCTATCCAACACTTTTCCTACTGTTGCACCCTCTGGAGTTGGAATAGTAACTTTAACCCCTACGCTATCCAACACTTTCCCTACTGTTGCACCCTCTGGAGTTGGAATAGTAATTTTAACCCCTACGCTATCCAACACTTTCCCTACTGTTGCACCCTCTGGAGTTGGAATAGTAATTTTTACCCCTATGCTATCCAACACTTTTCCTACTGTTGCACCCTCTGGAGTTGGAATAGTAACTTTAACCCCTATGCTATCCAACACTTTCCCTACTGTTGCACCCTCTGGAATTTTTACCCCTACGCTATCCAATATTTACTGTTTTAGTTAATGTATTGTATAATTTATTCAAATTTCTTTTTTACAATTTGTTATATATAGTTTTTATATTTTTATTTATATTATTGTTGTATGTGTATGTATGTATTTATAATTTATCAAATGTTTTTTTAACAATTTATAAGTTATTATAATAATTGTAAATATTATAAGTAAGTATATATTATATTTTATATTTATATGTTTAATTTTGTTTTACGATATGTATTACTTATAATTGAAACATATTTTTAACTATGTTTATTTTAATTATATGTATTATTTATTTAATTTTACATTATTTTTAAACATTTTTTTAAAAACGATATTTTTAACAACAATATTTTTGACAACCATATTTTTTTCTCTCGATATTTTTGTACTTACCATAATGTAGATAGGACTTCAATATTTTTTTGCATCGATTTTCCGCCTCCGATATTTTTGACGTCGATATTTTTGAAGTCGATATTCTGTCAGACATTCGTATGAGATATCTATCCCGTTGAAACGGAATACCCCATCCTCCAAACTCTATGCTAGGCTCCAAGTTTTATATTTTCTGCAAAAGGCAAGATGATCCATCTACTAGAAGAGGCCATGCATTTGAGTTCCAAAGTTGAACCATCTGAATACCTAACACCAACCCACCTTTACGTACCCTCCGAAAACAACAGATCTGCAGAACAGCATGGCCACGAAGGAAAAGTTGCTCACCTGTAATCCTAGATCTCTTCTAGGGGACTCATCATCAAAGTCATAAGCACTGAATAGTCCACACAGGAGCAAGGATCCCGCTGCAATTTTAAAAATGATACATATATGTATATCCAACTTTGTGCAACAGTATATTACAGACATGCTTGTAGCCTAAAAAGCAAGGCTAAAAATGGCTACAATTAATTTAATTTTCATTTTAAAAACAAAGCCAAAAATTAAAGTTTTTTGTCAGTGATAGCAAAGTGACCATAGAAAATCTTTCACAAATCTTTTTAAAAAGGAAAATGAAAAGGAATGTGTGACATTGTTAGCCAATAGGCTGTGATGCAATGCATTGTAGAGAAAACTGGCACAGGTGACAGTTAGAGCAGGTCATTTTTAAGGAAATTAGAGGGTCCTGGGTAAAGAATTGCTGAAAACGGTCTTATTTAATTTCCAGGGAGGTGAGAGGATGACTTTGATGAGGATTCCCCTGGAAGAGAACTGGGATTACAGGTGACTACCTTGTCCTCTTCCTTGGGATCCTTATCAATAATCATAAGAACTGTGTGGTATTCCATGCTGTCTTCACCCTCTGGAATTTCCTGCACTTCGGGTTCTCAGGGCGTTTGCGTTTGAAGTGTGGAGTTAGAACCAAGTGGAGAACAACAGCTTGGCTGAGCTTGATATTGGATCTTGAATAAAATCTTTGAAGAAACTTATTGGATTCACTGTGGTGTACTTTATTACACTGGCGACGAGCGGACGGCCATTTGGAACGTAACAGCTGACTGCTTTGATCTTATCTGATCTGTCGAGTTTTAAAAAAAAAAAAGATTACTTCGACGGGGCTTGAAATTCGATCTTCACTTCATCCTGAACGTTTTACTTGAAGTTGTCGGCACCGGAAACTCTGGAATTTCTATATGCCACTGATAACACTTAACCTCACAGGTCAGTTTTTCAGAGAGAAAAAAAATAATACTGTATTCAATAATTTGGTGTGCAGACTGTGCGGACCGGTGCATTTTTGGTGTACAATGCAGGACAAATATGCCTCAGGGTTCAGTCCTGCCAAGTACCACGCATCAGGTGTTAGACTACCACATTTATTTATTTTTATTTTACAGAGTTTTATATAGCGCGAACTTGACCCGAATCGGGTATCAGAGCGCTTTACATACCAGTTGCATTACATGAGGACACATTCATTTTTGCTAGGCACAGGCAGATTAAGTGATTTGCCCAGAATCACAGGATGTTCAGCGTCATTGCTGAGACTCGAACCCAGTTCCTCAGATTCGAGGTCGACCGCCCTAGCCGTCAGGCCAACTCCTCTCCCCTAGTGTTGTACTCTGCATTACGCCTATGCAGTGTGGGAGCTGGCACTGAAAGCGCTGCCTAAAACTGATGCTGTGGCAGCGCACCGCCTGTGGCATGCCCAGGCTGCTCCCACAGGCTTGTGGCTAGCAGCCTGGGCAAGGCTGCTGGCAGACTCACTCAACTGCTCCAATGTAAATATTGTGATTCTGAATCCCCGTGGTGTGGCTCTAACCCTCAGCCTGACTTCATGGGGAGGACACCTAGCTGCCAGAGTGGTCACTTTTTTTTCAGAGCTAGCAGAACGCTCCTGGTTTGAGAGAAGTGCCGCAAATAATCATGGAGCCGGCTGCAGCGCTTGCAGGCTGCCTGCTGCAGCTCGCACCCGGCCGATGCGTGCTGTGTGTTAGCTGTTATCCCCAGGCCGAATTCTTTTGCTAGAGACTGAGAGGAGTCAGTCAGTGACAGAGCGGCTGCCAGGACATTCTGTCACCGGACGGCGCTGCCGGGGACTTACAGATGTCAGGACAGGGGTTTAGACAAACTATTAGAGGCGGGTCGGGCGGCAAACACAAAGTGCAGCGTCCAGAGCCTGCATGCAGCCAGCTTTGCAGACCAGAGTGGCTGTCTACAATGGAGCGCCAAAAGCGCAAGGCCATACAGCGTTATGAGCTCCCAGTCTACTGCCTCTGAAAATGCCCAGGGTCTCATCAGCAGGCAGTTGACATGCATATCTGGATGATGGTAAGATAATAAATTGATAATGTGACCAGGATACATTCAGGTAGAGTTATGATGGGTCATTTCGCATATTGAAGGACCAGTTAGCAAGGGTTGTTTGAGCACACTTTGTAGCATTTTTTAGTGCAGGTTCAAGGCAGAGACGCAAACTCTTAAGTGCTAGGTTATTTTCATGTTGTGCACAGTACAGGCTAACGCAGACAGGTTGTAAATGCGCTCCACACCGTCTCGTCATATGAGACTTCTTGGAATCGATACGATTCCAGAAGCATCGTCCCAGCTCTGCCTTCAGCTTTCATTCGTGCACGTCGTTTGGCATCACAAATTATGCCAAATGCAGTGCAATGATTGCACTTAAGGCATGCCAATCATTCCTTGTTGTCTCATTTTAGGCACGCCCACCGGGATTGGATCGTTTACGGGCGGATTTACACTCTTTCCTTTAAAGGACTCGAAGCACTATTTTTTTCTCATTTGCAGCACCGTCCACACGCTTGTAATGGCCGCTGACAGCCTCTCCTGCTTCAGCCCCCCACCCTCGCAAAATGTGGAGTTCTGCTGCATCATCAACGCACCTTATCTCTCTGGTGTTTAGCTTTTTAAAGCAATCTATTCATGCATTCATTTGCGAATTATGATGTGCTGACGAGTATATTTCGTGTGAGGCGGGGTTGGACTCCACAGGTATGTTTGAATGGTCCAAGTTAAGGATACAATGTATATTTGTAATACATGTTCTGGTTTGCAGACATGAACCCAGTGGTCTTCGGGGGTAGTTAGCCAGGCCTTGGAAGAAACGTGGGCTCTCGTCACACAGGGTCAGCAGAGCTGCTTTAGAGGGAGAGAACCAGGTCAGCAGAGCTGCTTTAGAGCCAGAGAACCAGGTCAGCAGAGCTGCTTTAGATCCAGAGAACCAGGTCAGCAGAGCTGCTCTAGAGCCTAAGAACCAGGTCAGCAGAGCTGCTCTAGAACCAGAGAACCAGGTCATTCGAGCTGCTGTAGAGCCAGAGAAACCAGGTCAGCAGAGCTGCTTTAGAGGTAGAGAACCAGGTCAGCAGAGCTGCTTTAGAGCCTGAGAACCAGGTCAGCAGGGCTGCTCTAGAGCCTAAGACCCAGGTCAGCAGAGCTGCTCTAGAGCCAGAGAACCAGGTCAGCAGAGCTGCTGTAGAGCCAGAGAAACCAGGTCAGAGGGCTGCTTTAGAGGGAGAGAACCAGGTCAGCAGAGCTGCTTTAGAGCCAGAGAACCAGGTCAGAAGAGTTGCTTTAGAGCCAGAGAACCAGGTCAACAGAGCTGCTCTAGCTGACACTGCCTGACTGACACTGACTGACTGACTGACACTGCCTGACTGACACTGACTGACTGACTGACACTGACAAAGACTGACACTGACACAGACTGACTGACTGACTGACTGACAATGACTGACTGACAATGACTGACTGACAATGACTGACACTGACTGACTGACACTGACTGACTGACTGAAACTGACTGACACTGACTGACTGACTGACTGACTGACTCTGACTGACACTGACTGACTGACACTGATTGACTGACAATGACTGACTGACAATGACTGACTGACAATGACTGACACTGACTGACTGATACTGACTGACTGACACTGATTGACTACACTGACTGACTGACTGACACTGCCTGACTGACACTGACTGACTGACTGACTGACTGACTGACTGACACTGACAGACTGATTGACACTGATTGACTGACACTGACTTACACTGACTGACTGACACTGACTGACTGACACTGACTGACACTTTGATACTGACTGACTGACTGACACTGACTGACTGACACTGACTGACACTGACTGACTGACTGACACTCACTGACTGACACTGACTGACTGACAATGACTGACTGACAATGACTTACTGACACTAACTGACACTAACTGACACTGACTGACTACACTGACTGACTGACACTGACTGACTGACACTGACACTGACTGACACTGACTGACACTGACTGACACTGACTGACTGACACTGACTGACTGGCTGACTGACTGACTCTGACACTGACTGACTGACTGACACAGACTGACACTGACACAGACTGACTGACTGACATTGACACTGACACAGACTGACTGACTGACACTGACTGGCTGACACTGACTGACTGACTGAAACTGACTGACACTGACTGACTGACACTGACTGACACTGACTGACTGACACTGATTGACTGACATTGACTGACTGACAATGACTGACTGACAATGACTGACACTGACTGACTGACACTGACACTGACTGACTGAGACTGACACTGACTGACTACACTGACTGACTACA
Organism: Triturus cristatus; assembly: GCF_964204655.1. Classification (NCBI taxonomy): domain Eukaryota; kingdom Metazoa; phylum Chordata; class Amphibia; order Caudata; family Salamandridae; genus Triturus; species Triturus cristatus. The sequence goes on from NC_140581.1 coordinate 351,520,703, forward strand.
CTGACTGACTGACACTGACACTGACTGACACTTTCTAACATTGACTGACTGACACTGACTAACATTGACTGACTGACAATGACTGACTGACACTGACTGACTGACACTCACTGACTGACACTCACTGACTGACACTCACTGACTGACACTGACTGACTGACTGACTGACACTGACTGACACTAATTGACTGACACTGACTGACAGACACTGACTGACACTGACTGACTGACACTGACTGACACTGACTGACTGACACTGACTGACTGACACTGACTGATACTGACTGACATTGACTGACTGACACTGACTAACTGACACTGACTAACTGACACTGACTGACACTGACTGACAAGGACTGACTGACACTGACTGAAACTGACTGACTGACACTGACTGACACTGACTGACTGACACTGACTTACACAGGATGTCCTAGATTTACATTATAAACTAGTAGACGCACTGACTCCCCATTTAAGTAAAATCTATAAAAAGGATTCGAGCCAGAAAGGTAACCATTCAGCGACAACAATCCAATGGTACAACAAAGATTGTCGTAATGCTAAAACTGACCTGATTCAGGCTGTAAAATTAAAGGACTTCCAGGGAATCAAAGATAGTAGATTAGCATATAAAAAGACATTGGCCCAAGCAAAAAAAACCTGGGACGATGCTCTCTGGGATGACCTTTTAAATGCAGCCCACCAGAAAGACCAGGCCACATTCTGGAATCTAATCTCCAAGGGAAACAAAAAAGGCAGATCATCTAGGGACATATACCTTGATGAAAAAACCTGGTGCAATCACTTCTCTAAATTATATTGTAACACCAATGAGGAGATGGCCACGGAGGACCAAGAGATTAATAGATTATTTGATAATAATACCCGTCTACATTTTAGTTTAGAAGAAACTGTTGAGGCACTACAGGCTATTAAAACGGGCAAAGCACCAGGTCCCGACAAAATTCCCGGTGACTTGCTAAAGCATGATGTAGGAATTTGGGGACCCTACATTAACTTCTTATGTAATTCTATAGTGGCTGGGACACCAATTCCCGAATCATGGAAAGGGGCTGAAATCGTTACAATTTTTAAGAAAGGGGATCGTTATGATCCAGCAAACTACCGCCCTATAAGTTTAATTGACCTTTTACAAAAAACTTTCGCCAGACATATTTTAAATAGACTTTTAATGTGGATAAAAGGGGAACAGATTTTAACTAAATACCAAGCAGGATTCAGGTTAAAAACCAGCACAGTGGATCAAGTATTTAGATTCATGTGTATTTGCTGGAAATATATTAATATAAGAAAGGGAAGCTTGTACGTAGCATTCATTGATCTAAGGGCTGCATTTGACCTTGTACCCCGTAAATTACTATGGTCCACCCTTAATGATATGGCAGTCCCCAGTGAGCTACTCAAGGAAATAATTAGACTCCACACAGGAAATTATGCTAGAGTTAGATGGGGCAAGGGAGGAGAAATTTCGAAGGATATCCCTGTGGATCGGGGCGTCCGACAAGGGTGTGTGCTGGCGCCCACACTCTTCTCTTTATATGTCAATAATATACCTAATTATCTAAAAGACTGTAAACATGACACCCCGAAACTAGCAGATGAGGCGGTCACCGCATTGCTTTTTGCTGATGACACAATCCTCATCTCGCAAACCCCGCAAGGCTTACAAAACCTAGTAAACACTTTTAACAATTACTGTGTGGAAAAGGGGCTAGAAATTAACTCATCCAAAACAAAATATATGTCCATAAACCCTCAGAAATCCTATAGAAAGAATCTGGCCTTAAATAACCAGAAATTGGAATATGTCGAGAGTTTTAATTACCTGGGTATTATGCTGGATATTATACCCCATTGGAAAGGGCAATTGGAAAAAAGTAATTTAATTTTAAAACAAAATCTAATGCCTATCCTAAAGGTGCACGGCAGTAGCCAATCTAAATCAATCACGCCGGCACTAGAATTATTCAAAGCAAAGGCCCAATCGGCAGCACTTTACGGCGCTGAGGTCTGGGGTTACTCCTGCAGCAACACTTTTAGGAAGGAAGAGAATATCTTCATACGCAGGCTACTTAAAATACCAGTAAGAACACCGATAACTCCAGTTTTTCTGGATATCAATCTTAAAAGAACTGATCATCAAGCCACATTAAGGCCACTACTCTATTGGATTAGATTATGGACAACCCCTGAGCTGAGCGACTATAAGAATGGATTGTTAGAAATAATTAGGATTGACGAATATAAAAGTATTCCCTGGTTAAAACATATTTCCCAGTGGTTTAAAAAGCTTGGGTTTTCCCATTTTTGGGAAAACCCCCAGAACATGTTACCAATCTCAAAAAAACTTTTGAAATCTGCTTTTTGGGTATACGTAAAGAATGAAGTATCCACTAGCTCCACACTAGGTATACTGACACAGAAATTCTTGTCCGTTAAGGATACTCCTGTATTCGAACAATTTATGGACGAGATAAGACCACCACTAGCTAAAACACTGTATTTACAATTTAGGTATGGAGTCTTACAGATTGCTGCAAATACTAGTAGTTGGAGGGGCAATGAAGATGATAGTGGATTGTGTACCCTTTGCTCACAAAAAGCAAAAGAAAATGATGCCCACGTACTGTTTTTCTGCCCAGTTTATAAAAAGCCAAGAGTTCGATTGATTAAACCCTTGTGTATAAACATGGGGTTTAGGTTTTTCAAAGAGGCAGAACGTACACTCAAAGCAAATACTTCACAACTAATAGTTTTCAGCTTAAGTAGATTCCTATTCAATGTATATCTCATAAGGAATCAGAAAGGATGTAAGCTATAATATTTAAAGGCTGGTTAGATAACCTTCTTGCTTGGTCAGACACTATGAATTTTATTCCTTTCCCCTTTCAAAATGTATTATAATAATTTTATAAACATTATCTGGCTTTTAATTAATTTATATGTTTTTAGCATAGCTGTGATAGAATTTAATGTGATTGATCTCCATTTTTATTGCCTGGAACTTGGACTGTGTATTATATATGTTCTTTTAATATCTATGTATGTTGCTTTTATGACAAAATAAGTCGAAATAAAGCTGAAATTGAATTGAATTGAATTGATTGATTGACACTGACTGACTGATACTGACTGACTGATACTGACTGACTGACACTGACTGACAATGACTGACTGACACTGACTGACTGACACTGGCTGACAGTGGCTGCCAGACACTGACTGACACTGACTGACTGACACTGACTGACTGACTAACACTGACTGACTGACACTGACTGAAACTGACTGACACTGACTGACTGACACTGACTGACACTGACTGACATTGACTGACTGATAATGACTGACTGACACTGACTGACTGACACTGACTGTCACTGACTGACTACACTGACTGATACTGACTGATACTGACTGACACTGACTGAATGACTGACACTGACTGACTGACAATGACTGACTGACAATGACTGACTGACACTAACTGACACTGACTGACTGACACTGACTGACTACACTGACTGACTGACACTGACTGCCTGACACTGACATTGACTGACACTGACTGACACTGACTGACTACACTGACTGACACTGACTGACACTGACTGATTGATACTGACTGACTGATACTGACTGACTGACACTGACTGGCAATGACTGACTGACACTGACTGACTGACACTGGCTGACACTGGCTGCCAGACACTGACTGACACTGACTGACTGAGACTGACTGACTGACAGACTGACAGACTGACACTGACTGACACTGCCTGACACTGACTGACTGACTAACACTGACTGACTGACACTGACTGACACTGACTGACACTGACTGACTGACACTGACTGACACTGACACTGACTGACACTGACTGACTGACATTGACTGACTGATAATGACTGACTGACACTGACTGACTGACACTGACTGTCACTGACTGACTACACTGACTGATACTGACTGACTGACACTGACTGACACTGACTGACTGAAACTGACTGACACTGACTGATACTGACTGACACTGACTGACACTGACTGACTAACACTGACTGACTGACAATGACTGACTGACACTAACTGACACTGACTGACTGACACTGACTGACTACACTGACTGACTGACACTGACTGCCTGACACTGACATTGACTGACTGACACTGACTGACACTGACTGACTACACTGACTGACACTGACTGACACTGACTGACACTGACTGACTGACACTGACTGACTGACTGACTGACTCTGACACTAACTGACTGACACAGACTGACACTGACACAGACTGACGGACTGACACTGACACAGACTGACACTGACACAGACTGACTGACTGACACTGACTGACTGACACTGAGTGACTGACTGAAACTGACTGACACTGACTGACTGACACTGACTGACACTGACTTACTGACACTGATTGACTGATAATGACTGACTGACAATGACTGACACTGACTGACTGACACTGACTGACTGACACTGACTGACTACACTGACTGACTGACACTGACACTGACTGACACTGACTGACTGACACTGACACTGACTGACACTGACTGACACTGACTAACACTGACTGTCTGACACTGACTGACTGACTGACACTGAATGACACTGACACTGACTGACTGACTGACTGAATGACTGACTGACTCTGACACTGACTGACTGACTTACACAGACTGGCACTGACACAGACTGACTGACTGACACTGACACAGACTGACACTGACTGACTGACATTGACTGACACTGCCACTGACACTGACTGACTGACACTGAGTGACACTGACTGACTGACACTGACTGAAACTTCCTGACACTGACTGACACTGACTGACTGACACTGACTGACTGACACTGACTGGCTGACACTGACTGACACTGACATTGACTGACACTGACTGACTGACACTGACTGACTGACACTGACTGACACTGGCACTGACTGACACTGACTGACACTGACTGACTGACACTGACTGACACTGACTGGCTGACACTGACTGACTGACTCTGACTGAAACTGACTGACACTGACTGAACGACACTGACTGACACTGACTGACTGACAATGACTGACTGACACTGACTGACTGACACTGACTGACACTGACTGACACTTTCTAACATTGACTGACTGACACTGACTAACATTGACTGACTGACAATGACTGACTGACACTCACTGACTGACACTCACTGACTGACACTCACTGACTGACAATGACTGACTGACACTGACTGACTGACACTGACTGACTGACACTGGCTGACACTGCCTGACACTGACTGACTGACTAACACTGACTGACTGACACTGACTGAAACTGACTGACACTGACTGACTGACACTGACTGACACTGACACTGACTGACACTGACTGACTGACATTGACTGACTGATAATGACTGACTGACACTGACTGACTGACACTGACTGTCACTGACTGACTACACTGACTGATACTGACTGACTGACACTGACTGATACTGACTGACACTGACTGACACTGACTGATACTGACTGACACTGACTGAATGACTGACACTGACTGACTGACAATGACTGACTGACAATGACTGACTGACACTAACTGACACTGACTGACTGACACTGACTGACTACACTGACTGACTGACACTGACTGCCTGACACTGACATTGACTGACACTGACTGACACTGACTGACACTGACTGACACTGACTGACTGATACTGACTGACTGATACTGACTGACTGACACTGACTGACAATGACTGACTGACACTGACTGACTGACACTGGCTGCCAGACACTGACTGACACTGACTGACTGAGACTGACTGACTGACAGACTGACAGACTGACACTGACTGACACTGCCTGACACTGACTGACTGACTAACACTGACTGACTGACACTGACTGACACTGACTGACACTGACACTGACTGACACTGACTGACTGACATTGACTGACTGATAATGACTGACTGACACTGACTGACTGACACTGACTGTCACTGACTGACTACACTGACTGATACTGACTGACTGACACTGACTGACACTGACTGACTGACACTGACTGACACTGACTGATACTGACTGACACTGACTGACACTGACTGACTAACACTGACTGACTGACAATGACTGACTGACACTAACTGACACTGACTCACTGACACTGACTGACTACACTGACTGACTGACACTGACTGCCTGACACTGACATTGACTGACTGACACTGACTGACACTGACTGACTACACTGACTGACACTGACTGACACTGACTGACACTGACTGACTGACACTGACTGACTGACTGACTGACTCTGACACTAACTGACTGACACAGACTGACACTGACACAGACTGACGGACTGACACTGACACAGACTGACACTGACACAGACTGACTGACTGACACTGACTGACTGACACTGACTGACACTGACTTACTGACACTGATTGACTGATAATGACTGACTGACAATGACTGACACTGACTGACTGACACTGACACTGACTGACTGACACTGACTGACTACACTGACTGACTGACACTGACACTGACTGACACTGACTGACTGACACTGACACTGACTGACACTGACTGACTACACTGACTGACACTGACTGACACTTTCTAACATTGACTGACTGACACTGACTAACATTGACTGACTGACAATGACTGACTGACACTGACTGACTGACACTCACTGACTGACACTCACTGACTGACACTCACTGACTGACACTGACTGACTGACTGACTGACACTGACTGACACTAATTGACTGACACTGACTGACAGACACTGACTGACACTGACTGACACTGACTGACACTGACTGACTGACACTGACTGACTGACACTGACTGATACTGACTGACATTGACTGACTGACACTGACTAACTGACACTGAATAACTGACACTGACTGACACTGACTGACAAGAACTGACTGACACTGACTGAAACTGACTGACTGACACTGACTGACTGACACTGACTGACACTGACTGACTGACACTGACTGACTGATACTGACTGACTGATACTGACTGACTGACACTGACTGACAATGACTGACTGACACTGACTGACTGACACTGGCTGACACTGCCTGACACTGACTGACTGACTAACACTGACTGACTGACACTGACTGAAACTGACTGACACTGACTGACTGACACTGACTGACACTGACACTGACTGACACTGACTGACTGACATTGACTGACTGATAATGACTGACTGACACTGACTGACTGACACTGACTGTCACTGACTGACTACACTGACTGATACTGACTGACTGACACTGACTGATACTGACTGACACTGACTGACACTGACTGATACTGACTGACACTGACTGAATGACTGACACTGACTGACTGACAATGACTGACTGACAATGACTGACTGACACTAACTGACACTGACTGACTGACACTGACTGACTACACTGACTGACTGACACTGACTGCCTGACACTGACATTGACTGACACTGACTGACACTGACTGACACTGACTGACACTGACTGACTGATACTGACTGACTGATACTGACTGACTGACACTGACTGACAATGACTGACTGACACTGACTGACTGACACTGGCTGACACTGGCTGCCAGACACTGACTGACACTGACTGACTGAGACTGACTGACTGACAGACTGACAGACTGACACTGACTGACACTGCCTGACACTGACTGACTGACTAACACTGACTGACTGACACTGACTGACACTGACACTGACTGACACTGACTGACTGACATTGACTGACTGATAATGACTGACTGACACTGACTGACTGACTGACACTGACTGTCACTGACTGACTACACTGACTGATACTGACTGACTGACACTGACTGACACTGACTGACTGACACTGACTGACACCGACTGATACTGACTGACACTGACTGACACTGACTGACTAACACTGACTGACTGACAATGACTGACTGACACTAACTGACACTGACTCACTGACACTGACTGACTACACTGACTGACTGACACTGACTGCCTGACACTGACATTGACTGACTGACACTGACTGACACTGACTGACTACACTGACTGACACTGACTGACACTGACTGACACTGACTGACTGACACTGACTGACTGACTGACTGACTCTGACACTAACTGACTGACACAGACTGACACTGACACAGACTGACGGACTGACACTGACACAGACTGACACTGACACAGACTGAGTGACTGACACTGACTGACTGACACTGAGTGACTGACTGAAACTGACTGACACTGACTGACTGACACTGACTGACACTGACTTACTGACACTGATTGACTGATAATGACTGACTGACAATGACTGACACTGACTGACTGACACTGACACTGACTGACTGACACTGACTGACTACACTGACTGACTGACACTGACACTGACTGACACTGACTGACTGACACTGACACTGACTGACACTGACTGACTACACTGACTGACACTGACTAACACTGACTGCCTGACACTGACTGACTGACTGACACTGAATGACACTGACACTGACTGACTGACTGACTGAATGACTGACTGACTCTGACACTGACTGACTGACTTACACAGACTGACACTGACACAGACTGACTGACTGACACTGACACAGACTGACACTGACTGACTGACATTGACTGACACTGCCACTGACACTGACTGACTGACACTGAGTGACACTGACTGACTGACACTGACTGAAACTTCCTGACACTGACTGACACTGACTGACTGACACTGACTGACTGACACTGACTGGCTGACACTGACTGACACTGACTGACTGACACTGACTGACTGACACTGACAGACACTGGCACTGACTGACACTGACTGACACTGACTGACTGACACTGACACTGACTGACACTGACTGGCTGACACTGACTGACTGACTCTGACTGAAACTGACTGACACTGACTGAACGACACTGACTGACACTGACTGACTGACAATGACTGACTGACACTGACTGACTGACACTGACTGAAACTGACTGACACTGACTGACACTGACTGATACTGACTGACACTGACTGAATGACTGACACTGACTGACTGACAATGACTGACTGACAATGACTGACTGACACTAACTGACACTGACTGACTGACACTGACTGACTACACTGACTGACTGACACTGACTGCCTGACACTGACATTGACTGACACTGACTGACACTGACTGACACTGACTGACACTGACTGACTGATACTGACTGACTGATACTGACTGACTGACACTGACTGACAATGACTGACTGACACTGACTGACTGACACTGGCTGCCAGACACTGACTGACACTGACTGACTGAGACTGACTGACTGACAGACTGACAGACTGACACTGACTGACACTGCCTGACACTGACTGACTGACTAACACTGACTGACTGACACTGACTGACACTGACACTGACTGACACTGACTGACTGACATTGACTGACTGATAATGACTGACTGACACTGACTGACTGACACTGACTGTCACTGACTGACTACACTGACTGATACTGACTGACTGACACTGACTGACACTGACTGACTGACACTGACTGACACTGACTGATACTGACTGACACTGACTGACACTGACTGACTAACACTGACTGACTGACAATGACTGACTGACACTAACTGAAACTGACTCACTGACACTGACTGACTACACTGACTGACTGACACTGACTGCCTGACACTGACATTGACTGACTGACACTGACTGACACTGACTGACTACACTGACTGACACTGACTGACACTGACTGACACTGACTGACTGACACTGACTGACTGACTGACTGACTCTGACACTAACTGACTGACACAGACTGACACTGACACAGACTGACGGACTGACACTGACACAGACTGACACTGACACAGACTGACTGACTGACACTGACTGACTGACACTGACTGACACTGACTTACTGACACTGATTGACTGATAATGACTGACTGACAATGACTGACACTGACTGACTGACACTGACACTGACTGACTGACACTGACTGACTACACTGACTGACTGACACTGACACTGACTGACACTGACTGACTGACACTGACACTGACTGACACTGACTGACTACACTGACTGACACTGACTGACACTTTCTAACATTGACTGACTGACACTGACTAACATTGACTGACTGACAATGACTGACTGACACTGACTGACTGACACTCACTGACTGACACTCACTGACTGACACTCACTGACTGACACTGACTGACTGACTGACTGACACTGACTGACACTAATTGACTGACACTGACTGACATACACTGACTGACACTGACTGACACTGACTGACACTGACTGACTGACACTGACTGACTGACACTGACTGATACTGACTGACATTGACTGACTGACACTGACTAACTGACACTGAATAACTGACACTGACTGACACTGACTGACAAGAACTGACTGACACTGACTGAAACTGACTGACTGACACTGACTGACTGACACTGACTGACACTGACTGACTGACACTGACTGACTGATACTGACTGACTGATACTGACTGACTGACACTGACTGACAATGACTGACTGACACTGACTGACTGACACTGGCTGACACTGCCTGACACTGACTGACTGACTAACACTGACTGACTGACACTGACTGAAACTGACTGACACTGACTGACTGACACTGACTGACACTGACACTGACTGACACTGACTGACTGACATTGACTGACTGATAATGACTGACTGACACTGACTGACTGACACTGACTGTCACTGACTGACTACACTGACTGATACTGACTGACTGACACTGACTGATACTGACTGACACTGACTGACACTGACTGATACTGACTGACACTGACTGAATGACTGACACTGACTGACTGACAATGACTGACTGACAATGACTGACTGACACTAACTGACACTGACTGACTGACACTGACTGACTACACTGACTGACTGACACTGACTGCCTGACACTGACATTGACTGACACTGACTGACACTGACTGACACTGACTGACACTGACTGACTGATACTGACTGACTGATACTGACTGACTGACACTGACTGACAATGACTGACTGACACTGACTGACTGACACTGGCTGACACTGGCTGCCAGACACTGACTGACACTGACTGACTGAGACTGACAGACTGACAGACTGACAGACTGACACTGACTGACACTGCCTGACACTGACTGACTGACTAACACTGACTGACTGACACTGACTGACACTGACACTGACTGACACTGACTGACTGACATTGACTGACTGATAATGACTGACTGACACTGACTGACTGACACTGACTGTCACTGACTGACTACACTGACTGATACTGACTGACTGACACTGACTGACACTGACTGACTGACACTGACTGACACCGACTGATACTGACTGACACTGACTGACACTGACTGACTAACACTGACTGACTGACAATGACTGACTGACACTAACTGACACTGACTCACTGACACTGACTGACTACACTGACTGACTGACACTGACTGCCTGACACTGACATTGACTGACTGACACTGACTGACACTGACTGACTACACTGACTGACACTGACTGACACTGACTGACACTGACTGACTGACACTGACTGACTGACTGACTGACTGACACTGACACTGACTGACTGACACTGACTGACTACACTGACTGACTGACACTGACACTGACTGACACTGACTGACTGACACTGACACTGACTGACACTGACTGACTACACTGACTGACACTGACTAACACTGACTGCCTGACACTGACTGACTGACTGACACTGAATGACACTGACACTGACTGACTGACTGACTGAATGACTGACTGACTCTGACACTGACTGACTGACTTACACAGACTGACACTGACACAGACTGACTGACTGACACTGACACAGACTGACACTGACTGACTGACATTGACTGACACTGCCACTGACACTGACTGACTGACACTGAGTGACACTGACTGACTGACACTGACTGAAACTTCCTGACACTGACTGACACTGACTGACTGACACTGACTGACTGACACTGACTGGCTGACACTGACTGACACTGACTGACTGACACTGACTGACTGACACTGACAGACACTGGCACTGACTGACACTGACTGACACTGACTGACTGACACTGACACTGACTGACACTGACTGGCTGACACTGACTGACTGACTCTGACTGAAACTGACTGACACTGACTGAACGACACTGACTGACACTGACTGACTGACAATGACTGACTGACACTGACTGACTGACACTGACTGAAACTGACTGACACTGACTGACACTGACTGATACTGACTGACACTGACTGAATGACTGACACTGACTGACTGACAATGACTGACTGACAATGACTGACTGACACTAACTGACACTGACTGACTGACACTGACTGACTACACTGACTGACTGACACTGACTGCCTGACACTGACATTGACTGACACTGACTGACACTGACTGACACTGACTGACTGATACTGACTGACTGATACTGACTGACTGACACTGACTGACAATGACTGACTGACACTGACTGACTGACACTGGCTGCCAGACACTGACTGACACTGACTGACACTGACTGACTGACAGACTGACAGACTGACACTGACTGACACTGCCTGACACTGACTGACTGACTAACACTGACTGACTGACACTGACTGACACTGACACTGACTGACACTGACTGACTGACATTGACTGACTGATAATGACTGACTGACACTGACTGACTGACACTGACTGTCACTGACTGACTACACTGACTGATACTGACTGACTGACACTGACTGACACTGACTGACTGACACTGACTGACACTGACTGATACTGACTGACACTGACTGACACTGACTGACTAACACTGACTGACTGACAATGACTGACTGACACTAACTGACACTGACTCACTGACACTGACTGACTACACTGACTGACTGACACTGACTGCCTGACACTGACATTGACTGACTGACACTGACTGACACTGACTGACTACACTGACTGACACTGACTGACACTGACTGACACTGACTGACTGACACTGACTGACTGACTGACTGACTCTGACACTAACTGACTGACACAGACTGACACTGACACAGACTGACGGACTGACACTGACACAGACTGACACTGACACAGACTGACTGACTGACACTGACTGACTGACACTGACTGACACTGACTTACTGACACTGATTGACTGATAATGACTGACTGACAATGACTGACACTGACTGACTGACACTGACACTGACTGACTGACACTGACTGACTACACTGACTGACTGACACTGACACTGACTGACACTGACTGACTGACACTGACACTGACTGACACTGACTGACTACACTGACTGACACTGACTGACACTTTCTAACATTGACTGACTGACACTGACTAACATTGACTGACTGACAATGACTGACTGACACTGACTGACTGACACTCACTGACTGACACTCACTGACTGACACTCACTGACTGACACTGACTGACTGACACTGACTGACACTAATTGACTGACACTGACTGACAGACACTGACTAACACTGACTGACACTGACTGACACTGACTGACTGACACTGACTGACTGACACTGACTGATACTGACTGACATTGACTGACTGACACTGACTAACTGACACTGAATAACTGACACTGACTGACACTGACTGACAAGAACTGACTGACACTGACTGAAACTGACTGACTGACACTGACTGACTGACACTGACTGACACTGACTGACTGACACTGACTGACTGATACTGACTGACTGATACTGACTGACTGACACTGACTGACAATGACTGACTGACACTGACTGACTGACACTGGCTGACACTGCCTGACACTGACTGACTGACTAACACTGACTGACTGACACTGACTGAAACTGACTGACACTGACTGACTGACACTGACTGACACTGACACTGACTGACACTGACTGACTGACATTGACTGACTGATAATGACTGACTGACACTGACTGACTGACACTGACTGTCACTGACTGACTACACTGACTGATACTGACTGACTGACACTGACTGATACTGACTGACACTGACTGAATGACTGACACTGACTGACTGACAATGACTGACTGACAATGACTGACTGACACTAACTGACACTGACTGACTGACACTGACTGACTACACTGACTGACTGACACTGACTGCCTGACACTGACATTGACTGACACTGACTGACACTGACTGACACTGACTGACACTGACTGACACTGACTGACTGATACTGACTGACTGACACTGACTGACAATGACTGACTGACACTGACTGACTGACACTGGCTGACACTGGCTGCCAGACACTGACTGACACTGACTGACTGAGACTGACTGACTGACAGACTGACAGACTGACACTGACTGACACTGCCTGACACTGACTGACTGACTAACACTGACTGACTGACACTGACTGACACTGACACTGACTGACACTGACTGACTGACATTGACTGACTGATAATGACTGACTGACACTGACTGACTGACACTGACTGTCACTGACTGACTACACTGACTGATACTGACTGACTGACACTGACTGACACTGACTGACTGACACTGACTGACACCGACTGATACTGACTGACACTGACTGACACTGACTGACTAACACTGACTGACTGACAATGACTGACTGACACTAACTGACACTGACTCACTGACACTGACTGACTACACTGACTGACTGACACTGACTGCCTGACACTGACATTGACTGACTGACACTGACTGACACTGACTGACTACACTGACTGACACTGACTGACACTGACTGACACTGACTGACTGACACTGACTGACTGACTGACTGACTCTGACACTAACTGACTGACACAGACTGACACTGACACAGACTGATGGACTGACACTGACACAGACTGACACTGACACAGACTGACTGACTGACACTGACTGACTGACACTGAGTGACTGACTGAAACTGACTGACACTGACTGACTGACACTGACTGACACTGACTTACTGACACTGATTGACTGATAATGACTGACTGACAATGACTGACACTGACTGACTGACACTGACACTGACTGACTGACACTGACTGACTACACTGACTGACTGACACTGACACTGACTGACACTGACTGACTGACACTGACACTGACTGACACTGACTGACTACACTGACTGACACTGACTAACACTGACTGCCTGACACTGACTGACTGACTGACACTGAATGACACTGACACTGACTGACTGACTGACTGAATGACTGACTGACTCTGACACTGACTGACTGACTTACACAGACTGACACTGACACAGACTGACTGACTGACACTGACACAGACTGACACTGACTGACTGACATTGACTGACACTGCCACTGACACTGACTGACTGACACTGAGTGACACTGACTGACTGACACTGACTGAAACTTCCTGACACTGACTGACACTGACTGACTGACACTGACTGACTGACACTGACTGGCTGACACTGACTGACACTGACTGACTGACACTGACTGACTGACACTGACAGACACTGGCACTGACTGACACTGACTGACACTGACTGACTGACACTGACACTGACTGACACTGACTGGCTGACACTGACTGACTGACTCTGACTGAAACTGACTGACACTGACTGAACGACACTGACTGACACTGACTGACTGACAATGACTGACTGACACTGACTGACTGACACTGACTGAAACTGACTGACACTGACTGACATGACTGACACTGACTGACTGACACTGACTGACACTGACTGACTGACACTGACTGACACTGACTAACATTAGGTCTCGCCTTTCATTAAGGTAAAGTCATTTGCTTTGCTATACAATACCATTAGCAAAGCAAATGGCTTTAACTTAATCAAAGGCGAGACCTATTGCATTTTCAATGCTTGTTATATACAGTTAACACTTGGTTATTTGTAGCATTCATTCACTCTAGGTAAACTTGCTCATGAATGTTACTCATAGTTGTTGAAATGTCACTCATAATTACACTGAATTTATGAGAATGTCACACATAGCAATCTGAAACCTTGGCAGCTATGAGGGTTAAACTTCCAGTATATGCGCTGCACGCTTGTGTGCCGGCATTTGCTGAGGAGCAGTGACAGTTATAGAATGTGCGTGGTCAGTGCTAGCTGTGTATCCCTCCTGATTATTGCGAGTGAGCTGCACAATGCCTCTCAAGCGGTCCCTGGCAGCTTACATTGTACGGGCAGCTTACTTTGGAGGTAGAACTTACCAGCACGAGCCGCACGGATGCCATCTTCTTTTGCAAGTGTACCTCGCAGAATCTTTCAATAACCAGATGTCACTTGGGCTTGTCACTGGGAGAATTGTCTTCTGTTTAGCGGCCAGCTTTGTTTGGGAACTCGGCAACTTATCTTCATAGTACTCTCCTCATGCCGGTCTTCTTCTCTTGGATTTCTCATCAAGTTTATTGTGTGCTATTGGCGACTACCTTTGCGTGGGAAACATATTCATATTCTACACAAACCTAGAACTTGAACATCCTACTTTTTTATTTTTCCTTTTTTTGCAGATTCTGCTCAGCTTCACTTCGATTTCAGGTATTGAGTTGAATGACAATGTAATTAGTTGGATTCGAGTATCACATCTCATTTTAATTGCACTATGATTTCATTACTATTGGTCATTCTGTAATTTCTTTTCAGTTCTTATATTTAAAACTTCATTTTTCAGTACCACTGTGCAGAATGTTAATGCTCCCCCATTTTTCTTATCATCGCCTGCAGTACCAGTACTTCATTGGTCTATGTGGAAGAACGTTTTCAAACATTATGCATGAGTATATGCCACTTCATTAAGTGCAAATTCTAAGACCTCACTTCTCATCCATTGCTTGGGCCCTGAGGGTCAGGAGGTCTTTGAACACGTGCCGAATCTCTCTGATGAAAATGCCTCAGGGTTAAACTTATTTGAAATATGCATCAAGAAGTTCGATTTACGCTACCTTTTTAAGACTAGTACTGTTTTGGAGTGGTACTATTTTGGAAAGAACATGCAGAGACCCAATGATTCTGTTGAGTACATAGCTTTTCAACGGAAGCTAGCTTCAACATGTAAGTTTAGTTCTTCATGTGAAGAGTGACTGAGAGATCAGTTCATGTTGGTCACTGCGACTGAGAAGACCAAAGAGTCACTGTGGCAAAAAGATAACCCATCATAGAATTAAGTTTGAATTTTTTGCAAAAATATTTGATTATTCCATGACATCTGTTGATACAATTAAAAAAGAGACTGCTCTGCTGGAAAGGGGTGATGGCGACAGAATCAGAACTGTAAAAACAAAAGCTTTCAAGAAAGAAGAAGTTATAGATTCTAGGAAATCACAACTTAGATGTTTTCATTGTAATAGTAACTCTCATTTAGCTAATCACAAGGATTGCTCACGTTGGAAATCTATTTGTAAGAAATGTGTAAGAAAAGTTCATTTTATGGTTATTGTAGATCTGTGGGTGACAAAGGAAGAGTGAGAGAAGTGAATTGTGTCTTGGAGGAAGATTGGAATTAAATCATTTGCAAGTAAAAGCACATTGTGACTGTGGTCCTGTTGAAGATGTGCACATTGAAGGTGCTCTTATCAGAATGTTATTTTACTCAGGAACCAAAGTTATGATGATACTGAAAATGTTTTATGACTCTGAATTGAAAGGCAAGGTAAACGTTTTTAAACCTAATATAAGGCCAAGGGCCAGATGTACCACCATTTCTTGCGGTCGCAAATGGGAAGTCGGCCTGTTTGCGACTGCAAAAAAAGGTCCTGGCATGTATAAGTGCTATTTTGCGAGTCGGTGACTCGCAAAATAGCGTTTGCAACTCTCACTATTAGGAAGGGGCGTCCCTTCCTAATAGCGAGTCACAATGAAATGTACCATTGTTTTACAAACGCATTTGTGGCTGCAAAACACTCGCAGTTTACCACCTAGGTGGTAAGCCACTTGCAAACGAAAAGGGGTCCCCAGGGGACCCCTTCCCTTTTGTGATGGATGCGAAAATATTTTTTAGGAGCAAGCAGTGGTCTCCGAGACCACTGCCTGCTCTTACAAAAATTAAACAGAAATGGTGGTCTGCTGACCCCAGCAGGCCACCATCCCTGGGAGTGCTAGCCATTTCTAATGGGGTCGCAAATTGCACCTGCCTCAAGAATATTAATGGAGTATGCAATTTGCAACTCCATTAGGAATTGCAAACAGTGTCTGAGACACTGTTGTAGATTCCAATTTGCGAGTCGCAAAACAACGCAATTTGTGACTCGCAAATTGGTAGGGTCGTACATTTGGCCCCAAATGTTTGTGGGAGCTGTTGAAGAATGAGAGCTTTATTTGAAGCTTCGTACTAGGGGACCAAGTGAGCAAGATGGTGGCATGGGGCTGACCTCTACACCTCTCAGGGGAATGTCAGAGAGTGCTACAACTCTCCTATCTAGATGAAGTAACCATTGTAGTGAGTGTGTTCACATATTTTGCTCGAGTTAATTGCCCCTCATGTCCTTGCCGCGGAGAATTTCCTTTTAATAGGAGACTTTAATCACCATGCAGAAATTTTATCAGACACAAACAAACTGATCACCAGTATGGCCACTCTGGGGCTAGTCCAAATGGTGTTGGGCTCCACACAATCTGCGGGACATAATTTGGACCTGTTGTTTTCCAACTCCAAGGACATCTTGGTTGAACCTTCGCTTCCTCTATTGTGGACAGACCACGGTCTATTGAAATTTACCATTCCAGTGCACATTATTAAAAACGAGATTGGAAAGGAACCTTTATGGAGAAGGTCTTGGCAGAAAGTCACCTCCTCTTCATTCTCGGCGCACTTTATATCTCCTCTGGGGGCGTTTCCTCTCACATGCCATAACATCGGTATAGATCAGGCAGCCACCACCTTCGAGAATGCAATAACTACAACATTAAACATGGTTGCCCCTCTCAATAATGTCACACTTAAACTTAGATCGGCACCCTAGTTTAATGAACAACTAAAAACAGAAAAATTGTTATGTAGGATTTGGCAGAACGGAAATGGCGCAAAAGTAAAAAGCCGCTGGATCATGATAAATATAAATGTATCCATCACAGCTACATGGCAAATAGCAGCCAAACCAAAAAACAGTTTCTCCTACATCAGATTGAAAAGGCAGCAATTTCCAACAAGGAACTTTATAAAATCTTAAAAGAATTCTCGATTATCCCTGTCCAGACTGGTGCCCCTGTCTCACAGGACTGGGTGGACACCCTCTCTGATTTTTTGGAAGACAAGAGCTCTGCAACCCATTGCTCTTTTCCGCCTTCGAAATCTTTAAACACGTTGGGAGAGGATGTAATCGACTCTGTTAGCCCTCCTCCTCTAGTGGCAGACTTTTCCCAGTTCAATTCAGAGGAGGTGGAAACGGCCTTGTTGAAAATCAAATCTGGCTCACCAGTGGACCCGATGCCACCTCGCTTTTTCTCCACCACTTCCCCACTGCTTCTTGACAACCTCACAGACTTATTTAATAGATCAATGTCACAATCAGCGATCCCTGTGATATGGAAGACTGCCAGAGTTAGGCCAATCCTAAAAAAACCTTCTGCAGAACCTAAAATTCTGACAAACTATCGGCCGATCTTGCTACTTCGCTATTTTAGAAAAGTGCTTGATTCTTTCATTAACAGACAACTTGTAATCCATCTTGAAAGCAACGGCCTTTTGGATACATCACAGTCGTGTTTTAGGGCTGCGCACAGCACCGAAACTGTGCTGGTGGAAGCCATGGACAACATCAAACTGGCATTGGATGAGGGACAATCATCTATCCTTATACTGCTAGATCTGTCGGTTGCCTTCGACACCATCTCCCACAGCATTTTGGAACAACGGCTCTGGGAGGTTGGTGTCCGAGGGAGGGCCCTGAAGTGGCACAAGAGCTATCTAACCGATCGAGCCACAGCAGATCAGATCGGTGATGTAGTCTCGCAGTCGGCCAGTAAGGATGGGAGTACCTCAGGGCTCTATTTTGAGCCCAACGCTTTTCAATCTTTATGTAACTCTACTGGCCAGGGTGATCAGGTCTTACGGCTTTGATGTAGTGTCATACGCCGATGACACTCAGATTCTGATCACCCTTGGTCCAGACCCCTTGGACACAAAAACATGCTTTATGAATTGCATGCTGCATGTTGACAGATGGATGAGCACTAATCATCTGCAACTAAACGGTAACATTTGGGAAGGCACATGAGCACTGGTCAAAAGATTGGTGGCCCCCCAAACTAGGCCCCTGTCCAATTCCTAGGCCGGCAGTGCGCAATCTTGGTATTCTAATTGATAAGCAACTATCAATGAAGAACCAGGTAAACCAAACGATAGGCACCTGCTTTGGCATTATGCGCAGTTTGCGCAAAATCTTTAAATGGATCCCGATAGAGGCAAGGAAACCTTTGGTACAGGGATTGATCATCAGCCGGATGGACTATGGGAATGCCTTGTTGACACCAATAAATGAAGATCTGCTGTCCAGACTACAGGTTCTGCAAAACACCGCGGCCAGGCTTGTGCTGAATCTTCCGTCTACATCACCCTCAGCACCCAGCTTAAAACTCCTTCACTGGCTTCCTGTAAGGAAGAGAACCTGATTCACAACTCTCTGCCTAGCACATAAGATTACGGTAGGTGCCCCAGCTACTTGGCAAAGAGACTCAGCTGGTACCAGCCTCGCAGGCTTTTAAGGTTCAGTAACAAATTTCTCCTTACCCCTCTTAGAGTCCGCACTACTAAAAATGGCAGAAAATCATTTTCCTTCTTGGCGCCCACCCTCTGGAACAAATTACCCCCCCCCCCCCCACCTACGCACTGAAACGGATCACAATTGTTTCTGTAGGGAGCTAAAAACATGGATGTTCGACCATTAAAACTAGTAAGAACTTCTCTGTAGCCGGATGGTCAGAGCTGTCCATCAGCGCCATGAGACCTGTGGGTGATATGTGTGCTCAATAAATATCCATGATTCGATTTGATTTGATATGAAATGCTGGTCTGGTGGGTTTTTTTTGCCGGCATTCTCCTTGGATGCCAACTATACATGAGAGAACTTTCATTGGTGGCATTAGCACCTCGCAGTCGCACTGGCCCCGCTCTCACAGTGCAACTAGTGGAAGGAGGCATACTTGTCTCCCTGTGATTATCGTGTGTCTCTTACCTGGTGCTGTGCAGTCTATTGTCCTGCAGAAATCTGGCTAGTGAGCCCCGCGGAGAGAAAGATTTCCCCTCGAGTGGGGCAATTGCCTGGGACCGCAGGGATCAGCATGGGAGTCAGAATCTTCCGTCCATGCCTACAACTCCCACAGCAGGGACAGACATTAAGCTTTGGCGGGTTGCAGGGCCAACTAGCAGAGAAAGACAGCGCAGCTGCTAGGGCTATAACTAGACTGGCTTCTGAAAGGCACAACAAGAAGCCCAAAGCACCCAAAGAACCTAAAGCTTTGGGCTTCATGAATGGAGCACAGTCAGCCTGTAGAGACTCCGGGGCTCAGGGTGATAGGTGTACCTCTATAGCGCTCTTTCCCCTTGGAGAAGCAATGCAAGAGCTAGATAAGCAGTAGAAGAGGGGACCATTGAGAAGAGAACCTGAAATGCCACCTGTGAGCAAGGCAACTAAGGTATTCACACCATTAAATGCCTCAGCAGAGAGTTTTTCTGCTTCATCTGTTAAGAGAACAATGGTGGACTTTTTTGGCCATAAGGAAATGGGCCTTTGTGATTCTGTTACTCCCCCACCAGTGCCTTTAATCTCTGAAACCTTCTGTGATACCTCCTACTATTTGTGGCTTTACTTCGACGTTAGAGGTTAGAGATGCCTTTTCTAAAATGACCCACTCATTGCTCTGGAAAAGTTCCCATCTGATAAAACCTTAGGTCAGATATTTCTGCAGGTAATTTTTTCTCTCAGTTGCCTTCCACAAGTGATTTTTTCAGCCCTTATTATATATTCTGTTTTTGAAAGTCATTTTTGTTTATCTTTACTGATTAAGGTTACCTTATTTTCTGGTTTCCATTCAAAACCTATTGGCCAAACTAAACAGCTGAACCAGGGGCTCAAAGAATATCTTTGTTTCTTTTGTATTGCCACTCAGATTGATTGGTCTTCCTTTTTGTTTTTGGCTGAATTTTCCTATTGTAATTTCATTTATAGTGCCACTCGCTCTACTTCTTTCTTTTGTCTTCAGGGTTTCCATCCCCGAGCCTTCCCTTCCAGCTTTCCGGTTTTCAGGTTTCCTCTCGTGTTCCTGCAGCAACTAGGTTCCTGTGGCAGCTGTGGTTCATAAATCAGAAATTCTTTCCAATCTTAATGAGGCCAAGTCCAAAATGAAATGCCATTGTGATGTCCATCGTGAAGCTCCTCCCCCTTATAAGGTCAGAAACAGGGCTTGGGTGTCCAATTGCCATTGACTTGGAGGACCCATCATGTTTTCCATTCCTCCCACTTGAAACCCTTCACTGGACCCTTTTCACTGTATTTGTACTCCTCCTGTCTTGATTGTCAATGAACCTGAGTATGAAGTACAGGAAATTTGTGATTCCCATCTGTTTCATAACAGACTTCACTTTTTGATACATTGAAAAGGGTATTCCCCTAGTGAGTAGTCTTGGGAGGGTGCCCCCTCTGTCCATGCTCCTGTTTTGGTATATCATTTTTATGTCTCTTCCCTTATAAACCCGGGCGTTTGAAGGGGGAAGACATACTGTGGCCACTGGTGTTTCACCCGAAACCAACGCTTGGGATATTGTCACACGGGCCGGATGTGTTGCTGGAGGCCAACGAGGGCAGCACACTGCTGAGTCACCACACCCGCTTGCCTACTCTTACCTTGCAGTGGCCGACCTGCCGATACTGTTTTGCCGCTGCCTCCATCATGGGGAACAAACCTGCTGGAGGACACCTTCAGCGCCTCCATTCCGTAACATCTTCTTCTTCCCAGAATTCCCTAGGAGTTGACTGGGGATGCATCACTGCTTCTTATAAGCCCTTAGGCACTCTGGGTCTGATTTAGATCTTGGCAGGTGGGTTACACCTTCACAATGGTGATGGATATCCCGCCCGCCGAAATATAAATCCCATAGGATATAATAGGATTTATATTTCGCCGGAAGGGATATCTGTCACTGTTGTGATGGAGTAATCGTCCTCCAAGATCTAAATCAGGCCTTCTGTCAAACTCGGTCCAATCCACCTTTTTTTTTGGTAAACATATTTTATTGACTTTTTGTATAGTGCATGGTCTTATACTTTCATCTCATTAGATTACAGGACATTCCATAGCTATCTTTACTGATACATCTGTCACTTCTAATTGCCCTTCTGTATTCCTGGTATACTCATACTTGGTTATGCAAATTGAAACTCCTCCCCCATTCCCCCCAACCCCCCCTCCCTATCCCGCAATGCAGGCCATTAAGAAACTTAACTTCCGTTATGAATCGCTTTCCCTTGCTATTCGTTGGTTGACTGTGTAGTCTTCGTGTTTACATCCCCTTATCGTATCTTTCTCAATTCACCTTGCTGGGCCTATGGGCTAGTCCCCTGGGGTTCTAGCATTGGGTCAGTTCCTGGGTCCTGTCTCTGGGGGCTTCCCTGTTTAGAGTTTGCCGTCGGGGTGGCATTGCTGGGTTCCTGGACGTTGCGTTTCATCTCTTCCACCAGTGCCTCCCATGCCTGGACCCTCACTATTCTGCCTAAGCCTTGTCTCGCGTTCCTCATCAGAACTCTACTCTCCCAGCCCGCTTGGCCCAATCCACCTTGCTATCAAATGGCCTCATGACTTTAAACCTGAAACTAATCATTCCATTAACCAAATAAAAAAACAGCAGAATTTTTTTTTCAACACAAGCATTCATTAGGTAACCAGAAACCTCAGTAGCAGACAATTCTCTCTTGCTAAACCTACTGCCAAACTAAATTTGAAACAATGAATCTTTTCACACTTGAACACCAATCTAGGTTTCATGTTTCTTTATTCATGTGGGTGTACCAGAATTATGGATCGCTTGCAGTGGAAAATGCCTTTACTGAAATTTATTGTTGACCTGGCCACCAAAGAGCAAGTGAATGTGTACCTTCATTTTTTTTAAACGTATCTTTATTAAGCATTTTGAAAAACAGTGCAGCCATTGCAACAGTGTAGGGCATTGAGTCGTAGCTACAATAATGCTGGTCGGAACAAACGGTAAACAGGAACACTAAATGCAATTACATGCCGGCAAATGTGATAAGGGATGAAAGGAAGAGTCAGGGGAAACAACACCAGCCTGCACACTGCCACAGCTTAAGAAGCACCCCAAGATCTTGCCACACATATACGGGGGTCTGTCGTCTCTAACAGTACTAAGTGAGTAGCAGTATTGCAGGCAAGTGGCAGACACCAGGGGAGAAGTAAGGGGATAGGAATAAAGAGGGGGTTGAGGGTTAAACCTGCAACTTTGTGCAGTCAAACATGGCGGCGAGTGGAGCAGCAATGGCAATGACAGAATTTGAGTTGGGTGCAAAGGTCTAAGCTGGCCCTGCGCTGAGAGGTGCAGGCGACTGGTCATCCAGGAGGAGTTTGGTGGCATCTACCTCAGATTTAAAAGCTTGAAGCAGAGTGTCCCATTGGTGTGTGAAATGGGGTATTTACGGAGACCTCAAAACTCCTCCAACTGTAGGGCTGTTGCCTCAGCCGTCACCCACATCATCACCGACCAAGCCCACCAAGTGGCCTAGGAGAGCCCTCGTTTTTCAAAGCCGTGTGATCCTGCTCTTGGCCAAAAGAAGCGTTAGATCAAGAAATCTGGCAACAGCCTTATTTCTCTTGGTGCGCTGAAGCAGACCAAGGGTGCAAACACTCATAGTACACAGCGAGGGGAACCCAGTGGTGTGGGAGAAGCTGGCAGTGACAGACAGACAGCAATCTTTCAGGTGGCGGCATGACCAGAATATGTGTATTAAGTCCATTTCATCGCTCAAACGATGATGACAAGAAGCCTCCATGAGGTGGAAGAACTGATTGACCTTCGCAGGGGTGAGATACGCCCTATGCAGGATATAGAAATGTATTAATTTGACCCACACGTTCCACAAGAGAGTGGCAGGGTAAGCCAGAGTTGCGGCCCACTCCGTGTCACTGAACACCCTTCCCTGGTTCATGCTCACTAGGTCACAAAGTGTTTTAGCAGAGACAATCAGCTGTGTTCGTGCAGTGCTTTAGTAAACCATGTGACCAGGTGGAGCCCCATATCCAGCAGATGCGCAGATGTAGGTATTGATGCACCTAATGAGTGCTTAGCTCAGGTTTCAGGGTTCCCCGGTGTACTCATAACATATCAATAGTTGAATTGTATATGAGAAACTGCCCAGGTGAGAGGCCAGTTCAGTCACACACAGCCGCAAACGGAATGAGTTCAGCATAAAAAAAGGCTGCCCAGGGTATGCAGGCCCACCTCGTGCCAGGGGGTGATAGCCACTGTCATGAGGCATTTGTGCCCTCTGGCATACTAAGCAGTGCCAGTAGGGGAGCCTAGGGCACCGATGCATTAGTAAGACATAGGCTGAAGCTAACACAGCGTAGTGCAACAGATAGGATATGCATGGATGGGAGTGCGGGGTGGAAGAAGAGCATCAGGTGCTTCAGAGTCCACGGGGGGATGTCAGTCCCACTGTGTCGTCCAGGTCACACTCAGCAAACGCCACTCACTGCAGTTGGGCAACCAGGTAGTAGAGTTGGAAGTTCAAAGCTCCCAGCCTGCCCCTGTCAGTCGACAGATACAGTTTCAGTAACGCCACCTGACAGCGATTGCCATGACAGATGACATTGCCGAGCATGCACTCAAGCGTGACTAGGAAGGATTTCAGCAGTTATATAAGGACGTTAATGAAATAGTAAGTAAGAGCAGCAGAATCACCATTTTGGACAGAGGAATGCTTTCTGCCACAGACAGTGGCAAGGGCTTCCATACCAATATTTGTCCACAGAGGGAGGTAGAAAGAAGGTAGCTTCCGTGTTTGGAGAAATAGTGATGGTAAACTTTTCCATGCTTGGTGTGCTAAACCGTGTGTTGACCTTTACCATTAAAGTTTCTGAAGAGATAATGTCCAGGTACCCACCACCACTTTTACTAATGTGGTCATTATCAAGATTTGGAGAGGGCCAATCTTTAATCCAAGATTCATATGAAAGAGATTGTATGTTGTTTCTTATAAAACACATGAAAAAATAAAATCAGAACCTGTAGTGCAAAATTAAACACACCAAAAGAAGTTAGTATTTTTTTTGCAAAAGATTTCAGAATCAATTTGATGTACGTTAGATTTTAAAAATTCAGTAGAATGCGTAAAAACACTCAGAGAGAGGGACGTGGCCAACCATCATGGCCATGTGGAAGTTTTCCACTTAGACTCTGCAGCGAACCCAGTGAACTCGATACTCACCGATTACTCCTGACACTCAAATGAAGTGAATTGTGGAGCTGGGGTGTGTTGACTGTGACAGTGACCCTTCTGCTGCTCTTTGACTACCAAGGAGTGCAGTGATATGGAGGAGTGTGGCAGAGAGAGAGGCAGACCAGCTGAGGGGACAATGGCGGCTGCATTTTGAGTTCCAGGCCTATCCTGGACGTGGAGGCCGGGGAGCTCTGGTGCAGAGGGAAGGATCAGCTGAGACCTGCTCTCCCCTGGGGGATCGGGGAGCTCAGCAACGGCTTCCTGGGCGAGCCGGTGATGTGGTGACCCGCTCTGCTGAGGCCCCCCGACGGGGGTTGTGACTTGGAATCTGCATGTCCAGGAGGCCTACACACCCAGCCATAATAAAAAGCCAAGTCTATCCCCCCTCCTCTCCTTGCAACCATTCTTTGGCAGATTCAGATATCCCCGAGGCTGTCTGCCTGACCCCAAGATGGAGGTCAGGGGGTCGGGAACTACACAGTGTGCAATGACTGCCTACTGACCATTGCTTGAAGTGCCCTGGAACTGGGTGTTTTTCTCATGCTTGCTGCCTCTGGAGCCAACACATTTTACCTGGGGACAGCTGGAAGTCTTGAGACCGCATGTGGCCCCTTGTTGCAGTGGACCCCTGCATTGCCTGCTCGATATCTGGGACGTGCACTGATCTAAGGCAGAAAATAACCCCTTGAATCCGTAAGGTGGAGGCTCTGGACTTGCTGGCGATGGAGCAGGGATGAAGGGGTTGCTGCCTAAGGAAGACCACTTGATAGTTTATGACTGAACCCAGACTATCCTAGACAATCCAGTAAAATGCCTTGCAACTGTACCGAGAGTCCTGTGCCCTACCACCCACGAAATATACCCAGTGGTGCCTCTCGACCCTACCCCCAAGTGTCTATGCCACAGATAAAGGTAGAGGGAAATAGAGTTCCAAGCTATTTCACCCCGACGGAGCCGGGGGTGACACCGCCTATGGTAGAGAATATGCACTGACTAAAGAAGATCTCCTAGCTCTACTACGTGACTTTAGAAAAGAGTTATGAGTAGAAATCAAATCAGACATCACTGTCTCCTTTGACAACTTTTAGATGGAGATCAATTCCAGCGTGGTCTCCTTCCATGCTGATGTAGATTCTGTGGGTTCCTGTACCCCGGATTTGGAAACAAAAGCTCAAGAACTTAAACAGCGACTGGCTCAGGTGGAAGAAGGGACACTCACTTTGAGGGCTCAGTTGCAATCCACCCTCCGCAAATGTGAAGATTTGGAGAACTGTTCCTGCCGTGACAACATAAGGGTGTGGGGCTTAGAGGAAGGAAGCGAGAGACCAGACCTGGAAACCTTCATGGTGGGCCTTTTCTCAAACCTGCTAAGAGCAAAACAACCAGAGGTGAGGCTGAAATGAGTCCACGGGGGGACCCCAACTTCCTGGGAGGGGCAGACGCCCAAGAGATGTTGTAGCTAAGTTCAGCTCCTTTAAGGTTAAGGAACTAGTTCTTCAGAGAGCAAGGGCATGTGATACTGTTGAATTCGAGGGCTTCACTTGCTCACTCTTCCAGCATGTGGCCCAGATGACCTTGGCCTGCCGTTTACAGTTCGGACCCATCACTATAGCGTTGAAAGCTCGCCATATTAGATACAGAGAGACCTATCCATTTGGTATAGCCTTTCAGTACAATAACAAGCAATGCCACTTTGCCGAACTAACTAAAGTGA
Organism: Triturus cristatus; assembly: GCF_964204655.1. Classification (NCBI taxonomy): domain Eukaryota; kingdom Metazoa; phylum Chordata; class Amphibia; order Caudata; family Salamandridae; genus Triturus; species Triturus cristatus. Next base: position 351,549,098 of record NC_140581.1, read on the forward strand.
CTGCTTTACTGGGTCTTGAGGACCTGGTTTCATCAGTCATGAGTGGACGGATAGAGGAAGAGATAGTAAATCCCAGTGAGCAGTTTCCTCCCAGGACCTGACATACACAAAAGAATACGGGAAAAACCCTAAAGAAATGAGCAGGGGCAGGGACATTCCCCCTAATGGGGAAAGAGACGTGCTTTGTTGAGGTTCTGGATGTTCGCCGCAGAGTCTCATCCCGGACCCCAGTGAAGCATTTCACTTTCAGCAGTAGCTTACTAACGACTGATTGAGTTGACTCAAGATAATGTTGCAGCGGGACCTGGAGGGGAGGGCTGCCCCGGCTGCTCTGAACTAATAGACTATCTTCTTTCTACATGGAGAAGGTGTCTACGAACTTATCTTCGTAGGGTGTCAGGACGGGCCTGTGTCCACCCCCTGAGGTTTCCTACATTGAGATCTCAACACACTATTGGGAAATCTTCAATTTCCAGTTCTTTTAGGATTATGGAATTTTATATTTGTATCTGTTCATTGCTTCGTGGAGCATCATGCTCCATGGTAGGAATGGTGAGGGGGATTGGAGGCCAGGATGGGCACAAGGGTGGCCCTGTGGTGGGGACTGTGGGACAAAAGAGGGATCTTGAGGCTTGCGTCCCTTGCTAGTTTGACTTCAAGACATTCACCGCTTTGACTTGGAGAATCAGGGGCTTGAATTACCCTAATAAGAGGCAGCACCTATGGAAATATCTTGGATATCATCATTTTGATCTGGTGACTTTACAGGAGACACATTTAAGACAGAATGATGACCACCGCTTAATTCACAAATTGTATCCCCTTATTTATAAATCGTCCGCCACAATCAAGTGTAATGGTGTAGCCTTGCTGTTCCGCTCCTCAGCTCATTTCCAGATACAAGACTCCAAAGTTGATCAAGAGAGGCGGTATCTAATTGTTAGGGGGCCTCTAAAAGTCACTGCTTGCACCACAGCTACATTATATGATGCTAACTCCGGACAATCGGAGTTTCTCCTCTCAGTGCTCTCCACTCTGGGTCACTTTGGCCCAGGGGACATAATCCTCCTAGTGCACTTTAATCTTACTGGACACAACTCACCCCCATAGGTCCTACGCGGGGGGAACAACCTTTACAACACAACTTTTACAACGCACTACCATTACAACGAAACTGTTACAACACGAGTGCATTGACAACGCAGGACATTACAACGCAAGTCTTTACATCGACTTGCACTAGATGGCGTGCTAACATTAAAAATAGTGTAGTTTACTATCCCAACACCTTCCCTACTGTTACGTGGACTGGAGTTGGAATAGTAAATTACACTTTTTTAATGTTAGCACGCCATCTAGTGCAAGTCGATGTAAAGACTTGCGTTGTAATGTCCTGCGTTGTCAATGCACTCGCGTTGTAAAACTTTCGTTGTAACAGCATGCGTTGTAACAGCATGCGTTGTAACGTCATACATCCCCTACGCGGGGATCTTCATGAAAGCGGCCAGGTCAGCCCTCCATCGCCTGGGATTACTTGACATATGGAGGACCCTGAAGCCTAGTGCACGAGGTAATACCTTTTCTCACATTCCCACAGGACATACTCAAGAATAGATAATGCCTTCCTTAGCCAGCAATTGTTTCACACTGTCCAAACACTGAAGATACATCCGATTATCATATCAGATCACATCCCATTAGAAACATTTTTTGAGTGGCACACCCCACACTCTAGAGATCAAAGATGGTATTCCTCCAACTTAATCAGGCGAGACCGTCTCTTCCGTAACAAACTCCAAAGGACAATATGGTAATTCTTTCAGATGAATGACCCCGCTGAGACCTCCTACTTGACTACCTGGGATGCATTTAAAGCGGTTATACACGGCAGGTGTATCTTGTTGGTCACCACGCTACACCAGCAAAGGGCAAGAGAAAGGCAAACACTGGAGGAGGAGCTCTCAGGTGCTGTGATGGCTCACAAATCATCACCCTCTCTCGCTGACCCTACCGCCGGTCCCTCCTGAGGCTACTGGTCCCGATGGATTTAATGCCCAGTTCTACAGAACTTTTAGCACGGAGCTGGTCCCCTACCTGAGAGATCTTTTTAATTTTATAGCTTCCTCCTAGAAGGTACCCCCATTGATGAGTGAAGCTCTGATCACTGTTATCCCTAAACCAGGGAAGGACCCCCAATTGTGTGCCTCTTATAGGCCTACAGAATTGATTAATTTGGACACCAAAATCTACTTCAAGATTTTAGCCAGCAGGCTGGAAGAGATTCTACACAAACTGATCCACCCTGACCAATCGGGGCTTATCAAGGGGCGTCAGACCCATGATAACTTATGTAGGGTCATCCATCTCACAGAAAAGGTGCATAAGAAACAAATCCCATCGGTTTTGTTGGCACTCGATGCCGAGAAGGCCTTTGACCGAGTGGATTAGCCATTTTTAATGAATACACTACATTCATTTGGGTTTGGGGACCAATTCCTGAAGATAGTGAAGGACAATTATCATAGACCCAGATCCCGGGTATTGGTTAATGGTATGGGATCCAAGCTCTTTGACTTACCAAGGGGGACGAGGCAGGGGTGTCCCCTATCTCCTGTGCTTTTTGTCCTTTGCTTACAGCCCTTAGCAGCCAGGATCAGAGCTAACCATGAGATCCAGTTATTAAGTTTGGGTTGGAGGAACACAAAATATCTTTGTTTGCTGCCAATGTCCTCTTGCCCGCTACCTCCCCGCATACTTCCCTCCCCACCATACAGTTAAAGCTGCATAACTTTGAGCTGGTGGCTGGTTTTAGGGTTAACCTCTGAAATCCTTTATTCTTAACTTGTCAACCCCCCGAATGAGATGGAAGAGATAATGGCATCTTTGCCATTTCAACTGCCCAAAAAGGAGATAACATACCTGGGTATCAGGATCACGCCTGATCTGGTGACTGGAACTAGGTAAATTTTCCTCAGATACTATAACAACGTAAGCTAGATCTCAAAAGAAGGGCCGTCGTCTTCCTTACCTGGCTGGGCCAAATACAAGCTATTAGGAATACAGCGCTCCCACGGATATTATACCTGTTTCAAGGATTCCCCATTGCGGCAAACAGAGAATTATTCTCTGAGATTCGTACATTGGTCACAGAGTCCATTGGGGAAGATCACAGAGCCAGCCTTTCCCATCGTCTTCTGACATGATCGAGAATTACAGGCGGTCTGGCTCAACACAACTTTTTATTTTACTATAGATCAACCCAGCTTAGGGTTCTAATCGAATGGGCCCTTAGAGCTTCAGAAAAGTACTGACTCCATATGGATAGAGCATTAGTGGGCCGAATGATATGGGAACATTTGTAGAAACCTAGGCCGGATCGACCTAGGAATGCTTATCTAAGTACTCCTACAGCTACTACACTTACAAGTATGGTACACTGTCCTTAAAATGCATGAAATGACAACGTCCCATCTCCATAGAATCCCTTCCAAAATAATGCAGCATTTCCTCCAGCACTCTCCGCAGGCCCATTCAACAGATTGCGAGAAAGGGAATGCCTAAAAGTTTCAGATCTGTTTCACAGGTAAGATATCTTGACTTTTGAAAATTTCTGTCGCAATTTCAGTCTACCACTTTCCGAGAGATTTCTTTATATTCAACTGAAACATTGGGTGCTGCAGCCACAGATGCGAATGGTGGCCACTAGGGATCTTCTTGAGAATATTGCACGGAATGGGGATAATTCCAAAGGCTGTATTACATTTCTCTACTCTCTATTGCATTCCACTAGGCCCCTACCTGCCCCCAATACATACACTTTGGGGAAACCCCATTGGACATTGCCATACAGGAGAAGCAGTGGACAACACTTTACAGGGATATCACTAAGTATAACCACTCCATGGCTCTGCGAAAGGCTCACTACAAGACTTTGTACAATTGGTACCTCTACCCCGAAAAGCTACACAAACTGTTCCCAAACACCATGGGTAAAAGTTGGAGGGGTTGCGGCCTACTAGGGAATTTTCACCATATCTGGTGGGATTGCCCCTCTATCCGAGCTCTCTGAAAGGAAATTCTGTCACGGATCAGAGAAATCCTGGGCTACCCGATCTCTGAGAACCCGGAGTATGTTCTGCTTGGCCTACAAGATCCCGTCTTGAAGTGCCAAATGGTGGGGGATAGCTCCATACTATAGCTTTGTCTGGATGCACCCAAGAGGACCCTAGCCGCAGCATGGAAGAAACCGGAGGGCCCTATGCTCTCCCACTGGCACTCTAGGCTATAGCAGGCCCTAGCTCTGGAACGCCTGCCTGATATATTAACAGATGCGTGAAAAGGTTTCGACAACATATGGGGCCCCCTGGTACAATTCCTCTCGAAGGGTCTCCCCCTGCTCTCCAACCAGCCCAGATTACAGGCACTTCACCTCTTTCAGATTTAACCTGGCTTTGCTTGCCTGCCACCCCCAGAAAATAAACAGGGTACTCCTTGGCCAGGTCCTGCCCCGAGGGGGGGCTTCTTGAGCACTTCCACCCCTCCCCCTCACAAGAACAAGGTACTTTTTCATCTACTATTGTAGTCTCCTGTCAAGCAAGTTGTAATGATTTTGTTCACTTGGAAAATGTCTTTACGGTGTTATCTAACCTTTTTAAGAAGGGTACCTCCCAATATACACTTGGAAGTTTAACGACTTGTAATGATCCCTAATTACTATGTATGTGCAAGTCGATCTGAGCCAGTTTTTTGGGAAAGCTGAAACTGTCTATAGCATACTGATACATTTGGCCTAACAAATAGATTGATGCATTACAACGTGCTATTACCCTTGAAAATATTTCAATAAAAACATTTTGACACAAAACACGCTGAGAGGTTGTACCATTCCTGTAATAACTAGAGCTTGCAAAAAATATACTTGTTACATTAAATATCTCCTTTTACAGATCAATGTTCATGTTAGAAAAATGGATTAAAAGAAAGGAAAACCAGTGCTTGTCTTCGTAGTTTAAACAGCAGCTGTAATTATGCCCTGTAGCCTGTCTTTCACATTGGCTGCTGGTTCTCACAGGATACATTATGAAATCATATTTCAACACCAATGTCATTTAATTATGACAGGGGACTAGAGATGTCACAATTTGACAAATTAGGAACTTAGAGACAAGCTTTTTTACAGGGATTGTAGGCTCCCATGCATTATACCAGTATTGCAGTGCCCATAGTGACTGTTCATTAGATTAACAAAAGTTACCACCTGGGGTTTGGATATTTTCTAAGTTTATAGCCACACTATATGCATAGTAAAAAAAAAATCCCCCACACCCCTGGTGGCCTCCATGGAAAGGTTTACATGTGAACTCAGTGCACCCCAAAACAATTGTAGAGTTAGAGACAACTACCAAATATGCTAAGAGAATATACAGGTACATATTGTACCCATCCAAGCATTTGGGTGCCTCTTAAAACCTGGTTTAATCTAACTCTCTAGCAAGTTATTTCACAAGATTGTTATCCACAAGCTTTGTCACTAACCACTTACAATCGCACGAATCACAAATGGTAGACAAAATGTTATGACAAGTATTCTCATTAGATATGCAGAAATAGTCAGCTTTGTTGCTGGGGACTTTCCGGCTACATTCCTACTTACAGTGCTTCTAAATAAACAATGCAAAAATGAATGGGTTGAAATTACTTTTAAGCATGCTTTTAAACCATTGCTTGTTTAGAAGCGCTGCAAGTAGGAATGTATCCGGCAGGTCCTAGCAACAAAAATTTCCGTTACTCAGTCAGGCCCTGGAAATAATGCTATCAAACAATTGCATTTGTCCTACAACCAATCAGTCACTTTATAGACTACTGCTTGTCACCCATGAGGGTATCTAGGCAATGGGGGGTCCAGTGGTTCAGACTTTCTGAATTCCGGCAGAGATGGGGAGGTTGATGACGCATAGGGGGTGGTCATTCCATGTCTTCTCTGCGAGGTAGAAGGAGTGTCCTCTGCTCCCACTTCGGTGGACTTCGGTGGATGCAGGTGGGTATAGCAAGAGGGAAACAGAGTGGAGGTGCCTGGTGGGCTGGTGGAAATTCAGGTGGTGGTTGATGTAAGTAGGTACACAGTTGTGTAGGGACTTTTATGCGTGCGTTAGTATAAACACCAACTTTCTGCCCTACTTGTACAAATTACAAGATGGGTCTTGATTTTCATAAACAACTTTCAGAAATCCCTGTTTATATAATTCTAGGTGCCAGCCTAAAGACTCTACCATCATTCACCCACTACACTACACCCTACAAACATCTATACAAACTGGCAGATAATTATCCAGACTAATTAAACTAATGTAACATCTTCTGACAATCAGTTTGATTCATTAGAACAATTTAACTGAATTGAGAAACAGATTCTCCCAACAATTTCAACAAGAATACTCCTCTAAACGTGTTCTACCACAGCATACACTCTTCACAGTAGATGGCACTTGTATTAGTTGGTAGTTGAATGCATGAGTGGATGGTGCTTTCAGTAGGCATGTCCAAGGAAGTGTAAAAAATGCAGGTAATGTTGGATTTGCCCTGCTATTGAGACAACTAATTCACACAAATAGCACAACCTACATTGATTTCCGTTGAAAACTAATGGCCTATTTTAGATCTTGGCAGGACTCCTGTTGTCCCTCCGTAGTGAAGTATACTAGTACTCCACAAAGCTGACAGCATCCCGCGTGCTGTATTTAGATGTGGGCTGGCTGACCCTCCGTCCACATCAACAAACTGTTTACCGTCTCGTAATCGGCAAACCTCCATCGACGTGGCGGACTTCATCGCCGTCAAGTTGGGTTTGCGCCGTTCCTATTTAGATGTCCCCATTGTGCTGGCATTGTCCTAGCAGCATTATGCTAATGGAATGAGTCCCTGGTGGAGTGGGGACTGGTAAGTACTACTTATTAATATATCACTACACTATTGAATGCACACCCATAGGCACCACAAGCATAACACCCATAAGCACCACAACAACATAATGTTTCTTTAAGTGTCAATACAAGTGTCTTCATTTTACTTTGATAAGTTGTAAAATGAACACCAATGCATTACAGGAAACAAATTGCATGTAAGAGCAATGGAAAAACATGCAATGCCAAAGCAATTGTCAACACACAATTCATAGTATGACAAGTGTAAAAGAAGCTTACCTTGGATCCCGGAGACAACGGAGTTGATCAGTATCATGGTCAAGTAATAGCAGCAAAGGAAGGACCTGGACAATGGGGTTCAAGACAGAAACGGAAGTGGGAAAAAGAAAAAAGTTACGTTTCTACCTCATTTCCTTCCAATTCTGCCAATTCAAAGTAGGAAGTATCCCCACCACAGTTTCCTCAACGGAAAGGTACATCATGATTGGACCAGTGGTAATCTTCGCTGGACTCCTGCTAACAGAAGCTTCTGCATATGATGCCGTCAACATGGATAGAAAAAATCTGGTGGAGTGGGCATGACCAAACAGTCTTTCGTCCATGGACCTGCCAACATCTAAATAGAGTGGGCAGAATGCCAAGTAGGCGGGCGATGAAACCGTCGAAAAAATGACAGCTGGACCATTACCACCAAGATCTAAATCAGGCCCTAAATCTGAAAACATCTGATCAGGCACTAGGCCCTGATTGAGCTCTCTGCTCACGTGGAAAACCTCGTCACAAATGCCATCCATAGTGCAGACTTTTAAGGGACATTGGGCCTGATTTGGAGTTTGGCAGACAGGGTACCAGGGTACTTCATCGCAAAACCCAATGGAGTAGCCTTCCAATCACACCCTTGATCTGTCCGCCTCATATACAGATGGGCAGACCTCAAGTATTCTGTTAACAGAGCTCCCGCTGGCTCCATCAATGGAATACCACCTCAAATGGCACAATGGAGTCGGTGAATGAAAACAAAACAGAACAGGGTGAGCGCACTCGTGCTTGATCAATTGTAGTAGTTGAGGTTTAAGCAGGTCATCGGTGCAATAGGGTTGATCCCCCTGAGTAGGGATATGAATATAGGTGAATGCATGTTCCTAGATCAGGAGCGTGTCTCCCATCTTGCACTCACAGTTGGAAATTAATTATTTAACTTAAATGAGTAAGTAAACCGTAGTGTTGTTCAAAAATTACTTCAGTTTATTGGACGTTCAAAAAATTCTCAAATCATGTCTTTGACTTATGTAAATTCCAATGTTAGCTTGAAAATACATGTGTTATCCAGAATAGCCTGGTTGCCCAATGCATTTCGGGCTATCAAAGCCCTTCGTCAGGGGCGAAACTGTAAATAAGAGGAAACAAGGAATCAGCCTGTTACTAACGGTAGAATGTGTATAAGTGTCCGACCACTTATAATGGTGTGGCTATGGCTGTGAACCGTGGTGCTCACATGTAACAAAATGTGGTTGGTGCTAATCGTACCAGAGTGAAAGGTTTAAGCTTCAACACCGTGAATCGTGAATAATAGGTATGCAACAAGACGTTCGTGAGGGGAGGCCTCCCCTGCGTATGCCAGCCCGGAACCTCTGGCTGGGCCCAGGGGACCAGTCCCTGTCCCCCTGCTCCACCATGGTCCCAGGACGGGGGTCCGTCGGGCCTGGGCAGGCTTCCCTCCTGCTTCACTCACCTGTCAAGGTGCCTGGGGGACCCCGGGTCCAAGACCCAGCTGGGGTCTCCGAGATTCCGGGACGCAGAGCCCTCAAGCCCTCCGAAGGGCAGGCGGGTCATTCTCGCCTAGGCTTGGGTGGGCAGATTGGTGTCCTTCGGGCCCGGCCATCTGGTCACACCTTCCCCCTCGGCCATCTGGTCACATGCAATGCTTTCCAATGGGGTGACCAGATGGCCGGGCTGCCCTGGAAGTACCGGTGAGGGCTAGTTTGCCTCCCCAATCCCCACCAGGGCTCCAGGAGGACGGCCGCACCCGCGCTTTGGGTCCCCTCAGTCATACGCTGTGCACAGGTTATCAGAAAGGGGGGGTACCCTTCCTCTGAATTACTAGGGACAGCGTACTCCAAAAACCCTCTCAGCCTAGCGGTCCTCCGCCGGCAGCCGGCCGGACCAGGACACCCCCCAGCCCGGGGCTCCGTCCCCTGTCCCAACGTGTGGCATGGTGCCCAGGATGGGGGCCTGCGGGCCCGGGGAGGCTTCACCTCTGCCCAGGAGCCCCAACGGGGTCCAGGGGCCCCAGGTGCAGTCTCCTTGGCTGTTGTTCTGCCAGGAGCCCAAGAAGGAGCTCCGCTGGGCCTGGGGGGCCTGCCCCTTCTTGGCTGTGTACATGAGCTCTGAAGGGCCTCCCCTGAGGGCCCTGGGGAGGGTGCCCTCCCCACCCCGGGCTCTATCCTCTGGCCTGCTGCATGGCAGGGTACCCGGAATGGGGTCCTGCAGGCCGAGGGAGGCCCACCCTGTGCCTCTGGGCATGGGAGCCCCGATGAGGTCCAGGGGCCCCACTGGGCCCTGGGGAGGGTACTCCCATCTTGGGCTCCTGGCCTGCCGCTCTGCCAGGAGCCCGGGTTCTGTCATTCCTCCCCCTGCTGGGCTGGGTTCAGGAGCTCCAGTTGGGGCCCCTGAGGGCCCTGGGGAGGGCTGCCTCCCCAACCCGGGCTCCATCCTCGGACCTGCCCTGGATGGGGTCCAGCAGGTCCGGGGAGGCTCCACCCTTTTCCTCTGGGCACGGGAGCCCCATTGGGGTACAGGGGCCCTGACAGGCCCCAGGTAGGGCACTCCTGCCCTGGGCTCTGTCTCCCAGTCTGCCGCTCGGCCAGGGGCCTGGGGAGGGGTTCCGTCGTGCCCGGGGAGCCTCACCCTGCTTGGTTGGGTTCAGGAGCTCCGGCAGGGCCCCTGAGGGCCCCAGGGAGGGTGGCCTCCCCACCCGGGCTCTGCCCTCGGACCTGCCACGTGGCAGGGTACCCGGGACGGGGTCCTGCGGGCCCAGCGAGACCACACCCTGCACCTCTGGGCCTGCCGCATGGCAGGGTGCCAGGGATGGGGTACCTTGGGCCTGTGTCCAGGGGCCTTGCCGAGCCCTGGGTTCGGTGCTCCAGTCCCCTAACCTGCAGCTCTGCCAAAGGGCCAAGACCGTGTTCCGTCGTGCCTGGGGAGCCTCCCCCTGCTTGGCTGGGTTCAGGAGCTCCAGTCAAGGCCCCTGAGGGCCCTGGGGAGGGGGGCCTCCCACCCCGGGCTCCGTCCTCAGGCCTGCCGTGTGGCAGGGTGCCCAGGACGGTGTCACGCGGGACGGGGAAGGCTTCCCCTGCACCTCTGGGCCTAGGAGCCCGGCTGGGACCAGGTGATTTGCTGGGCACCAGGTTGGGTGCTCAGTCCCCCCGGCCTGCCACTCTGCCAAAGGTCTGAGACTGGGTTCCATCGTGCCTGGGGAGCCTACCCCTGCTTGGCTGGGTTCAGGAGCTCCAGTCAGGGCCCCTGAGGGCCTTGGGCAGGGCGGCCTCCCCACCCCGGGCTCTGTCCTCGGGCCTGCCGTGTGGCAGGGTGCCCAGGACGGGGTCTTGCGGGCCAGGGGAGGCTTCCCCTGCGCCTCTGGGCCCAGGAGCCCCGGCTGGACCCAGAGGCCTCGTCGGATCCAGGTCGGGTGCTCCAGCCCTGGGCCCCGTCCCCCGGCCTGCCGTCCACCAAGGGCCCAGGACGGGGTCTGTCGGTCCCGTGCAGACCTCCCCCATTTCGCCTGCTTGTCAAGGAGTCTGCGGGCCCCGGGTTGGAGGGCCCATCAGCTCTCCTCTTACAGCCCCATGGCTGAGGCCCAGCTGCAGCCCTGGGTCTCCGCCCCCCATGCTTCAGCGTCCACTCGCCCTTTTGTTAGGGCACAGAGCGACCAGATGGCTGCCCATTGAGCCTGGTCATCCAGTCATACCTTTGCCCTCGGCCATCTGGTCACTCCTATCCCCTCTGCCATCTGGTCATGTGCAATGCTTTCCAATGGGGCGACCAGATGACTGGGCTTCCCTGGAAGCCCCGATGAGGGCTCATTTGCCTCCCTGATCCCAGCGAGGGCTCCAGGAGGTCAGGCATGTTCGCGCCTTGGGCCCCACCGTCACCCAGTGCGCACATATTAGAAAAGGGGGTATTTTTCCTCCGGATTACTAGGGAGAGGGTCAATCAGACCTCCGTGAGGTCTGGCAAATCCGAGATAGGGGAGGCAGGACCCGGGCCTGCCCGCTGGAATTCCCAGGGGCCGTGTTCCACGCCTGCCTCTCAGCCCCTTCCCGATGGGCCTTTCCTCCAAGCCTGCTCACCTCGGTAGCGGGCAGGGATGCGAAGCCGGCATCCTCCGCGTTGAGCGACCTACCAGGGGAGGTCTCAGCCGTACTCTGATTGATTGGGCACTCTCGGTCTGTTTAGGGATGGACTGCTTGGCCAGCCTTAGCTGTTGTTTCAAGCAAAGAGCTTCCACCCCGCATGGACCGTCCGACTCAAGGGCCTGGTGCCTGGCGGGAGGCTCTTCACCCTACTCAGCAGAGCGAGGGCCGAGCAGCCCCAGCAGCTCATGCCCCCAGTGGTCCGACCCGAGCGGAAGGGGTCAGGTGGCGCTAAGCCCTTGGACACTGCCGCCCGGCAGGTCCATAGGCCCCGTGCACCATGCGCCAGCCCTCTCCGCCCAGCGCATTTCTGCCGCAGCTCAGAACGACCATTCCAACGGGTGCTGCCGCCGCCAGGCTTCAGCACCCCTGCGTCTCGCTCAGGCTGAGCCTCGGCCCGCATCTCCCTTCCTGGGGAGACAGCTTGGCCCGCCGGAGTCCGTGCGACCACACCTCTCCACCCCTCCAGGGAGCCCTTCCATCTGGGCGGGCTCCTTCCCCTAGCAAGCTCCCGAGAGGGAGGTGTGTGCAAAGGTTGCCGGTCGGGGAGACGGACACACAGCTCCCGAACCCACCCCATCAGCAGGTGTGGCTACCTGATTGATCCTGCCAGTAGCATATGCTTGTCTCAAAGATTAAGCCATGCACGTGTAAGTACACACAGTTGGTACAGTGAAACTGCGAATGGCTCGTTAAATCAGTTATGGTTCCTTTGATCGCTCTATCTGTTACTTGGATAACTGTGGTGCTTCTAGAGCTAATACATGCTGGCGAGCGCTGAACACCAATACCACCACTAGTACCACCACCAATACCACCACCATCAATACCACCACCACCAATATCACCACCAACAATACTACCACCACCAGTCCCACCACCACCACCAATACCACCACCACCAATACCATCACCAATACCACCACCAATACCACCAATACCACCACCACCAATACCACCACCACCTACACCACCACCAAAGCCACCACCACCACCAATACCACCACCACCAATACCACCAATAGCACCACCACCAATACCACCACCAATACCACTACCAATACCACTACTAATACCACCAGCAGCAATACCACCACCAATCCAATACCACCACCAATACCACTGCCAACAATACTGCCACCACCAATACCAATACCACCACCAATACTACCACCACTAACACCAATACCACCACCAATACCACCACCACCAATGCCACCAATACCACCAGCAATACCAACACCACCAATAGCACCACCAATACCACCACCACCAATATCACCAGCAATACCACCACCACCAATACCAATACCACCGCCAATACCACAACCACCAATACCACCACCACTAATACCACCACCAATATCACCAGCACCACCAATACCACCACCAACATCAATACCATCACCAACACCAATACCTCCACCACCACCAGTACCACCACCCCAATACCAATACCAGCAATACTAATACCACCACCAATACCACAACCACCACCAATACCACCCCCACCAATACCAACACCAATACCACCACCACCACCACCAATACCACCACCACCAATGCCACCACCACCAATACCACCACCAATACCACCACTAATACCACCACCGCCAATACCACCACCACCAATACCACCACCACCAATATCACCACCAACAATACTACCACCACCAGTCCCACCACCACCACCAATACCACCACCACCAATACCATCACCAATACCACCACCAATACCACCAATACCACCACCACCAATACCACCACCACCTACACCACCACCAAAGCCACCACCACCACCAATACCACCACCACCACCACCAATACCACCAATAGCACCACCACCAATACCACCACCAATACCACTACCAATACCACTACTAATACCACCAGCAGCAATACCACCACCAATCCAATACCACCACCAATACCACTGCCAACAATACTGCCACCACCAATACCAATACCACCACCAATACTACCACCACTAACACCAATACCACCACCAATACCACCACCACCAATGCCACCAATACCACCAGCAATACCAACACCACCAATAGCACCACCAATACCACCACCACCAATATCACCAGCAATACCACCACCACCAATACCAATACCACCGCCAATACCACAACCACCAATACCACCACCACTAATACCACCACCAATATCACCAGCACCACCAATACCACCACCAACATCAATACCACCACCAACACCAATACCTCCACCACCACCAGTACCACCACCCCAATACCAATACCAGCAATACTAATACCACCACCAATACCACAACCACCACCAATACCACCCCCACCAATACCAACACCAATACCACCACCACCACCACCAATACCACCACCACCAATGCCACCACCACCAATACCACCACCAATACCACCACTAATACCACCACCGCCAATACCACCACCACCAATACCACCACCACTACCAATAACACCACTATCAATGCCACCACCGATACCACCACCGATACCACCAACACCAATACCACCACCACCACCAATACCACTACCAATACCAGCACCACCACCAATACCAATACCACCGCCAACAATACCACCCCCACCAATACCACCACCACCAATAACCAATACCACCACCACCAATACCACCACCAGTACCGCCACCACCACCAATACCACCACTTGTACCACCACCACAATCAGAAATACCACCAATGTCAGTACCACCGCCACCAATACCACCAGCACCCCCATTACCACCACCAATACCACCATCACCACCAACACCAATATCACCACTAATACCACCACCAATACCACCACCACCACCAATACCACCACCACCAATACCACCACCACCAGGACCACCACCACCACCAATACCTGGTGTCCCTTCCTGTACATAAACAAACCTTTTTTTAATTGCCGTTTTGTAACTTACATGTGTGCTGCATGAAGCAGCACACATGTAATTTAAAAACTGTCATTTAAGGTTTGTTTATGTGCAGGAAGGTACACCTTCCTGTACATAAACAAACCTCCCTGCTTGCAGACACCCTTGCACTCTGGTGCAAGGGTGCCTGCGTTGGTGCTAAGTTGTGAAACTTAGCGGCATCACCGGGGGAAACGCGAGGTTGCACCATATCCTTGAGAATAGGGGCAGCCTCACGTTTCCGAAGTGGCAGAGAGAGTCGTTAAGCCAAGAAGGCTAACACCCCTCTCCGCCACTTTCTTGAGAATATGGCCCTAAGTGAGGAGGGTGAAATTCTTGCACACCAAAGTATTAATGAATATCGCACTTCTCGGTCGTACATCTGATTGGTGCAAAAACGGAAGAGATCGGTGGTTTCACTCTGCAATGCATGTCTTAATCACAACAAAACAGTGTTTATTTTGCATGCACTTATTCACAAATTAGAAAGTAACACCATGCCTTCCAGTTATCGTGCCAACAATCTGTAAGTATAGTTTGCTCAACATGAATGTACAATTGAAGGTGGTATGTTCTGAGTTAAGTAAAACAATAAAAACAACGTTTAAAAAAGCAACAACAGTCTGGACGTATACCCTGTCCAAGTGTCCTATATTAGTTCAATGTCTAGCAAAGCAGGGGTGTTAAAGTAGTGTATCTTTTTCATTGTAGTTCACAACCAATTACACCAAAGCTGGATGGGGTTGTTTAAAATGATAAGTTGCTTGGAGTTGCACCACACTTGGAAAAACCTCTGATGGTACTTGTGAATAAAGGAAAAAAAGCTATCAGAGGTCTGTCTGTTAATCAATGTATCCATACTGAACGCTGTATTAAAGTATTTGAAAGCAAACAGACAATTCAGAATAACCAAATTAAGATCAATTAAAATGCATTCATTCTTCAGAAATGGAAAATGTGTGTGATAATTATATGATTCACTCCCTACAATATTGTGGCATAAACAGTGCTATTTCTGTGAGTATAGGACAAAATGATTTTGGAGTTCACATTACTCTGCTGCTATTTCAGTCTGCTATGACGACTGTCCGGTGCATTAGAATATTAATCACCGATGGAATATTCAATAAATCTTCAGTTTCGACAGTATATAGAGTGTATCTTGCATCGCCTCTTTGAGACCGAACTGACTAGCTAGTTGAAATGTACCTTGCTAATATCACAGCTAATCAGTTAGTTGCCAAAATGACCGAGAATAATGGTGACCTGTAAGCCGGTGTTAGTAATATTGTAATGAAAGCGCCATCATTTCTGGATGTATTATATATTGTATCGGCAGAAAAGTTCATCCTTTTCTTGGTGGGACTGACACTTCTGTGTTTTTTAACAAAAGAGGACCAGTTGGGATTAGGCGACACGTTCGCATGTTGTTTTGCATCAAATGTGTTACAATGTTTGGCAAGGACACTGATAAAACAAAGTTTGGAAATGTATTGGACAGACATTTACTCATGCCATTCCAACGAAAAATAAGAACACACTTGCATTTAGATGCACAGAAATGTAATACTCTGGTCGCAGATACAGAAGCAAAAGCAAGCATTACACAAAATGCCAGTGATTTCTCAGGGATACGTGATCAGGTGCTTGTCTGCTGTTTGACAAAGTGCTGCTGTCAAGCAGCCTAGAAATACATGCAGCATTAAAGACGAGAGGCCTACAGTGATTGGCTTACCTGATGCTATGTAGTCATAAATGTCTTGAAAGGGGAGGGCCTTTCAAAAGTCTGGTGCTAAAACAGATAACGTTCTGCGACCCACACACTCCTCTTTACATTGACTATAGGATGTTGAATACCGAATGTAGTGACAGCTTCAGAAGATTTAGGGCAGGTGTCCCCAAACGAGGAGCTCAGGAGCCGCCCAGGAGCTGCTCAGCGGCACCCTCAGAGTAACTCTCAGAGGGGAAGCTAAGTGCAATATCTCATTCAGAGTATTCCTGCATAACAAAGATGTGGCACTGCCAATCCGAAGACCCTCAGAGTGACAGCCAGTAAAACTAATGGCAGGGCCTCAGGTAAGACACACACATTCCCTGCGTTGGCCTATGGAGTCTGCTACATGACCATCTGTTTCCATTGACAATCTTGCTAAGTCTCAAGGAGATTGGTCATGTTGTATGCCCTGCTCAATCGGTCACACCATGTGAGTGAATAATAGACTGTTGTTAGAAATGGGGTCTCTAGTTGGAGGTAATACACCCTGTCCAAGTAGGGACCACTACTCTAGTCAGGGTAAGTAAGGTACACGCCTAAATTAACCTGTGCTCCCCCTCTGGCAGCTTGGCACAGAGCAGGCAGGCTTAACTTAAGAGGCAATGTGTAAAGAATGTGTGCAAAACTTAATAAAGTAAAACAATGTAAGACATCACACAAAAAATGCCCCACACCAGGTTATAAACATATATCTTAATGTAATGAATAAAACCGAACCAAAACAACAAAAATCTAAAAAGTAAGACCAGAGTTATGAATTTCTAAAGATTAGATTGAAATATAGTGCTTAAAAGTTGCGCTGGACCGGGTCAAATCTGAAAATTCAAGTCAACCGTTATGGAGTGCGGTGAGGATACAGAAGACAACAAAGGCCTCACTGAAAACAGTACCTTTCTGCAGGATGTGTCAATGTCGAGGAGCAGCTGCATCAGTCCCTGCGGGGCTGGGGCGCAGACAGGTCCTGCGTCATCGTCCAGCCCCTTTACAATTAAGGCACTGTGTCTTCGGGAGCTTTGCAGTCTGATCCCGCATCATCAGCGAACCGCTTACAATGAATACACTGTGTTGCCGTCAAGCCGCGCAATCAGGTCCGGCTTCGTCATCAACCCCTTTAAGATGAAGGTGCTGACTCGCCGTCGAGCCAACTGTGGATGCTGTGGAGTCTCCAAAGCGGCACGGAATCAAAGGCAAATGCATTGGTTCTGACTGGCGCAAAGCAGGCGATCCGTGGATTTGTGCAGAAAACAGCTGCAGAGCCCCTCTTGAAGGCACAGGACTTGATTGACAGCTCTTGGCAGTGCAGGGATCTTAGTTGGCAGACTCCAGCAGCTGAAGCAGAGTTGAATGAAGTCTTTGATGTCCCTGAGACTTCAGAACAGGAGGCAACCCAGCAAGCCTTTGGAGTCTCTTGGTTCTAGGGATGCAGAGATTCAAGTCCAGTCCTCACCACTACGCAAGGGGGCAGCAGGGCAGGCACAGCAGAGCAGGAGTCCAGCAGATTCAGCAGAGCCCAGCAGAGTGCCAGTCCTTTCAGCAGCACAGCAGTCCTTCTTCCTAGTAGATTGTCCTCAGGTCCAGAGTGTACTGAGTTGGCGGGGTCAGGGGTACAGTAATTTTACCTAGTTGTGACTTAGAAGTGGGGAGACTTAAAAGAGGCCTTTAGAGAATACAAGGTCCCTGCCCATCCTGCCCTGGCTCCAGATGCACTGTGGGCGGGGTATGCAGCTGTTTGTGTGGGGGACAGGCACAGCCCTATTTAGGTGCAAGTGCCAACTTCTCACTCCCACTTAGCCCAGGAAGACAAATAAGCCTGGTGATGGGTCATCAGGATATGAATGTCACACCTCAGTTCCCTTTGTGTGTGAGCGTATGGAGGGAATGCTGAACGCCCAGCTTTTACCCACCCCACATGTGCATTCAGAGACTGGCAGATGTACAGAACGGTTATAGTAAGAAAATTGCAACTTTCTAAATGTGGCATTTTCAGACTTACAATTTAAAATTCGACTTCACCACACTGCACGCTGCGCTTGGGGTTGTCTAGGGCCTACCTTATGGGTGACTTATATGTATTAAAAAGGGAGGTTTTGGGCAGGAAAGTGGGTTGTCTTTCCAGGTCGATATGACAGTTTAAAACTGCACACACAGGCTCTGCAATTGTAGGCCTGAAACATGTTTAAAGGGCTACTGGAGGGGGTGGCACAGTCAGTGCTACAGACCCACTAGTGGCATTTAAAATACAGGGTCTGGGCACATGTGGTGCACTTTACTAGGGACTTATAATCAATCAATCAATCAATCAATCAAACAGTTCTTGTAGAGCCCATCTTGTCACCTGTGAGGGTATCCAGGCTCTCAGCTGTGGGAGTTCAATCAAAGAGCTAGGTCTTGAGTCCTTTCCTGACTGTCTGTCAGTGATGGTGTGGTTCAGAGGTGGAGGGGGAGAGCATTCCAGGATTTGGCAGCGAGATGGAAAAAGGAACACCCTCCGGTGCAGCAATGACAGATGCGTGGCGATTAGGCAAGGGGGAGGTGGGAGGAGCGGAGGTCCCTTGGTGGTTGGTGAAAGCCCATACTGTTGTTCATGTATGCAGGTCCTTGGTCGTGGAAGGCTTTGCAGCTGTGGGTCAGGAGCTTGAGTTGACATCTCTTCTGGATGGGGAGCCAGAGGAGGTCTCTCAGGTGCTGGGTGATGTTTGTCATTTTGGGCAGGGTTGAGGATTCTTCTGGCTGCTGTGATCTGGATTGTCTGGAGTCTTCTCATGAGTTTGCTGGTGGGGCCTGAATGGAGCGTGTGAGAAGTTGGCCTGGTATATGCTGTTCACTAGTTCTAGTGACCACCTTGTACCATGCCAAGCAACCCTTATGGTGTGGTTGTAAGTCAACCTTTTTGGACTAGCTGCCCTAGTGGTAGCGTAGGCTAAGCAGTCTTTGAGGCTAAACTCGTGATGCGTGTTAAGCAAGCTGTTTTACCAATAGTAACCCCCTTTTATACCAATGAAAGGACACCACACAGATATATATTCAAAATATATATGTATTTATTTCTCAAAGTAACCCCTAGTCTCTTTATGAGCACAGGAGCACAAATCGTCAAACAAGATTATCACAGAATACACAGAAGTTGCACTTTATATGGATAGGCCCTGGTGGCCACTCGAACCATATACTAAAATAGTGGTATAAGTACCACGAACAGAAAAGGGAAAAGGCCTAGGGCCTCTAGAATCGCTGGGCCTACAAGGAGCTAACGTCAGTTAGTGACCAGGAGGTCCACGGGTGGCGTGTGCAGAGCAAATAGTCACACGCGTGCTCCCATAGGTTTCAATGGGTGCGTAAAAAGTACAAAGTTACTGCAAAAGGAATCTTCCGGATGGACTAGGAACTCAAGATTTGGAACACAGGCACTAGAGATGTATTACTACACATGGGCACCGGAGTACCAGCTTTACCTCACCCACAGGAAGCGGGTGCATAGGCCTCAAAGTGCGTCGGGTTTCTTCTATCTGTTCCGTTGAGCCTGGGACAAAGATGCTGCAGGCGGTCGGTCGGGAAGAGATGCAGTGGATCCAAGAGTGGATCGGAGATGTTGAAGACCTGTAAGCAGAGGGGACAGTGTTCACAGTCACTAGCCAGTGACCAGCGTGGCACCAGGTGGGTACCAGGCGATGTCGGGTGCAAACAGGTGATGAGGGGTAGCTTGTCTCCGCAGCCACGTGGTCCCTGAAGGTCGACGACGTCCAGGAGTCGGCTCACGAGCTGTCCCACGCAGGCTCTCGCTGTCGGCGGTGTCGGCGACTTGATCGAAGCAAACAAGCCTTGGCAAAAGCAATTGCAGGAGGATTCGGAAATCAGCTGTTGGTTCTGACCAGCAAGGTCAGAGGGATTGCTCCTTTGGAGGGGAGCAAGGGCCAGTCTGGAGCAACCAGACCAGCGGTGTTTGTCGTAGATTTCGTCGCCAAGATGGCCACTAGCCAGCGGGCCAGCAACCGGTTAGGCGCGTCGAGTGGCAAAATGCAGAAGGGCCCCACGCAGATCGTGGAGATGCTGGAGGGCTCACCTTTGGTGCAGATGCTGCTCGAGGGTTGGGCTTCTCAGGACCCAAAGCACAACTTGGAGGGGGCCTCGGTTGTTGCACTGGTCAGCTTGTCGTAGTCGTTCCAAGATGGCTGGCTCCACGTGTCTCGGTGCCTCCACGGGTCTCCTCTTTGCAGGGACTGTGGATCGGGCGGTGAGAGGTCTGGAGGTCCAGGTCTCGTCAGTCTCTGGGCTCGGGCTCCGGCGGGAGGCGGCGGCAAAGCAGACGTTGATTCGCTGGATGGTGCTTGCGTTAGCAAGGTGGTCACTCCCTGACCACAGGGGAGATTTTCTTCAGTCTTCTGTGCAGCAGAATGTCGAAGTTCCCGTCTTCTTCTTAGTTTCAAGTTGATTCCAGGATGTCTGAAGTCTTAGGACACAGCTCCTACCTTTATTCGGATTCTAGGGGCCGGACTACCTGCTAGGTCCCTCCCTATGGGTGGGACCAGGAAGGGGGGTGGTTACACCCCCAATCCTTTGTCCAGCTCGCCCCAGGCCCGGGACTGGTGTGCCCCAGGACCGGTTTGAACTGGCATATGCCCCGAGGCTCCTTGTGAGCCACAGGCATGTCTGGTTTCTTTCAAGCCCTACCTGACCAATACACAAAATCCTGTCTGGGGTGGTGCACGCACCTCCCCTGGCAGGAAACCCTTTGTCCACACCTCCCAAGCTGGAAGGACTCCCAGCAGCAGGAGGGCAGACTTGTGTCTGTGGTGGCAGCATCCATTTTGTGGAGCTGAGGCTATGTCTGATTTTACCCGGGTTTCAGGCACTGTACATGTCGTGTCCCTCTAGAAGGGTGGAATGCTAACCCCGTCGCCAGAATTGGCGAGGGGTTAGTATTCCAATTCGTATGACACCTTACTCGACATGTTTTGATAAAGCCAAACCAAAGATAGCATTTAACCGCGAGGTTCATAATGCACTTAAGAGTATATGGTATGACGATATCTGGAAACAGTAGAAGGAAGTTGTTCCGACCACTGCAGACAGGCTCAGCTCATGCCAGAGCACCATCTCACATGGAACCAAGCACTCTGCCTTCAGGATTGTTAAGGCCTGCCATAGGAGTGACTTATAGGTTACCAGGTGTCCCATTTAAGTTTAGGTATAGGTATACTACACCTAAGTAAGAGGTGATTACACCAACTTACCCCAGCTGAGTGATCAGCCAGTTGTGTCAGATTGTTAGGCCAAGCCTGGGGTGGCATAATACATGCTTCAGCCCCTGGCAGGCCTTGGATATACCAATGCCCTGGGTACCTAGTGTACACTGGTACAGGGGCTGACAGGGTGATCCAACCAATTGGGTATGTACCTAGGGTACATGGAGTCCATTTTACAGAGAGAGCAGATAGCCTGAGAGCCTGAATGGCAGGATCTCAGGCCAACTAAGTCGAAAAACCAGCTAGACACTAGGCAAAAATTTGGGGGTAACCATAGTCAGATATCCACCTTCCTACACAACCCCCCCCCAAACGAAGGGAGATAAGGCTGACCTTGACCAGGTAAGCCTATATTGCCCAAGTGGCCATATAAGGAGGAACCAGCACTGGCATGGTTACCCCCTGTCTCATGGTCCACTAAGCAATCCCTCACCCTAAGGGTATCAGAGGGTCTCCACCATAGGGAATCTCTACCTGTGGTGTGTCTTGGCAAAGTAAAAGGCTGGTGTTGAGATGGAGTACTGAAGTGAGTGTCCTCAAAGTGAGGCCTCAGCTTCCTCCAATCATCCTCCACCATGGATGCCTTTCTTTCTTTAACTGAGTTGCACTGTGCTCTCAGGGTCAGCCTCTGGCTACCTAAAGCTGGAGGCTGGGTCCCTTTTGTGGGCTTACTGGAGGGACAGGTCAGGTTTGGGGCCCTAAGGTCCCATGTTTGCCTGTGCCCAACAGAATCCCCCTGGGGGAGGTCCCTAACTACCTGTAAAGGAGATCCCTCAGGAATGTTTTTACCCATCACCTGACTAGGGCTACTAGCCAGGCAATCCTCATTCTTTTGATGGGGGGGTTCTTGTGGACAGGGGCCCTCTGGGGGTCCACTGGCCTCCCTGACCTCTGCAGCCCTGGGCTGACTGAGGCAGGGTAGAGAGAGGCAGGCTACCTGCACCAGACTGGATCCCACCTTGGAAGGGGCCACTGACATCAGAGGCTCTGCCAGGCCAGGCCTGGCTACCTCTGGGGCAGTTCCTTCACAAGGGGTGAGGTCAGATCCCTGAGGAGGCTGACCTTTTCCTAATGTCTGGGGAGAGGGAGACTTTTCTTCCTCCCCACTACTCTCAGTTTGTGTGGAGTGATCCATTGTTTCAGGCTTCACTACACCTATGTCAGTCTGAGTATAGGCTGAGACCATTACAGCCTTGCCAACCTTTTCAGGGGGGCACTCAGTTTGTGTTTGAGCTGTGACTGTCACAGCTCTGCCAGTCCCTACAGGGAAGTCTGTCTGTGCCTGGGCTGTGGCTACCACTGCCCTTCCAACCTTTTCAGGGAGGAAATCTATTTGGACAGGGGTTGTGAATGGCACAACCCCCCTACCCTTTTGTGAAAGGCCTACCATTTTAGAATGGGTGTCTTGTTCAACTCCAGCCCAAGCTGAGAGTTCTAAGTCATTCCCCAGTAAGCAGTCTACAGGCAAGGTTGGGGACACTGCTACCCTTTTAGGGCCAGTGACCCCTCCCCAGCTGAGACATACCTCTGCCATGGGATGACTGTTCTGTTTGCCATCAATGTTAGTCACCTGGTAGGAGAAACCGGGCAAAAGCTGCTCAGAGGGAACTAGCCAATGGGCCACCATTGTGATGCTAGCCCCAGTGTCTCTGTAGGCCTCAGCTTTTGTACCATTGATGTAGGGCTCCTGTCTGTACCTACCCAAAGTGTTGGGACAGGCAGTGAAGTTGGCAAACCCCATGCCACCATCACAGACAAGAGTGGTTGCTGTAGGGGAATTGGCTAAGCCAGGGTCCCCCTGTGTTCCCCAAGTAAACCCACCCAGATTTCTGGGGGCACTCCCACCACCTGGGGGATTACTGCTGACAGTAATAGGTGGTGTGACAGGAGTAATTGGAGGAACAGTTTTGTTTTTAGCCCTTGGGCAACCGCTGTCAGTTTTCCAATGCCCAGGAGTTTTACACTCATGGCAGTAGGGCTTTTTAGCTGTGGTAGAGGAGGGAGCTTGGGACCCACCACCCTGTGTGGAGTTTTGGGGCCCTGAGGAAGGTTTCTCTTTTTCTTTATCCCCACCCTTCTCTTGAGGCTTGGTGGTATCTTTCTTTTGGTCACCACCCTGGTTTTTAGGCCTGATCCTGGTCCTGACCCATTTATCTGCCCTCTTTCCCAATTCTTGGGGAGAGGTCAAATCTGAGTCTACCAGGTGTTGATGGAGAAGCTGGTTTTGACAATTACTTAAAATCTGCTCTCTCATCATCAAATTGTACAATCCTGTATAATCAGACACCTTACTTCCCAGCAACCAACCCTCCAAAGCCTTAGTGGCACATTCCACATATTCAGACCAGTCCTGAGTCTGTGTCTTCTGGGTGTCTCTGAACATTAACCTGTACTGTTCAGTGGTTAAGCCTAACCCATCAACTAGGACACTCTTCAGGACTCTGTAATTTCTGACATCCTCTTCTCTAACAGTGAGGAGTCTATCTCTGCCTCTCCCCTCAAAGGAGAGCCATAAGATTGCTGCCCACTGGTCTTCAGGAACCTGCTGCACTTTGCAGGCTCTCTCAAGAGCAGTCATCCATTTGTGGATGTCATCCCCACTTTTGTAGGGGGGCACAATCTTGGACAGGTTCCTATTGTCAAAGACCCTATCTTTGTCCCTAGGGACATTGCTGCCACCAGTGGGTATAGACCCACTCTCTCTATGCTGTCTAGCCTTGCTAAGTTTCTCTTCCATCAGGGCTACTTCTAGCTCCTGCTTCCTGATCCTCAGCTGAGCCTCTTGCATCTTGGCCTCATGTTCCCTCCTCTGAGGGGTGGTCATCCTTCTCCTGGAGTGACCTTGAGAGCCTCTAGAGCCATGGGAAGCATTGGAGTCACCTGAGCGATTCCTTTGCCTTCCAAGCCCTGTGTTAAGTCCACTGGGGAGATCCAGTGGGTTGAACCCACTGTCAGTCCCCAATAGCCTTGGTTTAGCTGGGTCAAGTATAATACTTGGCACTGGGCTAGTTCTCCCTTCATCCTCACTACTGTCAGTATCCTTTTCACTCTCATCCTCTGTGGTAGGCATCCCATCTAAGGGGTGACTATTGGGAAGGGGTACTTCAGTGGCATCTTTAGAAGGGGGGCCTCCTGTTCCTGTCCCTAAGGGGGCTAACTGGGAAGCTTTCTTGAGTGCTCTCTGATTCTCATCATTCTGTAAGAGCTCTCTGAGCTCAGCAGAGTTTGGGTTCTTGGGCTGTTTAAGGCCTCTAAGAGTTGCCAAATGCCTGAGCTCATTCTGATTAAGGGTAGCAAAGCTGGATGGTGCCCTCTGGGGGTCACTCTCAACAGAGATGGGTACAGTGGACCCCTCTGCCCCGGCCATTGCTCTTAAGTGTGGGTGGATGTGTTGCAATCTACCTACACTTGGGTTTACCTACTAAACCTATCTAGTAGTTGTAGTCAGGGTGTGCTACTCCCTTTGCTCTACAACAACTAAGTTCAGTAGAACTTAAGTATATCTAATCTTGTTTTATATGTACCTACAGGTACCTATGTGATCTTTCAATTGGTAACCAAGAGATTACAATGGTAAAACACAGCAAGCTCAAATCCAACCGCTGCTCACCAATGTGAGAAGTTGGCCTGGTATATGCTGTTCACTAGTTCTAGTGACCACCTTGTACCATGCCAAGCAACCCTTATGGTGTGGTTGTAAGTCAACCTTTTTGGACTAGCTGCCCTAGTGGTAGCGTAGGCTAAGCAGTCTTTGAGGCTAAACTCGTGATGCGTGTTAAGCAAGCTGTTTTACCAATAGTAACCCCCTTTTATACCAATGAAAGGACACCACACAGATATATATTCAAAATATATATGTATTTATTTCTCAAAGT
This sequence comes from Triturus cristatus, assembly GCF_964204655.1. Lineage (NCBI taxonomy): Eukaryota > Metazoa > Chordata > Amphibia > Caudata > Salamandridae > Triturus > Triturus cristatus. Next base: position 351,574,247 of record NC_140581.1, read on the forward strand.
AACCCCTAGTCTCTTTATGAGCACAGGAGCACAAATCGTCAAACAAGATTATCACAGAATACACAGAAGTTGCACTTTATATGGATAGGCCCTGGTGGCCACTCGAACCATATACTAAAATAGTGGTATAAGTACCACGAACAGAAAAGGGAAAAGGCCTAGGGCCTCTAGAATCGCTGGGCCTACAAGGAGCTAACGTCAGTTAGTGACCAGGAGGTCCACGGGTGGCGTGTGCAGAGCAAATAGTCACACGCGTGCTCCCATAGGTTTCAATGGGTGCGTAAAAAGTACAAAGTTACTGCAAAAGGAATCTTCCGGATGGACTAGGAACTCAAGATTTGGAACACAGGCACTAGAGATGTATTACTACACATGGGCACCGGAGTACCAGCTTTACCTCACCCACAGGAAGCGGGTGCATAGGCCTCAAAGTGCGTCGGGTTTCTTCTATCTGTTCCGTTGAGCCTGGGACAAAGATGCTGCAGGCGGTCGGTCGGGAAGAGATGCAGTGGATCCAAGAGTGGATCGGAGATGTTGAAGACCTGTAAGCAGAGGGGACAGTGTTCACAGTCACTAGCCAGTGACCAGCGTGGCACCAGGTGGGTACCAGGCGATGTCGGGTGCAAACAGGTGATGAGGGGTAGCTTGTCTCCGCAGCCACGTGGTCCCTGAAGGTCGACGACGTCCAGGAGTCGGCTCACGAGCTGTCCCACGCAGGCTCTCGCTGTCGGCGGTGTCGGCGACTTGATCGAAGCAAACAAGCCTTGGCAAAAGCAATTGCAGGAGGATTCGGAAATCAGCTGTTGGTTCTGACCAGCAAGGTCAGAGGGATTGCTCCTTTGGAGGGGAGCAAGGGCCAGTCTGGAGCAACCAGACCAGCGGTGTTTGTCGTAGATTTCGTCGCCAAGATGGCCACTAGCCAGCGGGCCAGCAACCGGTTAGGCGCGTCGAGTGGCAAAATGCAGAAGGGCCCCACGCAGATCGTGGAGATGCTGGAGGGCTCACCTTTGGTGCAGATGCTGCTCGAGGGTTGGGCTTCTCAGGACCCAAAGCACAACTTGGAGGGGGCCTCGGTTGTTGCACTGGTCAGCTTGTCGTAGTCGTTCCAAGATGGCTGGCTCCACGTGTCTCGGTGCCTCCACGGGTCTCCTCTTTGCAGGGACTGTGGATCGGGCGGTGAGAGGTCTGGAGGTCCAGGTCTCGTCAGTCTCTGGGCTCGGGCTCCGGCGGGAGGCGGCGGCAAAGCAGACGTTGATTCGCTGGATGGTGCTTGCGTTAGCAAGGTGGTCACTCCCTGACCACAGGGGAGATTTTCTTCAGTCTTCTGTGCAGCAGAATGTCGAAGTTCCCGTCTTCTTCTTAGTTTCAAGTTGATTCCAGGATGTCTGAAGTCTTAGGACACAGCTCCTACCTTTATTCGGATTCTAGGGGCCGGACTACCTGCTAGGTCCCTCCCTATGGGTGGGACCAGGAAGGGGGGTGGTTACACCCCCAATCCTTTGTCCAGCTCGCCCCAGGCCCGGGACTGGTGTGCCCCAGGACCGGTTTGAACTGGCATATGCCCCGAGGCTCCTTGTGAGCCACAGGCATGTCTGGTTTCTTTCAAGCCCTACCTGACCAATACACAAAATCCTGTCTGGGGTGGTGCACGCACCTCCCCTGGCAGGAAACCCTTTGTCCACACCTCCCAAGCTGGAAGGACTCCCAGCAGCAGGAGGGCAGACTTGTGTCTGTGGTGGCAGCATCCATTTTGTGGAGCTGAGGCTATGTCTGATTTTACCCGGGTTTCAGGCACTGTACATGTCGTGTCCCTCTAGAAGGGTGGAATGCTAACCCCGTCGCCAGAATTGGCGAGGGGTTAGTATTCCAATTCGTATGACACCTTACTCGACATGTTTTGATAAAGCCAAACCAAAGATAGCATTTAACCGCGAGGTTCATAATGCACTTAAGAGTATATGGTATGACGATATCTGGAAACAGTAGAAGGAAGTTGTTCCGACCACTGCAGACAGGCTCAGCTCATGCCAGAGCACCATCTCACATGGAACCAAGCACTCTGCCTTCAGGATTGTTAAGGCCTGCCATAGGAGTGACTTATAGGTTACCAGGTGTCCCATTTAAGTTTAGGTATAGGTATACTACACCTAAGTAAGAGGTGATTACACCAACTTACCCCAGCTGAGTGATCAGCCAGTTGTGTCAGATTGTTAGGCCAAGCCTGGGGTGGCATAATACATGCTTCAGCCCCTGGCAGGCCTTGGATATACCAATGCCCTGGGTACCTAGTGTACACTGGTACAGGGGCTGACAGGGTGATCCAACCAATTGGGTATGTACCTAGGGTACATGGAGTCCATTTTACAGAGAGAGCAGATAGCCTGAGAGCCTGAATGGCAGGATCTCAGGCCAACTAAGTCGAAAAACCAGCTAGACACTAGGCAAAAATTTGGGGGTAACCATAGTCAGATATCCACCTTCCTACAGAGCGCGTTGCCGTAGTCGAGCCGGCTGGTGATGAGGGCCTGCATCATCATTTTCCTGGTGTTGATAGGTAGCCATTTGATGATTCTATGAAGCATGCAGAGTGTGAGGAAGCAGGCTGAGGAGTCGGTGTTGACCTGCCGTTTCATGGAAACTCTTCTGTCCAGGATGATGCCGAGGTTGTGGTATTGGTCTTTCGGAGTTGGGTTAGGTCAGTGTTCTGATGGCCACCAGTAGTCGTTCCAGAGGCAGTGTGTCAGCGGAAGATCAGCACTTCGATTTTGTCTGTGTTGAGCTTCAGGCAGTAGTTCTTCATCCAGGCTGAGACATTCCTCATGCATTTGAGAAAGTTGTTTTTTTTGGTGGCGGGGTCCACTGAGAGTGAGGGGACGAGCTGGGTTGTTGGAGTAGGAGATAATGTTTGTTTTTTTATTCTTTATTGATATTTTCAGTTAAATCCACATCAAGATAACACCAAAGAAAAGAAAAAAGCCAGTTTACATCCCACGTCTTCCTCCCCCCTCACCCTCCCCACCCATGGCTAAATACACATATTCCAAGTGTCAGAAACCGACATTATTTTATACAGAGACTATAGAAAGAAAAAAAGAACACAGCAGAATAATATGCAATCCATAAGTTCATAAATTCATTATTATTCATTCAAAGTTGTCCAGTTATGTAAAGGGGCCCATATTGCTAGACCTTTAGCTTTAAATTTACGGCCTTTCCTAGCATAAACAGCTTTTTCAAACTTGTACATTGCTAGAAACCTTTCTAACCATTGATGGCCAGACGAAGGAGTGGAATCAAGCCAATGAGTGGCTAAACATAACCTAAATACTGTAGAGGCAATAAATACAAAGGTATGAATTAAATTCAAAGAGAGAGGATCTCCTATCCCTAACACAATCAATTGAGGACTAAGTTCAATTTCATAACCAAGCATACTTGTTAAAAAACCCTTCACGCTGCATTTCAAAGTTTCAAGCATAAGGCATGTCGCAAACATATGAATAATGTCTGCGGCTGGGTGCTGGCAGCGAGGACAGGTAGAGCCTATTTCTCTACCCCATTTGACAATCTTAGCTGGTGTTATATATAAATTGAACCATGTACTAAAACATTGGATTTGTAAATTAGTTGCCATGAAAGATGTCTGTGCCATGTGTAGTGAGTCCTCAATATCCCCAGCTTCAATCTCCAGCACATTTTGCCATCGGTCTATGTGTTTACTCAGATCATCAGGCATTAGATCAATGAGGATTCCGTACAATCCCCCCAGAGTACTTGACTCTTTAAATAATTCTTCAATTAGTTGCATCTTGGAAAATCCAGAGAACCCACCAGTTTTTTTGACTCAATTGGAGATATTCAAAAAATTAGCGATTATCTAACCCAAATTTATCTCTTATAATATCAAACAGTAGGATATCAGATCCAATTATAAGATCTCCGATAGTTCGTATTCCTTTGTCGTACCATTGCCTTATATATCCATCATTAAAAATATGAGGAAAAAGGTTATTTTTATATAAAGGGGTATACACGTTAAAACGCCCTAACCCAAGTTTTTTGCGAACCGTGGTCCAAATCTTGAATGCACTTATTACAGTTTTAAATTTTACGCGTTTATAATAGTTAAAATCGACATGCCGTAGGAGGCAACCCTTAGCTTCATTTCCCAAAATGTATTCAAAGACAGGAATAGAAGAGTCATATCTCAGTACATCATTTTTCTCATTAGGCAATAACTTCATGTTCTGTAGCATCGCTGCCCAATGATATAATTGAAGATTGGGTACTGCCCACCCTCCTCTTTCTCTAGGCAAGGTTAATAGTCTAAAGGCTCGGCGCGGTTGGCAGTTTGCCCAAATAAATCTAGAAAAAAGTTGATTCATCGAGGCTAACCACGTCTTATTAATAAGCAAAGGTATGGCTCTTAGAAAATATAAAATCTTTGGGAAAAAAATCATTTTAATAATATTGCATCTCCCTACCAGCGTAAGTTTTAATTTCTCAAAGCGTGCAAATTCAGTCTTAAATTTGGCATTTAAGGGATTTAAATTATTGTCCATAATTTTGGACACATCAGCTGTAATTTCTACACCCAGAAAGACCGCTTTTTGGACTACCCGATTATCGTTTATTTGAAGGCTGTTACTGGTCAATATCTGAGTTTTAGACTGATTTAATCGATAGCCTGAGTATTTTCCAAATAATTCTGCTTCTTTCTCAATTTCTCGTAAGGCAATCGAAGGGCTAGAAGTGATAATGGCATGGTCATCAGCTTAAGCTAATATTTTTGTGTTCCCCCAATATTCAGTACTCCAAAGATCGAATTATTGGCTTCTATTTTCCTGACTAGAGGGTCTATGTAGAGCGCAAATAATAATGGTGAACAAGGACACCCCTGCCGGGTCCCTCTGTTAATTAAAATTGGGTCCGACATTTCTCCCATGATAGAAATACGGGCCGTCGGGTTGCAATACATAGATTTTAAAGCTGTAATATATTTATCCCCCAGTCCTCTGTCCCTTAAGGTTGCCCATAAAAAGGGCTAGTAGACCCTATCGAACGCCTTCTCTGCGTCAAGAAGGATAAGTCCGATAGGGTCCCCTGTAATGCCAGCTACATCAAAAAGGGTAATAACCCGCTGGATGTGGTCAATTGTACTGAATCCAGGTACAAACCCATGTTGTACTGGCGAAACTAGTCCCTTAATGAGGGCTGCCAGGCGAACAGCTAATATTTTAGCATATATTTTGTTGTCACTGTTTAGTAAAGTAATCGGTCGATATGATCCCATTTCAATAGGTGGTTTTCCTTTTTTAGGGAACACCACAATATTTGCGTTTTCCCAAGATTTAGGGACCACCAAACCATTCTGAGCATCCAAGAATACATGTTTCATTATTTCTAGTAATGATGAAGAAAAGATTTTATAAAACTCTCCAGGAATAGCGTCTGGTCCAGCGGCTTTACCACTAGCGAGTGAACTAAGAGCACTCTGAATTTTTTCAATTGTAATAGGAGATTCTAAAGTTATTTGATCTTCTAGACTTACATTTTCTGCTATAGTTCCATGTAAAAATTCTAACATTGCTTCTTCATCGTTGCTACCTTCATCACAATAAAGTTTCTGATAAAAACCATGAAAAGCAGCCCGGATTTCGCTAGGTTCAGTGACCGGCCCTCTACGCGGTTCTTTTATTGATAAAATATTTCCATGAGTTATTCGTTGTCTTGCCCGCATCGCCAATACATGGCCTACCTTTTCCCCACATTCATATAAGCTTGAACGCCAAGCAGTGTATTTTCCTGCTGCTTTGATCGTTGATGTTTCTATAATGTTAGATTTAACATTAGCAACTGTATTTAATGCCTGCTCTATTCCTTGTTTGCTAATAATGGCTTGAATCAATTGCGTTTCAGCTGTAGTCAATTTCTGATATTGTTCACATAAAAGCTTTTTCTCTTTCGATTGTGCAGCCCACCCATACCCAGTTGTTTCCCCTCTAATCCCAGCTTTAAGTATATCCCAAATTGTCTCACTAGATGCACTTCCTTTATTCTCTTCTAAAAAGCGAGGAATCCACTCTCTGATGTGTTGTATATATTCATCTTCATATAGCAATGTTCTATTAAATGTTCAGCGAGGAATTGGAGATTTTCTAGTTTGTATCGGAATTTCTAAGACTAGTGGGTTATGATCTGACATCACCCGTGGATATTTCTGTATATTAGATTTTGATAATATTTCTTGAGATACAAAAAAATAATCAAGCCTGGCATGAGTCTGGTGTGGGGCAGAAAAAAAAGTATAACCCATATCATGAGGATTAAGCTTGGGCCATGCGTCAAAAAGGCCATGGCTATGACATAGATTAGATAGAGCCTTGAATACCTTAGGTTTGCGTCCCGTATAAGATCTTCCACCAATTCTACCAATTTGATTACTTAGATGTATATTGGCATCCCTACAAACAATAATAGGAAGAGGCCAGCCCACCAGTTCAATATTCAGCCAATTGAGTAGAACCGGATCGTTTAATATCGAGCCGTACAAAGAACATAAAGTAAAAGTGTGGCCCTCAGTAAGACTTTGGGTAATAACCCATCTACCGTACGAGTCCGACTTAGAACGTGCAAACCTTAAGCCTGAATTTTTTTTCCCCATGATTGCTACTCCTCTAGTACGGGTCCCCTGTGTAGTAGCTGATACTAAATGATAGCCTGTTAATTCATTGATCTTAATCCTACAAGCCTCAATATGAGTCTCTTGAAGACAGATTATATCTGCCTTCAAGTATTGTACATCTATATTGATCTTACGCTTTTTCAAAGGATTATTCAGGCCACAGATATTAATTGAAGCTATCCTTATTTTTTTCAATACCATTTATAGTATATCATCTTGACCATTCTTCTTTCTTCCTATTTAACATCCAACCCCTGAGGCTTACGGATTCTGACATTTTCAGTAAGACAAATGCAATAACTATGCCGTCCCCCCTCCCTCCCTTGAATGTCCCATCCCTTCCAACCCCTGGCAAGAAAGGTCCAAGGACCCTCGTGATGCCTCCTGTATAGAGTTGCTCCCCCACCACCCATCTTTAGCTCCCCGGGAAAAAAAAAATAGAAAAAGAATAACCATCCACTCCTCCCCCTTCAGAATATCTCCACTATAGTGCTATAAAATCAAAACATTTAACTTAGATAGGGCCAATTTAATCCTAAAAGAAGTCAAGTGGGAAAAAGAAGACTTACTCTTCTCTTCGCACCTTTTTTCCTCCCCAGTCCAAGTATCAAAAATATCTAGTAATCATCCTTAATGGATTCTTCGATATCTCTCAGGCCCCGTGATGTCTTTCAGATACTCTTGGGCTTGGATTTCCGAATTAAATATTCTAATAGAACCGTTATAGATAGTTTTAAGTCTTGCTGGACTGAGTAGGAAGGCCTCTGCTCCTACTTTTTGGAAAGGAGAGATCAATTGGCGTAACCTCCATCTTCTCTCTACCGTGATATGGCAGAAGTCTGGTCTTACGAAGAAGGAAAGACCCTCCGCCGAGCGTCGTGGTTCAGGCCTGGCTTTGTCAAACACCACTTGGCGAAGTAAAAAATTGACAAAAAAGATTAATATAGCTCTTGATTTATCGTTAGAGTCGTGTTTCTTCTTAGGCATGAGGGGGAAACGGTGCACTCGTTGAATTTCCTTCTTCCAGTCCCACTGCCCGAGATCAGGAAAGCCTCCTTTCATCAAACGCAATACAAAGCTTCTGATGTCGTCACCCTCAGCATGTTCAGAAATACCTAGTAGTCTTAAATTGCTGCGACGCTGACAAATTTTCAAAATCTTCAAGCTTCCACATAATGTCATTCATTCGTGTCTGATTTGAGGAAATTTGCTTAGCAGAGATCTCTGCGCTTGTTTCTAGCATTACCACTCGTTCTTCCAACACGGTGGTCCTCTCTGCCATCTCGGTGCAAGATTTATTTACTTTTCGTATTGCACCTTGAAGTTTTTTTGTTGCGATATGAGCTCATTTATGTTCTATTCTTGCTTCCCCTTGCATTTGTTTCAAGGTATCATAGATCAAAGTCATGGAGGGGGGGGGGGTGCTCATTGGTTGATTTATCAGTTATTTTTACAGCCTCAATGCCAATATCATCTTTATCCTCCAATAGCTGAGTAGTTGAATAATCCCATCTGAGTTGGCCATGATCTAATCCTGATCACCATAAGCAGCGCCGTTATCTTTAGTTTTTCTCCTTCGTTTGATTAGAGAAGGGATTTTTTTTGGTGTGCTTGGATTAGAAAAAGGGCTGTCGAAGTCAGTCCCAGAGTTCTCAAGCTCCGAAATATCACTGATATTGGACAGTTCAGGGTCTTCATTGAGAGAAAAGAATGTTTCCCCATGTTCGGATGTGTGTTGGCACTCTTCTAGTGTAGCAATAGGCAATATTTTAGGAGGTACTGTTAAGATCTCATTTTTGCCCATATCTTTATCGTTATTCATATTATTATCATTGCTTGCTGCAGTTGTCACCCCTTCATTGTCTATGTTCTCAGAGCTTCCCAGACTCACCAGATCTGTTAATAAGGGACCGGAATCAGTTGACTCTTTCACATTTGTAGAGTTATTGCTAGTAGCGGTTCTGGTACTCACAGTGTCTCTCGTAGTGTCTTCCTCATTTATTTAATTTGTTTCCATAGCTCCAACAGTTCCTGGTTGCTTTTTAGAAGATGCTAATGGTGTCTCCTTCCCCACATTTTTTGATTTTGTGGCAAATTTACCCAAACCAGAAAAAATTCCAGGAATTACTCTCTGTTTGGCCACCTCTATCGTTTCATTAGAGGGTTGCTCTCGTGCTTTGGATTTCACCATTTCTCCCTGATTTAAGCATGCTGTAGGAGCTGGATTAGCGTCTCCAGTTTTAGTGCCATTCCCACCATTTCCGCCAATAGTTTTCCGCAAAGCAGCTTGTTCCGCTGCAGTCTCAGCAGCAGCGCCGGACTTGTCTCTGCGGTCCCGCCTGAGTTGCTTGGGCGGCATGTTGAATCCTCCCTCAGCCGTCTCCAGCACCGCCGCTGCTGAAAACGCCTTCGGGCCGCCCACAACAAATTGCCGGTAAGACAGGAAAGGCTTCGTTTAATTTTCTTGATCGAATAGTGTCTCCGCGTTATAAGTACGAGTACCCAACACACACTATCCATTAAAATGCCGGGGATTAGTGGAGGGGTTTAAATCATTAGGTGCTCTAAGCGAGCGGCGTCCACAGCACTCACACAGCCGCCATCTTGCTCGCATATCGGGTAGGATGTAATGTTGATGTTGTGGGTTCTGATTATGTCTGCTAGAAGCCTCATGTAGATGTTGAGGTGGGTAGAACTGAGGGATGAACCTTGAAGGACGCTGCAGATGGTGCATTTGGGCTGTGAGGTGAAGAGAGGGATACTCTGGGTGTGCCCCGTGAGGAAGGATGCCATCCATCTGAGAGCGTCGTCTGTGGTTCTGATCTGGTGTAGTCAGCCAACGAGTCTGTAGTGGGAGACGGTGTCCAAGGCTGAGGAGAATTCGAGAAACATAAGGGCGGCTGATTCTCCTCTGTCGAGTAGTGTACAGATTTTGTCAGTTGAGGGGACCAGGGCTATCTCTGTGCTGTGGTTGGCTCTGAAACCTGATTGGTAGGGGTGGAGTAGGTTGTTTCTCTCCAAGTGTTCGGTGAGTTAGAGGTTGATGGCCGTCTCCAGATCTTTAGATGCAAATGAGAGTAGTGAGTTGGGACGGTAGTATTGGAGATCGCTGGGGTTAGCCAAGGGTTTCTTGAGGAGGGGGTCTAACCTCTGTGGGTTTCCATGCATCAGGTAACATTGCTGCAGTGATGGAGGCTTTGAGGATGGTGTTGAGCTGGTGACAGATCTCGTCGCTTCTGTGGTTGAAGGGTCATGGGGGCATGGGTGGTCCCGAGTCGATGGAATTAATTAAGGAATTAGTGTCCGGTGTGCTGAGCTCATGAGGTGAGCAGGTGGTCGTCTTCTGTATACGTGGAAGTGAGGATATTGAAGAGGTTGGTGGTTTGGGGATTGAAGTTGGTATGGTGGCAATCTTGCAGTGGAAGTGGTCTGCTAGAGCGTCACAGAGTTCCTGTGTGACGGAGATCGAGCTTTTGGTGGCTGGGGGGCAGGTACATTCTCGGACAATGATGAAGAGTTCCTTGGTCTGGTTGGCACTGGCCTTGATGTGGTGTATGAGGACCTCCTTTTTTGTGGCTTTGAGTTGGTGATGGTAGCTATTGAGGGCAGACTTGAAAGTGGCTCAGTCAAAGTTGTTTCTGCTGGTGCACCATCTTCCTTTCAGTTGTTTGCATATTCGTGCTGAGTTTCAGGGTGTACCAGCTGACTCATTTGGTGGGTCTGTGTGTTCTGGCTGGTTTGGTGGGGGTGACTCGCTCGGCGCTCTGGTGATCCAGATGCTGACGTTCTCTAATACTTGATCCAGGCTGGTGGAGAGGTCCGGCTGGGAACTTCTGAAGGCGTCGGTCCATTGGTGCTTAGTGAGCTTGGTCCAGCTGCGGAAGGGGGTGCTGTGGGGACTAGGGGTGGTGCGTGAGGCTCTGGTAATGGTGAAGTGTACAATGGAATGATCAGACCAGGTGAGTTCTGCGGTGTGGCTGTATCTGACTCTATTGCTGGATGCAAAGATGGTGTCCAGTGTATATCCTGCTCTATGCGTGGGGTCCGAGACTAGCTGCTTCAGGCCGATGTTGCTCATTCGTTCCAGGAAGTCAGTGGAGTTGGTGGGGTCGTCCAAGTGGAAATTGAGGTCTCCCAGGAAAAAGTATGTTCAGATTCTATGGCGAGAATGGTTATTAATTCCATGATGACGATGCTGAGGCCGGCACGTGGCCCTGAGGTCTGTATGCAAGGGTGCCTATGAAGGATGTTTTGTTGTTGGTATTCAATGATCTGCGTGGTTCCATCTTCCGTGGTCGAGCAGATGATAGATTTCTTGTATCTGATGGTGATGACACCACTGTGTTTGTTGGTGCGGTCACGGTGCTTCATCTTGTAGCAGTTGTGTGTTGCTATAGCAATTTCAGGGGCGGATAACGGGTGAGCCAGGTCTCCGTGATGAAGGTCATGTCGGGGTGAGGGTGGAGATGGTTTCCCAGGATTCAGTGGTGTGTTTGCAGAGTGATCTAGCGTTGCTTAGGAGGCATCTGAGTTGCTCTGTGGAGGTTCTGGTGTGCGGGGACAGCATGTCGAGGGTTTCTGTGGCGGGCAGTCGGTCCTCTGTTAGAGGCGAACGGGCAATGGAGGCAGGTGAGAAGTCCTGTTGTGGAGGGATGTGATGTGAGGCAGCAGTTGTTGTGACTGGGGTCCAGGGTGCGGAGATCTGCTGCCGAATATCTCAGGGGGTTCAGCAGGCCAGGGTTCCTGGCACTGGGTGCGGTCCAGGTGTGGACAGGCACAGACGGGCTTGCCTTTGGCATGCCGTTGGCGCTATCAGTGCGGCTACCCAGCAGACTACATTAGAAGTCCTGGTAGGGGCTTGGAGTGGGACAAATGCCTGCTGGAGCCTATGGAAAAACAGCAGGAGGAGGTGAGGTTTGGTGTGATCAGGAGGCCAGAAAGAACGAAGTAAGCCGAAAACGGGAAAGTGCACATAACCCCAGTAAAAGATTAGCCTAGTAGCAAATGACCGAAACAACAATCAGAGTCCCAAATTAAGCAATAATAAACCACAATAAAAACACAAAATTAAGTCCATTCAAGCATCAAATGGCCTGGGGCAAGTGGAGTAGCAGTGTTTCTTGTCCTTTCTTGGATTGAGACTGTACATGATAATGTGGAAACGTGTGGGTCGCAATGTAGGTTCGCGCACAACAGAAACAACAGTCAACCACTGTACCAGGCTAGAAATGCTAATCTGTGCTGTATTGTTCTTCCTGTTTTTCAAAACCTCAATAAAGATTGGTTATTAAAAGAAAAAAACATAAAAGTAAACAATGCAATTAAATGAGGAGACACTACAGCCCAGAGAGATAGGCGAACTGGCAGCTGCAGGGAGGGGAGGAGTAGACGCTCTGTCAGGGAGCCAAGGCGACTGGAGCAGCGGTAGAGAGGGGAGAGGCTGGCAAGACCGAGAGGTCAAGTGTATATTAAATACGCAATTGTGGATAAGCCAATGTTACCATGTTTTAGGGCAGGGCACCTGCACTTTTGCACTGGTCAGCGGTGGTAAATTGGCCAGAATCCTAAAACCAGCAAAAATGAAATAAGCAAAAAAGTCAGGAGAAAACTGCGCCAAGGAAGTAAGGTCTAACAACCATAACAAGAAGGGTGCCAGTGGTCGCTTGAGCAATAACCAGTGCTAACCAACTGAAATGTAGGACTGCAGGAGCCAGAGTCAAAATGTTAGGTGGGTGCATGGTCAGCCCAAGAGCTAAGGAGAACTGGCTATGGGTCAGGAACGAAGACAATTAAGTGTGGGTGTGTGTGTGTGTGTGTGCGTGTGTGTGGGTGTGTGTTACTATCCTTGTGGGGACTTGGGTGTGATAACACACTCACGCTGTGGGGACTTGATACTTGATTGCACTGTGGGGACCTGAACCCAGGTCCCCACAAGGCAGTGTCCTTTAAATGATCAACAAAATGGCTTCAGGAATATCTGTGCCAATTTGTCCAACTTTTTTAAAAATTGCCTTGTGGGGACCTGTGTTTCAATAAGTGTGTTTATATTTTTGCTCAGCTCTGCCCCTGTAGACAGGAGGCGGTACTGCAGTCTTAAACACACAGGGGCAGATTTATGTTCCCTGGCGCATCCCTGCAAATCAGCATGGATGCGCCAGGGAAGATGCATCACGCAAGTTTGCCCTTGCGCCACCGCAGATGCGCCGCATTTACAATGCGGCGCATCGTGACGCAAGGACAAGCAGATACGTGACGCAACTGCCAGCGTAAGGTTGGCGCAGTGCTGAAGTTGCGTTGCAAGCGCGACGCAACTCCAGCACTGTTCCAACCTTTCCTATCCCTAACATGGTGCGTCAAGCCTTACGCCTGCTTCAAGCAGGCGCAGGGTTTTGACGAATCAGCGTTGGGAAAGTGACTCAGGGAATTCATATAGATTTCACTGAGTCTCTTTTCAGGGGCGTTCCTGCGACGGAATGCCCCCCCTGAGTTGAAACGCCCACATGAAACCTGACGCAGGTTTCATGTGGCGCAGGGCTTTACACCGTGACGCATCTCCATAGATGCGTCACGATGTAAATGGGGCGCAACATGGTGCAGGGTTTACGCCGCCGCTGCATCACAAAAGTGACGCAACCGCGGCGTAAAAGTGGCGCAAGTCCGATATAAATCTGCCCCACAGCATTTAAACACACTTTGCTCATCAGATACACACACTAGCAGCAGAATGGACAGACATTTCAAAGTAAAAGCTGCATATTCCTATGTTTTTCCCAATATTTTCAATTTAAATGATCCTTTTCTCTATGTATTAATATAAAACTTTATTGACAGTTTGACAAGAAGCTATTGAATTTAGACTTTTTGGGTCAAACAATTGTTAGTGGTTAGATAACATTGTTAAAAGAAATTTGGGTCACTTTTGGATCCCTGGATACTTTGCTATTTCCATTTGATCCATATATGCATTTACAAAATGATGCTGCAATACAATGTGCTACAATATAAACTTGTTTGATCATTTTTGACAGGTAACCTAGAGGCATCAATGGAAATTGATACAGTTTAATGCTTGTGCCAGAAATGCTTTGCCTTTATATTGCTTTGCCTTTGTTTAAATATTAATATGCACCATGGAATATGTTATATTAGATGATTGAGAGTAGCATTGTTTTGCCGTAAGGGCTACATTCTCTCAGGCAGCTAACTAAACCAATATTATGCCCACAGCATGGGGAAATTTATTTTAAACAGAAAAGACATGTGCTTATAATAATAGTGAACTTCTATAAATATATATTTAAATATCACTATAATATATAACTACATTTAAAATATTTGAACTGCTTAAACTGTTCCTGAAGCTTTCGAAATTAAGACAGTTTGTTGCCATTCTCAAGGGTGGTCGACGAACAATCATAACAAGCATTGGCAAGCCAATAGGTCTTGCCTATGCAAGAGCTATTGACTTTGCCAATGTGTTTCAGCCATTTTGTACACGAGCATGACTGCTCTTAAACATGGCTGAAAGGTTAGTGGCATATAGGAAAGTGGCATGGAGTGGAGTGTCATAGAGTGGAGTTCCATACAGTTGAGTAGAGTGTGGTAGAGTAGAGTGGTGTAGAGAGGGGTGGAGCAGTGTACAGTAGAGTGGAGGGCTGTGGAGTTTTATAGAGTGGAGTGTGGTGAAGTAGAGTGGAGAGCCGTGGGGTAGAGTGGAGTGTTGTGGAGTGTCATGGAGAGGTATAGAGTAGAGTGAAGTAGAGTGGAGTAGCATTGTGTAGAGTGGAGTAGAGTGGTGTAGAGTGGAGTGGAATGATGTAAAATGAAGGGGCATATGGTGAAGTGGAGAGTTCTGGAGTGGCAAAAAGTGGAGGGGAGTGTTGTGCAGTGTCATGGAGTAGAGTGGCGTGTCATGGAGTAGAGTGGTGTGGACTGGAATGGAGGGTCATGGAGTAGAGTGATGTGTGGTTGAGTAGAGTGGAGTAGGGTGTAGTGGAGTAGAGTAGAGCAGAGTGTTGTAGAGAGGAGTGGCACTGAGTGTCCTAGAATAGGGAGCCTTAGAGTTGGGTGGAGGGGTGTAGAGTGGAGTAGTGGAGTAGATTTCAGTAGTGTGTCATAGAGTAGAGTGGAGTGACATAGAGTAAAGTGGCATGGAGTACATAGAGCGAGTTGCTTAGAGTGTAGAAGAGTGTCCTACGGTGCTGTGGAGGGGCATAGAGTGGCGTGTCATAGAGTGGAGAGTTGTAGAGTGGAGGGACAAGAGTGATGGGGCGTAGAGTGTCATGATTAGAGTGTCATAAAGTGGAGTGATGTTGAGTAGCGTGGAGTAGAGTGGCATAGAGTGGAGTGTCGTGGAGTATCATAGAGTGGAGGAGAATGGAATAAAGTGCTGTAGGGTGGAGCAAAGTGTCCAAAGTGGAGTAGCATAGAGTTCAGTAGAGTGGTGAACAGTGGAGTGGCATAGAGTGGTGTACAGTAGAGTGGCGTAGAGTGGAGTGGCGCAGGGTGGCTTAGAGTGGAGGGGTGTAGAGTGAAGGGGCAAACTGTATACTGGAGTAATGTGTCCTAGTGTGGGGTGGTGTAGAGTGGAGTAGAGTGTTGTAGAGTGAGTGGAATATCATAGAGTGTTGTGGAGTGTCGTAGAATGGAGTAGGATGCAGTGGAATGGGACAGAGTGGAGTGTTGTAGAGTGGAGTGATGGGGAGGGTTGTAGAATGTAATGTCATAGAGTGGAGGAGGGTGGAGTGGCAGAGAGTGAAGTTGCTTAGTATATAGTCGAGTAAAGTGTTGTAGAGTGGAATAGAGTAGAGTGGTGTAGCGTGACATAGAGAGGTGTTGAGTGGCGTAAAGTGCAGGTTCATTGAGTGGAGGGGCATAGAGTGTCATAGAGTAGGGTGGTGTGGAGTGTCATAGGTGGAGTGGGATAGAGTGGAGTGTTGTAGGGTGGAGTGTCATAGAGTATACTGTCATAGATTGGAGCAAAGTTTCATAGATTGGAGCAAAGTGTCGTACATTGGAGTAAAGTGTCATATAGAGGAGTAAAATATCTTAGATTGGAATAGAGTGTCATAGAGTGGAGTGAAGTGTTGTAGAGTGGAGTCTAGTAGAGTGCAGTAGAGTGGCGAACAGATGGGTAGAGTGGTGAACAGCTGAGTAGAGTGGCAAACAGTTGAGAACAGTGGCATAGAGTGGCATACAGTATAGTAGAGTAGGTTGGTGAAGAGTAGCATAGAGTAGCGAAGAGTGGAGGGATGCACAGTGGATTGGCCTAGAGTAGAGTGGAGCAAAGTGTTGTAGAGAAAGGGGGCACAAAGTGGCATACGGTGGGGTGGCATGGAGTGGAGTATTGTATAGTGGAGTATTGTGTAGTGTGGAGTGGGGTAGAGTGGAGTGGGATAGAGTGGAGTGTCATGCAGAGGGATGGAGTGGAGTGTCATAGGGTGCAGTGTTGTGGAGTGGTGTGTCATAGAGCAGAGTAGCCATAAAGAGTATTGGTGTAACATAGAGGGGAGTAAAGTTTTGTAGAGTGGAGTAGAATATAGTGGTGTAGAGTGGCTTAAAGGGTTGTAGAGCAGCATACAGTGCAGGGATGTAGAGTGGAGGAGCTTAGAGTGGTGTGAGGTAAAATCAAATAGATTGGAGGGGTGTAGAGTGTCATAGAGTGCCATACAGTGGAGTTTCAAAGAGGGGCACTGAGTAAAATGGTGTAGAGTGGAGGGGTGTAGAGTGGAGGGCCATAGAGTGTGAACAGGGCTGTGGCAGTACCCTGAACCGTTCTGTGTCTACCGGCTGCAGTCTTGTAAGGATCTAAGTAGAGTTTTTGTTTTTTACTGGGGGCGATTATTGGGGTGTGATTTTATTTTACATTTGAGGCATTCTAAGCTTACCTGGGACTTGGAGTGAGTGTTACTGCCTGGGCTCCATCTTGCTTCCTTCCCGCCCCGGTCCGACACGGTAATTAGTACCGTTGCGCGGAGGGCGGAGAAGGTTAGAGCCAGGCACTTCCGGGAGCGGTCAGCGGTCTAGGGGTTGGAAGCAGGAAGCTTTAAGTACACATGCTCCGGCGGCCGCACAGCGGACGAAAGGCAAGCCCGTCTGCGCCCATCTGCAGCCGATCGGGGCCTGGGGCCACCCCATCTGGCTGTTCTAGCACTAAATTACGGTATAGCACCCAGGAATTGTTTGCCCTCCGTCCCCTAATGGCAAAGATTTGTTTACATAGCATGCAAGGTGGAAGTTCTGCTAGGACTTGTAAGCATTGTTCCTTCAATTTTAGTCTGGGGGAAAAAGGGTAAGAAGGCATTGCCTGTGTTGAGCTGCTGTCTGTTGAATTGCCGTTCACTTAGGAAACATAGATTAGAGATTCACGACCTAATTATGGATAGTCAGGTGTCTGTAATGTTTCTCACCGAGACTTGGCTGGACGAGGGCTCCGCTTCGGAGATCCTTGAGGCATTGCCGAGTGGTTATGCGATTAGGCGAATTGATAGGGACTCTGGCAGAGGAGGGGGTGTGGCAATTATTTTTAAACATGTCATCCAATGCCTACTCGAGCCTATTATCCACACGCCAGACAGCACATTTGTAATCATGAGCAATAATCACAATGCCCCTTTGATCACAGAAACCTGTCTCACCCCCAACCTCACATATCCTAGACCTTCCTTTACCCACTGGGCATATCAGTCAGCATTCAGACCAAACACATAAGAAAGTTTTGTAGCCTCGCTTTTTTCACGAATCATGCCTGACCTTGCATCTTAGGTGAAGAAGCGACAGTCAAGTCTGTGGAGCTTCTGACATGCCTCTGCCACTCACTGCAACCCAATCTTCAACCTTTCAACACCTTATTTACATGTTTTCTCGAAAGGACATAACATTCATAAACAAATTCTATGATCTTCTCACCACCTCATCCATCCCTCACACCAACAATATCTTCTTTGGAGAATTCAAACTCAATCATAGTAAACAACACAGACACCATGTTCAACCTCATCAACACACTCCAGATGGTACAACTTGTCCCTGAACCAAGTCATTCCAATGTCCACATCCTCAAATGTGTCAACTCAGCATCACCAACCACTCAAAACAAAACCACCTGTACCCTTGGACTGGACCATCCATTTTCTCATCTCCATCAGCTTGATTGACAGCCAACTTATAGATTGAGGTCGCTCAAATAAGAGCAAAAAACCTTTAGATCTTTCAAGGACATTTCCATTGACAATCTATAATGCAAACATATTCCTGTCCATCAACACCCCTCTCCTCCAGCTTCATACATTGATACTCTTCTCAATAACTTCAACATATTACTTAAAAACGAGGCAAACATTCAAGCAATTATGAAAACGCACAGGTGTATTCCCAAACCATAGGCATCCTGGTATTCCCTAGAACACACTAACAACAAGCCATTGATAGGAAGAAATAAAATGAAAGAAAAATAGATCCACCGTCGATTCTAAAGGGCTATACACCATGCTATAATCCATTTGTGCTACACCAATACAATCTATGAGGCAGTCAACAAAAGCAAAATGGCTTTTAGGACAATTTTACCAGACCAATCAATCGCCCACTGAATCAATAAATGCAATGCTATCAGCCTCTTCTTTGCTTGAAAAAATAAAACAGATCTGACAGCGCATCAATTACACTACATGGCTTAGAAATTCCCCTTTCTCTCTATGAACCCAGATCTCGACCCTATAATCCTATAAACAATCTATGATTATAATATTTGCCTTCGCCCTAGTACTTTGCTCTAATCACTGTAGCTTGGTTTGTGCTTATTTAAATAATAGGAGTGACGTAGCTCGTGTAATTGCCTGTAGCATAATTACCTAAGAATTCTACAAGATTATGATTGAATTATGGGAGAAGAAGAATTGAGATTGAGCGTCAGTGAGTATAAGTGAATCCAAGTGAGTAAGACTAAGAGCGAATGTAAGTGAGAGTGTGGGTGACTGGGAATGAATAAGCATATGCATGAAGGAGTGTTAGAGAGTGTGTGTAGGAATGAGTGAGTGACAATAAGGTAAAGTGAATGACAGTGTGTGAGCATATCTGTAAGTAAGTGAAAGAGTGACAATGAGTAAGAGTGTGGGTGAGTGAGAGAGAATAAATTAGTGAGTCGGAGTGAAAGGGGGTTTGACATGTTTGAGTATGTGTAATTAAGTGTGAGTGCCAGAGTATGAGCAAGTCAGTATATGAATGATAGTGATTGATTAAAAATGAGCGAGAGTAAATGTTGGAGCCAGAGTGATTGAGAATGAATTATTGCTAGTGATTGAAAATGTAAGACTGACAGTGAGTAAGAATGAGTGTGTATGAATAAATGTAAGGTGGTGTGTGAATGTATTATTCTGCTTGCAAGTCTACCACTGGCCCTGAAATACCAAAGGTAATTATTGGCTTATAAGTGCCCCGCAGGCAAAATACTAGTGCTGGCATACTGGAGGCAATTCTTACCATGGCAGGTGGCAGGCATCTGTGAAACAATATAGGGACCGGGAAAGTATTAGGCAACTATTGGATTAATGAGATCCATCATAAAATACTGGCACCCGTGGAAAATGCAGGAGCTGGCACAGTTGAGGAACTGTTTGACTTGAAGGCAACCATTTCAAAAGGCTGACACTAGCTAGCTGGAGGTAGTTCTTCACCTAAGGGAGGACAACTATGGCATAAAGGCATGACAATCCCGAAAAAATGCTGTCACTGACACACTAGAGGTATTATTTCAAAACAAATGTTCCCCTCCCACTTCTCCCCGCCATGGTTCATGGATGGCCTCAATGGCAAAACTTTGTCACTGCCATAATGTATGTAATTATTGGCATGCCGGCATCCATGGCATATAGGGGGTAGCCATCCACACTTTGAAAAAACGGGGAGCATCAAGATTCATTGATTAGGAACACTATAAGGGATTTTAATATTTAATGAGTGTTCCTATAGTGCCTATGGCTTTTGAGCAAATTAATGTGAAAATTGTGCTTCAAATGCAGCATTTGATCCCATTTTATTTAAAATGTTCTCAAGGGGAGACACCATAAACCAGACCTGAAGCCTTATATAAGAGGTCTGACTCACTTACTTCGCTCGCTACAATTGAGGGCAAATATTACTCCCCATCACTTTCAAAGATCACGCCAGCATCGTCATTTTGGGCATTTCTGTGTAGTGTTGTCATAGTAATCATACAGATATTTTTTGTTAATTTCAGCGCTGTCAAATACTGTCATGCCATTATGATATAGTTATGTGGCCTCACTTACTGGGAAGATTCATGGCATGGTCTCTTCTTGTGATGACATTAAGGTAAAAGGGTGTGTCATGCATACATACCAATAGACCTGATTGCATTTTCTACAATAGAAGTCAATGGGGAATTTTAAATCTCCCGATTTTTTATTTTAAATCTCCCACGTCCCTGTCCTTAAATGTTGGCATGTATGGTCATGTCACTTTCACTACCCCTGGTATTTTGGTGAGTCAACGTCCATGTGAAGTCTTTGTCGCAAGTGTAGCAATAAGTGCATGTTTAATGCTGAAGCCACATTGTAATCACATTATTGCACACACAATGTACAGTAAACACATGCTGGACATATGCAGATATGCAGGAGCCACATGCCTGAGACGGCA
Source organism: Triturus cristatus (assembly GCF_964204655.1). Taxonomy (NCBI): domain Eukaryota; kingdom Metazoa; phylum Chordata; class Amphibia; order Caudata; family Salamandridae; genus Triturus; species Triturus cristatus. The sequence continues at coordinate 351,594,591 of NC_140581.1, forward strand.
GCTATGCAAACAATGCACAGAAAGCACACTATGGTGTTTGTTGCTATGAACATGGCACTCCATGGAGGGTGTGCACTCAGTACTGAAGCTGAGCATGAGGAGCAGGTGCCACTGAAACCATGCATGAGGCACATCTTTACACGCTGCCTGGGAATGTTAGACGCTGCAGATGAGGTTAGCAACTAAAATTTCAAGGCAATCTTTTGCCAAAGGTATAATGAAGATAATAGTAAAACACAAAATGAAAACAAATAATGGTGTACAGAATGTGTGTCTATAAAACCGGTGACTCAGTGAGTAAGAAAGTATGGGGCAGATTTATGTTTCCTGGCGCATCCCTGCAAATCAGCATGGATGCGCCAGGAAATATGCGTAACGCAAGTTTACCCTTGCGCCACCACAGATGCGCCGCATTTACAATGCAGCGCATCGTGGCGCAAGGATAAAAAGATGCGTGACGCATCTGATGGCGTAAGGCGGTGCATTGCTGGAGTCGTGTCGCAAGCACGATGCAACTCCAGCTATGTTTAGGGGCTGCCCATACCTATCATGCGGCGTCATGCCTTACGCCTGCTTCAAGCAGGCGCAGGGTTTTGACGCAGCAGCGTCGGAAAAGTGACTCAGTGAAATCTTATAGATTTCACTGAGTCACTTTTCCGAGGCTTTTTCCGATGGAACGCCCACCCTGCATACTTTAAACCTGACACAGGTTTAATGTGGCGCAGGGCTTTACACCGTGATGCATCTCCATAGATGCGTCACGATGTAAATAGGGCGCAACGTGGCGTAGGGTTTACGCCGCCGCTGCGTCACAAAAGTGACGCAACGGCGGCGTAAAAGTGGCGCAAGTCTGATATAAATCTGCCCCTATGAGTATTGAAAAAGAAATAGCACAATATTAAAACTAGAACAGAAAACGGGGAATGGCAATTGGTAAATTATGCACAGGTCACTGTACCCCCAAGCCCTCCTGTGACTGAATGGAAAGAAACATTTATGAAATTTGGATATTGCCAAACAGTAACAGAAAAATGTTGGATGCATGCACGTGCACTGTAGGTGCTTTCGCAGATTCCTGACTTAACCTACTTTTCCAGCTGTAGGTAATGTAGGATTGTGGATGAGAATTTGACGGAAACATTGCCGCAACCTTTCTTCCTCTGAAGATAAGAAACCCTTCCGTGCCCAGTTCTTTGAGGCAACCCTCCCCCATACTCCTGTTGAGCTGTGGGTGAGAGTCTCTTTTGTCAGCCTCTGCTGTCAGGCTGTGGCAGAGAATCAGGAGTGAATGTACTCTGTTCCGAGTTCAGCATAACAAAGGGTCGTGCGCTTGACGCTCCCAGCTCCATTCAGACCTGTTCCACTCCCTGGCACCAGCGCCCACAGAGCAGCAAGCAATCGAAGAGAAACCCGGAAGCACAGGACTGCAGCCGTTGGAAGGGAATCCGCTTGGGCTGTATGTATTGATGTCTGCACCCCTTAATGAAGCCATCTGCAGACGAAATTAGCAACTTAAATTCTGGGTTATATTAAATTGTAACTTGAAGGAGATATTTCGTACTAGTTTATAACATGTTCTCTTGTGGAAAAAAAACATTTTCAGAACCGCATTTATTTAACTCTTTCAACCTTTTACCATGCAATACGACTAAGCCTACTTTAGAGGCAGGTGTCCAACAAAAGAATTACAAGTGCACCTAATCATATAACTCAATTTAAAGACTGTTTTAGGACAACATATATTTCTCATATCAGGCCCTCTTTCGCCACATATACAATGCTATGATGCTGCAAGTTGCTAGTTATCTACATTTTAATGCTACACTAATTTGTTTACAATTATAAAATGTAGTAGGGCTCAGGTAATACGCACAGCAGCAATCTGAATTTGACAAATCTGAATGAGAGTGCTCCAAGAACGATGAATATTCACACAAATAGCATAATTAATGGCTTAGCATAAAGCCAGGTTATTTGTCGTTCCATGTCTGTTGAATGCCTGTATACAAATAAGCATCCAAAGTCTGTAATGTAGATTTGAACTGTGAATAATTAATCTTGACAGGACAATGTAAAATGCTAGATTTCGCACCTTGTCATCTGGGTTGCAACTGAGTGTTCTGCACTAGACAAAAACATTTTGCAGATTATGAACGTCGCTTTATCTACACTCTTCACTATTACTCTCCAAGGGGCAAATTAACAAGGGCCGGCGATAAATATCGCAAAGCGCGCTTAGCGCTTGCATATTTATCACCGGCTATCTCTGGAATTTATCGCCCGGTTTGCGCGTTATTAACAACGCGCATCGCCGAGGCGATAAAAATTCCAGAGATAGTTGGGATATCGCCGTTTTCCATGGTGGAAAACAGCGATATCCTAGATGATAGGGCCTGTGGTCTTAGCCACAAAATCCACCCCCCATGTTAAGTATGCCTTAGTCAGGAACTTAACAGACGTTAAATTCCTGCGTTAAGGCATACTTAACGCGATTTTAAAAATCGCTACCCTCCCTTGTTAATATCACGAAGCTGCCTTCGCAATATTTTCCCAAGGGAGTCTTGTCAGGCACGCCTCCTTTGCATCTCATTAGAGATGCGATCGGAGGCGTGCTGCAAACGGGCGCTAAGTCAGCAAGACACGCGATAGCGTGTCTTTGCTTATAAGGCGATGAAATTATCGCCGCTTTTCGCCCAAAAACGGACGCAAAAGCGGCGATAATTTCATATCGCCGCCTTGTTAATATGCCCCCAAGTTCCTATCACATCCTGGCTTCTGTATTACAGTCACCACGGATGCTGCACATACTTTTCTGAGTAAAGCGGCCCCTTTTTGAGAAGCTCCTGCTACAATGAAAGTGTTTTCAGTACAATGTCTAGCTGTTCCTAGAAATTACAGGTCTAAGCTTCATTGAACAGATGATTTGTTGATGGGTTGCAGTCAGCCACTGTGGATTGAGGCAAGAGGAATTATGGGCAGAGGTAGACAATGATAACGAGAAGGGGGAGGCTGACGTGGGCATACATAAACATAGAGTGGTGAATGGAGAACACATGGACACAGGAGACACAGGAAAAATTAGACACTAAAACATGACTCAGATAGCAGCCACGGCCCGTATAGGGCGTGCCACCGGGAGGTGACGTGGGGCGGGGGAGGGGCAGGGTGGGTGTTGTAAAATGCAGCAAACGGACGATTTCAGGAAAATAATGGAGAAAAAAAATGAATTTTGTTACGCGCGCTGCATTGCATTTGGCGATGGCGCGCGCAACGAAATTCATATATTTTTTTTCTCGTTACTTACCTGAAATCGTCCGTTTGCCGCATTTTACAACCCTCCACCCTGACCCTCCCCTGCCCCACTTCACCGCCCGGTGGCACGCCCTATACGGGCCGTGGCTATCAGATAGACACAAGGGCATCCATTAAAACAGGGAGACATAGATGCAAAAACAGACACAGGAAGTCAAAAGAACATTGAGCTGCATAGACAGTGATATGGTGAGATGGACATGGACAAATATTAACATAGGGAGACATGGACATAGAAAGACGTGCATATGGGCGGCATGGGGACCGCAGGAAAACACTTTTGGACAGAGAGAGACAATTGCAATGAGACAGGGTTGCATTGATTCCAGTACATTGAGACACAAACATTGGGACATGAAGAAATGATCCCTTGTCGAAGAGACACTGGAATAGGGAGTCACAAATTCCAAGACATGGCCTTAGACCAGGGCAATGGTATAGAGACAGTACAGATAGCACGGCAAACATATATCGCACTGGGACATTGTAACTTTGACACTCGTTTAGGGAATCAAAAACCTTTAAGATAGCAAGAGAGAAACACTAGGAAGATATATAAGGGCCTGATTCACAAAGATAACTTTCACTTTTGAAAAACTTTAGAATTTTGAGTAAGTCTACTTTTTGGCTCATCACAAAATTCGAGTGTAAGTTACACTTTTGAGTACATTTACACTTAGATTTTCTGAATAGCCAAAAATCATTTAACTTATTCAGAGGTGTAAATTACTCAAAAGTATAAATTACTCAAAAGTGTACAGCCCCCAGCCCCTTCGGCTTGGAGGAGACATGTATTGGGAATTGCCATGAAGTAGTAAACATACTCAAATGTTTAATTACTCAAAATTGTGAACAGCCAAAAAGTAGTAAACTTACTCAAAAGTTTAATTACTCAAAATTGTAAGTTACTTTTGTAAATCAGGCTGATACACTTGGGCACAGATACATGGGAATTAGGACCAGGGGCCGCATGTATGACCATTTTTAATGGTCACAAACAGAGATGCGGGACGTCTGCGACTGCTGAAAAGGGTTGTTGCATGTATCAACCCTATTTTGCAAGTCGGTAGACTGTCACCGACAAGGAAAATAGGATTTGCGAGTTGGTATTAGGAAGGGGTGTGCCAAGGGCATCCCTTCCTAAAAGCAAGTCGCAAGGGCATGTACGATTATATTGTGACCCGAATGCAGTTGCAAAACAATCGCAGTTTACTGCCTACTTTGAGTAGGTGGTAAGCCGCTCGCAAACTGAAAGAGGTCCCCGAGGGACCCCTTCCCAATTGGGACTGGCAGCAAAAATGTTTTTTAGAGCAGGCAGTGGTCCCACAGACCACTGCCTACTCTTAAAAAAATAAACTGAAACATTTAATTTTTGTTTTTTAAACGCATCACATTTTCCTATGAGTAAAACAGGCTGCATTTTTTAAAAAGTTGCTCTATTTCAAAAGTAAACAAAGACATGGGGGTCTGCTGTCCCTAGCATGCTACCATCCCTGTGTTATTGCCCATTCCCAATGGGTCGCAAATTGCAACCTACCTCATAAGTATTGATGAGGTAGGTCAGTTGCGACCCCATTGGGAATTGCAAAATGCGTCTGACACATTACTACATTTTCTTTAACGACTCACTAATTGTAAGTCGTTAAAATTGACAAATTGCGAGTCACAAATGAAAATCGTCGTACATGGGGCCGAAAGTGGCATAAATAGCACTTTTGATCACACTGCAGCATAACCCAAACAACCTTCAGGTTTCAACAGTATTGAACAATGTAAGTGCAGCAGCCTTGCTGATAAGTGTTGGTAATTTACAATACAAGTGCAGCAGTCCTCCTCTGATGCGTTGGAAATGTGCAATGAAAGTATTGCACTACTTGCTAGTCTTGGCACACACTGTTGAGAAGTATTGGTAGTATCCAATAAATATATGGGAGCCTCACTGAAAAAGGTGTCCCTGGCAGTTCTGAACTGGAAAAAGTACATTAAACTGTCCACTCAAAATAGGTTGGATTGTCTGATGCACCGAATCCAAAGGAATATACCACGTTATCGCGCATACTTTCATCCTGCATACCATCACCCCGCATTTTTCACAACGAAAATGCAATTGCTCCGCGATACCATTACCCCGCAAACTTTCCCTTCTAATATGACTTTACCATGCATGCCTTTACAACGCAAATGCATGCGTGGTGAAGTCAAACTGTGTAAAAGTGTTTTACATTTATATATATATATTTCCTCATATATATATATATATATATATATGTATTATATACTGGCAGTCGCCAGTAGATAGTTATAGTTAGGACCGTGTTTCCATAGGAAATCTCAAAATTCTATTTTGAATAACTTTGGCGCCGGTTGACGAATCCTCGCGAAATTTTCAAAACTAATGGGGCGCTCCGCTCAGCTCCTACCCTGAAAGTCTCGGGGGGATTCGTCAAGCGGGGGCCGAGAAAAAGTGGGGTCTCAAAACGCATTTTCCCCATGCATTTTCCCATAGGACCTTTAGTCGAAGGTACAGCCCGAACGGCTGAACAGAATTACTTGAAATTTGGCAAAGAGGTAGTCCTCAGGTCAGGGATGTGCCTTTTGCATATATGGAGTCAATATGTTCAGTAGTTCCTGAGAAAATTGCAGTTAAAGTACATAAATATCTATAGCCGCGCACGGTGCACGCACCCTAACGTGCGCGAGCGTAATTCTGATTGGTGGTTACATGTCAGTCAACGTTCGAATCGGTCGAAATCAGGAAGTGTCGGCCGCCATTTTGTTTGTTTTGAGTGCGAGAGTGAAAAATGAAGGTGGCGAACGTGAAAAGGGGGCAGGGTAGAGAGTTCCTGACCCCCTAGCCTTTGTCAGGGGGTCCCTGAAGGACCACGAAAGCAGAAAAAAACATTTACATTTTTTTTTTTTTAATCGCGGGGTGCGCGCACGGTGCGCGCACGGTGAAAAACCATAAAAAAAAATTTAAAAATGTAATACGTAGTTTATTGTAAAATAAATATATAAAAAATATAATAATAAATACATAACTTAGCATTTAAAAAAACATACAAATTCACTGAAAAAACCATAGGTTTCACACACATTATAGTTAGGAATTAGCATTTAAAAAACCTTGCAAATTCACTTAAAAAAACCATAGGTTTCACACATGTTATAGTTAGGTGGACATTTCACTCGTAAAAAACCAATGAAATTCCCCCGTTATAGTTAGTTCAGATAACTATAACTCGCGCGACCGCCACTCTATCAAAAGGATGATGTCATCAGTGATGTCATGAGTGATGCCACTGACCATGTCATGAGTGATGTAATATGTGACGTCATGAGCAGTGGATTGCGGGCGCGCGAGTTATAGTTATCTGAACTAACTATAACGGGGGGATTTCATTGGTTTTTTACGAGTGAAATGTCCACCTAACTATAACATGTGTGAAACCTATGGTTTTTTCATATATATATATATATATATATATATATATATATATATATATATATATATATATACTAAACACACCCTGAACCCTATAATTACCCCTACACCCCAAAACCCTAACCCACCCTGACACCTTAAATTAACCCAGCACCCCAAAACCTAAACGCACCCTGAACCCCAAAAATACCCCTGCACCCCAAAACCTTAAACGCACCCTTAACCCCAAAAATACCCCTGCACCCCAACACCTAAATGCACCCTGAACCCAAAAAATACCCCTGCACCCCAAAACCTTAAACGCACCCTGAACCCTAAAAATTTCCCCTACACCCCAAAACCCTAACCCACCCTGACCCCTAAAATTACCCCAGCACCCCAAAACCTAAACGCACCCTGAACCCCAAAATTACCCCTGCACCTCAAAACCTTAAATGCACTCTTAACCCCAAAAATACCCCTGCACCCCAAAACCTAAACAAACCCTGAACCCCAAAAATACCCCTGCACCCCAAAACCTTAAACGCACCCTGAACCCTAAAAATTCCCCTTACGCCCCAAAACCCTAACCCACCCTGACCCCTAAAATTCCTCTGCACCCCAAAACCCAAACATACACATAGCCCTAAAATTACCCCTGAACTCCCATAACATAAACCCCTGTTGGTATAGCGTTTCCACTGGTACATCCTGCGCAAACACTGCTATCGGAAACATAATAGCCGTCCTGACTATAACTATAGCATCAGGTTGGCAGGCAGGGGACTATGCCACTTTTGGGTCAGGGTGCCCTCTCTGCCAAAATCAAAATCAGTCGATGGTCTTCCAGCTAATCTGCAGACTTGCACATTTCTGCTACTCCTATTCAATGCTGTCACGCTAACTGCAAAATACTTTCGTTGCAGCTCATGTGTTGGGACACGCCTAGTTTCACATCTTCCTTAAAATCATAACAGCTAGGAATCATGATGTAATATGTGCTTTACAAATGTAGTCAGTGACAGTATGTGTAGTAGTAACTTCCAAAAAGGTAGCTCAAATGTTTGAGTGTCAGTCTCAGAAATATGTTTTTAATCTATCTATCCCAGGTATCAAATGAATAAGACAGCTTGTGAGGTTAATGTGTCTGCTGTAATTGTGCATAACATATCTGCTGTTGATATACAAGAAAGGATTTGATTAAATATCATACCACTCAGTAGTTAAAATGGTAGAAATCAATAGTCAATAGAAGCTGGGTAATTTGTCATGTTTTAGAGTTGCTTCAATTAACACACCTAATATTCCTCAACATTTTTATGCAGAAGTTCAAAAAGTATTTTATTATAGATCCAAAAGGTTCATATAAGATTGCAGTTTTAAGGACAATTGACATCTCCTCATTTTTACATATGATAAAATATTTCAGCCTACTGACTTTTAAGGATCATCTCAAGAGAATCTAGAGGTCATAATTGTAATTCTCCCGCACAACTATTTTCTTGACCATTTACTGATTAATGTTCTCTGGGGGATATTCTCAAGAACGTGTGATAATCATCGCAAAATTAGCTTACTGCAACTTTGCATATCGCAGTCTATCACAGGAAAACAATGCCGTGTTAATGTAGTATTCACAACCCGGCGGCACCATGCGATAGTCCCACGATAACGCATCAAATGACTGCGTTAACATCAATGCGACGCCCAAAAAATACGAAACACGGATGCGGAAATACATGCGATGCCCCAAATCGCGATACAAAAATCAGCGAAAACCAGTCACAGGCCTGCAATTCCCATGCGTCATGTGGAGAAATACACTATAAAAGTAGAAATAAACATATAAACAAAAGCCAAACAACAGCAAAGCACGATGGAGGTAGCCAGAGCAAGTACAGAGGACAACCAGAACCCCACAAGCCCCCCGGAGGACCAGCCTGGGACCTTGGAGTCAGGGAAGGGCAAGGACAAGAAGAGTAGAAAGAAGCAGTTCAGTCCGCAGGAAAACAGGATCCTGATAACGGAGGTGGTGGAACACCATCAACTACTGTTCGTCACCTCCACTGTGTCACTGGCAACTAAAAATGTAATATAGCAGACCATCGTGGACAAGGTGAATGCAGTCGGAGTGCCGAAGAGGACAATGGAAGAGGTCAAGAGACACTGGAATGATGTGAAGCGGAAAACCAAGCAGAAACTCGCAAACAACCGGAAGGCAGCGATGCAGACTGGAGGTGGGAGTCCAGCACCACAGGAGGAGCTGGATGAGAGGGAGGAAATGGTGTCCACTGTCATCAGTGGGGAGACGGTGGCAGGAGTTGGGGCCTGGACACTGCGCAACATGACCGGACACAACATCAACAGGGTGAGTAACGACCAGGGACTGGGGGGACGGGGGACGATGGGCACAATGGCACACATGCACAATTAAGCATTAGCACATCTGCGGACAAACCATGCCCCAGACCCCCAACTCCCACCAAGAGACCAATGCACACAAGTATGCAACATCTCAGCACTGCATAAGCACAGAAGCTAGAGGCACACCGCATGTAAGGGATAAGGGGCAGCTAAATCAGAGCTGCAGGGGTGACTCCCCAAAATGCAGCACACACACAATACATGCAGAGCACATCAACATTGACAACGATATGGTACAAACCGCAACACGTCCACAACAGAACGGATGTGTGACGATTCAACGAAAACAAACACAACGCACACCACTACATCGCATTCATTACATCGCACACACCGCTACATCGCATGCATTCACCACGCAAACCACAACATCGCACGATGCCTTCACACGCATGCAAAAGACATTTACAACGCACACAAAGACCACGCATTCCAGCACTCCGCCCGACACTCATGGCAAAACAGTACCATACACTAACATAAGCCCTAAGCCCTAACCCTAAAGCCTAAAACACTAGCATATACGCCCCCTAACCCTAAGCCCTAACCCTAAAGCCTAAAACACTAGCATATACGCCCCTAACCCTAAGCCCTAACCCTAAAGCCTAAAACACTAGCATACATGCCTCCTAACCCTAAGCCCTAACCCTAAAGCCTAAAACACTCCCATATACAACAATTAACCCTAAGCCCTAAAACCTAAACCCCCCCCTCCACTGCACTACCCATAAACTACCCTAAACCAGCGTCGACCTTACCTGGTTTCAACGTTGTCTCCCCTGCCGCCCGTGTACCCGCGCCTGCGTTCTAACAGCGCCCGTGATGCAATGGCACCCGCGATGGAACGTCGCGTGCGTTGTGACGGCATGCGATGTAAACGCATGCGATGCGACGCATGCGTTGCGATGGTTGTTCCCCCAACAGAACAGAGGACACAACTGGTGCCGCATGTGCGTAGAAACTGGGCAATCACATTTGGCATTGCAGGGAAATGTGAGTTGGCAATGTAAAAGTACAAACACTCATCCGTGATGTAGTCAGAATGTCCACTGTCCCGCATCAAATAGGCAGCTCCCCCCAAACAGTCACAATGTACACTGTCATGCAGTCACAATGTAAACATGTACAATGTGTCAACATACATGTGAACACAATGTTAAACTGCATCTCCCCTTTACATTGCAGGGGGAAATGCAACACCTCCTGCAGAGCAGTCCGAACCTCTCTTCTCTGATGACAAAGAGGACAACCTCATCTTTGACTCTGACGCCCTCCAACAGCTTGTGGAGAGCCTCCGCAGCCCACTTCCAGCACCCACCACCACGTCTGCCTTCCAGGACCCCCACAACGAACACATGGCCTTCCAACACCGTGTGTTGGGGTGCTAGGAGAAGTTGGCTGAACAGGTGCAGGTGGGGTCGTCAACCGACGCCAAAGTTATTGGGAAAACAAAAAACGCTTTTCCTATGGAAACTAGGTCCTAACTATAACAACCTACTGGCGACCGCCAGTAGGTAATATATATATATATATATATATATATCACCAACAGTCCCGATAATGGAGAAGGCTGTCAGAGAGGGCGGTCCGAGTTGGGGTAATCGGCAGCCCCAATTATAAAACTCCAAACTTTTCTTTATGCAAAAGCAAACACGGACTCCCAGGAGATTTGCAGTTCTAAAGCTTGTTTAATAGACTGCACACAACAACGCGTTTCAGCTTTCGCCTTGTTCACGTCAAAGAAAATACTGTTTGAATAAAGTTAAATACAATTGATTAAGCGCAAAATAGACAACAGACTCAACTAAACCACATAATGGTACAGGGAAATGGTAATATGGCGGCCATCTTTGCCTGGTGCAAAATTCATTCAAAAAACCTGTAATGTGAGATAACACTACAAAAATTGTAAATAAATAAAGCGACAGTGATTGACTTTCATTATCACAGCTCAATACTATTTTCAATGAATGTGAAAAGCAAATCATACCCCATATCATACCAAAAGACGTATAAAAATATACATCAAACACAATGCGTTAATATAGCCCAAGTGGGCAAAACACAGGTTTTGAAACCTAGAAACCTTCATACAAAAATTACTTGCCTACTAAGCAAATCTCTATTACTGTATCAATTACAGTCATCGATATGCACAATTCCTCCTACATATATAGCCCCAGTGGGCAAAAGAAAAATACAATGCTATAAATAATTTACTTAAGCTTGATACGAATTTCAAGTTCATCAGAAGGCCTCAGCATAATAATGGTACCACTCCCTGAAAAACATAATAGAACAAAACAAAAACAGATTTAATAACACATAATTCTAGCCTCAGTAATAACAATATAATAATAACAGTTTTAGTTGTGCAGATGTACAGATAGCTCCTCACTTGAGTTCAACCCTTTTGGAAACATAGTCTCGAAGTCCACAATAAATCTGGACTCCAATTGTCTTAAATGAAGTACTTTGTTCCCTCCACGTACAGTATCAGTAACAGCATCTAATACCACCATTTTAAGAAGCCGTTCATTTTGGGCATGTTGCTCGAAAAAGTGTCGTGCCACAGGGTATTGTTTATTGTTATGGCGCAGTGCCCTTACATGTTCTAGCACTCTTTTTTTTGCACGATGAATGGTGCTACCAATGTATGCCTTATTACAAGGACATACTAGTGAATAAACACAATACATAGTATTGCAAGTGAGAGCTTTTTTGATCTTAAATTTTTGACTCATGCTGCTGAATTGTACCTCCGTACAGTCCACACTGTATCTGCAAGCCTTGCAGTTTTTACAACAACGGAATCCTGGCCTGCTACTACTTTTTAAGGTCGTGTCACTAGTAATAATATTAGGACTTAGCTCATCCCTCAGAGAGTTGCTTCTCTTAAAAGTGACTTGCGGATGGTTCGTCAGATGTTTTTTAAGGTTATTGTCAGTCATCAACACGTGCCAGTGTTTATCCAGAACACGGCGCAAATCATGCGCCTTTCCAGAGTATGTGGTTATGAAACGGAGACTTTCCACTTCTGATGCACGTGGTGCTGGATGTAACAACTCGTTCCGTGCCACAGCATCAGCTTTTTTACAAGCTTCTTTGATGGTGTGTGAGTGATAGCCTCTGTCTCTAAAGCGTTGCACCATATTGGCTTTTTCATTAAGATAGCTGGTCTCTGTACTACAGTTGCGCTTCGCGCGTAGTAATTCCCCATATGGGATGCTGCATACCAATTTCCGAGGATGGGAGCTTGATGCACATAGAATGCTGTTACCGGCGGTCTTTTTACGGTAAAGATGTGTGTGTATGGTTTGGTCAATGATCTCCACCCTAACATCTAGGAACTCAACAGAGGTTCTACTAACATGCTTGGTGAAGACCAAATTGTAAGGGTTGTCATTTAGCTTATCTACAAAAGCACTGGCAGAGTTGAGGTCACCTTTCCAAATTAAAAAGATGTCGTCAATATATCGGAGCCACAGGACACAGCTGGAAAAATCTTCCAACTGCCAGGCCACCTGCTCCTCCCACCAGCCCATGACCAGATTGGCATAGCTGGGGGCGAAGCAGGTGCCCATCGCCGTGCCCTGCGACTGCCGATACACGACACCATCAAACAGAAAAAAATTATTGGTCAGACAAAATTCGATCATAGCCATGATCATTTCAGAATGGTGTAGGAGAGAAATAGAACGGGCTTTGAGGAAGTGTTGCACGGCCCTTAAACCCAACTGATGCTGTATGCTTGTATACAAGCTGCCGACATCACAGGTAACCAGAATATAATCAGGTTCCCAATGTATCCCATCGATGATGGTCAGAAAGTGGGTGGTGTCACGTACATAAGCCGGCAAAGCAACTACATATGATCTTAAATAGTGATCGATATAGCGGGAAGTATTTTCCAACAAAGACCCAATAGAAGAAACTATAGGTCTGCCCGGCGGGTTAATGGGGTCCTTGTGCAGCTTAGGGAGTAAATATAGCACAGGAGTCTGAGGATGAGGACATCTCAGGTAGTTAAATTCCTCCCATTCGAGTAACCCTTTTTCCCTCCATTCTATTAGAAGTTCTCCATACTTAGTATTGGACAATGTTATGGCCTTCCTGTCGGAAACCTCATAGCACGTCTGGTCTTTTAGTTGTCTGAAACCTTCACGCAGATAAGCTAGTTTGTCCTGAATAACGACATTACCTCCCTTGTCTGATTGCCGAACAACGATGGTATTGTCAGCCTTCAAATTTTGCAATGCCTGTATTTGTCGCCAATTGAGATTTTTCTCACAAGCTGGAATTCTACCGTATCTTAGTTTCTTTAAATCATTTAGGACACCTCTCTCAAATACTTCAATGGCGTCACACTCAATAATCGGTAGAAACACAGATTTAGGTTTAAAATGACTGCCTAGATTGATGTTAGTATCAATAGCAAACTCATCCAAATTCAAACAAGACTCAACATTACAATCATCTGAATTAGACATAGTTGATAATGCATGTAGGACTTCAATATCATCAACATTGAGATTACTCAACGGCACAATCGCAGGTGTTATATCGGTCTTACTATGTTTGGTCTCAAACCATTTTTTTAGTTTCAATTTGCGCGAAAAGTAAAATAGATCAATTCTTGTCTGAACAAAATTAAAATTGGAGGTAGGGCAAAAGGACAAACCTAGACCAAGGAGATCTTTCTCATCTTCAGACAGGATTCGTTCAGATAGATTGATGACAGTCATTGTTGAACTTTCTTGCCCCTTGTCATCATTCCCATTGGGCTTCCTGTTTCTTTTCTTGCTCCTCTGTTTGGCCTGTTTGTTCCTCTGGTTCTTCCTCTGCCGCCTCGCCCTCTGCCTCTCTGACCAGTTTGGTCTTGATATTGCTCTGTCCGTCCCTGATTTAGCATCTGGAACTGGGCTAAAAAATTCGCTTTTTTTGGAAGATCTTGACTCACCAAGCTGCCAGCCACTGCCATAGGTATATCCGGTAAGCTGCCGTCTGAGACATCGCTCTCAATAATGTCTACATTAACTGATGCTGTTGGTGGTGGCATGAACACTAACCCATTTGTGTCGAACATGTGATCGTATTTTTTATGAAAAGTCAGAGTCCGGCCTGATTGATAATCCTTAAAATCTCTTAAGAATTTACGTTGCTTTTTGGCCGTAATCTCTTCCTCTAACTTGTCCATACGTTGTAATAGGGCTTTCATAAAGATTTCTAGTGTTTCTTTGGCCACCAATTTTTCCAGTTCGGCTGATAGTTGGTCAATCTCAGCCAACAATTTGCTCCGATCTTTTAATGCAAATTTAACTAGTATACGCATCATAGTGATGGAACAGGCAGCAGAATTATTCGACCATTCCTCCAGCATCTCCGGATCAGGGTCCTCATAGGTGGGGATAGTAAATATGCGTAGCCCTCGAGGCACTCGGGCTACATCTATGTATCTTTGTAAAGACTCTGCCTCCCACCATTTGGAGAGTTCTTTCTTATATAACTTCTCCAATTGTATATAGATTTGCTGGACTTTGATTTCTTCCGTAATGACAGTAGTTGGACTTGTAGAATCACCATTTGCATTGTTTTGTGTAAAAAAGAGTCTGTTGGCTGTTACCTTGCGCTTTGCTTCTAAAGCCGCAGCCATACTTAACAAGCTATGATTCTCCAAATCTCCTGCGCCGAGAAAATTGAGACTAGTCAGTCCCAATATCCACTCAGCTCCCTACTCGCAATGCCCCTCGATGCGTGAAACACATGAGGATCCCACACACTGAACCGGGGCCAAACCTATGTGATCCAGACGCTCGTTAAACAACAAAGCCCAGAAGCACAAAGAGACACCGGCTTGGATGTGCAGAAATCTCTCAATTCCTTTAAAGTTAGCAAAGGAAATGTTACAGCGCTGTAGTTGCTCTTCTCACAACAATTGTAAGCCACAGCGTCTCAGTCACACCGACTAGGCGGACAGAGATCACACAGTTCCTTAAGATTAACAATGGAAATGTTGTAACGTTGAAGTTACTCTCCACATGCCAAATGCAAAATTGTAGATCGTGGCGTTTAGATCATGATCGCATCGATACCTGTAGCTACGGAATCGGCATGAAACGCCCCAGCAGACGCAACGGATGGGTTAGCCCTCGCTTCCGAAGACAACAGTCCCGCTGCAACCACTCACCGCACAAAGCTTTTCAAAGCGCGGCGTCTTCAATCGAACTCACACCGTTATTAGTAGCAGCGAAGTCTCTGTAGGACACCACACCAGCAGCAGCCAGGGAAGTAAGCGGGGTCGGCCTTCGTTACCAAGGGGTCAGCCCTCGCTTCCAACGACAGCAGTCCTGCTGTAGCCAATCACCGCACGGAGCTTACGAGGCGCGGCGTCCTCAATGAAAATCAAACCGTTTGTGCATGGCAGCGGAATCACTGTGAAGCACCACAGCGGCAGCAAAGGAGGTGAGCGAGGTCAGCCTTCGTTACCAAAGTAAATCACCAACAGTCCCGATAATGGAGAAGGCTGTCAGAGAGGGCGGTCCGAGTTGGGGTAATCGGCAGCCCCAATTATAAAACTCCAAACTTTTCTTTATGCAAAAGCAAACACGGACTCCCAGGAGATTTGCAGTTCTAAAGCTTGTTTAATAGACTGCACACAACAACGCGTTTCAGCTTTCGCCTTGTTCACGTCAAAGAAAATACTGTTTGAATAAAGTTAAATACAATTGATTAAGCGCAAAATAGACAACAGACTCAACTAAACCACATAATGGTACAGGGAAATGGTAATATGGCGGCCATCTTTGCCTGGTGCAAAATTCATTCAAAAAACCTGTAATGTGAGATAACACTACAAAAATTGTAAATAAATAAAGCGACAGTGATTGACTTTCATTATCACAGCTCAATACTATTTTCAATGAATGTGAAAAGCAAATCATACCCCATATCATACCAAAAGACGTATAAAAATATACATCAAACACAATGCGTTAATATTTTGAATGAATTTTGCACCAGGCAAAGATGGCCGCCATATTACCATTTCCCTGTACCATTATGTGGTTTAGTTGAGTCTGTTGTCTATTTTGCGCTTAATCAATTGTATTTAACTTTATTCAAACAGTATTTTCTTTGACGTGAACAAGGCGAAAGCTGAAACGCGTTGTTGTGTGCAGTCTATTAAACAAGCTTTAGAACTGCAAATCTCCTGGGAGTCCGTGTTTGCTTTTGCATAAAGAAAAGTTTGGAGTTTTATAATTGGGGCTGCCGATTACCCCAACTCGGACCGCCCTCTCTGACAGCCTTCTCCATTATCGGGACTGTTGGTGATTTACTTTGGTAACGAAGGCTGACCTCGCTCACCTCCTTTGCTGCCGCTGTGGTGCTTCACAGTGATTCCGCTGCCATGCACAAACGGTTTGATTTTCATTGAGGACGCCGCGCCTCGTAAGCTCCGTGCGGTGATTGGCTACAGCAGGACTGCTGTCGTTGGAAGCGAGGGCTGACCCCTTGGTAACGAAGGCCGTCCCCGCTTACTTCCCTGGCTGCTGCTGGTGTGGTGTCCTACAGAGACTTCGCTGCTACTAATAACGGTGTGAGTTCGATTGAAGACGCCGCGCTTTGAAAAGCTTTGTGCGGTGAGTGGTTGCAGCGGGACTGTTGTCTTCGGAAGCGAGGGCTAACCCATCCGTTGCGTCTGCTGGGGCGTTTCATGCCGATTCCGTAGCTACAGGTATCGATGCGATCATGATCTAAACGCCGCGATCTACAATTTTGCATTTGGCATGTGGAGAGTAACTTCAACGTTACAACATTTCCATTGTTAATCTTAAGGAACTGTGTGATCTCTGTCCGCCTAGTCGGTGTGACTGAGACGCTGTGGCTTACAATTGTTGTGAGAAGAGCAACTACAGCGCTGTAACATTTCCTTTGCTAACTTTAAAGGAATTGAGAGATTTCTGCACATCCAAGCCGGTGTCTCTTTGTGCTTCTGGGCTTTGTTGTTTAACGAGCGTCTGGATCACATAGGTTTGGCCCCGGTTCAGTGTGTGGGATCCTCATGTGTTTCACGCATCGAGGGGCATTGCGAGTAGGGAGCTGAGTGGATATTGGGACTGACTAGTCTCAATTTTCTCGGCGCAGGAGATTTGGAGAATCATAGCTTGTTAAGTATGGCTGCGGCTTTAGAAGCAAAGCGCAAGGTAACAGCCAACAGACTCTTTTTTACACAAAACAATGCAAATGGTGATTCTACAAGTCCAACTACTGTCATTACGGAAGAAATCAAAGTCCAGCAAATCTATATACAATTGGAGAAGTTATATAAGAAAGAACTCTCCAAATGGTGGGAGGCAGAGTCTTTACAAAGATACATAGATGTAGCCCGAGTGCCTCGAGGGCTACGCATATTTACTATCCCCACCTATGAGGACCCTGATCCGGAGATGCTGGAGGAATGGTCGAATAATTCTGCTGCCTGTTCCATCACTATGATGCGTATACTAGTTAAATTTGCATTAAAAGATCGGAGCAAATTGTTGGCTGAGATTGACCAACTATCAGCCGAACTGGAAAAATTGGTGGCCAAAGAAACACTAGAAATCTTTATGAAAGCCCTATTACAACGTATGGACAAGTTAGAGGAAGAGATTACGGCCAAAAAGCAACGTAAATTCTTAAGAGATTTTAAGGATTATCAATCAGGCCGGACTCTGACTTTTCATAAAAAATACGATCACATGTTCGACACAAATGGGTTAGTGTTCATGCCACCACCAACAGCATCAGTTAATGTAGACATTATTGAGAGCGATGTCTCAGACGGCAGCTTACCGGATATACCTATGGCAGTGGCTGGCAGCTTGGTGAGTCAAGATCTTCCAAAAAAAGCGAATTTTTTAGCCCAGTTCCAGATGCTAAATCAGGGACGGACAGAGCAATATCAAGACCAAACTGGTCAGAGAGGCAGAGGGCGAGGCGGCAGAGGAAGAACCAGAGGAACAAACAGGCCAAACAGAGGAGCAAGAAAAGAAACAGGAAGCCCAATGGGAATGATGACAAGGGGCAAGAAAGTTCAACAATGACTGTCATCAATCTATCTGAACGAATCCTGTCTGAAGATGAGAAAGATCTCCTTGGTCTAGGTTTGTCCTTTTGCCCTACCTCCAATTTTAATTTTGTTCAGACAAGAATTGATCTATTTTACTTTTCGCGCAAATTGAAACTAAAAAAATGGTTTGAGACCAAACATAGTAAGACCGATATAACACCTGCGATTGTGCCGTTGAGTAATCTCAATGTTGATGATATTGAAGTCCTACATGCATTATCAACTATGTCTAATTCAGATGATTGTAATGTTGAGTCTTGTTTGAATTTGGATGAGTTTGCTATTGATACTAACATCAATCTAGGAAGTAATTTTAAACCTAAATCTGTGTTTCTACCGATTATTAAGTGTGACGCCATTGAAGTATTTGAGAGAGGTGTCCTAAATGATTTAAAGAAACTAAGATACGGTAGAATTCCAGCTTGTGAGAAAAATCTCAATTGGCGACAAATACAGGCATTGCAAAAATTGAAGGCTGACAATACCATCGTTGTTCGGCAATCAGACAAGGGAGGTAATGTCGTTATTCAGGACAAACTAGCTTATCTGCGTGAAGGTTTCAGACAACTAAAAGACCAGACGTGCTATGAGGTTTCCGACAGGAAGGCCATAACATTGTCCAATACTAAGTATGGAGAACTTCTAATAGAATGGAGGGAAAAAGGGTTACTCGAATGGGAGGAATTTAACTACCTGAGATGTCCTCATCCTCAGACTCCTGTGCTATATTTACTCCCTAAGCTGCACAAGGACCCCATTAACCCGCCGGGCAGACCTATAGTTTCTTCTATTGGGTCTTTGTTGGAAAATACTTCCCGCTATATCGATCACTATTTAAGATCATATGTAGTTGCTTTGCCGGCTTATGTACGTGACACCACCCACTTTCTGACCATCATCGATGGGATACATTGGGAACCTGATTATATTCTGGTTACCTGTGATGTCGGCAGCTTGTATACAAGCATACAGCATCAGTTGGGTTTAAGGGCCGTGCAACACTTCCTCAAAGCCCGTTCTATTTCTCTCCTACACCATTCTGAAATGATCATGGCTATGATCGAATTTTGTCTGACCAATAATTTTTTTCTGTTTGATGGTGTCGTGTATCGGCAGTCGCAGGGCACGGCGATGGGCACCTGCTTCGCCCCCAGCTATGCCAATCTGGTCATGGGCTGGTGGGAGGAGCAGGTGGCCTGGCAGTTGGAAGATTTTTCCAGCTGTGTCCTGTGGCTCCGATATATTGACGACATCTTTTTAATTTGGAAAGGTGACCTCAACTCTGCCAGTGCTTTTGTAGATAAGCTAAATGACAACCCTTACAATTTGGTCTTCACCAAGCATGTTAGTAGAACCTCTGTTGAGTTCCTAGATGTTAGGGTGGAGATCATTGACCAAACCATACACACACATCTTTACCGTAAAAAGACCGCCGGTAACAGCATTCTATGTGCATCAAGCTCCCATCCTCGGAAATTGGTATGCAGCATCCCATATGGGGAATTACTACGCGCGAAGCGCAACTGTAGTACAGAGACCAGCTATCTTAATGAAAAAGCCAATATGGTGCAACGCTTTAGAGACAGAGGCTATCACTCACACACCATCAAAGAAGCTTGTAAAAAAGCTGATGCTGTGGCACGGAACGAGTTGTTACATCCAGCACCACGTGCATCAGAAGTGGAAAGTCTCCGTTTCATAACCACATACTCTGGAAAGGCGCATGATTTGCGCCGTGTTCTGGATAAACACTGGCACGTGTTGATGACTGACAATAACCTTAAAAAACATCTGACGAACCATCCGCAAGTCACTTTTAAGAGAAGCAACTCTCTGAGGGATGAGCTAAGTCCTAATGTTATTACTAGTGACACGACCTTAAAAAGTAGTGGCAGGCCAGGATTCCGTTGTTGTAAAAACTGCAAGGCTTGCAGATACAGTGTGGACTGTACGGAGGTACAATTCAGCAGCATGAGTCAAAAATTTAAGATCAAAAAAGCTCTCACTTGCAATACTATGTATTGTGTTTATGCACTAGTATGTCCTTGTAATAAGGCATACATTGGTAGCACCATTCATCGTGCAAAAAAAAGAGTGCTAGAACATGTAAGGGCACTGCGCCATAACAATAAACAATACCCTGTGGCACGACACTTTTTTGAGCAACATGCCCAAAATGAACGGCTTCTTAAAATGGTGGTATTAGATGCTGTTACTGATACTGTACGTGGGGGGAACTAAGTACTTCATTTAAGACAATTGGAGTCCAGATTTATTGTGGACTTCGAGACTATGTTTCCAAAAGGGTTGAACTCAAGTGAGGAGCTATCTGTACATCTGCACAACTAAAACTGTTATTATTATATTGTTATTACTGAGGCTAGAATTATGTGTTATTAAATCTGTTTTTGTTTTGTTCTATTATGTTTTTCAGGGAGTGGTACCATTATTATGCTGAGGCCTTCTGATGAACTTGAAATTCGTATCAAGCTTAAGTAAATTATTTATAGCATTGTATTTTTCTTTTGCCCACTGGGGCTATATATGTAGGAGGAATTGTGCATATCGATGACTGAAATTGATACAGTAATAGAGATTTGCTTAGTAGGCAAGTAATTTTTGTATGAAGGTTTCTAGGTTTCAAAACCTGTGTTTTGCCCACTTGGGCTATATTAACGCATTGTGTTTGATGTATATTTTTATACGTCTTTTGGTATGATATGGGGTATGATTTGCTTTTCACATTCATTGAAAATAGTATTGAGCTGTGATAATGAAAGTCAATCACTGTCGCTTTATTTATTTACAATTTTTGTAGTGTTATCTCACATTACAGGTTTTTTGAATGAATTTTGCACCAGGCAAAGATGGCCGCCATATTACCATTTCCCTGTACCATTATGTGGTTTAGTTGAGTCTGTTGTCTATTTTGCGCTTAATCAATTGTATTTAACTTTATTCAAACAGTATTTTCTTTGACGTGAACAAGGCGAAAGCTGAAACGCGTTGTTGTGTGCAGTCTATTAAACAAGCTTTAGAACTGCAAATCTCCTGGGAGTCCGTGTTTGCTTTTGCATAAAGAAAAGTTTGGAGTTTTATATATATATATATATATATATATATATATATATATATATATATATATATATATATATATATATATATATATATATATATATATATATATATATATATATATATATATATATATATATATATATATAAAAGAAACCCTTTCAGGCATAGAGTGATGCATAAATTATGCAAACAAAGAAGCAGAGAACTCTGGGTAGTTCTCAAGTTTAGGTGGAAAGCAGCTCCAGTATAGAGCACTCTCAACACCGACACTCTAAATTTGCTCACCTCAAATGTCTGCTTTTCCATCAAAGTCTTTAAGCGTAGGATTAGCACAGAGCAATCCACGCCGAGATAGAAAGGGACAAAAGGGCTCATTACGATGGCAGGAGGACCTGAGTTTGCTCGCCATTGTTGCGGTGTGTGGGCCCAGCCGCCAGTCATGCGGCGGTCCCACTACACAAATTACGATGCACCCACCAGTATGGCGGGCACATCCAGGGCCTTTAACATTGCGGATGGTGCTGCTGGCTGCAGCACCGTTCGCAATGTCAATATGGCATGCACTGCATTTCCCTGCACTACGTGGCAGGCACCATGCGGTGCCTGCCATTTAGTGTTGAGAAATGTTGGGGGTACCATGGGTACCCCACCAGTGCACCACCCTCCCTCCCAAACACAGAGGGAGCCCACAACAGGCCCCCGAAGTCAATCTCCACCAGCCTTTGAATGGCGGCTGAACTGCCATTCAAGGCTGGCGGAGATGAGGCATCCTAATATGGCGGATCATGCCTGGTAGGCACCGCCACCATTCTGGAAGCATTCTATGCTTTCCGGGTCCGTCAGGCAATCGGAATGATTGCCTGTGGCAGACCCATGGCAGTCGGAATTCCCGTCCGCCAGCAAACCGCCTGCCATCATAATATGGCAGGCGGAGAATGGCTGCAATTGGCCAGTGAATTCGCCACCGGTAGGCTGCCGGTGGCGGATTCACCGCTATCATAATGAGCCTCATAGTCTTTTACCATTTCCACAGCAAAGTCTTTAAGCATAGGATTAGCACGGTGCTATCCATGCCTAGCTGGTAAAATGGCCAAAGCCTTTTACCACTCCAAGCACAGTATTACAGCTTTGGATTGGTAAAATACCATCCAAGTTAACCTGAAATGAATAAAAGCAACCCTGACACGTAACCTTCACATAAGAGCTCTTCAGAGAGGTGTAGCTTTGTCCAGACACAAGGGAGCACCCAGTATAAGTCAAAACAAAACCCTTTCAGGCATAGAGTGACGCATGAACGGGTTTACGGTGGGTATGGGTTTTATGGGTTTCAATTTAATTTTTAGCATTTAGGATGGGTGTGGTATTTTTGGTGGCAAGGGATTTTGTAGGGTTTATGGTGTGTATGGCTTTTTGAGTCACAAGGACATTTTTAAGGTTTTAGGTTTGTGTGGGTTTTAGTGGGGCAAGGGAAATCTTATGGTTTAGGGTGAGTATGAGTTTTTGGGTGATGGGGAACTTAAGGGTGGTTATGGGTAAGGTTTGCCTTAGGGTTTATGGTAGGTATGTGTTTTTGGGTGGCAAGGGAATATTGAGAGTTTAGGGTGTGTATGGGTTTTTTTGGGTGGCAAGGGAATTTTCAGGGTTTAGGGTGAGTATGGGTTTTTAGTTGATAGGGGCTTCTTGGGGTTTAGGGTGGGTATGGGTTCTTCGGTTGGCAAGGGAATATGTAGGGTTTAGGGTGGGTATTTGGGTGGTAAGGGATTTTTTAGGGTTTAGGGTAGGTATGGATTTTTGGGTGGCACTGGAAATTTTAGGGTTTAGGGTGGGTATGGGTTTTTAGGTGTAAGTGAATTTTTAGGGTTTAGTGTGGGTATACGTTTTTGGGTGGCAAGGGAATTTTCATCATTTTGGATGGGTGTGGGTTTTTAAGTGGCAAAGGATTTTTTAATGTTTAGAGTGGGTCTGGAGTTTTGGTGGGCAAGGTAAATTCATGGTTTTGGGTGGGTATGGGTTTTTGGATGATAAGGGAATTTTTAGGGATTAGAGTGGATGTGAGTTTTTGGGTGGTAAGGTACTTTTCAGGTTTAGGTTGGTATGGTTTTTTGGGTGGCAAGTGAATTTTTATGGGGTTAGGGTGGGTATGGGTTTTTGGGAGGTGAGGGATTTTTTAAGGGTAGGTATGGGTTTTGGGTGGTAAGGGAATCTTTGGGGTTAGGGTTGCAAGGAACTTTTAGGGTTTAGCGTGGGTATCTTTTTTTGGGTGGTAAGGGCATTTTTAGGGCTTAGGGTGGGTATGGGTCTTTGGGTGGCAAGGAATTTGTTAGGGTTTAGGGTGGCAAGGGAATTTTTATTTTTAGGGTGGGTATGGGTTTTTGATTGGAAGGTTTTTTTTTAGGGTTTAGGGTGGGTATATTTGTTTTGGTGGCAAGTAAATGTTAAGGTTTAGGGTGGGTTTGAATTTTTTGGAGCAAGGGACATGTTAGGGTTTTGGGTGAGTATGGGTTTTTGAGTGATAAGATAATTTTTAGGGTTTAGGATGGGTATGGATTTTTGGGTGGTAAGGGATTTTTTAGGGTTTAGGCTGGGTATGGGTTTTTGGGTGGTAATGAATTGTTTAGATGTAAGTTTGTATGGGTTTTTGGGTGGCAAGGGATTATTCAGGATGGGAATGGGTTTTTGGGAGGCAAGTGAATTGTTAGGGTTTCGGGTGGGTGTAGATATTTGAGTGGTAAGGGATTTTTCAGCATTTGGGGATGGGTGTGGGTTTTTAAGTAGCAAAGGAATTTTTAAGGTTTAGAGTGGGTGTGGATTTTTTGGGGGCAAGGGAAATTTTAAGGTTTAGGGTGGGTGTGGATTTTTTGGGGCAAGGGATATGTTAGGGTTTTGGGCGGCTATGGGTTTTTGGGTGATAAGGTAATTTTTAGGGTTTAGGGTGGGTATGGATTTTTGGGCAGTGAGGGATTTTTTAGGGTTTAGGCTGGGTATGTGTTTTTGGGTGGTAATGACTCATTTCGGTGTAGTGTTTG
Organism: Triturus cristatus; assembly: GCF_964204655.1. Lineage (NCBI taxonomy): Eukaryota > Metazoa > Chordata > Amphibia > Caudata > Salamandridae > Triturus > Triturus cristatus. Next base: position 351,618,964 of record NC_140581.1, read on the forward strand.
TATGGGTTTTTGGGTGGCAAGGGATAATTCAGGATGGGTATGGGTTTTTGGAAGGCAAGTGAATTTTTAGGGTTTAGGGTGGGTGTAGGATTTGGAGTGGTAAGGGATTTTTCATCACATGGGATGGGTGTGGGTTTTTAAGTGGCGAAGGAATTTTTAAGGTTTAGAGTGGGTGTGGATTTTTGGGGGTCAAGGAAAATTTATGGTTTTGGGTGGGTATGGATGTTTGGACAATAAGTGAATTATTATTTTTTTTTTTTTAAAACTCTGTTTATTTAACATAAGAGAACCGTGGTCATGATTTACAATTCCTTACATCATATGTGTCACTTGCATCATTTTCACACGTAGCAGTACATATATTCCAATGCAGCGGGTATGGTTAAAGTACATACAGTCAAATTCACACTGTAATGTGCTCTTCTGGGGATGAGACAATCGGTGGTTCACACAGCCCCCCCCTGTACACATTCCATTTCGACCAAATTGCTAACCATTTTTTGGGGCATCCCCGTGCAACGTAGACAGTTTTCTCGCGAACCATACACCAGTCCATATCTTCTTTCCATTTTTTCAACTTAGGTGACGCAGCTGCGCTCCACAACTGCGCTATGTTGCGCTTGGCAATCTTTTGCCCGAGTGTGACCCATAACCTCTCTTTCACGCTTAAGTCTGTTGGCTCCCAAACGTTCAAAAGGCATCTCTTGTCCTCAGGCGGCAAGGGACCTCCCACACTGTACTCATAACTTTAAGGATATTCCTCCAGAAGACTTGAATTACTGGGCATTCCCAGAGCACGTGTAGGAATCCGCCCTGCATTCCACATCCCCTCCTGCATACCCCATCCACGCTACTCCCCATGTGGATAAGCTGGGACCCTGAGAGGTAGACTCTATGTAAAATCTTCAGCTGTATTAATTTCAATTTGGCGGATATAGCCACCTCCTTGGGTGAGGAGAGCGCCTCCTGCCATTCCTCATCATCTAATTCCAGTCCGTCTCTTACCCATTTCTCCCTAAGTGTGGCGAGGGGATCAGGGGTGTGGTGGATGAGTTTTTTGTATGTGAGGGAAATACATTTGTCTGGAAGATGTCCATCTAGCAGTCTGTCCTCTAGCGGGGATGCTTCAGGTAGCTCCGTGTCAGATCGGATGTTAGCCTGCAGCGCATGCCGAATCTGTGTATAGCGGAAATGGTCCGAAGTTGCCATTTCGTATGTCTGTTGCAGTGTGTCAAACGTCACCACTCCATCCCGCCCCCATAGGTCCCTAATATGCGAGATACCGATATGGTCCCATTTTTCAAACCCTTTGGTTCGTCCCAGAGTGCCCAGCCGTTCCGAGTCCCAGAGGGGCGTGGCTAACGTGAGTTTCTCGGCCCATCCCAGCGCTTTGGTGGCCATATGCCATATCTGGACAGAATGTTTAGTGGGCCCTGAGAGCCTATACCTGGTAGGTCTGGAATACAGTGCTCTCGTGTAGTCCCCACCTGGCAGCAACCACCTATCCATTCCGTATGCTGGGTCATCTCCACTGCCGTACTGGCATTGGTTAATTGCAGCCAGTTGCGCCGCCCAATAGTACTTCCTGATGTCCGGCAGGGCTATACCTCCATCGTACCACCCCAGTGTCAGCTTACCTAACGCTATTTGAGGTCTGCCATCCCACAGCAAATCCCTCTGCAAGGACTCGACCTCCTTAAAGAAGGCTTGCGGTACCATGTCTGGGTAGTTTTGGAGGGTGTATAGGAATCTCGGCAGTGCCATCATTTTGAACAGCGCCGCCCTCCCTAGCATGGACAGGGGCAGCTTCCTCCAGACATCAACATCCCTTCGGAGCCTTTGCAGTGGCGGCACCAAGTTGTGTTCGTATCGCTTCCTGGCATCAGTGGTTATGAATATACCTAGATAGCGGAAGCCGTCCTCCGCCACCTGGATTGTGCACTCTCTAGGGAGAGGGGGAGCCGATCCATGAAGCATGTAGAGCATTGACTGCCCCAATTGATACGAAACCCTGAGTTTTTCCCGAAACTAGCAAAAATATCTAATACCACTCGTAAGGAACGAGCAGGGGATGAAAGATATAGTAGGATGTCATCCGCGTACAACGATATCCTGTCCTCCCAGCCCTCGGTCCAACGGAGTCCGCGGATGTCCACATCCCTGCGTATCCAGGCCGCTAGCGGTTCGAGGGAAGGAGCGAATAATAGTGGTGATAGAGGGCAGCCCTGCCTGGTTCCTCTACTTATTTTTTTATTTATTTTTGAACTTGTAAGGCTCTACCGAGCGTGAACACTTCTGACATCTTCTTGTTGACTGACACTTTAGCTAGCGGTTCGGTGTATAAGAGGCGCACCCATCCTATAAATTTGAGCCCAAAACCCAGTTTCTTGAGTACTGCAAAAAGGTACGCCCACTCCAGAGTATCAAATGCCATGGCTGCGTCCAAAGACACCACCATGGCGTCTTCCTGGATTCCGGTGCAACGCCCCAGAACTCCGTGCAGGCGTCTCAGGTTAAGGGCCGTATTGCGATGGGGCATGAAGCCCGATTGGTCAGGGTGCACTAGTTTAGTGATGATGGTACGGATTCTGTTGGCGAAGGCCTTGGCCAGTATTTTGGGTTCCGCATTAAGGAGCGATATTGGTCTATACGATGTGCACTCCGCTTTCGGTTTCCCTGGTTTGGGAATTAGCACAAGTGTGGCTATGCGTTGATCTCTAGGCAATATACCTCTCTTCTGACTATCGTAGTACATGGCTTTCAGATATGGCGCTATCTTATCTGGCTTTAGCTTGTATAGTTCGATAGGGAGACCGTTGGGGCCCAGTGCCTTACCCACCTTGAGATCACCCATTGCTTTAATTAGTTCCTCAGATGTGAGATCTTCTTCCATCTGGTCGTGTTCCCGGTCCGTAAGGGTTGGCAGCCTGATGTCGGTTAAGAGGTCAGTGGAGTCGGCCTCCGAGAGGTCGGACTGTCTCTGGTATACCCTCTCAAAATGTGATGCCAGTTCTCTCGCTATGTCATGTGGCTCAGTGAGGATGCTCCCCGAGGCACTTCTCAGTTCAGGCACCACTCTTTGCTCCCTTTCTTTCCTATCCAGCCATGCGATAAGTTTGCCCGCCTTGTCTCCCTGGTCATACATACGCCCGTCCCTGTCGCGGGCAAGGGTTTTAGCTGCGTCTGTGGCAATGGCTTTGTACTCCGCTGCTCTAAGTTGCAATTGGTGGGAGCACTCATCATCAGGGCCTCGCCCGAGTCTATCCTCTAGGCGCGTGATTGTGCACTCGATGGTGGCAAGCTGCTTTTCTTTTTCCTTGCGCCTACCCGCTATGATTGAGAGGGCTTGTCCCCTTAGAACTGTCTTGAATGCCTCCCACAGTATGCACGGTGAATCCACTGAACCCTCATTATCAACAAAGTACTGGTCGATCACTTTTACCAGTGACGCTCTGGTCTCCGGGTCTTTCAGGTGCCACGGATTTATTGGCTTTACGCCTCCGACTCTCTTGTTCCCTATCTTCAAATGAACCCATATTGGCGAAGGTATATTCTCTACTATTTGGGTGATGTTTCCGCCAGAGGTCAACAAGGCCAAGGGCGTCAACAAACTGGGGGAGCCACTGTTGGCCCACTCCTATAATACGTGAAGGGTACCTATCCCATTCCCCGGATACCACAGAGTTAAAATCTCCGCCAAGCACAAGGTGCCCCGCAGGCAGGCCTAATAAAAGGGCAACCAGGTCTTTGTAGGACTGCGCTTGCAATCCTGGCGGAATGTACGCCGCCACCAGGATAAGCGTTCGGCCTTCCCACTGTCCCGCATCTGCGACGTAGCGCCCGAACTGGTCTGTCCATGTGTGTTGAACAGCAAAGGGGAAAGAGTGGCGCGCCAGGATCCCGACCCCCCTAGACCCCGTCGTGAACCCCGCATGTGTCACCATTTTGTAACCCCACCTGTTAAGCGCTTTACATGTGTTTCCCATTAAGTGTGTTTCCTGTAGCAATACGACGTCGGGGGAGTGTCGTTTGAGGTACTGCAGCACAATACTTCTTTTTATTTTGTCTCCCAACCCGTTGACATTCCAGCTGATAATTTTAAGACTTTTATCCCACTTCATGTGTGGCCTGGAAACTGAACATATGGTGCTTTGCAAGCCTTAAGTAGCCCGACCGTGTGACTGACGCTGTGTATTTATTTGACCAACAATAATCCCCATCACCTCCCACCCCTGCCATCATCAACAATCCAACAAACATGAACCCCAACAGTATCAACTCCGGTGTCCCCGCCCCCCTCCCTGCTACCCTGCCACGTAGGTTCCAAACTACCCACATCCCCCAACCAGCAGAGTGCCTATCGCCCCAACTTGTGATCAACTGTGCCTTGGGGACTTGGACAGTAGCCGATCCCGGCCGCTCGAGCCCCTCCCCCGTGGTGAATTAATTGGTTGCCATATAGGGGATCAAGAGCTGCCGCTATATACCCCTATAGTGTCCGCCCCCTCGGGGAGTAGTACATCCCTCCAGGTACCGTGTGTCGCATGGTCGGGCTGTGTATCTGTACCTCCCGGTGTTGCAAAAACAATAGCTGGTTGTAATGTGATTGCTTATATATCCGAGCCCACCCCCTGGTTAATGTTTATACAGCCTCCCCCCCCGCCTTGTACATTACGGTTTTGCAGTATTCTTCAATGTGGAAGGCAGAGGGCCTATGGTTCAGAGTCATGCGTTGATGGCGCCCAGACCGGGCTGCCGGACCGCGACCTCCAAGCACGGTCCGTGCGCAGTCCCCTTGGGACTCCGTCTCCCCCTGGTGCTACCCTTCGAGTCTCAGGCTCCGTCTTTCTCGCGGTGTGTCCGGTGCGCGTTCGATGGTCTGCCCTCCCCTCCAACCAGTCCTGCGCCTCCTGAGGGCTCGTAAAGAAGAGTGCTTTCCCATCCGCCAGGATCTTAAGCTTCGTAGGGAAGAACATCATATATTTGATCCCGCGTTGCCGCAGGGCGGCCTTCACCCCTTCGAAGGACCTCAGCTCTTGTTGGACCTTTAGAGTGAAGTCTGGAAAGAATCGTATAGTCGCATTCTCGTACTGCACGTCTCCCTTGATCCTTGCGGCCTGCAGGATGGCATCCCGGTCCCTGTAGTTCAGGATTTTGGCAATGATCGTTCGGGGAGCCGCCCCTGGTTTCGGCTTTGGGAGCAGTGCCCTGTGCGCCCGTTCCACTGTGAAGAGCGTGGAGAGTCTTTGAGGCTTGAGGTGGTTAAGTATGAGGTCCTCCAGGAAGAGGTCCACACTCGGCCCTTCCAGTCCCTCTGGAACCCCCACCACCCTGATGTTACTGCGTCTGGCCCTCCCTTCTTGGTCCTCCAGCTTCGCAGCCATTTGCCGGTGTTGGTGAGTCAAAACGTTTATTCTCTCCTCCAGTCTTTTCGTAGTCGTCTGGAGGTCAGTGACGTTGGATTCTGTTTCTTTGACCCGATCGGTTGTTTTCTGCATGTCAGCCCTCATAAGGCTCATTTCGATTGACATCTTGTCCATTTTTGTTTCGAGGGTAGTTCCCAGTCCCGCAATGGCCGCCATGATGGACTGCAGTGACGGCTCCGTCTCCCCCTGCCGGTTCTCCTGCCCCTCTTCGGACGGTTGGGACGCTTTAGGAACCGCATATTTGTCCAGCTTGTTGGATTGAACCGTGGATCCGTGTTTCGGCTTCATATTCGTGGTGGGACCACTGGCCGGTTCTCCTTTGCGTCCCGACCACTCCAGTTACCGCCTGCCGGTTCCTTCGGGAGCGGTCCCACCGCCAATCGCTGGGAAGGCCGCCCTTCGTCCCACGCAGCCAAGCGCGGCGTATCCGGTTGCGTCCCACCCTATCTCGGTAATTTCCTCCCCGGCGGGCCGGCTGGCTTCTCCCGCTCACACCGGTGCTGTACCCAGGGGGCTCCAGGCGTAGTTTCCCCACCCCGCGTCCGCCACCCGGCCACTGGATAAAGGTGTCACGCTGGGGCAGCCGTTTCCAGCCGCAGCTGCCCCGTGTATGGCGGTCCACCACCTGGTCCTCTTCCGTTCACGACTGCAGTCGCCCGCGGCGGTCAGGACACCCGGGGGGCCACGGAGACTCCCACACTCTGGGCAGTCCGCCCACTTATCCCACTGTGTCACAAATATACGTTTGGCTACGAAGCTCCGTCTGACAGTGCCGGCCCGCTCTCATCGGGTGTCCGCCATGGTATCCCCTCAAAGGCGTGTGCAACACACTTCCACTGTTCCGTATGGCAGGCAATTTGAGCGCCCTTACCGCACGTGACAGCCGTCTCCTGCTGTTCACCCAGCGTAGGCCGGCCGGATTCCAGATTCCTCGGTGCGCCCTGGGGATTCTGCTATAAAGTCAGCGGATGACTTTCAAGGGCCCCCCCACATAGAGGGGTCCTGCGGTGGGCCGGGACGCGAGCTACCCCACCAGCACACTGCACTTCCGCTTCTCTCCGGCACAGCTTGCCCCCAGACCGTTCAGCAACTGCTCATGCGCCCCAAGGCATGGATGCAACGGGCCACGAGGTACAGGGTCCTCCACGCTGCCCTGCCGCCACCCGCCTCGGGCCCGACAACGCAACAGGCACCCGCGGCGCAGATCCCAGGCCGCTCCTCTCCCGCAGCTGCAGGTCGCGCTGGGTCGCCGCTGCAGCCGCCGCGTGATTTCCTCCTGTTCCACTGACGAAATAGCAGCCGCGATCTTCCAGCCCTGGTGCCTTGGGACTCCGCCGCCCTCCGTAGCTTCATGCAGGGGGGGGGATTCATCTGGGGCGCCACCGTCTCCCGCTGCCGTTATTCCAGCCCGCCCTGTAGGGTGGTCTGCACCCCCTCCGGATTTTGCAGGGCTCCGCTTACCCACCGGCACACAGGGTCTCTTCTGCTCTTCCGCGGGCGCGAGCCCCTCCGGCTGCGCCCGCAACCCTCGGCGTTTCTTTCACTCCGAGTCGGAGGCCTCCAGCTGGGCAGAGCGCCGGCTCCACATTCACGTGGCTCCCAGGCGCCGCCGGCCCCTCACGCCACCAACTTCTACCGGTTCCCTTGCTGGATCCAATGATTTTCAGGGGCGCCTGATGCCAGGGTGCATCCGACGTCTGTTTGTGGGCTCTGATCCCGTAAGGCCGAATTTATAAATGGATTGTACGGGTTCTTGGGCCCCAGCGGAGTTCTGCGATTAGGCGGCCATGTTCTTCGGCGCCAAGCCACGCCCGTCGATAAGTGAATTTTTAAAGATTAGAGTGGATGTGTGTTTTTCGGTGGTAAGGTACTTTTTCGGGTTTAGGTTGGGTATAGTTTTTTGGGTGGCCAGTGAATTTTTATGGGGTTAGGGTGGGTATGGGTTCGTGAGAGGCGAGGAATATTTAAGGTTTGGGTAGGTATGGGTTTTGGGTGGTAAGGGATTTTTGGGATTTAGGGTCGCAAGCAATATTTAGGGTTTAGTGTATCTTTTTTTGGGTGGTAAGGGAATGTTTAGGGCTGAGGGTGGGTATGGGTTTTTGGGTGGCAAGGGATTTGTTAAGGTTTAGTGTGGCAAAGGAATTTTTATTTCTAGGGTGGGTATGGGTTTTTGATTGGCAAGGGATTTTTTTAGGGTTTAGTGTGGGTATGTTTTTTTTGGTAGCAAGGGAATTTTTAAGGTTTAAGGTGGGTGTGAATTTTTGGGGGCAAGGGATATGTTAGGGTTTTGGGTGGGTATGGATTTTTAGGTGGTAAGAAATTTTTTAGGGTTTATGCTACGTATGGGTTTTTGAGTGGTAATGAGTCATTATGTGTAGTGTTTGTCTGGGTTTTTGGTTGACAAGGGATTTTTCAGGGTGGGTATGGGTTTTTGTAAGGCAAGTGAATTTTTAGGGTTTAGGGTGGGTGTAGGTTTTTGAGTGGTAAGAGATTTTTTAGGGGTTAGGGTGAGTATGGTTTTTTTGGGTGGCAAGGGAAATGTTAAGGTTTAGGGTGGGTTTGGATTTTTGGGGGCAAGGGTTATGTTAGGGTTTAGGGTGGGCGTGAATTTTTGGGGGCAAGGGTTATGTTTGGGTTTTGGGTGGGTATGGATTTTTAGGTGGTAAGGAATTTTTTAGGGTTTATGCTAGGTATGGGTTTTTGAGTGGTAATGAGTCATTATGGGGCCGATTCCGATCCTGTAAAAAGGCCCTACGAATAGTCGTACGGACTCGTACCAGGTAAACTCATTCTACAATCTAGGAAGTACGATTCGTACAGAAAGCCTTTTTCTGTATAAATCGTACAAAAGACCGTACAGCAAAAAAATACCCACGATTTCGATCCGGAACTGCTTGTACGCGACGTCCGTACATATTTCACCAGCGTTTTCCGGCCCAGCAAGTACGATTCGTCCCTACGTCACTCCGAACGGCTCTTTTTGTATGGGAACCAAACACAGCCGGAAAAGCAGAGTCCGACGCGAACCGCTACGCCACGGAGCCCCGGTATGCGACGTACAGCCATGAACCCCATCGTACGTGTCATCCCGGTCCTCTTGGCCTACGACCTGGTGCACCGCACCCCACGCACATGCCGCAGAAGGTGAGAACAACATGCGTGGGTACGGTGTGTACCACACGTACCCCTAAGGCGGCATGACAACAGTGGTACAGACCGTACCCATGCATGAATGCGTGGGTATGGTGCGTACCACACGTACCCCTACTGCGCCATGACAACAGTGGTACGGACCGTACCCACGCATGAATGCATGGATACGGTACGTACCACACATACCCCTAGGCACAATGACAACAGTGGTGCGGACCGTACCCACGCATGAATGCGTGGGTACGGTGCGTACCACATGTACCCCTACGGCACCATGACAACAGTGGTACAGACCGTACCCACGCATTAATATGTGGGTACGGTGCATACCCCTACGACCCCATGAGTACTCAGGTACGGACCGTACCCATGCATACATGCGTGGGTACGGTGCGTACCCCTACGGCCCCATGAGTACTCAGGTGCGGACCGTACCCACGCATACATGCGTGTGTACGGTCCGTACCACACGTACCCCGTTACGGCAGCAGGACAATTTGGATACGAGGCGTACACACACCAGGAATGTGGGCATAGAGGACTAGCCCAGCATGTTACCTCCAAATTGTTGTGTGTGTAGGTCCTGGCCAGCAGTGTACAGCTCCAAGGGGGTGCGTGGGTGGGTGCAGAGGCCTCCCAGCAGTGTCCAGACATATGAGGGGTGGGTGCAGAGGACTCCCAGCAGTCGACAGAGATATGAGGGGTGGGTACAGAGGACTCCCAGCAGTGCCCAGACACATGAGGGGTGGGTGCAGAGGACTCACAGCAGTGCCCAGACATATGAGGGGTGGGTGCAGAGGGCTCCCAGCAGTGTCCAGACATATGAGGGGTGGGTGCAGAGGACTTCCAGCAGTGCCCAGACATATGAGGGGTGGGTGCAGAGGACTCCCAGCAGTGGACAGACATATGAGGGGTGGGTGCAGAGGACTCCCAGCAGTGTCCAGACATATGAGGGGTGGTGCAGAGGACTCCCAGCAGTGCCCAGACATATGAGGGGTGGGTGCAGAGGACTCCCAGCAGTGCCCAGACATATGAGGTGTGAGTGCATATCACTACCAGCAGTGGACCGACATATGAGGTGTGGGTGCAGAGGACTCCCAGCAGTGTCCAGACATATGAGGGGTGGGTGCAGAGGACTCCCAGCAGTGCCCAGACATATGAGGGGTGGGTGCAGAGGACTCCCAGAAGTGCCCGACATATGAGGGGTGGGTGCAGAGGACTCCCAGCAGTGGACAGACATATGAGGGGTGGGTGCAGAGGACTCCCAGCAGTGCCCAGACATATGAGGGGTGGGTGCAGCGGACTCCCAGCAGTGTCCAGACATATGAGGGGTGGGTGCAGAGGAATCCCAGCAGTGCCCAGACATATGAGGGGTGGGTGCAGAGGACTCCCAGCAGTGCCCAGACATATGAGGGGTGGGTGCATATCACTACCAGCAGTGGACAGAGAAATGAGAGGTGGGTGCAGAGGACTCCTAGCAGTGCCCAGACATATGAGGGGTGGGTGCATATCACTACCAGCAGTGGACAGACATATGAGGGGTGGGTGCATATCACTACCAGCAGTGGACAGAGATATGAGGGGTGGGTGCAGAGGACTCCCAGCAGTGCCCAGACATATGAGGGGTGGGTGCATATCACTACCAGCAGTGTCCAGACATATGAGGGGTGGGTGCAGAGGACTCCCAGCAGTGGACAGAGATATGAGGGGTGGGTGCAGAGGACTCCCAGCAGTGCCCAGACATATGAGGGGTGGGTGCAGAGGACTCCCCCAGCAGTGCCCAGACATATGAGGGGTGGGTGCAGAGGCCTCCCAGCAGTGTCCAGACATATGAGGGGTGGGTGCAGAGGACTCCCAGCAGTGCCCAGACATATGAGGGGTGGGTGCAGAGGGCTCCCAGCAGTGGACAGACATATGAGGGGTGGGTGCAGAGGACTCCCAGCAGTGTCCAGACATATGAGGGGTGGGTGCAGAGGACTCCCAGCAGTGCCCAGACATATGAGGGGTGGGTGCAGAGGACTCCCAGCAGTGCCCAGACATATGAGGTGTGGGTGCATATCACTACCAGCAGTGGACAGGCATATGAGGGGTGGGTGCAGAGGACTCCCAGCAGTGTCCAGACATATGAGGGGTGGGTGCAGAGGCCTCCCAGCAGTGTCCAGACATATGAGGGGTGGGTGCAGAGGCCTCCCAGCAGTGCCCAGAAATATGAGGGGTGGGTGCAGAGGACTCCCAGCAGTGGACAGACATATGAGGGGTGGGTGCAGAGGACTCACAGCAGTGTCCAGACATATGAGGGGTGGGTGCAGAGGACTCCCAGCAGTGCCCAGACATATGAGGGGTGGGTGCAGAGGACTCCCAGCAGTGTCCAGACATATGAGGGGTGGGTGCAGAGGACTCCCAGCAGTGCCCAGACATATGAGGGGTGGGTGCAGAGGACTCCCAGCAGTGCCCAGACATATGAGGTGTGGGTGCATATCACTACCAGCAGTGGACAGACATATGAGGGGTGGGTGCAGAGGACTCCCAGCAGTGTCCAGACATATGAGGGGTGGGTGCAGAGGACTCCCAGCAGTGCCCAGACATATGAGGGGTGGGTGCAGAAGACTCCCAGCAGTGCCTGACATATGAGGGGTGGGTGCAGAGGACTCCCAGCAGTGTCCAGACATATGAGGGGTGGGTGCAGAGGACTCCCAGCAGTGCCCAGACATATGAGGTGTGGGTGCATATCACTACCAGCAGTGGACAGACATATGAGGGGTGGGTGCAGAGGACTCCCAGCAGTGTCCAGACATATGAGGGCTGGGTGCAGAGGACTCCCAGCAGTGCCCAGACATATGAGGGGTGGGTGCAGAAGACTCCCAGCAGTGCCTGACATATGAGGGGTGGGTGCAGAGGACTCCCAGCAGTGTCCAGACATATGAGGGGTGGGTGCAGAGGACTCCCAGCAGTGTCCAGACATATGAGGGGTGGGTGCAGAGGACTCCCAGCAGTGCCCAGACATATGAGGGGTGGGTGCAGAGGACTCCCAGCAGTGCCCAGACATATGAGGGGTGGGTGCATATCACTACCAGCAGTGGACAGAGAAATGAGGGGTGGGTGCAGAGGACTCCTGGCAGTGCCCAGACATATGAGGGGTGGATGCATATCACTACCAGCAGTGGACAGACATATGAGGGGTGGGTGCATATCACTACCAGCAGTGGACAGAGATATGAGGGGTGGGTGCAGAGGACTCCCAGCAGTGCCCAGACATATGAGGGGTGGGTGCATATCACTACCAGCAGTGGACAGACATATGAGGGGTGGGTGCATATCACTACCAGCAGTGGACAGAGAAATGAGGGGTGGGTGCAGAGGACTCCTAGCAGTGCCCAGACATATGAGGGGTGGATGCATATCACTACCAGCAGTGGACAGACATATGAGGGGTGGGTGCATATCACTCCCAGCAGTGGACAGACATATGAGGGGTGGGTGCAGAGGACTCCCAGCAGTGTCCAGACATATGAGGGGTGGGTGCAGAGGACTCCCAGCAGTGCCCAGACATATGAGGGTTGGGTGCAGAGGACTCCCAGCAGTGCCCAGACATATGAGGTGTGAGTGCATATCACTACCAGCAGTGGACAGACATATGAGGGGTGGGTGCAGAGGACTCCCAGCAGTGTCCAGACATATGAGGGGTGGGTGCAGAGGACTCCCAGCAGTGCCCAGACATATGAGGGGTGGGTGCAGAGGACTCCCAGAAGTGCCCGACATATGAGGGGTGGATGCAGAGGACTCCCAGCAGTGGACAGACATATGAGGAGTGGGTGCAGAGGACTCCCAGCAGTGCCCAGACATATGAGGGGTGGGTGCAGCGGACTCCCAGCAGTGTCCAGACATATGAGGGGTGGGTGCAGAGGACTCCCAGCAGTGCCCAGACATATGAGGGGTGGGTGCATATCACTACCAGCAGTGGACAGAAAAATGAGAGGTGGGTGCAGAGGACTCCTAGCAGTGCCCAGACATATGAGGGGTGGGTGCATATCACTACCAGCAGTGGACAGACATATGAGGGGTGGGTGCATATCACTACCAGCAGTGGACAGAGATATGAGGGGTGGGTGCAGAGGACTCCCAGCAGTGCCCAGACATATGAGGGGTGGGTGCATATCACTACCAGCAGTGTCCAGACATATGAGGGGTGGGTGCAGAGGACTCCCAGCAGTGGACAGAGATATGAGGGGTAGGTGCAGAGGACTCCCAGCAGTGCCCAGACATATGAGGGGTGGGTGCAGAGGACTCCCAGCACTGCCCAGACATATGAGGGGTGGGTGCAGAGGACTCCCAGCAGTGCCCAGACATATGAGGGGTGGGTGCAGAGGACTCCCAGCAGTGCCCAGACATATGAGGGGTGGGTGCATATCACTACCAGCAGTGGACAGACATATGAGGGGTGGGTGCAGAGGACTCCCAGCAGTGTCCAGACATATGAGGGGTGGGTGCAGAGGACTCCCAGCAGTGCCCAGACATATGAGGGGTGGGTGCAGAGGACTCCCAGCAGTGTCCAGACATATGAGGGGTGGGTGCAGAGGACTCCCAGCAGTGCCCAGACATATTAGGGGTGGGTGCAGAGGACTCCCAGCAGTGCCCAGACATATGAGGTGTGGGTGCATATCACTACCAGCAGTGGACAGACATATGAGGGGTGGGTGCAGAGGACTCCCAGCAGTGTCCAGACATATGAGGGGTGGGTGCAGAGGCCTCCCAGCAGTGTCCAGACATATGAGGGGTGGGTGCAGAGGACTCCCAGCAGTGCCCAGACATATGAGGGGTGGGTGCAGAGGACTCCCAGCAGTGGACAGACATATGAGGGGTGGGTGCAGAGGACTCCCAGCAGTGTCCAGACATATGAGGGGTGGGTGCAGAGGACTCCCAGCAGTGCCCAGACATATGAGGGGTGGGTGCAGAGGACTCCCAGCAGTGTCCAGACATATGAGGGGTGGGTGCAGAGGACTCCCAGCAGTGCCCAGACATATTAGGGGTGGGTGCAGAGGACTCCCAGCAGTGTCCAGACATATGAGGGGTGGGTGCAGAGGACTCCCAGCAGTGCCCAGACATATGAGGGGTGGGTGCAGAGGACTCCCAGCAGTGTCCAGACATATGAGGGGTGGGTGCAGAGGACTCCCAGCAGTGCCCAGACATATGAGGGGTGGGTGCAGAGGACTCCCAGCAGTGCCCAGACATATGAGGTGTGGGTGCATATCACTACCAGCAGTGGACAGACATATGAGGGGTGGGTGCAGAGGACTCCCAGCAGTGTCCAGACATATGAGGTGTGGGTGCATATCACTACCAGCAGTGGACAGACATATGAGGGGTGGGTGCAGAGGACTCCCAGCAGTGCCCAGACATATGAGGGGTGGGTGCAGAGGACTCCCAGCAGTGCCCAGACATATGAGGGGTGGGTGCAGAGGACTTCCAGCAGTGCCCAGACATATGAGGTGTGGGTGCATATCACTACCAGCAGTGGACAGACATATGAGGGGTGGGTGCAGAGGACTCCCAGCAGTGTCCAGATATATGAGGGCTGGGTGCAGAGGACTCCCAGCAGTGCCCAGACAAATGAGGGGTGGGTGCAGAAGACTCCCAGCAGTGCCTGACATATGAGGGGTGGGTGCAGAGGACTCCCAGCAGTGCACAGACATATGAGGGGTGGGTGCAGAGGACTCCCAGCAGTGCCCAGACATATGAGGGGTGGGTGCAGAGGACTCCCAGCAGTGCCCAGACATATGAGGGGTGGGTGCATATCACTACCAGCAGTGGACAGAGAAATGAGGGGTGGGTGCAGAGGACTCCTAGCAGTGCCCAGACATATGAGGGGTGGATGCATATCACTACCAGCAGTGGACAGACATATGAGGGGTGGGTGCATATCACTACCAGCAGTGGACAGAGATATGAGGGGTGGGTGCAGAGGACTCCCAGCAGTGCCCAGACATATGAGGGGTGGGTGCATATCACTACCAGCAGTGGACAGATATATGAGGGGTGGGTGCATATCACTACCAGCAGTGGACAGAGATATGGGGGTGGGTGCAGAGGACTCCCAGCAGTGCTCAGACATATGAGGGGTGGGTGCAGAGGACTCCCAGCAGTGCCCAGACATATGAGGGGTGGGTGCATATCACTACCAGCAGTGTCCAGACATATGAGGGGTGGGTGCATATCACTACCAGCAGTGGATAGAGATATGGGGGTGGGTGCAGAGGACTCCCAGCAGTGCCCAGACATATGAGGGGTGGGTGCAGAGGACTCCTAGCAGTGCCCAGACATATGAGGTGTGGGTGCAGAGGACTCCCAGCAGTGCCCAGACATATGAGGGGTGGGTGCATATCACTACCAGCAGTGGACAGAGATATGAGGGGTGGGTGCAGAGGACTCCCAGCAGTGCCCAGACATATGAGGGGTGGGTACATATCACTACCAGCAGTGGACAGACATATTAGGGGTGGGTGCATATCACTACCAGCAGTGTCCAGACATATGAGGGGTGGGTGCATATCACTACCAGCAGTGGACAGAGATATGGGGGTGGGTGCAGAGGACTCCCAGCAGTGCTCAGACATATGAGGGGTGGGTGCAGAGGACTCCCAGCAGTGCCCAGACATATGAGGGGTGGGTGCATATCACTACCAGCAGTGTCCAGACATATGAGGGGTGGGTGCATATCACTACCAGCAGTGGATAGAGATATGGGGGTGGGTGCAGAGGACTCCCAGCAGTGCCCAGACATATGAGGGGTGGGTGCAGAGGACTCCCAGCAGTGCCCAGACATATGAGGGGTGGGTGCATATCACTACCAGCAGTGGATAGAGATATGGGGGTGGGTGCAGAGGACTCCCAGCAGTGTCCAGACATACGAGGGGTGGGTGCAGAGGACTCCCAGCAGTGTCCAGACATATGAGGGGTGGGTGCAGAGGACTCCCAGCAGTGCCCCACTCCCAGGAGGATGGATGTCATTCACACACTGCATGACACACCACATGTGGGTGTGAGGACATACAACACATGCATACCCACCCATGACGGATGCCCCACAATACACACCCTGATTTCATGCCAACAGACTGTATAGACATGGACATGCATACTAAAATAAGTTAGCCAAGGGGAACACACACTATCACGAACATCACAGGAGTGATAGGAATGTCCAGGTGCTGGTCCAGCCACCCAGATGTTGTCTCTCATGTAAGGAATAGGGTTCACTGCGACTAGATACAATGCCGACAATTGTGAGTCAGGTGCCCAAATACCCTGCATTACACGTGCCATTTGTGTGTTAGGCCGTGATTACACACATGCATAGTGCTGAAAAGGGGCCATTGGTCCCTGTTGCCATTCCTACATACACAAAACACAAGTACAGTGACTGGCAAGGATGGCACAGACGATTCAGCAGGAGACATCGGTGAGCATGCATGGCCATTGTTGAAGGGATCCGTCACCAACAAAGGATATGTTAACACAGGTCAGCACAGCAATCGTGCAACTGTTTGCAGGGAACATGTCAGGTGCCACAGAGGAAGGAACACTCCTTGGGACAATGTCTCACAATCCAAAGGAACACACACTACCAATTAATATTTTCAGAGACATTGTGATGGCACACAGATACCATGGTCCACCTCATGACCATCATACTAAAACATTTCTCAGAACGCTAACACATTACCAGAACACCAACTTCATGGGCCTCATCACCAACATCAAGTACCTGAAATGCAATAGTGTGGAAACTAAATGAAAAGGCTTTATTCAGCACACCAAAAAAAAAATAGTAAGAAGACACTATTTACAAAGGCCAATGGCCAGTCCATAGTTCAAGTCCAAGGGTGGACATATGCGACTGTGTCCACCCCTACCTTGCCTGCACAAAGTCACCTCAAGGTTTGTCGACCGGGGGGGCATCATCAGTGGGAGTACCAGGCACCACTGGGACAGGAGTGGGTTGGGTAGGTGTGGTGGGTGCATGGCTAGATGTATCCACCACAGGGGGTGGGGCAGCGCCAAAGGTGGTGATGAGCAGCTCGCTGCACACTGCTGCCAGGGCGTCCAGAGGAACCCCTGCATTGGAAGGAACACCAGGGCCAACAGAGGGGGGTTGTCCGAGGGATGGGGTGCAGCGCTCTCGAGGGAGGTGGTGGACATGGGGGGGACTCAACTCCCCTGGCCGGAGACTTCCTCAACCGCTTGTGGGGTGGTGTCACAGTGGGGCTGAGGGACAGACTAGCCATGTAGGTCTCTTTGGGTGACATTTTGACAGGGGAGCTAAAGGGAGTGGATTTGGAGGAAGTGGGTCATGAGGACTGTGGACTCTGACTGTGGCTGCATGTCTGCCGTTTGCCCCCAGACCCTGTGGGTGTGACTACATCCCCCTGAGTGTGCGTGCCAGGAGGTGTGTGCTGTGCCTTAGTTGGGGGTGTGCTGGATGTGTCTGTTGTGGAGTGTGCCTGTCACTGTCTGTGTGTGCTTTGGACAGGCATGGGAGAGGGCAGTGTGGATGGGTCCGGGGTAGGGGGGGGACGGAGCGCCGCAGGAGAGACACTGCTTCCATCAGTAAAGAGTCCATGGAGCACAGAAACCTGCGTTGCTCAGTCATCGTTGATGACATGCCCTCCACGAACGACACCAACTGTATGAGCAGTCTAGTGTGTTCATAGAGGACATGCAGCATCGATGCCTGACCAACCTGCAACTGGTGCAGTGTGTCCACAGACTCTTCACTGAGGGCAGCAGGGGTGACAGGGGCAGGGGCTGCGGTGCCTGGTCCGAAGGAGACACGTGGGACCCTGCACGGACAAAAGGGACGGGAGCAACTGGGAGGGCGGAGATGGCAATGGAGGGGGCGGGTACAGATGGTGGGATGCTGCCAGATGTTGTTACATCCTCCGCCTCCTCAAGGATGTCAGCCTGGGACCCGTCGGTGTCGTACATGCTCTTGCCTCCGGACAGGTCCTCCGACTGACTCCCCTCGCCCTCCGTGCCACTGTCTCCTGCTGACTCTACAGCACTGGTGGCACTGTCGCTGGGTCCCTCCTCAAGGTCCATGCAGGTGTCTCCCTCGCTTGTGGATGATGATGCTGTGGGCAAGGAGAAGAAACCAGAAAGCATCAGTCACCTGTATACATCTGACACATGAGCACAAGAACAATTGGTCACAGTGCATATCAGGCAATGCATCATGAGTAACAGCTGGATTAATCAATCAATCAATCAATCAGTGACACTTGTAAAGCGCGCTACATACCCGTAGGGTCTCAAGGCGCTGGGGGGGGGGGGGAGGGGGGGGTGCCGCTACTGCTCGAACAGCCAGGTCTTCAGCTTCTTCCTGAAGGAGAGGTGGTCTTGGGTCAGGCGCAGGTCGGTAGGGAGGGAGTTCCAGGTCTTGGCGGCCAGGTAGGAGAAGGACCTTCCTCCTGTAGTCGCTCTTCGGATGCGGGGGACGGCGGCGAGGGCGTGGTTGGCTGATCGGAGGTGGCGTTTGGGAGCGTGGAAGTTGACTCGGCTGTTGAGGTAGCTCGGGCCTTGGTCGTGTAGGGCTTTGTGTGCGTGGGTGAGGAGGCGGAAGGTGATTCTTTTGTTGACGGGGAGCCAGTGAAGGTCTCTCAGATGTCCGGAGATGTGGCTGGTTCGTGGGATGTCGAGGATGAGTCTGGCTGAGGCGTTCTGGATCCGCTGGAGTCTCTTCTGGAGCTTGGCGGTGGTACCGGCGTAGAGGGCGTTGCCGTAGTCCAGTCGGCTGGTGACGAGGGCCTGGGTGACGGTCTTCCTGGTCTCGGTGGGGATCCACCAGAAGATCTTCCGTAGCATGCGTAGGATGTTGAAGCACGCCGAGGAGACGTTGTTGACTTGCCTGGTCATGGAGAGGGAGGAGTCCAGGAGGAAGCCCAGGTTGCGTGCATGGTCTGTCGGTTTGGGTGTGGTGCCCAGGGCGGGAGGCCACCAGGAGTCGTCCCAGGCGGAGGGTGAGGAGCCCAGGATGAGGACCTCCGTCTTGTCCGAGTTCAGTTTCAGGCGGCTGGTCGTCATCCACTCGGCTACCTCTTTCATCCCTTCGTGCAGGTTGGATCTGGCGGCGGCGGGGTCGTTGGTCAGGGAGAGGATCAGTTGGGTGTCGTCGGCGTAGGCGATTATGCTGAGGTTGTGTTTGCGTACGATGGCCGCGAGGGGGCTCATGTAGACGTTGAAGAGGGTGGGGCTCAGAGATGATCCTTGAGGGACGCCGCAGGTGACTTCGGAGGCCTCTGACTTGTACGGTGGTAGGCGGACTCTCTGTGTTCTTCCGTCGAGGAAGGAGATGATCCAGTCCAGCGCCTTGTCCTGGATTCCGATGTTGCTGAGGCGCCGTACTAGGGTGCGGTGGCAGACCGTGTCGAATGCCGCAGAGAGGTCTAGGAGGATGAGGGCCGCTGTTTCTCCATTGTCCATCAGGGCTCGGATGTCATCGGTGGCGGCGATGAGGGCGGTCTCGGTGCTGTGATTGGCTCGGAAGCCGGACTGTGAGGGGTCGAGGGATCCGTTTGTCTCGAGGAAGGCGGCCATCTGCTTGTTGACGGTCTTCTCGATGACTTTGGCTGGAAACTGGAGGAGCGAGATGGGGCGGTAATTCTTGAGGTCGGTGGGGTCCGCTGTAGGTTTCTTTAGTAGGGCGCTGAGTTCGGCGTGCTTCCAGCTCTCAGGGAAGATGGTGGTGTCGAAGGAAGTGTTGATGATGTCTCGCAGGTGGGGTGCGATGACAGCGTCGGCCTTGTTGAAGACGTGGTGAGGGCAGGGGTCGGTCGGTGATCCGGAGTGGATGGAGTTCATCGTGCGGATGGTGTCTTCGGTGCTGATCGGGGTCCAGGCGTGGAGGGTGGTGGTGGGGGGTGGTTGTTCGGTCATGGTGTGCGTTGGTTGGTTGTTGAAGCTGTTATGTATGTCCGCGATCTTGTTGTGGAAGTATGAAGCGAGGGAGTTGCAGAGGTCTTGCGATGGGGTGATGTCGTTGTTTCCTGCGCTGGGGTTGGAAAGCTCTTTCACGATGTTGAAGAGTTCCTTGCAGTTGTGTGCGTTGTTGTCCAACCGGTCTTTGAATGCTGTTTTCTTGGCGGCGCGGATCAGCTGGTGGTGTTTCCGGGTGGCAAGTTTGAAGAAGGTCCTGTTGTCTGGTGTCGGTTCCCTTCTCCAGACTTTCTCGAGGGCTCGGCAGTTCTTCTTGGAGCTCTTGAGTTCGTCGGTGAACCATGGGGCCTTCTTGCTGCCGGGTCTGCTAGGCGGGGTCCTCAGTGGGGCGAGTTCGTCCGCGCAGTTGCTGATCCACTTCGTGAGGTTGTCGGCGGCTTGGCTGGGGTTCGCTGAGCTGGCAGGAGGGTGCTGGTTCAGGGAGGTGGCGAGCTGGTCTGCTGTGATCTTGTTCCAGCTTCTGCGGGCTGCCTGTTGCTGGTGTTGGTGGGTCGTCGTTCTCTTGAAGGTGAAGTGGACGCAGCTGTGGTCCGTCCATTGAAGCTCTGTGGCGTGGCTGAAGTCTATGTCTGTGCTGGATGAGAAGACTGCGTCGAGTGTGTGTCCGGCGAGGTGGGTGGGGGTGGACACCAGTTGCTTGAGTCCCAGGTTGGCGAGGTTGTCGAGCAGGGTGCTGGTGTTGCGGTCGTTGTTGTTCTCCAGATGGAAGTTGAGGTCTCCCAGGAGGATGTAGTCGGCGGAGGGGAGGGCATGCGGGCTGACGAAGTCGGCGATGTCCTCGCTGAATTGTGTGCATGGTCCAGGGGGTCGGTAGATCAGGGTGCCTCTGAGGGTGGTGTTCGGGTTGGTGTGGATCTGGAAATGCAGGTGTTCGGCGCTGGTCAGGGTGTTGTCGGTGCTGGTCGTGAGACGGATGGTGTTCCTGTGGATGATGGCGATGCCTCCTCCCATCTGGTTGGCGTTTCGGTCCCTCCGGACGACCTTGTAGCCCTCTGGGATAGCGATGGCGATGTCGGGAGCTGAAGAGGCGTTCATCCAGGTCTCCGTGAGGAAGGCGACGTCAGGGGCTGTGGCGTCTAGAAGGTTCCAGAGTTCGATGGCGTGTCTGTGGACGGAGCGGGTGTTGAGCAGGATGCACTTGAGGTGGGTGCTGCTGGTGTTCGACTTGGTGGGTGCTGGTGCGAGGCTGGTCCGGATGCAGGTGAACTTGCAGGCGTGGCAGCTGAAAGGTCCGTGGGTACGTCGTGGAGTGGCTTGATGGCATTCTGGGAGTCGGCCGGTGTTGAGTGCGGTGAGGGTGGCGGCGGAGTACGTCAGGCGGGTCGGTCGGGATCTTCGTTGGCCAGGGGTCCTGGCGCTGGGCGCGGTCCGGTCGCGGACGGGCGCAGACGGGCTTACCTTTGGCGCGCCTTCGGCGCACAATCGGCGCGCCCGCTGCGTGTGACCGCTGCGCGTTCGCACGGTCGCCATATAAGGCGAAGTGCGCGGGTGGGCGGGGCAGCTGGGAGGCGGGAGCGGGGAGGGAACAGAAAGGAAAAAGGGGCGTGGTCAGCGGTGGTGGCGGGAAGCGGGGAGCGGGGAGGGAAGGCGGAGGGCGGCGAGGTAGGCGGGCAGACAGGCAGGAGAACGCAAAGGGCTGAAACTGACTAGAAAAAAATACAGGCACAAAAGTCAGACAAAAGCTGCTAACACGGGAGGAAAATGCAGTTCAAACAAGCACAAATGCTAGACAAAACAAGCACAAAAGTCAGACAAAAGCTGCTAACACGGGAGGAAAATGCAGAAACTGACTAGAAAAAATACAGGCACAAAAGTCAGACAAAAGCTGCTAACACGGGAGGAAAATGCAGTTCAAACAAGCACAAATGCTAGACAAAACAAGCACAAATGCTAGACAAAACAAGCAAAAACAGACGCCAGCGGCGTCAGCCGGCAGCGAGGCAGGCAGCGAGGCAGAGGGCAAGGCGAGGGGGCACACACAGCAGCTGGTGGCCGTGCGGCGCGGGGGTGTCCCACAAGTGGGTCACACTCACCTGCGTCGCAAGGTCGCCATATAAGGCCAAGTGCGCGGGTGGGCGGGGCGGCTGGGAGGCGGGAGCGGGGAGGGAACAGAAAGGAAAAAGGGGCGTGGTCAGCGGTGCTGGCGGGAAGCGGGGAGCGGGGAGGGAAGGCGGAGGGCGGCGAGGTAGGCGGGCAGACAGGCAGGAGAACGCAAAGGGCTGAAACTGACTAGAAAAAAATACAGGCACAAAAGTCAGACAAAAGCTGCTAACACGGGAGGAAAATGCAGTTCAAACAAGCACAAATGCTAGACAAAACAAGCACAAAAGTCAGACAAAAGCTGCTAACACGGGAGGAAAATGCAGAAACTGACTAGAAAAAATACAGGCACAAAAGTCAGACAAAAGCTGCTAACACGGGAGGAAAATGTAGTTCAAACAAGCACAAATGCTAGACAAAACAAGCACAAATGCTAGACAAAACAAGCAAAAACAGACGCCAGCGGCGTCAGCCGGCAGCGAGGCAGGCAGCGAGGCAGAGGGCAAGGCGAGGGGGCACACACAGCAGCTGGTGGCCGTGCGGCGCGGGGGTGTCCCACAAGAGATTACTCCGCACATATGTAAGCCCTGTACTGCCCAGTTGGTAGACCCACCATGCCACTTTGACACCAGGAAACTCAATACACAAAAGGCCACAACTTGAATGAGCAATACACTGAGAAGCTAGTGTCTGTGAACCGGTGAGCACAGCAATACAATGAAGTCATGACACCTCTTGTTTACCCTGAAATAAACAAGAGTGGTGCACTCAAGGTAAACTAACACACCACAATACTCAAGGTGTCACCACACTCAGAGACCTGTAAGTCCCTTGGAACACAAAATGAACAAATGTTGGTACTTTGGGACTCACAATACTTTAACCAATCTACATGTTTGGGATGTGCCAATTGGCCATTTCGTGAAAAGAACACTGATGTGCCTGCATGCAAGATGTTGCACAAGGCAGTGCACACTAAAAAACATTGACACTGTCATTGAAGAATCTGGCACCTTTTCGGAGGAGCCACTGTTAGAAATAGATGGTGTTGCAGAAAGTCCTTATACATGGGCCCATGGAGATCTTGATGTCTTGACACTTGTTAGTTTGTATCACCGACAACTAATGAGTCTCACAAAATCAAGACCACCGTGGGAACATGTATATGGAGAATCTGCAACACCATTTATTTATAACAGTGGCTTCTTTGAAAAGGTGCCAGCTTATTCCATGACAGTGTCAATGTACTTTTGTGTGCACTGCCTTGTGCGACATATTGCATGCAGGCACATTAGTGTTCTTAACACAAATCATCAAATTTCCACATGTGAAACATGAACAACTGTTGACAAGTGCTGTGAGTGCCAAGGTACAATTCATGAAGAGTAACAACTTGAATCATGTCAGTTGTCACCAGGCCATCCGTCACCTGATTACACAGTTGGCTACACATATGACCTACTGCCTGTCATCTGGAGTGGCACACATGTCCACACCCAGGACAATGCATAAGCTAATGGGCCTGCAATTGGGTGGTAAAAAAGACCAGCTGTACTGTGGGGACACCCTCATGGCAAGCCAGAATGTACACACAAATGTCAGCACACAAAGTCCAAACTGCGTTGCATCTGAACCACACACGTGCCAAAAATGTATGAGCAGGATTCTTGTTGGTAAAAAAATGACACAGGCTGCAAAGCACGTACATTAAGCACTGGCCAGCATCACAGGGGCACTGCCCAGTGTATTTTAGTTCATCAATTCTCACAAACAACACACAAGTCAGACCTGGCAATGAAAAAGCAGAGTTGCACATGTATGCCTCTCCTGCACCCCGCCCCCCCAATACCTGAGTCAATGTGATTTATACAGATCAAGAAGTGACACCCCTTATTCAGGGTTACAACAACTGTGCTTGAAAAATTGCTTCATTGACACCACATCACCTCGTGGGGCTGACAACACATATTTGTGACAAACAACCATCAACAGATTGTTGTGAATAGCCACACAGGCACTGCCCAGTGTGAGTATGCACAAGCAAAATGATGTATCCCTGTCCAGTGGACACATGTTGCACACATTAGCAAAATCCAAACTAGGCCAGGGAACAATGCCACAGAGGCAGACCTATGCAGCACACACAGAGAATGTGCAGAGTGTTGGATGACACACATGATTAGGAGGCCAGGGTAGTGAGCACACTGCTCCATGGTCCTGGAATGAGCTGACTCAACAATGTACAACCATCATAGCACTATGCATATCTCACACTCATACACATCATGTCTGAGGCCACAACATTGCTCATGCATGCTGCAAGGGTGACCAGTTGAAAGCTGACACTCCTATGTTGAGAATCAGCATCAGTGACAACAACTATGGACACCCTACATAGTGAACAGGTCATGGCACAGGCAAGGTACCAACACAAGTCACAGACCACCCTCCCACATGATGCAGCTAGCAATGTTCACTTAGATGTACTGGCACCCTAGATGACCATGTGCAAATGTGATTACACACACACCAGGAGGCACATGTCAAGGAGAGGAAGGGATGAAAAAGATCCCCAGGTGACATTTGGGAACAGAAAATGCACTGCACATATGAACTCTGGGAGTGTATTCATGCAAAATAGCACTTCCTAAAGCTGGCGACACATAACACAACAAAAAGCCATGTGCCTACCCCCTCCTTGCTGCAGTCTCTCCTCTAACTGCCTATCGAGGTCAGGGAAGACCACCGCCAGGACACGTTTCATGTGGTGGGTCAGGTGTCGGCAGCCGCCGTGGGGGCGAGGTGGAGAGAGCTTGAGCTGGACCTGGGCGATCCGCCGGATCCAGCACCGGATGTCCTGCCACCTCTTGCGGACCTGGGCCAGCTGCCGATCACACACCCCCACAGTCCTCACGGCTCTGACGACGTTGGTCCAGATGACCCCCTTCTCGTAGGCAGTTACCTGTCAGGATGACAAAGTGACACAACATCAATACACCTGCTCCATGTCCCAAAGACACACATTAGAACATCTTTGAAATGTTGAACAGGGCATTGGATGCTGACATGAATAGCCTCATTCACAACATGCAATTGGCCTGTGTGCAATCGCAAATGCAGTACATGGCATTGAAAGTTTACAGGTGGCATGAGGGGTACAAAACACTCAATGAACATGCCACACACTGTGCAGCACATGCAACAGCAGGCTGATGGGCAGCACGTGCCATGCAGTCACATGTCCCCCTCCACTGATGCACCCTCAGCAGACTAGACAGACACACCCAGCCACTGATCACTGGCCTGTCATTGACAACAGCAGATACAACCCTCACTCTGCACATGTGCCATTTGCCAGGGGGGAATCACAGGTGTCGTGCTAGCTCTGCAAGTCAGACACAAAGCACGGCTCACTTGTCACATCAGATGGTTAGATCAGTAGCCTCCAACATGCAGCTGTGGTGCAACACTTCACATAGACACTCACCCACATGACAAGGAACATTCACACACATCAATGTCCATGAGGTCGTACACGTCTTTTGGAGACTCTCACCACAGGTCCACCCAACTCATACACATCTGTGGGTACAGTCACCTGTCATACCGGGGGGACCACTGAATCACCTCAGGACAACATGAATAAAAGCCCCCAAGGATTAGCCAGGCTGAATGTCTCATGCCCTATGTAGTGAAAGTCACTGTAAGCACCATGCAAGTGAGGAATGCACACAGGAACTACATGATGCACTGCATGAGAGACATAAGCATGCCCCCCCCCCGGGACACACTCTGAACAACATTGCATGTCAGTCCCACCTGGACACAATATTGACAGTCACACAACAGGTGCATAGGCAAATGTAGTGGACTCAGCACTCACCTGCTCCCCTGGTCTCCCATACAGGCTGGTGTACTGTGGGAGGAGGATGTCCAGCAAGGCCTGATTCTCCTCCAGGGTGAATGGCTGGGCCCTCTCCACAGCACGAGACATGGTCCAGGGAAGCAGAGACAGCAGCAATGTTGTCGACAGGAAAGTTGTGCAGGCAAGTGCCCTCTCATGGCTTCTGGCTGCCTTATATCTGTCTTGCTGAGGGGCATTCATTTTGAGGAGTACATAGTGATTGGTCAGAATCATTCGCATCTTACGTTTACTCCAATCCCTTTAAACATACACCAGTGACAGCATTTGCATCGTTCAAATTTAGAGCATCATGTCAAGTCAACAACCACTTTGCAACATTGTATTTTGTGGCCAACTGACTTTTCCAGGACACCTGATGGAAACATTTGAAGAGAAAACTCGGTATCCATGACAACCAGCATGCATTTAGGGCTAATACTTGAGCCTTATGTGTCCTCTATGTAATTTTGAAAGCCACACACAGGTACGGTGCGTTTCACACGTACCCCTACGGCACCAGTTGCACAGTGCGTTTGACACATACGTGTACTACCAGTGCCTACACGTACGTGTACAAGTAGTGCGTACACGTACGTGTACGCACTGGTAGTACACGTACATGTACTACCAGTGCGTAGACGTACGTGTACAACTAGTGCGTACACATACGTGTAGGCACTGGTAGTTCACGTACGTCTACTACCAGTGCCTACACGTACGTGTACAAGTAGTGCGTACACGTACTTGTACACGTACGTCTATGCACTGGTAGTACACGTATGTCTAGGCACTGGTAGTACACATATGTGTACTACCAGTGCCTACACGTACATGCACAAGTACGTGTATGCACTACTTGTACACGTACGTGTAGGCACTGGTAGTACACGTACGTGTACTACCAGTGCCTACACGTACGTGTACAAGTACGTATACGCACTGGCAGTACACGTACATGTACTACCAGTGCCTACACATACGTGTACTACGTGTGCTACCAGTGCGTACATGTACGTGTACAAGTACGTGTACGCACTCGTAGTACACGTAAGTGTACTACCAGTGCCTACACGTACGTGTACAAGTACGTGTACGGACTGGTAGTACACATACGTGTACTACCTGTGCGTACACGTACTGGTAGGCATTTCACACGATTACAATGGTAATACAGCCGTACACATGCCAGGAATGGAGGGCTACGAGTCGCACATGGATGTCCATCAAGTACTTGTCATTGCATACTTTCATGTGCAGGCCCTAGGTGTGTTAGCCAGTGATATTGCACAGGTCCTCTCATCTAGTTGCACAATTGATGTGTTCTGACCTGTGGACACATGTCATGTGTGATGGGGCACGATGTGGCACACATCACCTTGACACTTGCCACATGTGTGTCTGTAGTCCAACTGTGTCATGCATAGCAGCAGTGGGTGGCACAGTCATCAACACCCGGACCTGTCTCCTGATGCCAGGGACAGGGACACTTTATCAACTGACCTGTCACGATCAGCGTGCCCCTTTGGGACTATGTCGGGTGTGTGTCATGTGTTCCCATGAGCTTCATGTCAGTGTCCCGTCAACGGCATCTGCTGTTGGTGCATCCAACAGGGGTCTGTGTGGAGATGGGCATGTAACACATCTACGCACACCATGCCACATGTGGATTCCCAAGGCTGTAGGGTCTGTGTGCATGGGACATCATATATTTTCAGTCATACATGTGTTTGTTGTCTCAATGGCTGTGTCTTTGTGTTGTCACGTGTACCCCTTCATCGCACTGTGTTTGATATGTACATTTGACATTCCATGTGACCTGTGCGTGTGCCTTGCAGTCAGCTGTCTGGATGAGATGACATCCTTCAAATACAGCTATGTGGTTGTGTGTCACTCCGGTGATATCTGTGGCTCTTCACTCAGACTGGCCCCCAAATCATTTCAGGGCATGTCATGTTGACTTGACAATCAACAGGTGTATCATGCATTTTGTAGGAGTGCCAGCAAGCTGCCATTTGTGTCCTGGATGTATTGCACACACCCGACTCCATAGTTGCCTGATGTGTATTAGCAGTGTAGCATGTGCTATGTTCATTGACATTGATGTTTGCCGACTCTCAATCTTCATTCTTCAAAACTATGATTTGCAGGGCACCACCTGTCCCAAGACTAATGCCAGACTTGGGTGCCATCATCCGTGTTGTGAAGGGGGGGTCCAGCGTATGTCCCACATGTTCTGTCAACTGACCTGTGAGTCTGTTAATATGGAGGCATATCCCTTTGTGTGTGTATGTGGAATAAAGGTGTTCAGCACAATCCAAAGTGCCTCATCTCGGTCACTGCACATCTCTTACCAGTTTGCATGCGTCATCTATGGCATAATTGACAAAGATTGAGCATATGAGTGTATGTGTACTTTGGCAACATGCATGCAGTGCTTCATGGCTAATGATCTCTATTGTGCATGTAGTACCTGGTTGTGTATGTATTTGTGCAGGTTGCTGCCCACAACGGGACGTGAATGCCTGCTGAAGGTGTGTCTCCTTTGCGCATCTCCGCATTTTGTTGCCTGACACAGTGGCTGTAATTTATGGTGATTGATCATACACTTTCTGGGAGTGACCCATGAGTGAGCTGACACTCCATCCTTGACATACACCTGTTGCACTGTGCCTTGCAGACCTCCTTGTCTTTGTGTGTTGATTTTTGCATGATTTCTAACCCCTTCCGCCTGCTGCTGCCTCACCTGCGGCCCCGCCACTCCGAGTGCCCTGATTCTGCAACCCCCACGCCTCAAAAATGCTCAGTCCTTCCCCCTCCACCCATTTGAAATGCAGCCAGCAGCTTTTCTGTGCCACTGTAGCCCCAGCGCCGTGCCAAAAGCCGGACCGTCTGTGCCTGCAACATGCACAGTGCACGACCCTCTAGTCTTTGCATGACCCACGTCACACAACAGGCTCATGCTGCAGCCACTCTCCAAGCAATGTCCTCGTGACAATCATCCTCCTGCCATCAGGCAACCCCTAAGCACACACACGACACCTTCGCATGCTGAGTGTGCTACTCCAACTGCTTACACAGCGCAGCCCAGCCTACCAGACCCTGTCAGTACAACCAGGTTATGCGCCTCCTAGTCCACACCCGCTCCATCCACCAGCACGCCATTGGACTGTGTTACCTCCTCAACACTACAGCCCCACACATCACCTTCATGACAGTAACCTGGACAAAAGCATCCTCAGCACATGACGTCTTCATTGCCATCTCAGACAGATCCAAGATCACCCGCAGGGACGCCAACACCAATCCCGGGGGCTGAATTGCTAATTATTCACAAGTACACCCTCAGAGTCACAAGTCCGGGTTCGCAGCAACTCCCTAGCAACCCTCGGAGTAACACTCATCTACAGATCTGCAGGCCTACATCCACAATTCCGCTAAGCCATCAACACGTACATCTGCACGCAGGCCCTCACCTCCACAGGCTACATGTGGCTGGGGGCCAGTAACTTCTTGCTGGAGGGGACACACAACACCATCCATCATTGGTCCATCAACATTTGAATCCACGTCTCCAACAAGCAACACAGAGCCACACACCCCGCTACCGATCCCTCAAAGATGCTTGATGTAAGTCGCCACAGACAAGCTGTGTGGGACACTCAAAACAACACCACCACCACACCCTGCAAACTCACACACTGGATCAGCAACTGATCCAACAATCTTGCCACATTGACGGACTTTCCTGTGAAGCACAACAACAGTTAAGGCACCTGGGACAAGGCAGACCTACTGGACTCCTACAGACCTAGCCAGACTCTTGTGCAAACCTTGCAACACAAAGATACATAATTTTCCTTACAGCCCTGGAAAACACCACACACAGCCATCACCATATCATCAGCAAGGACAAGTGGAGATCCTTCAGATAGTGCCGAGACACCCAAACACACGACATCAAGGAACTCATCAGCATTGTGAGTGAACTGACAGCAGATCTCCATCCAAGACACCCCACCCTTGCAAGGCAGATCCCATCCCTTGCAACTTTGTACCACTGCAAGCTCATGGCCATACACAACAGCCTTGGCACACAGAGGCAGACAACACTATTATCCGCTGGACAAACCCCCCTCAGGTCATGGACTCCCGTCAGCAGCAAGCACACACCCGGGATCATGTGCACCATCCACTCTGGCTCTCCATCAGGCCCCTTCCCACACAACATCTCAACCACATCATTCGTCATCCTTGAAGCCCACGTCCTGCGCATCATGAATGTCTCCTTTGAGTTAGCCACATTCCATGGCTGCAGGAGGCATGCAGAGCCCCAGGCCCTTCTTAAACAACGGACGGCAGTACCACAGGATCTCCTGGTACATCACCCTACTTCCCTACCCAGCAAATGTCACCAGGAAGACACTCAACAAGCAACTGACCAATTTCCTACATGCAACCAGCTCCAGCCAACCGGCACCAGACCGTTTTACACAGTAATCACACCACTGCAACCGTCATCATTGCCACCACCAACGACTACTTTGCCCTGCTCAACAATGGTGAGGCCACCACCCTTGACCTCTCAACGGCATTCTACACCATGTGCTACCACACTGTCAGCTCACACATCTCCAACACTGGTATCCAGAGGAGGGCCCAGGATTCAATCAGGAAGTAGCTCACCAGCAAGGCCCAGGGAGTCTGCCTCCACCCTGCAACATGTAGTACACTGGGGTCATCTGGCCCATGCCACAGGGCTCTTCTCTCAGCGTGATGATCTTCAATGTCTCCATGACCCCCCTCTCCACCATCACATGCGCACACAACCTCATCCTGATCTGGTATGCCATTGACACCCAGCTGCTCCTCAAACTCACCAAAGAGCCAGCCATTGCCAGATCCAAACTTCAAGAAGGCATGAGATCCGTTGATGAATGGCTGAACATCAGCCATCTGAGGCAGGACTTGGACAGGACAGAGGTCATCATCTGAGGATTGTTCCCTTACGGCTGGGTCAACTCCTTGCGTCCCACTGATCTGTGCACCGCACCAGCACCCAGTGGCCACGCAGGCAAGCTGGTGTTCATCATGGACCCATCGCTCACAATTAACATGCAACTCACCAACATCTGTACCTCATGCTGCAACACCCTCCACATGCTGCTGATGAGCCCAGATAGATCCACTTCAAGGCAATACAGACCGTCCCCCTGGTCCAGGACACCAGCCGGCTCAAATACAGCACCGGCCTCTACAGAGGACAACAGCAAACATGCAGGAGAACTTATCCACATCCAGGGTGCATCCCCACACCTCATCTGCAACATCCCCTGCCCCAGGCACATCACCGTCCACCTGAGAGAGGTACAATGGCTCACTGTGTGCTGCAGGATCACCTTCAGACTCCTCAACCACACTCAGGAGGTAGTCCACAACCCCAGAACCAAACCGACCTTGGACGTGTGTCATCCAACACCCCGTTGGCCCTACTCTATGCAGCCTACCTTGCCCTGGCCACCATTCATCACATCACACAAAATATCTGCATGCAGGAGATAGTTCTCCCACCTCGCAAAACAGACCTGGTACTCCCTCCCCGGGCACATCTACATGACCCATGACCTCTACACCTTCATGTAACTCTTCCAAATTGGTCTGTCAGAGCAATATAGCAAGCCCCCCCTCAGCAGCTTGAGGCCATCACAGGTGAGTGTTGGGCTCCATGTCTGTATTTTGTGATACATTGTGAGCCATGTGTGTCCTCGACCGGACTCTGATCCAAGTGTATGGATGGCTGGAGTTAGTTCCACACTCAGGCATACTTTGACATATCCCCACACGTATGTTGTGGACTCATGCCAAATGACTGCAACATGAAATTTCAATTATTAATTTTTTAATTTTGAGCTCTGGGGCGTGATTTGTGCACAGAAAATGGGGAAATGCAGGGACCATAGAATCCAAAGTTCACAGGGGGAGATGGGATCCTTGCCATTTGAAGTCATCAGAGTCCAGCCCACAGTGTTTGGCATCATTGGTCAGACTGTGACCAGCAAGTCCATGTGGCAGATGATGTCAATCAATGAGGTGATGCTGTCGCACATGAAGGCCAGGTGCCAGGCCAGGTGACCTGGGAGATGTGGATGGCCCGCTGCCTCTCACAGTCTTTTCCGTGGACGACCGACCCTCAGATGCAGGCCTTGACGATGTTTGGGACTCTCTGTCGGACGAATCCTCCTCCTCCTCCCTCCCTGTGGCTGGTGCTGGTCTGCGCCTGGTGTCACAGGGAGGGTTGCCCATGTTGTCGGCGATCCGACGGAGTGAATGTCTTATGTCCCTTTGCACCGCCAGGAGCTCAGCCAGTCTTGCCTCCATCCATCCTTGGTGTTGTTGTTGACTGGCGTGTTGCTCGGCCTGCTGGTTTTTTGTTCTCTGTGAGGGTCACCACTACCTGGCTGATCTCCCTGGTGTCACGCCGGTATGCCTCCATGATGTTGCGGATGTGTGACATACCGGTCCCTTCAGCTGGCTGGTCAGGTTCTTGCCTCCGCCTGCCTCCACTCCCGCCACCCCTGCCCACACGAGCCGGGCCTGCCGTTGTGGGCACATTGGGTCGACGGGACCCCTGAGGGATGGCAGTGGTGGTGTTGTCTGCCTCCTCCTGGGTGCCCACCGCACCTTTTCCCTCCTGGTCAGACTGGCTCTCCTGGGTGTCTCCTGTGATGTGGCAGGAATGGGGGTGGTAGTTGGCACAGATGTTCCTGAACCAGGTGCTACAGGGGCTAGGACACCAGAGGGTCCAGGTCGGTCGGGGTCATCCGCGGAGTGTTGAGAGGCGTCGCTGCTGGTGGGATCCGGTTCCTCCCGAGCCTGTGACTGTGATTCTTCCTCCCCATTGTTGGGGGAATGTTCATCACGGTGCCCTGTGTGTGAGAGAGAGACAATGTTAATGCTGTTTCATGCAACATGCATGTTTCATACACATTCAAGTTGGCACTGTGCCTAGCATTCTCCTCAATGTTCACTTGTGTACGGGTATGTTGCGGGGGACAGATTGATATGTTCTCCTGAGTCTTTGACATGTCCATTTGTGGCTTGGGTGATTCTTCGGCTATGTATTGGTCTTGTTGTGTTACATGTCCTTTGTGGCAGTGGGTAAATCCATTGCCTGTCCTGGTGGTGTCTGCTTGTGTAAGGGGTGTGTGTGACAGGGCCTGATGGTGGGTGTAGTGTGATTTGGCACTGGGGCTCCCAGGTGATGTAGCTGTCCCCCCATGGAGCATGCTGCCATGACAGTGAGTGTGAGTTCCTGTCCTAGATATCTGACCTTGTTGTGTTGGTGTTTGTGTTTGCACTGGTCACAGGAGGGCCTTGTGCTGCCTACACCAGGGCCAAGTGTGAGCTATCTTGTCAGTACTTTCCCAATCCCTGGGCATTGCGCATGGTGCATGGGTATGTAGCTGGGCCATATGGGATGAGGGCAATTGTGTCTGATTTGGAATTCAAACATGCGTTTTGGTGCACCCACCCTCCCAGCATACCGGACATCCATTCTTGGGTTGGTGCTTCGTGTAGCATGGGACATAGCATGCCTTGCTTTCTCAATGGGGCATACACATGTTATTGGCATTCGCGTTGTTTGTGCCTGTGGTTCTGGCGGGTGAGGGCTTGGGGGTAGTTGCGTGCATTTGGTGTAGTTGGGGTGTGGATGCCATTACCGCCATGTTATGTAAGTTGTTTGTGTACTCACCAGGCTCTGGAGGTCCTTGGAGTCCATGTACTCCCACCGGCAGAAGCATGGCCATCACCTTCTCCTCCCAGGGATGGTAATGTACTGGTCTGCGGGGCGCACCACCTCCAGTGATGTTGGTCTGGGCATGCTCTTCATTCATTTTTCTCTTGACCGCCCTCCGCAGATCGTACCACCTGGCTTGGCATTCATTCCTGGTCCTTCTGATGGGTGCAACAGCATTCACCCTCTCGACAACCCTCTGCCACAGGCGTGATTTTTCAGCTATGCCGGTCTGTCTGACCAATGTTCCAAACAGCTGTGGCTCGACTCTGATGACTTCGTTGACAAGGATCTCCAGCCCCTCCCTTGTGAACTTTGGATTCTTGTCGGTGGGCATGGTGTGGGGTGAGGGTGTGGATGGTTGTGGGTGTGTGGGTCTGAATGTGACAGTGTGTGTGTGAATGTGGAGAGGGGGTATGTGTGAAGGGGTGTGTGTGAAGGTGTATATGTTAAGGTGGATGGGTGCAGTGGTTTGTGTGTGCTCTGTAGCAGTAGTGAGTCTGTTGCAAAGGCTCATGGTTTGTGTGTGTGGTCCCTTTTTATTGGTTCATTTGTGGGTGGGGCTCAGTTTGAATTTTTGGTGGGTGTGTTATAAGGGGTGGTTGTGAGGTTGCCCCTCTGCTTGCCTGTTTGGATGTGTCCAGGTCAGTCCTTTTCAATTTTGGTGCAGTGTAGACGTGTTTTGTGGTGTTGTGCGAGTCGAATAGGCCCTCCTTGTGCTGTTTTACAGTGTCCGTGGTTCAGTATGGTTCAGGGGTATGAGTCGTACAGCCACACACCCCCATGCGTAGTGGATGTGAGGTGCGTACACGGACATTGCTATGTACGGTGCGTACACCCCATTGCTTCTGTACGGTGCGGGTGCGTAGACCGCCATCGCGTATGTACGGTACGTACCTGCAACATCGCATACCCGCAACATCCGCCGTACATACGCGATGTTGGGGGTACGCACCGTACATTCGCAATGGGGATACGGTGCGTACATACGCGCTGGGGGTACGCACCGTACATACGCGATGGGGGTACGCACCGCACATTTGCACTGGGGGTACGGTGTGTACCTACGTGCTGGGGGTACGGTGCGTACCTACACGCGGGAGGGGTACGGTGCGTACCTACACGCTGGGGGTACTCACCGTACATTCGCACGGGGGTACGGTGCATACCTACGCGCTGGGGTAATGCACCGTACATTCGCACTGGGGGTACGGTGAATACAAACTTCGCTTCATAGCGGGCAAAGTCATTCCCCGTGTACGGGACGTTTTCCGTACGAATCGTAAATTGTAACGCCGGTCCGTATCGTACTAGTACGGTCGGACTTCATTTTTACGATTTGTACGGAGAAGTGTCCGGGTCCGTCTCATACTAATTTTCCCGCTACGATTTGTACGGGTCGGGCTGATCCGTATGTACTTTTTCCCGTATGGATCGTACTTCACGGGTCGGACGTGACTTGTACGATTCGTACGGAAAAAAATACGGATACAAGTCGTACGGGAAAAAAAAATACAGGATCGGAATCGACCCCTATGTGTAGTGTTTGTATGGGTTTTTAGGTGGCAAGGGATTTTTCAGGGTGGGTATGGGTTTTTGGTAGGCAAGTGAATTTTTAGGGTTTAGGGTGGGTGTAGGTTTTCGAGTGGTAAGAGATTTTTTAGGGTTTAGGGTGGGTATATTTTTTTGGTGGCAAGGAAATTTTTAAGGTTTAAGGTGGGTCTAGATTTTTGGGGACAAGAGATATGTTAGGGTTTTGGGTGGGTATGGGTTTTTGGGTGATAAGGCAATTTTTAGGGTTTATCGTGGGTATGGATTTTTGGGTGGTAAGAGATTTTTTAGGGTTTAGGCTGGGTATGGGTTTTTGGGTGGTAAGGGATTTTTCAGTATTTGGGATGGGTGTGGGTTATTAAATGGCAAAGGAATTTTTAAGGTTTAGAGTGGGTGTGGATTTTTTGGGGGGCAAGGAAAAATTATGGTTTTGGGTGGGTATGGGTTTTTGGATGATAAGTGAATTTTTAGGGATTAGAGTGGATGTGTGTTTTTCGGTGGTAAGGTACTTTTTCGGGTTTAGGTTGGGTATAGTTTTTTGGGTGGCCAGTGAATTTTTATGGGGTTAGGGTGGGTATGGGTCTTTGAGAGGCGAGGAATTTTTTTAAGTTTGGGTAGGTATGGGTTTTGGGTGGTAAGGGATTTTTGGGGTTTAGGGTCGCAAGGAATTTTAGAGTTGTAGCGTGGGTATCGTTTTTTTGGGTGGGAAGGAAATGTTTAGGGCTGAGGGTGGGTTTGGGTTTTTGGGTGGCAAGGGATTTGTGAAGGTTTAGTGTGGCAAAGGAATTTTTATTTCTAGAGTGGGTATGGGTTTCTGATTAGCAAGGGATTTTTTAGGGTTTAGGATGGATATATTGTTTTTGGTGGCAAGTACATTTTTAAGGTTTAGGGTGGGTCTAGATTTTTTGGGGACAAGGGATATGTTAGGGTTTTGGATGGGTATGGATTTTTGGGAGGTAAGGATTTTTTTAGGGCTTATGCTAGGTATGGGTTTTTGAGTGGTAATGAATCGTTTAGGTGTAGTGTTTGTATGGGTTTTTGGATGGCAAGGGATTTTTCAGGATGGTTATGGGCTTTTGGGAGGCAAGTGAATTTTTAGGGTTTAGGTTGGGTGTAGGTTTTTGAGTGGTAAGAGATTTTTTAGGGTTTAGGGTGGGTATGTTTTTTGGGTGGCAAGGGAGATTTTAAGGTTTAGGGTGGGTGTGGATTTTTTGAGGCAAGGGATATGTTAGGGTTTTGGGCGGGTATGGGTTTTTGGGTGATAAGGTAATTTTTAGGGTTTAAAGTGGGTATGGATTTTGGGTGGTGAGGGATTTTTTAGGGTTTAGGCTGGGTATGGGTTGTTGGGTGGTGATGAATCATTTAGGTGTAATGTTTGCATGGGTTTTTCGGTGGCAAGGGATTTTTCAGGATGGGTATGGGTTTTTGGGAGGCAAGTGAATATTTGAGGTTTAGGGTGCATGTAGATTTTTGAGTAGTAAGGGATTTTTCAGCAATTCGGATGGGTGTGGGTTTTGAAGTGGCAAAGGATTTTTCAGGGTGGGTATGGGTTTTTGGGAGGCAAGCTAAGTTTTCGGGTTTACGTTGGGTGCAGGTTTTTGAGTGGTAAGACATTTTCTAGGGTTTAGGGTGGGTATGGTTTTTCTGGGTGGCAAGGGAATTTTTTGTGTTTAGGGTGGGTGTGAGATTTTTGGTGGCAAGGGATATTGTACATTTTACAGTTTGTATGGGTTCTTGGGTCGCAAGGGAATTTTTAACGTTTGGGGTGGGTGTGGGTATTTGGTGGAAGGGATTTTTTAGGATTGATGGTGGGCATGGGTTTTGGGTGGCAAGGGAACATTTAGGGATTAGGTCTGGTATAGGTGTTTTCGATGGTAATGAATCATTTAAGGTTCAGTGTTTGTATGGGTATTTGGGTCACAAGTGATTTCTTATGGTGGGTGTGTGTTTTTGGGTGGCAAGTGAATTTTGGGGGTTTAGGTGGGTGTAGGTTTTTCAGTGTTAAGGGATTTTTAGGGTTTAGGGGGATGGGTTTTATGGGTTTCAATGGAATGTTTTGCATTTAGGATGGGTGCCGTATTTTTGGTGGCAAGGGTAGGGTTTATGGTGTGTATGGGTTTTTGAGTCTCAAGGGGATTTTTAGGGTTTAGGGTTGGTGTGGGTTTTTGTTCGGCAAGGGAATTTTTAGGGTTTAGGGTGAGTATAGCTTTTTAGGTGATAATGGCTTTTAGAGTTTAGGGTGGGTATGGTAGTTTTGGTTGGCAATTAGGTTTTTAGGGTGGGTGTGGGTATTTGAGTGGTAAGGGATTTTTTAGGGTTTATGGTAGGTATGGATTTTTAAGTAGCAAGGGAAATTTTAGGGTTTAGGGTTGGTATGGGATTTTAGGCGCAAGGGCATTTTTTGAGTTTAGTGTGGGTATAGGTTTTTGGGTGGCAAGGGAAATTTCAGCATTTAGGATGGGTGTGGCAAAGGATTTTTTAATGTTTAGAGTGGATGTCTGTTTTTGGGTGGTAAGGTACTTTTCGGGTTTAAGATGGGTATGTTTTTTTTGTGAATTTTTATGGTGTTAGGGATTTTGGGAGGTGAGGTATTTTTTAATGGTAGGGTTTTTGGGTGGTAAGGGAATTTTTGGGGTTAGGGTCGCAAGGAATTTTAGAGTTGTAGCGTGGGTATCGTTTTTTTGGGTGCTAAGGGAATGTTTAGGGCTTAGGGTGGGTTTGGGTTTTTGGGTGGCAAGGGATTTGTTAAGGTCTAGTGTGGCAAAGGATTTTTTATTTCTAGGGTGGGTATGGGTTTCTGATTAGCAATGGATTTTTTAGGGTTTAGGGTGGGTATGGCGTTTTGGGTAGCAAGGAATATGTTAAGGTTTAGGGTGGGTGTGGATTTTTGGGGCAAAGGAAATGTTATGGTTTTGGGTGAGTATGGGTTCTTGGGTGAGAAGCGAATTTTTAGGGTTTAGGGTGGGTATGGATTTTTGAGTGGTAAGGGATTTCTTAGGGTTTAGGCTGCGTATGGGTTTTTGGGTGGTAATGAATCATTTTTGTGTAGTTTTTGTATGGGTTTTTGGGTGGCAAGGGATTGTTCAGGGTGGGTATGGGTTTTTGGGAGGCAAGTGAATTTTTAAGGTTTAGGGTGGGTGTAGGTTTTTGAATGGTAAGGGATTTTTCAGCATTTGGGATGGGTGTGGGTTTGTTAGTGGCAAAGGAATTTTTAAGGTTTAGAATGGGTGTGGATTTTTGGAGGAAAGAACATTTATGGTTTTGGGTGGGTATGGGTTTTTGGATAAGGGAATTTTTAGGGATTAGAGTGGATGTGTGTTTTTGGGTGGTAAGGGACTTTTTCGGGTTTAGGTTGGGTATAGTTTTTTGGATGGACAGTGAATTTGTATGGGTTTAGGGTGGGTGTGGGTTTTTGGGAGGTGAGCGATTTTTTAAGGATAAGATATGTATGTGTTTTTGGGTGGTAAGGGATTTTTGGGAGTAGGGTCGCAAGGAATTTTTAGGGTTTAGTACGAGTTTTGTTTTTTTGGGTGGTAAGGGAATGCTTAGGGCTTAGGGTGGGAATGGGTTTTTGGGTGACAAGGGATTTGTTAAGGTTTAGTGTGGAGGCAACGTCCAGAGCTGTTTCTAGGGCTACCTTCAGACGCTGTTGGCACAAACTTAAGTTGGAAGATCTCCTTGCCTGTTTGGCTTCCTGCCCTCCTATTCTTGATACTAACCCGGAGCAATCGTATGAAACAATCCGTGAGTGGATACTTCAGGCACTAGACACTCTCATTCCTGCTAAATGGTCCAAGGGCCGTAGCTCCGGCTCCAACCCTTGGTACACTGACTCTCTAGCTGTCATGCGTACTACATGTAAACAGCTAGAACGAGCCTGGAGGAAGAACTATGACCCCACAGATAAAAGGCGATACCGGGACGCTATCAAATGTTACCATAAAGCTATACATTTGACCAGAGCTGCCTATCTCGCCAATGAGATAGCATCTAGTAAAAAACCCATGAAATGCATTTTTAAAATACTCAGTGATTTTAAAAGGAGGAAGGATTCGGGTTTAGGGTGGGTATGGTTTTTGGTGGCAAGAGAATTTTTAAGGTTTAGGGTGGGTGTGGGTTTTTGGGGGCAAGGGAAATGTTATGGTTTGAGTTGGGTATGGAATTTTGGGTGGTAAGGAATTTTCGGGGGTTTAGGCATGCACTGTACCGCACACATCTTAAGTGTGAACAGTTTTAAAGTTAGTTTAAACATTGTATTGTGTCCTGGAAGAGTACCTTTCCAGTACACAACCAATGGCAAACATGATACGTGTACAATTGCCCTGTGGAGCAAAAGTGTATGTGTGGCGCCAGGCAACCTGACTATCAACCAATGCTATGGAGAGACATAGACCACCAAAAGTATATGCAAACCCCATCATAAAGGGAAATCATTGGTCCAATTGTGTCTGTTCATGGTATCATAGTGCCAATGCCCTAATAATGGTCATCCTTGTCTATTTTGGACATTTGTGGTATAGTTATGACATACTGGCAGTCATCACTGGGATGTTAAGAGCATGACTCATCTACTTTTAGCTATCCCTGACATAATGATGACTGTCCCATGCATAACAGTCTCCATGACTGATATATGGTGGGCATCCTGGCTGCTACAGTGTCCAGCATTAGCACAAGGGTGCCCGGGTGTAATGGTGTAAGTAAAAGGTGTCATTGTGGGCAAACAAACATTGGACTGAGATGCGGCACTGACTAATTGTCAGGGCCTGAATTAATTCAATCATTCCACCCATAACTTTTTTGTATGCATTAGTTATAATAATGGGAATTATTGGCATATTAAAGGCATCATTGGTATTATGATGAGCGCTGATGGCCTATGTTTGTAATACCAGGGCATTTGAAGCAGATTCTGTCCATGTGAGGCACTTGTACTCAATGAAAATAACAAGCTGATGTTTGGGGACTGTGCATTTCCCTAAAAATGAAAAGAGATATTTTAAAAGTAAAAATTACATTTTGTTCAAAAAAGGTTTTTCGTCTGGGAAACAGAGTGTGTTTCCCTGAAATGAAAAGTGGTCTTTGATAGAAAAAGATATGTATTTTCAGCAACTGATATGCTGATAAAGACAAATTGTGGTGATTCTAAAACATGTTTAAAGTTGATAATTGGGTGATAATTCAGTAGACACAATCCCCTGCCTCCACAATTTTAGCAACTTCTCTGTAACGCAGGTTATGACTATGCTTTGCCAGATGACATCAGGATCTCCCTGGGACCCCTGTCCCCCTAAAATCCTCCACCTGGCCCAAGAGGCTATGGCCCATTTCCTTACTTGGGTTTTCAATCAGATGTTCTCAGTTGGATACTTATTGCCTGGAAGAAGGCATCTATTCTGCCATTATTTGAGAAAGAAAACTTGCATACTCTAGATGCGAACAGCTACAGGCCTATCACCCGTCTTCCCCTGCCCGCTAAAATCATTGAGAAGGCCATGAACATAAAACTCACCAACTTCATGGAGGACAATAAGCTACTAGACTGCACGTAATATGGCTTCAGAAGTCAACATAGTACCGAGCTGGCCCTAATCAATGTGTCGGAAGAAATCAGAGAGGTCCTGGATAAAGAGGGGGAAACAGCTCTTCTTTTGGACCTCTCGGCGGCCTTCGACATGGTTGACCACAATCGGCTTGTTGGCCGCCTCTCTTCGGTGGGGATCAGGGGCAAGGCTCTTGCTCTTCTGATGTCCTTTCTCTCAGACAGAGAACAACGGGTGGAGCTTGACGGGCATAGCTCGTCCTGGTTTACCCTGCCCTGTGGGGTGCCACAGGGCTCTTCACTGAGCCCAACACTTTTCAACCTGTATGTCAGCCCCCTCAGTTCACTCATAAGGTCCTTTGGATTCAAAACAGTGTTATTTGTCGATGACACGCAGATTGTGGCGTCCTTTTCTGGAGATCCCACGGACACTGCACTAAGATTCCAAGACTGTCTGCGCAAAGTCGGACACTGGATGTCTCAAAACTGCCTCAAGCTAAACGCAGGGAAAACAACGCTCCTATTTGGGCGTGACACCTCTTTCTAGCAACCAAGCTGGTGGCCTCAGGAAATGGACGAAATTCCCACTCCCGTCTCCAAGGTTAAACACCTCGGAGTCTATTTTGATTCCAAGCTATCCTTTGAGGGGAAAATCAAATCAATCACCTCTTCCTATTTTTTCATGATCAAAACCATCAGAAAAATCCTTCCTTTCATCCCACTAGAGCTCCAGAAAGCAGTGGTAACAGCGCTCATATTGTCCAGATTGGCTTATTGTAGTGGGCTGTTTCTTAACATATGTGCATGCTTTCTCAATAAAATGCAGATCCTGCAGAATGTAGCCGCCCGACTGCTGCTTGACATACCGAAACATCAATCAGTATCACAAGCCTTACCAACCTTACATTGGCTACCGTTTAAAAGAAGGATCGAATTCAATGCCCTCTGCATCGCCTTTAAGGCACTTCATGGAGTTGGCCCTAACTTCCTGGCAAACAAGTTCAAGTGGTATCTTCCAGAGAGGGAGCCTCGCTCTGCAACATCTGCAAATCTTGTAGTCCCCAGAACCAAAATGACATCTTGGTGGGGAGAAGCTTCGTTGCAGGCACAGCCACATTGTGGATTTCACTCTCAATTGGACTGAAGACAGAAAGCAACCTCCTGGCCTTCCGTAAAACCTTAAAAACTCTGCTGTTTAACAACTAGCTGTCCAGTCTCCTCATGCTACCCGTGCAGGCTCCCACATCAGGATGAGCGGCCACGCCTCGACACCTCAGGGTATTAGCGCGCGTTATAAATTCAAATTTCATTTAATTCATTTCATCATTTCATTCATAATTCAAGCTGAGTTGGGGAGATTTATTACTGTGGTTAGGTCCTTTGTGCAAGTAATGAAGGGCCATATTGGTTGAAAAAAAAAAACAATTCATGGACAGAATGCAGAACAATGTAATACATTCACCTCAGTATAGAGATCTGGGCCTAAATCCATTGTTTGTTTGCTCACCATGCCATTCCAGTTTGAACCCAGACATATGTAAATCAGTTTTGACCCTGTGCCCAATGGGAAAAGTCCAGCTCGAACTGCCAGGCCAGGTCCTCCCTGGACTGGAAGCAAGCATCCTAGGACCGGTTTCACGCTTGTACACCTCATCTCTCATCTGCCAGGATAGCTTGACTCCAGTGGCATGGAGAGCACAGAACCCACGTCTGGGCATACCCGTCCCACTCGGGGTGACAAATGAAAAAAGAACAATTGATGGACAGATTGCAGAACAATTTCATACATTCACCCCAGTACAGAGATCTGGGCCTAAATCCATAGTTATTTTGCTCACCATGCCATTCCAGTTTGAACCCAGCCATATGCAAATCAGTCTTGACCCTGTGCCTAATGGGAACAGTCCAGCCCGAACTGCCAGGCCAGGTCCTCCCTGGATTCAAACTAGCATGGCTGATGAAGGGTGATGCCCTGAAACCGGACCCAGGATGCTTGTTTCCGGTCCAGGGTGGACCTGGCTTGGCAGTTCGGGCTGGACTGTTCCCACAAGGAACAGGGTCAAGACTGATTTGCATATGGCTGGATCCAAACTAGGATGGTGTGATGAGCAAAAGAATGATGGATTTAACCCAGATCCTTGCGACTGGGGATGAATGTTTGCATTCTCCAGCATTCCGTCTTATCAATTGTTTCTTTTGCATATGTCGCCCAAGGTGGGAAGGGTTTGCCCAGACGTGGGTCCTGTGCTCACTACCCCACTGGATTCAAGCTAGCCTGGCTGATGAAGGGTGATGCCCAGAAACCCGTCCCAGGATGCTTGTTTTCGGTCCAGGGAGGACCTGGATTGGCAGTTCGGGCTGGACTGTTCCCACAAGGAACAGGGTTGAGACTGATTTGCATATGAGTGGGTCCAGATCCTTGTGACTGGGGGTGAATGTTTGCATTCTCCAGCATTCGGTCCATCAATTGTTTCTTTTGCATATGTTGGTAGAAAGGCCCCATAAGTAATGCAAATTGCCTTTAAAAGTGTTATTCTGGATTTGGAACCAATGGAGATTAAGACATTTCTAAGGTAGTTGATTGAATTTCCTCAAATCCCCACACTAATCAGATTAACAATTTCTGGGCCAATTGCACTTCCTAATTTAAAATATGGGGCCTTCAAATAAAGAGAATTCTTAAAATCCAGCCTAAAACACATTACATCGGCCACCAATGATTGATTGCTGCTGGGGTGAAGTACAGAAATGGCTAGTGTTTTCACGTCATCTCTTCAGATGTTGAAAGCACAAACACCACTAAGTTGAAATTGCAGCCAGTATTTTGTGACCCGTGAATAGTACATATGGGCCATCATTCTGTACACTACTTAAAGCCTCAACTAAAATAAAATAAATAATAAATAAATCCGGTATTTGTAAAGTGCAAACTACTCACCCTTATGGGTCTCAAGGCACTAGGGGCCTTCGTGGAAATTAAGTGAGCTATTGCCCACGAGTCACATGGTGCTGAGCTGATCTGCTGCCGGGGATCGAACGGTGAGCCCCGAGCTCCGAAGTCAGCTGCCCTGGCCACTGCACCACACCTCTCCACTGAGACTTAATGTGATAATGTCTCCTAAAGATAGGGAATATTTTAATAGCTGTGTTCTGCATCCATCCTTTGCAGCTTGTTGAAGGGTTTTTGGGGCGGCTAGAACAGATCATATTATAGAAGTCCTTACGGGCTCTGGGCAGGATGAACGTAATTCTATATGATGGTGGCTTCCAAATAGGCAACAAGTAGTGATACCCCCTTGACAGTTCATTTTATTTCTGGTGCAAAGCTTTGTTCAGCATCAAATATGATTCCCAGACGTTTGACCATTTTAACAAGAATGGATTGCAGCCCTAGGGTAGTATGCAAGTCAAATGAGAGCAAGCTGAGTTTCCTCGCCCAAAAACAGCAACTTTGGATCTTGTTCAAATAGAAAACATTCTCCTTATTCCACTGGCTAGCGTAATTAAGGCACATGTGTCTATTGCTCTGTTACCCAGGTTGTTTTCCAAGTTTGAAAGAGTACCTGGCGCTGCTCAAGAAGAAAGAGAAGAAGTGAGCGAAGGACCCCCCATCATATTCTACGTGATCTTCTACAGGCAGACAGTTCCATTTTTGATCAAATTGCAAAGGAACCAACCTGTTTCATTTCTAGACCTGACGACCAAGCCCAAAGTACAGGATCAAATGGTTCCAGAGCTCGAGTCGGGGTACCACGCGGGTGGGAGGCATCCCCCCACTTATTTTACCGGGAGCTCGATAACTGGAGCAAATGGAGCCACAAATTCACTCTTTGGCCTCTCTGGGGCGAGAACGGAGCTCATTCAGGACGCTGCTCTCGCGTTGGCTTCTCTGATGCAATCGCATCTAAGGGGGTGAGCGATGGGGAGGCAATGAGTCTGATGGTGCAAGCCACCTTTCGTGACGTCACTTCCTGTTGTGACGTCAGCGTCCCCCCACTTCTTTTTTTAGGACTTGTGCCCTGAATGGTTCACATCGCCAGAGGCCGTCTAGA
Organism: Triturus cristatus; assembly: GCF_964204655.1. Taxonomy (NCBI): domain Eukaryota; kingdom Metazoa; phylum Chordata; class Amphibia; order Caudata; family Salamandridae; genus Triturus; species Triturus cristatus. The sequence goes on from NC_140581.1 coordinate 351,663,413, forward strand.
AAAGGTTTGCTCTGCAGTGGGTATTTCAATTATTTTAAATGTGTACCCTCCCCCCCTGAAGAATCTTTTCAAATGTCATGGCTTTGCTTCTTAGCAACAGACAAAGGGGAATATCTCTTACCAAATCACATAGCGCTGTGTGATTTGGTAAGAGATATGCCCCTATGTCTGTCGCTAAAGAAAGCTCGTGTACACTTTAATGTAAAATGACAGAACGCTACCTTGCTGTGCTGCGTGGTAGGAAAAGAGCAGGAATGCGCCGTATTTAACAGTATACGGTACATTCCTGTCTTTTCACTGCGCTGGCGCACAATGTGATGCCTAGCGCCATCGCAGGCACCCTTCCACAATGATGCAAAGGTGCCTGCGGTATAAGCCGGATTGTTTTTGTGCAGGAAGGGGCTCCTTCCTGCACAAAAACAATCCCCTGAGGCATGTTCCTCTTTCTATGTGTGCTGCAGAGTGCAACACACACAGAAAGAGGGAAAAAAACGTGAAGAAATAAAGACATTTCTCCTTGTTATGCCTCACCTGGGAAGGCATAGCATTTTGACACATTTCCAGGTCTACCACTAATGGTAAAACTGGGACTCCGCCAAAATCCATGGGTGGATGTTGGGAACACCCACCATGCTCCACCCATGGAAGGGCTCCCTGGGACAGAGTAAGGCAATGCAGCGATTTGTGCTACGTTGGGATACTCCAGATTTATCAAGTAACTCATGGCAATGCACGGACGGCCCAACTCTTTGATAAATATGCCCCACAGTTTGTTTGTTATACATCGAATGAGAATAACTGGCTAATTGTAGTCTTTATTTATGGTTAAAGGACATTTTCGCTTTCCTTGGACGGCACTAAGTAATCTACGAAAACTCTGGCCTGCAATCTCCTTGCATTATATTTTCATAAATGAAAATAATAATTTCTTTCTGGCACTTACTGACTAAAAAAACTGTTAATTTCCAAGAAAATATCTGTGGGATGCATACAACTTTTCGTTTATGCTTATTTGATCCTATTGAATTTCCCATTTTTAGAAGTATTAAGAAAATGTATTGCATTTCGCGACCCCAGAAACTCCTAATCGATGATTTTGAAATATTTCAGAAAATAACCACAAGATACTGATACGATGCCAAAAAATATTTACTCACATGCATTTTTACTTCGGTTTACACCTTAGTTTGGGGTACTTTACTTTATAGATATACCCAGAAAGGCTGTGAGGCATCCTGGAAGGAAATTGAGTTGTGTCTTGGCAATTAGACGTGGAATACCCCTAAAACTAAAGAGCTTAACGCAATTATAAAGTGACCCCTTGACACCAGTCTGAGGGGGAAGCCCTCCTACGGCACTGCAGTTTCACTTAGAACAATAACAGCTGGTGGGGGCTCCACCGGGCACGAGGGCTCCCGGAAGTTGGTTCAGGCCATCCGAGACCTCTGGTTATCCTACCTGATCGGCCGTGTGTCGTGCCACACTGCCAGACGTGTTTTCATTTGAAAAATATACTCTTCTGATTGGGACCAGTCTCTAAACCCCCTGATCCGTGTCGCGGTTTGTCGGAGCAAGAAAGGAGGAAGCCAGACACCAGCACGGCGAGGTTTCGTATTACACTGTCTGACACATGACATTTGAGTCCGAGAACTTAGATTGTCTTGTGAAACAGGTTACAACAGCTGCTTATGTGCCAAATATTGAAGCTTTGTCAGGCAAGGATCTTCCCGCTGCGCAGTTTCAGTTTAATAATATGAGGCAAGTGTCTGGAGTTGCAGAATGCCATTGAATGTGAAATAACAGCGTCTGGTCTGGCGACATCTGCGTTATTTACACTGTGAGACAACAGGTCAGGCGAGTGTATTTCCCATATTCCCTTTCACGTTCGTGCCCAATGCATATTCCAAATCCAAGACTTCAGGGAGATCAAACCAGAAAAGGAGAAATGTTGCCGTCAAATATGAAATATGTTACACACCATTAACAGGAGCTCTAACATCCGTTCAGAACAAAACAAACGCTGGCAATCCCGATAGCTCCGACGTTGGCAAGATGGTGCGTGTTTTTTAATTATTTTTTTTATATTCCAAGCATGTGCGACAAAGATAAAAATAAAAATGGAAACATGCCTTATTCTAAACGTAGCTGCCATACACTTACAAATACACTTACAACTAAAATGTAAATTGAAAAATAGATATCCACTCGGGTGGCCATTTTACTAGCCATGGTTTTCAAATAGCAACACTTTCATTTGTGCCATTACATTTTTTAATGATTATTTTTTAAGAGGAAGATAAGAATAATTCTTCACTTAACCAAGCATTTAAAATAACACATTATGTAAAGCGAACGTTGACACAGAGGGGCATCTTGACACTGAATAACAGATGTTTATTGCTACCCAACTCAATAGTCCTCATTTTATCAAGGCTCAGTGCACCCCAGGATTTGAACTTCTGTCCATGAGGTCAAATACAGGAACCTACAGTGGACGCATTAGTCCACTAAGCCACCAGAAACAGCTAAAATGCAGATAGCTACAATGTTATACTGTCACTTAAACACTTTAAAATGGACACAGAAAGTACACCACCATTTCCTGTACTGGAAACGCAATAATTTAGAGTTAATATTAAAAAATGAATACAATAAAACACGTTGAACCACTTTTGCAATTTAAGAGAAATGAACTATTATTAGGCTGACATGAAAAAAATGTAGGGAGCCTTGGTTAAAGCGGGCTGATCCATTACTCCATTCTGTATTCTGCAGTGAACAGAAGTAAAATGTGAATGACAGATTAACAGACCAATCGAAGAAGCCCACTGGCTAAAAGCCCCAATATTTCTTGCTAGATCAAGTCAGGTCTCAATAATTTAAGCCTGAGCTCAAACCTTGGTAGCTGTATCACAGAGCTGGCAGGCTTCACTAAGAAGAAATGTGTAAAAGATTTTCAGTAACAAAACAAATAGTAGTAAACACAGCAGAATAAAAATTCCACTCCAATTTGTAAAAACAGAAAATTTTAATGAGGAAGTAGAACCCAAAAGGAAACAGATTTTGAAGCAGGTAACCGGAGATATGAATTTTCAAAGTTTTCAATGCTTCTTGCGCCAAAAAGCTCAAATTCTCAACTGCAGGTATCTGGCCACACTAGATCAGGTCAAAGTCAAAAGCCAAGGCCGACCACCATATTTATATGACCTTATTACCACCACAACATCCCTTTCCCCGACGCTTTGGTGGCGATAGGGGCTTTGCCTTATTTACAAGGGCGCGTTAAGCCACTTAGCATGGCTTAACGCTGCCTTGTAAACAAGGCACCCTTTCACGCTATACTTAGCCTGACAGGGGAGGGCAATGGGTGTTGCAGTGGGCGTGCCACAACAAAACACCTACTGATTTTGACGCTGACCCATATTTACAAAGGTAGCGTAAATATGGGACAGCGCCAAAATTAAGACCAGGGAAAACCTGGTCTAATCCTGGCAAAATGAGGAGAAATGCTTTATTTAGCCTCGTATTTTGCTGTTTCCATGTTTGCTGCGTTGAGCAGCACACATGGAAACAGCAAAATACCATTGATTGTTTATGTGCAGGAAGGTGTCTGTTCCTGCACATAAACAATCAATAAAAAAATGATATTTTGCAATTTCTATGTGTGCTGCAGCACACATTGAAGTTACAAAACGCAATTTAAAGATTGTTTATGTGCAGGAAGGGACCCCTACCTGCACATAAACAATCTCCCCTGCAATGCAGACACCCTTGCACCATGGTGAAAGGGTGCCTGCGTTGGCGATAGGTAGCTAAATTTAGTGCCGGCGTAGGGGGAAACACAGGGCTGTACCATATCGTTGTACATATGGTGCAGCACTGCATTTCAGAAGTGGCGGAGTGCAGCATTAAGCCATGGAGGCTAATACCGTGATCCACCACTTCTATTGTAAATATGCCCCCAGATACGGTCAAGTGGAACATTTTTACCTTCTGACTTAGTCTCTGGAATGGAAGTTGAAAATCCTCAGCGGGGCAAGACAGCAGGCTGCGGCGGAAATGGGTTCCATGAGGCCAGATAGCCATCGGACAAAGTCTTAGTTAAGCCAATGACTTCTGGCAGGAAACCTCTGAGCTGGAGTAATGTGATATTCACACCCAAAGAAGGGCCCTCACCAGTCGGATTCTGTTGGTGCCTTCATCCGGTGAAGATTTCTACCCTTGGACTTAAAAACGTTTTGTGAAGTCAGAATCATTTAGTGGGGCTAACCAGCAAATTGAGTCAGATCTGCAGTGCAATGTCGGCAGTTGGGGCTCAGCGGCAGTCTAGTGGTATCCTTGGAAAGTTTGCAAGTCCAAGATTTAGGAATTAGCCGGTAGGAGTAAAATCCAACACTTATCCAAGGGCCCTGGGACATTAGGGACACCACTTGGGGGTCAGGACTCACGCCACGAGTAGCCACCAGCAGGGTCCAAGGCAAGTCCAGTTGGAACTGGTCAAATGGGTCCTTCAAGAAGGTGGGCTTCTTTCAGGTCTTCTGTCCCTGTAGCTTAACATGAGGCTGCACACCTAGCACTTGGAGTCCACTCTTCTATCCTGGGTTCTGGTGGGTCCAGCCCTTGGAGTTTCTCTCCTCATGTAATGTTCTGCCTTCCACAGGTCCAGCAGTTTTCTGAAGAAGGTATCCAGTGGTGGCACATTCATGCCAGGTACTAGCTGTGGGTGGAGGAAACTTCCTTTCCAAAAGAGAAACAGTTCTCAGAGGCAACCATTCACACTTTGACAACATGTCCTGATGGGGGAGGTCCTAAACAATCCCACAGTGCTGTGTTCTGCCAAAATCCAACATGGCAGAATCTTTCTTCCCCTAGTCAGAGCTCTGGCCAGACCCCCAAGGTGTGGCTAAGGAAAAGAAGAACTCCCCCAGCAAACCATTTCTGGAACAGGTTTTCCCCTCATTGGAATTGGAGCCACTCCGGCTACTTGGACAATGGCATGGGTAGGCCTAGGTGTAAGTTACATTTGCCTGTGACAGGGGATGTCCTTTTGAAGCCTACGCAGTTGGTGGACATGGTCCCCAGCCATCTTGTGAGGAGGAGGTCACACGTTTACCAAGCCAAGATCCTTTTGTTCCCTTTCTTGGGAGCCATTCACACCTACCAGCAGGAAGCCAGATGACAGTTGGGGATTAACTCTGAAAAGGCTACTAGAGGCTTTAGGTAGGGAAATTACAACTTTCCAAAATTGGTATTTCAAAAAATAGTAATTTAAAATCTGACTTGATCATTAGATTGGATTTTAAATTCATATATATTTAGGGGCATAGTATCAAGAACGGCGTTAAAAATTATCGCCGGTTTAGCAGCAAAAAACTGCCGCTAAAGCGGCGATAATGGGCTTGATAATATGCCCTTGAGAATTCCAATAGAAGTCCATGTTCTGGTGGGAACATGGGCTTCTATTCGAATTCTCCAGGGCATATTATCAAGCCCATTATCGCTGCTTTAGCTGCAGTTTTCTGCCTCTAAATCGGTGATAATTTTAACAACGTCCTTGATAATATGCCCCTCGATTCCTTGAATTATGGTTCTAGCTGTTCCCAAACTGATGTTATGCGTTATGATGTAACCTAGAACTTTTCTATGGGAGATCCAGACTCGCCTCAGTGAAAAACGACTTTGGAGCTAAAGAACATCTAAGCATGAACAGTAAGTAACAGCTCAAACAAATATTTTGTGAGTAAATATTGGGTGATTCATAAATATATTCATTTGAATTATGTCTAGAATTTTTTTTTGTTTGCTTAGGTTTAAAATACCAGGGCACTCGAAATAAGGCACTAAGTAGCTTTAGACACACTCACAAATGCTTTGAGATGCACTTCTAATAGGTTTGTAACATCTGGCATACACCTAATCAAACCTGGCATTGATTGGGTGTAGCATAGTGTTAAATGCACCAATCAGTTTGCAGGGATGGTAAGAAATAAGCACCTTCCTATCTAAACATCAGTGCCACCTGCACTGTGAAATACGGAGTGACTTTGAAGAAGCTGCTTCCTGAGGGCAGTGCATACACTATAATAAGGCACACTTTCCTTGTTTGTGCCCAGTGCACCTGTTTTAAGATGTGTCATGACGCAAACAGGGAAAGTGCCCCCTTATGGTAATACAGGCTCAGGTGTCCTTTTGCTGGAGAACTGAATTAAATGAATTTAGATGGATAAAATATAAATCGGCGGGGAAAATGAAGCAACAGTATGGTGGGAGAGTTCTAGACCAACTGCAGGTGATGGAGCAGATAATTTGAAAGACCCAATTACATTGAATTGGAATAGTCCAACCTAGAGCCTTTTATGGCTGGAATGATAGAGAAATGTTTGTCCTTTGGGAAAAAGAAAGAGCCTACTTTATTATTTGTAGCGAAAGGAAACAGTGAGCAGACGTTTTTGATATTTGAGGGGTGAAGGAAGGCTCATGATCTATACATTGTTCCCAGACTGCAGGAAATTTTAACGGGGGTCGCCAATGCATTAATTGCACAAACTACCATAAGTTAGACCAGCCACACACTGTGACTCCATACACAAAGATCTCAGCTTTTTTCTATATTGAGCTTGAGATGGTTTTTACTTATCCACAGTAACACAGATATGCAGTTTCGCTCTTGCTTTTCATCAAGCTGTAAAATAAGTTGGGTATCATCAGCATAGCATCTTAAAAATCAAAAATAATTTGGAGAGGGGAGCCACATATATAATTCTGTAGGACTTAGTGAGGAACCTTGAGACACTGCACGATGAAAGCACCTCAATACTGGATTAGGCTGTGTCTTTCAGACCCAGTGCTTTCGCTCTGACAAAAAAGAGAATAGTTAACTTAAAACTTTGCTACTGATACAGCCATCCATTAGTCTGTTAAGAACAGGTTGTGGTACACAGTATTAAATGCTACAGGCAGATTTAGTAATATCAGTGCGCTGAGCTACACCAATCAATCAATCATAGGCATTTGTATAGCGCACTGCTCACCCGGAGGGTCTCAAGGCGCTGGAGGGGGGGAACGCTACTGCTCGAACAGCCAGGTCTTGAGTTGCTTCCTGAAGGCGAGATGGTCTTGCGTTGTCCGGAGGTGGATGGGGAGGGAGTTCCATGTCTTGGCTGCCAGGTAGGAGAAGGATCTTCCTCCGGCGGTGGCTCTGCGGATGCGGGGGACGGTGGCGAGAGCGAGGCTGGCGGAGCGGAGCTGGCGGGTGGGCTTGTGGAAGGTCAGGCGGCTGTTGAGGAACTTGGGGCCCAGGTCGTGGAGGGCCTTGTGTGCATGGTGAGGAGTCGGAACGTGATTCTTTTGTTGACGGGGAGCCAGTGCAGGTCTCTCAGGTGTCCGGAGATGTGGCTGTGTCCGGGGATGTCCAGGATGAGTCGTGCTGAGGCGTTCTGGATCCGTTGGAGTTTCTTCTGGAGTTTGGCGGCGGTGCCGGCGTAGAGGGCGTTCCCGTAGTCCAGCCGACTGGTGACGAGGGCCTGGGTGACCGTCTTCCTGGTCTCGGTGGGCATCCACCGGAAGATCTTTCGAAGCATGCACAGGGTGTTGAAGCATGAAGACGAGACGGCGTTGACTTGTCTGGTCATCGAGAGGGAGGAGTCCAGGATGAAGCCTAGGTTGCGTGCGTGGTCCGTTGGCTTGGGGGTGGCTCCCAGGGCGGGAGGCCACCAGGAGTTGTCCCAGGCGGAGGGTGATGATCCCAGGAAGAGGACCTCCGTCTTGTCTGAGTTCAGTTTCAGGCAGCTGTTCTTCATCCATTCGGCGACGTCTTTCATCCCTTCGTGTAGGCTGGCTCTGGCGGTGTCCGGGTCGCTGGTGAGGGAGAGGATCAGCTGGGTGTCGTCGGCGCAGGTGATGATCTTGAGGTTGTGTTGACGTGCGATGGTTGTGAGGGGGCTCATGTAGATGTTGAAGAGGGTGGGGCTGAGCGATGACCCTTGTGGAACGCCGCAGATGACTTCGGTGGCCGCTGACCGGAACGGGGGGAGGCGGACTCTCTGGGTTCTTCCGGCGAGGAATGAGGTGATCCACTCCAGGGCCTTCTCCTGGATGCCGGTGTTGTTCAGGCGCTGTACCAGGGTGCGGTGGCAGACAGTGTCGAACGCTGCGGAGAGGTCCAGGAGGATGAGGGCCGCAGTTTCCCCGTTGTCCATTAGGGATCTGATGTCGTCTGTGGCTGCGATGAGGGCGGTCTCCGTGCTGTGGTTGGCTCGGAAGCCGGATTGCGAGTGGTCGAGGGATCCGTTGGTCTCGAGGAAGGCGGCTAGGTGTCTGTTGATGGTCTTCTCGATGACTTTGGCAGGAAACGGGAGGAGCGAGATGGGGCGGTAGTTCTTGAGGTCGGAGGGGTCTGCAGTTGGTTTCTTCAGCAGGGCACTGATCTCGGCGTGTTTCCAGCACTCCGGGAAGGTGGCGGTGTTGAAGGAGGCGTTGATGATGTCGCGGAGGTGGGGTGCGATGATGTGGTCGGCCGTGTTGAAGATGTGGTGTGGGCAGGGGTCCGTAGGGGATCCGGAGTGGATGGTGTTCATTGTGCGTGTTGTGTCTTCGGTACTGACTGGGGTCCAGGTGCGGAGGGTGGCGGTGGGGGGCATCGGTTCGGTGGTGGGATTCGTGGTTGGTGGGCCGAAGCTGTTGTGAATGTTGGCGATCTTGTCGTGGAAGAAGGCTGCGAGGGAGTCGCAGAGGTCTTGCGAGGGAGTGATGTCATTGTTTCCTGCGTCGGGGTTGGAGAGCTCTTTGACGATGCTGAAGAGTTCCTTGCTGTTGTCGGTGTTGTTGTCCAGTCATTCCTTGAAGGCTGTCTTCTTTGTGGCGCGGATCAGTTGGTGGTGTTTTCGGGTGGCGTGTTTGAGGGCCGTCATGTTGTCTGTGGTCTGGTTGGTGCGCCAGGTGTTCTCCAGGGAGCGGCAGTTCTTCTTGGAGGTGATGAGCTCGTCGGTGAACCAGGAGGCTTTCTTGCTGCCGCGTCTGCTGGGGGGGTTCTTCTTCAGTGGTGCGAGGGTGTCTGCGCAGTTGGTGATCCACTGTGTGAGGTTGTTGGCGGCTTCGTTGGGGTCCGTTGAGCTGGTGGGGGGGTTCTGGCTGAGGGAGGTGGTGAGCTGGTCGCCGGTGATCTTGTTCCAGCTCCTGCGGGGGGCTTGATGAGGGTGGTGGTGGGTCGTCGTTTTACTGAAGCTGAAGTGGACGCAGCTGTGGTCAGTCCACTGGAGATTGGTGGAGTGGCTGAAGGTGACGTATTTGCTGGATGAGAAGACTGGGTCAAGCGTGTGGCCGGCGTAGTGGGTGGGGGTGGTTACCAGTTGCTTGAGTCCGAGGTTGGCCAGGTTGTCCAGCAGAGCAGTGGTGTTGCGGTCCTTGTTGTCCTCCAGGTGGAAGTTGAGGTCCCCCAGGAGGATGTAGTCGGTGGAATTGATGGCGTGCGGGCTGACGAAGTCTGTGATGTCTTCGCTGAACTGTGTGCGTGGGCCCGGTGGTCTGTAGACGAGGGTGCCTCTGAGCGTGGTCTTGGGGTCGGTGTGTATCTGGAAGTGGAGGTGTTCGGCGGAGGTGAAGGTGTCATCGGAGTTGGTCGTGATGCGGATGGTGTTCTTGTGGATGATGGCGATGCCTCCTCCTGTCTGGTTGACGCGGTCCTTCCTGGTGATTTTGTAGCCTTCCGGGACGGCGATGGCGACGTCGGGCGCTGAGGAGGCGTTCATCCAGGTTTCCGTCAGGAAGGCGATGTCTGGTGCTGTCGAGTCGAGGAGGTTCCAGAGTTCGACGACATGCCTGTGAACGGAGCGGGTGTTGAGCAGGATGCACATCAGGTGTTTGTTGCTGGGGCTCGGTTTAGCAGGTGCGGTGTTGGGTCGGATGCCGGTGAAGCGGCAGGTCAGGCAGGTGAAGGGTCTGTGGGTGCGTCTCGGGGTGGCTCGGTAGCAGGCGGTGTTTCGGCCGGCGTTGAGTGCGTGGAGGGTTTTGGCGTCGTAGATGTGCAGGGTGTGCTGGCGAGGGCGAGGACCAGGGGGTCTGGTGCTGGGCGCGGTCCAGGCGCGGACGGGCGCAGACGGGCTTACCTTTGGCGCACCTTCGGCGCTCAATCGGCGCTCCCGCTGCGCGGTCGCTCTGGGGGCGTCATAAGTAAGGAGCCGGGAGGGAGGAGCAGCTGGGTGGCGGGAGCGGGGCGGTGAATGGAATCACAGGGGGGCGGGGCCGCAGGGAGGCAGCGGCGGGAAATTCCAAGAAGCAGAGGGCAGCGGGAAATTCCCAGGAGCAGCGGGCAGCGAGCGAAGGAATCTGCAGGCAGGAGGCGGCAAAGGCAGGCAGAAGCGGCAGCAGTGAGTGGGGCGACCAAGCCCTGTGGAGGGCTGAGCGGTCACCTATCACGTATCCAGCAGATCATTCTTGTTAGACCTGACACCCTTGGCGGGTAGTACCCCAAACTTTTTGCCTTCGCCCCTCCTGTGCTGAATTTGTTTTTCTTGCCTTTAGGACTCTGTGCACTTTACCACCGCTGACCAGTGCTAAAGTGCTAAAGTGCTCTCTCCTATTAAACACAGTAAGATCTGCTTACACCCATTTGGCACATTTAATTTACTTATAAGTCCCTAGTACAGAGGCACTACATGTACCCAGGGCCTATAAATAAAATGCTACCCAATTAAGTAGCCTTTTAAACATGCCCTAGGCCTGCCGTTGTAGCTTCTGTGCAGTTTTAAACTGACAATTCGACTTGGCAAAATAACCCCTTTGTCCTTGGGGAAAAAAGAAAGAACCTGCTTTATTATTTGTAGTGAAAGGAAATAGTGAGCAGTAGTTTTTGAAATTTGAGGGGCCACATTCGACCTGCCTCGACCAGCTTGAGGCCTGTCCTGCTGTCTGAGAAAGAAGACTGGACCTGCTCCTTTCAACCCAGGTTGAAGTGACCCCAAGGGTCAGCTGACTGACCTCCTGTTCTGAGCTACAGGGACACAACAAGCTCCAGAGGCTTCCCTGCAAAATCCGGATTGACTCGCTGCACTGGACCTTCAACTGGACTCGCCTGAGCCCTAATGGCCTCTGCTGGAGTGAGTTCTCAATCACCTAATGGTGCTTCCCCAGGTCCAGGTACTTAGGGTTGCATCAGAGAGAGCTCCTACAGGCCTACCTGAAGGTTAAACAATAACAATATTCACAAACCAAATGCTATTCTTTTGATCTCACAAAAATAAAACCATTACGTAAAAACACCTAAAAGTATAACACCAATACAGAAAAACACATACTCTAAATTAAATAATGTTATATTCATTGTTATCCCATTGAATATATAGTACAAAGTCAGTATATCAAATCTGTAGTCATGGCTAGATTAGAGTTTTCTTTGAAAAGCTTTGTTGTGGGTAATAACTTTCACATACTTTCACATACATCTATAAGCAACTTGGCATAAAAAAAGTGTATCTAGTTTGGGGTGGTTTGCAAAGTTTCCTGCAGATTTGTCAAGGGGAGTGGGTTAGACTAAATGGGCAGGTGGGTTCAAAAGTGTCATTTCTCGTTTTGGCCCTCACAGGATTTTTTACTACAGAAAGGAAATATGTGAATAGAAACAATAAAGTGCCTTAGCATTGTTTGGTGTAAAACCCTTCATTAACTTTCATTCAATTAGCCTTAGCAAATTGTGTTGTGGGACTTGTTGAATCCAAAGTTAGAGGTATCTTGACAGCTGAAAATTTGTTTTTTGATTATCCCACACCTTCATCTCCAAACAGACAAATTTGTATGGAATTTGTCAGATGCTTCGTATGTTTTGCTCACATTTAGCATTTTTAAATTTGCGCAGATTTATCAAGGTAGATCAAAATGTTGTGGTCATGGCAAATTTGTTGCGGGGAATAATGTTGAAAGGAGACAAAACATTGTCACTCTTTAATTAATCTGTATGCAATTTGTCAGGCTGTACTCAGTGGGGGAGGGATTTTCTCCATAAAAGTTAGATATATATTATATAATCGAAAAAACAAAACTGACTGAAAAAACTTCAGTTAAAGTTATGGAAAGTATTGGTTATATAACACATTAACATTTATTTTAAAAGATTCAGTTTACCAGACCACAGTTAAAGTAGACTTATGCTTAAAAGTGAGAACTAAAAATCCACTGAAATTCACTAGCTTCACGAAAAAAAATTGCAAAACAGCCATGCAAACCACAACTCACAGACCAAATGTCATGCTTATGGTCTCACAATGTTTATACCACTAACAAGCAGTAGTCATTTAATGACACTACACACTCAACTAAAGAAATAGTACTATGCTTCGCTAACTCACTGCTACTGTTAATGGTAACCTGATATGCAATCTGACCTGGAACAACATGTGTAATTGCATCTGTTAATTCAAGATGGAGACCATGAGCCTGGCATTCGGCACGAGAGTTATGGTTTCCGTGACTGTTTGCGAGTTATGGATTGTAGGGTTCACCATAACTGGCGAGTTTCAGTGTTTTACTTCGTAACCATAACTGTATTTAACTGTGGTTTTTAAAGCGGCTATATGCATGCATAAAGTTTACCTAATCCTTAGTTGTCTTTCCTCTCTTTTTACATACAGCTGTCCAGCTGCTCTAAACCTATGTGCACTGGTGAAGGCCACTCGTTAGGTTACTTATGGGAAACATGTTTAAGAATAACAATTTTAAAATGTCACGGGTGGCTGGCTTCTGACTCGAACGAGGCCCGTGCAGGTTGTGGGTGATTTTAACTACTGTATCCGAACGGGCTGTTGTTTCTGCTGCTCAGACTCGGTGAGCACGAGGGCAAACTACAAAGAAGGGAGAGTGGCAGTTTCAAAGAGGTTTGATCCCATTCCCTGGACTCTGGGAAGAGGGGCCTAGACACAATAGGGATTACATGGCCTTTGATGAAGTCCGCCTGATTTGAACCTGTTTTTCCTTGTGAAGCCCAAGATAATCTGGCTGAAAAGAACACTTCCCCTTCTGAATGCCTGCTCAAAGAAATGTAGACGGTTCTGAAAGGCGAAGTCTACTGGCAATAATTAAGAAAAAAAGTGAAAAGCAGCACAAAACACAGCCAAAATTAGGCACTGTTCCGGTAACCCTAAGAGAGTCGAAGGAAGTGCGCTTTTAAAGGGGGGGATGAGAAAGAAGTAATTAAAGCGATTTTAGAGAAATGGTACAGGGATTCATTAATCGCTTGATTGGATCAATACAAAAGGTGATGGCTGAAAAGATCCAAATGATTTCTACAGCTCAGTTTGTTTTCAATACCCTATCTCTTATTTATAGATATCAAGGAAGGTACACTTTAGTGTTCTAAATTCCACAAACAAGGGTCCTTTCACAATGCAGAGATGTGGTCGCGGAAATGGTACTCAGCGATACTGCTTGGTTGCAAAAATGATCGGCTTAAATGCACCATTGGCTGAAAAGTGTACTGACAATGGGGAGAACTATTCGAAGACTAAAGGAAAACAATTTTAAACAAAGTGTAAAACAGTTGTGCTTCACTGCGGAATAACTGTGAACCGTGTAGTGGCTTTCCACTTCCTTCTGCTTAGTAATACGTTTTTTATGTAGCGCTTTGTAACGGATCTGCCATTTCTGAACATGGTAAACAAGCGCTACTATTACCTCATCCAATGGTACTTGTTTGGTATGTGCCACTTCTGGCCACACTTCTGCCATTTGTAAGAGCTCCTCCTCAGTTCACCGACCTCAGGCTGGTAGTAACCCATAACCTTCAGCAGTGAGTAATTGGGTCACTGGGACGATTTGCCGGTTAAGCATGGGGTACATCTCAGTCAATACGGGTACGAGTAGTCAACTGCGTTAATTAGTTAATGTTAAAAACTCAGGGGCATATTATCAAGCACGGTGTTAAAATGATCGCCGCTTTAGCGGTAGATAATGGGCTTGATAATATGCCGCAGACAGAGGCGCAACTAGAGCCAAATTTCGGGGGGGCTAACAAAAAATTTCGGGGGGGGCTGAATCTTTAAGCAATAGGCAGAGTGGAGCTGCAGGGGCTCTTAGAAGGGGTGAAACAACAGCGAGGCCTCATTAACATGCAAATGGTCTTTTAAAGACCTGCGAAGTGCTCGGGTGCGGCTGTGTGTGTGCCCGAGAAGCTGTCTCATCCCGGGCTGCCACACACGACGGGGGGGGGGGGGGCTGAAGCACTTTGAGTCCAATGGGTGTTGCGCGCCTGGCCGCAGAGAATTCCAATAGAAGCCCATGTTCACACCGGAACATGGGCTTCTATGGGAATTCTCCAGGGCATATTATCAAGCCCATGATCGCCGCTTTAGTGGCAGCTTTCTGTCGCTAAAGCGGCAATAATTTTAATGCCGTTTGTTGATAATATGCCCCTCAGTAACTTACTCAAAATAGTTAATCGGTTTATTTCTCTTTTCAAATCATATTTTTAAAGGAGCACACATTTTAGAACTAGTTTATAAATATGTATTGAAATGAGAAGCAGAAGGCAGATTGTCTTAAACTAAAGAATAGGACAATTTACCCCACATTCTTTTACTCCACGTGCCACTACCCCACAGTTTTCACACCGCAAAATCTTTTACAACGCAGGGCTTTACAAACTATAACAACACATTCCCCATTACAACGCAATTTACTATTCTAACTCCACCGTGGCGTTACTTTGGGGAATCCGTTGTAATAGTTTGCTGTGTACAGCCCTGCGTTGTAAAAGATTTTGCGGTGTCTAAACTGCGGGGTAATGGCACCGCGGAGTAACGCATGCGGGGTAAAGGATGTTTCTCAGACTGAAGCTCCAGCTTTGTGTGTATGCAGAAAGGAACAATTGAAAAAAACATCCTTGAATTTATCAGCACAGGAACACACTCAGATTACCTTCAATGTTTCAGTTCATTGAGACAATTTATACTTTTGACAACCTCTTGGCAGGAAAAATATGGCATCCTCCTAAATTCCCAAATCACACACAAGACTATTGAAGATGCCCTCTGACCAGAGCAGTGCAAGCGAGAGCTGGGGGCACTAGAAGAGCTGGGCCATTAACTAGTCTGAAAGACCTAGTAGCAGTGCTCAAGAGAACAGGGTGCAGATTTACAAATGCTTTGCGGCAGGTTTGCATTAATTGTTTAACGCAAACTTGACAGAAAGTGTTGTGGTGGGATTTACAATCCATCACAAATTACAACCCAAAGTAATGCAAAGCTGCACAATGCGCGGCCTGGCATTACTTTACGTCAAGGGGGAGTTCCATAGGTGGTGTATCGGCGTTTCTATGCAACCACCCGTTGTTTTTGACACAAGCCCGTATCGACAAAAAATTGTAGATGGGGATTTGCACCAAAATCCTGCACCTCCTCGAGGCAGGCATAGCAAGAAGAAATGTTTTCCTTACTCCTTGTTTTTCCGACTTTGCATGTGTACTGAGTTGGACAACACGTATACAAAGCAGAAACATCTTAAAATGCAGTTTTTGTACTGGACGGGAGCCCTTCCAGCACTAAACCTATCCTTCCCACAACGCAGACACCCTTGCACTCTGGTGCAAGGGCAAGGGTGTCTGCGTTGGAACATCGAAGCCAAAAGTGCGCCAGGGCAAGGAGAGAACAGAATAGCGCCACTTCTTAGTAAATGTGGCCTATTCTGCTCTCTCACTTTTGTGCAACGCAGAGCAGCAAGTTTACTTGCTGTGCTGTGTTGTGTGACTTCCACTTAAAGCTGTCCCTGGATCTACTGAAACACTGGTCGTACATTTTAGACCAACTTTATTCAAACCAATGAACTAATAGATAACATTGCAAGCGTTGGGGGTCTCAGAACGACCTGCCTAATGAATATCGATTGGGCGAGGCACTCTTTATGACCACCTCAATGATTGGCTACAAACACAGGGATGGTGGCCTTCAAGGAATAAAGACCATCATCCCTGTGTTTGCATATGGCATTGCCAAATAGGAAACGTTTTCGTTTAACTGACCCGCATGTCCCTTAAAGGAGCCTGTGCTGCTTTAAAGTTTTAAAACAGTTTCGAATCTCGTAGACATCAAGGGGGGCAGACGCTGGTACCCCATACAGAATAAAAATTGGAAGGAAAGGCCTCTTTCACACACCTTTATAATTAATATTCTCTATAGGTTGGTAAACCCATTTTGCAAGTCAGAAATAAAAGATCTATTTTGCAGTTTAAGATTCTGGGCCTCATTTATGAAAAGTGACGTATCACTGCGTGAAAACAGTGATGCGCCACTTTTCACTGCGCCCTCCCTGCGACTCCAGTGATGCGTCATATTTACAGTATGACGCATCATGTCGCAAGGAGTCACAGATACGTCAGTATTTCTGACGTATCTGTAGGCGCAAAAGTGACGCATCGCTGGAGTGTGTCACAAAAGTGACGCAACTCCAGCAATGTGTCCTTTCACATGGGGCAAGCCCCATGTGAAAGGGCCTGCGTCAGTCTAACGCCTGCTGTGAGGCAGGCGCTAGAAATTGACGCATTTGCACACTAGAAGTGGCGCAGTGAAATCTCGTAGATTTCACTGCGTCACTTCTACGACCCTTTTTTGCGTCAAAACGCCCCCCTTGCATACATTATACCTGGCGCAGGTATAATGTGGCGCAGGGGTTTACAAAGTGACGCATCTACCTAGATGCGTCACTTTGTAAATATGGCGCAACATGGCGCATGTTTTATGCCACTGGTGCGTCACAAAAAGTGACGCACCGGCGGCGCAAAAGTGACGCAGGGGCTCATAAATGAGCCCCTCTGTGATTTTGCGAGTCGCAGGGGTTGCAGCCTCAAAATGGCTTCTGTATAGCGGGCCCTGGGGGCATATTATCAAGCCAGGCGGTAAAATTATCGCCGCTTTAGCGGCAGAAAACTGCCGCTAAAACGGCGATAATGGGCTTGATAATATGCTCTATGGAATTCCAATTGAAGCCCATGTTAGACGTCCTTCACATTTAACATGAGCTTCAATTGGAATTCCATAGAGCATATTATCGAGCCCATTATCGCCGTTTTAGCGGCAGTTTTCTGCCGCTAAAGCGGCGATAATTTTATCGCCTGGCTTGTTAATATGCCCCCTAGTTCTTATATGGGCATGCGTAGCCCTATCGCCGGCCGGAGGAGAATCCCTTTTAAAAACATGCACATGAAAGTAACACAAACATACAGAGCTGAAGGCGCTGCTCCTGGGGAGAGGACGATGTGTTTGTAAGAGCGGGCACTCAATGGCATCTGGAAACAACAGCTCGGCGCTATGTGACAGGGATTAGTGTCATTGCTGTGTTTGCCATGCTTCCTGTAGAGGGTAAGCAGCCCTTTCTTCAGCATGACAGAGTCCCGTCGCTGAATGGCGACTAGTGTCAAAGGGCCATTCGCGCGTTAAGCCGCTGAATGCCATGGGCCAGCGCCACCTTTTCTCTCGAGTGTTAAAATGTGCCCCCTTGACTGGTCTCTCGCTTGAAACCCGCGAAGTCTATCTTTATAGGAAAGCGAAGCTGCCTTCTGCCGCGCATTCAAAGAAATGTTTGCATCAGAACCTTCCGACATCATTCTAATTCTCACTGCCAACACATATTTGTAAATAAAAGTTCTGTCAGGTAAAGCACCGGATATTTGCTGCAACAAAGCAGTGCATTGTAACATCTTACCATTTTTAAAGCATTAATTAAGATAGCTTGGGTGATAGATATGTTGGCCCTAATTGTTCTCTAGTTTGTTGACCCTTAAAACGGCGATTACTCTATATGGTGGAGCTAATTTACTTGGGGCTTTTGGGAGGGGCGCCAGAAACGTCTTTCAAGGTTCTGCTCACTGCCTCTGTTTCTGTAATGTTGGTTTTGTCATCCTACACGCCAATCGCCATTTGGTCGTATTTTCTCATAAGAGGTCCGTTCGTTCTTTCAGTATGTCCTCGTAAATTCCTAATCCAATGAGCCAAGCACCAGAGTGTTCCTCATTATGTGAGTAAACAGATGCAATAGATGTGTTCATAAGTATTTCTTTATTAATTCACAAACATTTTTACGAAATAATTATTTTGATAAATAGCCATAAACTGGTAACTATATTTGTCCTGTACTTTGTGTGTGATTGCCTGTTTTTTTGGTTCTTTCTATTTTAGGATGATGCTTTAATATCTGGGTTAGATACCTCTAAGACTCAGCCTCTAAAAGCCTTTGTTCACTCAACATATCAAGTGTAGCCTGTGTTAATTGTGGACCATATGACACCAACTGCCTTATTTTCTCAAACGGTTTACTTTGGAACACCACAACAAATGTGCTGCATTGCTTGGAAAACACTGAATCTACGCATGATGAGACAACCAAAATTTCATACACTTCGTATCGACTGGAAATTTCTCGGGGTGCCATTCCATTGGACAACACATCACCTTGTATGCACAATACCAAAAGGGCACCACCATTTGGAAACCACTTTTGACCTTGTTACCGAAGGAGCTGTGAAGCCCATATTTCTTGGCCAGACTCAGAAAAAAAAAACCTCTAGTTTGATTTATATCTTATTAGGCATCAGGTGTCATCGGTGAAGTGCAGCTTGTATTCATAGACACAGGGAACTTCAGACATTTCAGCTGTGAATCCCCTCTCAACTTAGGGAGAATCACTGAAGCAACTAAAACGTGGTGATAGCAGTGTCACTGCCACTTCTCCTAACCACGGCACAAAGCTATTTGATGTCGCTCCTTCGTAAACGTTCAGGCTCACATTTTTCCCTATTTCCATCAATGTCTGCACTTGTTCTTCTACGAGTTCTTGCGGTTTTTTTGATCAGTAAGATAACTACCTCAAGGTTTGTCACTATGCACTCCCTATGGAAAATGAGTCATAGTTTCTACTTGACCCCTGTGCCACTTATGCATTATGATAAATACTTAGCATCTGCTTTCTTTCTTTTCCTTCACAGGATAACTTAAGTGTAAAGGAAAATTCAGTAGTTTTTAGAAAAGTTCAAATGTTTAAAATATTCCAGAGTTGGTAGCCAAAGCCAGAGTGGTGATAGTGCTTAGGTGATAAGTTCTGCTGAGTTCTCCTTCTAACAGACATATAACATACTCCCAGAATGGTGCAGGGTTGCAATCAAGAAGGATCGTACACAACTCCTGTGGCACCAGCACACTATGCTCACCCAAGGTGTGCAACTTGGAGGGGAAGGGAGGGCCTGAGTGAAGATCATCACAGAGGTGGCCGCCTTGGGCCTAAGTGAATGAGGCACATTAGTAACGAGGCTGGGCTTGCAGGTTCCTGCAGGCAAACTCGTAGTGAGGTGGAGCCAAAGAGCGTCAGTAGGGATTGACATAGGGAAGAATACCTGCACAACCTTGCCTGCCAGTATGAAGCCATACATGACAGCGATGAACAGTACTCTCCTTACATGACTGCAGTAAATGAACACATATATCATGCTGCACCCTGAAACCACAATCCCTAAGTTGAGCTTAGTTTGGAGGACAACGATGGCCTAGCAGAGAGGTGGAACATCTATTTCCTTATGAAGTAATCCCTGTAAAACAAGGGGGGATGCTGATTGGATGAACACAGCGTCTCAGGCGGGAAACATCCATTACAAGGCAGGCATTACAACGCAATGCCTTTACAACGCAGCCAATACAACTCAAGTGCCATTACAACGCATGCTATTACAACACATGCCATTACAATGCATATACCTCACTGACCGGTACAAAAGGGGGTGGTGATGGAGGGAGCATCAGAACCAATCAAACACTCACACCCAGTCAACAGATCTGGGTTTGATCCATCACCGTTCTTTAGCCCACTCTGCCACCCCAGTTCAGACATGGCCATATGCAAATCAGTCTGACCCTGTGCCTCATGGGAAGAGTCCAGCCCGAACTGCCAAGCCATGCCTTCCCTGGACCGGAAACAAGCTTCCTAGGACCGGTTTCTGGCATTTCAGCCGTCTTCAGCCAAGCTTGCTTGAATCCAGTGGCAAAGTGAGCAAGGGACTCACGTCTGAGCATACCCTGCCAACTTATGGCAAATAAAGCGGTACAAAAGGGGGTGGTGATGGAGGGAGCATCAGAACCAATCAAACACTCACACCCAGTCAACAGATCTGGGTTTGATCTATCACCGTTCTTTAGCCTACTCTGCCACCCCAGTTCAGACATGGCCATATGCAAATCAGTCTGATCCTGTTCCTCATGGGAAGAGTCCAGCCTGAACTGCCAAGCCATGCCTTCCCTGGACCGGAAACAAGCTTCCTAGGACCGGTTTCTGGCATTTCAGCCGTTTTCAGCCAAGCTTGCCTGAATCCAGTGGCAAAGTGAGCAAGGGACTCACGTCTGAGCATACCCTGCCAACTTATGGCGAACAAAGCGGTACAAAAGGGGGTGGTGATGGACGAAGCATCAGAACCAATCAAACACTCACACCCAGTCAACAGATCTGGGTTTGATCCATCACCGTTCTTTAGCCCACTCTGCCACCCCAGTTCAGACATGGCCATATGCAAATCAGTCTGACCCTGTGCCTTATGGGAACAGTCCAGCCCGAACTGCCAAGCCATGCCTTCCCTGGACCGGAAACAAGCTTCCTAGGACCGGTTTCTGGCATTTCAGCCGTATTCAGCCAGGCTTGCTTGAATCCAGTGGCAAAGTGAGCAAGGGACTCACGTCTGAGCATACCCTGCCAACTTATGGCGAACAAAGCAAAAACCAAAGGAAATGATGGACGGAGTGTTAAACATTGCAAGCACTCACCCCCAGTCAACTGATCTGGGTTTAATCCATCACCGTTCTTTAGCCCACTCTGCCACCCCAGTTCAGACATGGCCATATGCAAATCAGTCTGACCCTGTGCCGCATGGGAACAGTCCAGCCCGAACTGCCAAGCCATGTCTTCCCTGGACCGGAAACAATCTTCCTAGAACCGGTTTCTGGCATTTCAGCCGTCTTCAGCCAGGCTTGCTTGAATCCAGTGGCAAAGTGAGCAAGGGACTCACGTCTGAGCATACCCTGCCAACTTATGGCGAACAAAGCAAAAACCAAAGGAAATGATGGGCGGAGTGTTGAACGTTGCAAGCACTCACCCCCAGTCAACTGATCTGGGTTTAATCCATCACCGTTCTTTAGCCCACTCTGCCACCCCGCTTCAGACATGGACATATGCAAATCAGTCTTACCCTGTTTCTCATGGGAACAGTCCAGCCCGAACTGCCAAGCCATGTCTTCCCTGGACCGGAAACAATCTTCCTAGGATCGGATTCTGTCATTTCAGCCGTCTTCAGACAGGCTTGCTTGAATCCAGTGGCAAAGTGAGCAAGGGACTCACGTCTGAGCATACCCTGCCAACTTATGGCGAACAAAGCAAAAACCAAAGGAAATGATGGACGAAGTGTTGAACATTGCATGCACTCACCCCCAGTCAACTGATCTGGATTTAATCCATCACCGTTCTTTAGCCCACTCTGCCACCCCAGTTCAGACATGGCCATATGCAAATCAGTCTGACCCTGTGCCTCATGGGAACAGTCCAGCCCGAACTGCCAAGCCATGTCTTCCCTGGACCGGAAACAATCGTCCATCACAACCCCCTTTTGTACCGCCTTGTTCGCCATAAGTTGGCAGGGTATGCTCAGACGTGAGTCCCTTGCTCACTTTGCCACTGGATTCAAGCAAGCCTGGCTGAAGACGGCTGAAATGCCAGAAACCGGTCCTAGGAAGCTTGTTTTCGGGCCAGGGAAGGCATGACTTGGCAGTTCGGGTTGGACTGTTCCCATAAGGCACAGGGTCAGACTGATTTGCATATGGCCATGTCTGAACTGGGGTGGCAGAGTGGGCTAAAGAACGGTGATGGATCAAACCAAGATCTGTTGACTGGGTGTGAGTGTTTGATTGGTTCTGATGCTTCGTCCATCACCACCCCCTTTTGTACCGCTTTGTTCGCCATAAGTTGGCAGGGTATGCTCAGACGTGAGTCCCTTGCTCACTTTGCCACTGGATTCAAGCAAGCCTGGCTGAAGACGGCTGATATGCCAGAAACCGTTCCTAGGAAGCTTGTTTTCCGGTCCATGGAAGGCATGGCTTGGCAGTTCGGGCTGGACTGTTCCCATAAGGCACAGGGTCAGACTGATTTGCATATGGCCATGTCTGAACTGGGGTGGCAGAGTGGGCTAAAGAACGGTGATGGATCAAACCCAGATCTGTTGACTGGGTGTGAGTGTTTGATTGGTTCTGATGCTTCGTCCATCACCACCCCCTTTTGTACCGCTTTGTTCGCCATAAGTTGTCAGGGTATGCTCAGACGTGAGTCCCTTGCTCACTTTGCCACTGGATTCAAGCAAGCCTGGCTGAAGACGGCTGAAATGCCAGAAACCGGTTCTAGGAAGCTTGTTTCCGGTCCAGGGAAGGCATGGCTTGTGTTAGACGGCGGCCTCAGAGGAGCCCGGGAAGGGAGTCCTGACTACCCTGAGACCCACCCTCAAGTATCGTAGCCGGGCACTGGCGGGAGACTCCTCAGGAGGAGAAGTCTCGTATCGAGGATCGTACTTCGGGCACCACACGACACAGAAACAACACACCGTGCGTTCTTAGGAACCAATCTTTATCAGGTAGGTTAGCACTGCAAATATGTACAAGGAGAGCACGGGCTCAATGAGTCTCGGAAGGGATAGGGGGTAGCGGGACAGTCTTTGGCACAAAAGTTCAAGGTATGGACGTACCCGGCGCACAGCTCACAATCCTCGAGCTGGGGGGTAGGCTGGTTGTCGTAGGGTCCGGCGGGACCAGTGGAGTCTGGGGAAGCCGCGAGTCACTCAGCGGGCTCAGGTACAAGTTCGGAGGTCTTACGATCTTCAGGGAGGCGCGAGTCACTCAGCAGGGCTCAGGTACAAGTTCGGAGGTCTTACGATCTTCAGGGAGCCGCGAGTCACTCAGCAGGGCTCAGGTACAAGTTCGGAGGTCTTACGATCTTCAGGGAGCCGCGAGTCACTCAGCAGGGCTCAGGTACAAGTTCGGAGGTCTTACGATCTTCAGGGAGCCGCGAGTCACTCAGCAGGGCTCAGGTAGTTCTAAGTTCCAGGAGCCGCGACCGCGTCAGCAGGCTCTCGTTGTTCCAGCGTCGAATCTGCCGGACAGTCCCAGAGCACCCCTTGTTATAGGTCGACCCCTCTTTGATGTCCGGGGTCTGTGCAGGCAGGGGTCTTGTCACCTGGGGGTCGCTTGTCAGGGATTTCCTGCCATTGTCTTTTGATCCTTTCAGGGCCGGGTCGGGAGGAGTCCCAGACACCCAGCAGGCGTGGAGCCAGCCTTCAGGGAGGCCGGAGGGCCGATCGAAACCCATCGTCCCAGGGGAGTTCAGAGGTGCGATAGAAACTGCTCCTCCCTCTCTCAACCCCTGGAAGCGTGATGTCCTCCAGCCGGAGTGGCGCCTCTAGGCCCGGGTCGCGATGGGGCCGGGCGGCCATCTTGGTGCATGAAGTGGGCACGCGGGCCCGGGGTGGCCGAAAGGAGAGAGGCCATGGACGAGGGTGTCCGGGTTGAGTGTGTGTGTTCTGGGGGAAAGGCTTGGTGAGGCCGGGGGATTGGGGCCGCCGGCACCAGGTTAGGGGGTGTGGGGACCAGAAGAGCCATGTTACGAGGCCGGGTCCAACACGCGTCCCCCCCAGCTGAAAGCCGGAGAGAACTGCCCATCATCTTGGGGGGTTCTCTTCGCTGAGGCGGAAGAACCAGGAGAGGCCATCGGCGTTGGCGTGGTCCGTCCCAGGACGGTGTTCCACGGTGAAATCCATCCCCTGAAGGGAGATTGACCACCGCAGTAGCTTGGGGTTTTCTCCCCGCATCTGCATAAGCCATCGCAAGGGCCGATGATCGGTTTGGACTTGAAATTGGTGCCGAACAGGTAAGGGCGTAGTTTCTTGAGTGCCCAGACCACGGCAAAGGCTTCGCGCTCAATGGTACTCCATCGCTGTTCTCTGGGTAACAGCCGCCGCCTGAGGAAGGCGACGGGCTGGTCCAGGCCTTGGTCATTCACCTGGGACAGGACGGCCCCAATGCCATGCTCGGAGGCATCGGTCTGGACTACAAACTCCTTGGAGTAGTCGGGAGCCTGGAGGACGGGGGCCGTGCACATGGCCTTCTTTAGGGCATCGAACGCCTCCTGGCAGGCGGGTGTCCACTGAACCTTTTTTGGCTGTTTTTTAGATGTGAGTTCTGTGAGGGGGCCGACAAGGCTGCCATACCCCTTGATTAATCTGCGGTAGTAGCCAGTGAGGCCCAGAAAGGCTCGGACCTCCGTTTGGGTGGTGGGGGGCTCCCAGGCCACGATGGCGTCGATCTTTGGTTGTAGAGGGCTGACCTGGCCACTCCCGACCTGGTGCCCCAGGTAGACTACTGATCCTTGTCCAATTTGGCACTTGCTGGCTTTTACTGTCAGGCCTGCCTGGCGCAGGGCGGTTAGCACTCTCCGGAGGTGCTGGAGGTGCTCACTCCATCCGGAACTGAAAACGGCTATGTCGTCCAGATAGGCCGCACTGAACTGTTCTAGCCCGGCCAGGACTCTATTTACCAGTCGCTGGAAGGTGGCCGGGGCATTTTTCATTCCGAAGGGCATTACGCGGAAGCGGTAATGCCCATCTGGGGTGGAGAAGGTAGACCGCTCCTTGGCCCCCTCGGTGAGCGCAATCTGCCAGTATCCGCAGGTGAGGTCGAAGGTGCTGAGGAACCGTGCTGCCCCGAGTCGGTCAATGAGCTCGTCGGCTCGTGGAATGTGGTGGGCATCGGCTCGGGTGACGTCATTGAGCCCCCGGTAGTCCACACAAAACCGGAGCTCGGGGGCGACACCGGGGGCCGCTGCCTTCGGGACCAGGACCACAGGGCTGGCCCAGGGACTGCCAGATGGCTCGATCACCCCCATGGTCAACATCTTTGAGACTTCAGCTTGAATGCAGGACCGGACCCGGTCGGGGACCCGGTAGGCTCGGTGTCTCACCGGCGGGCTGTCCCCGGTGTCCACGTCGTGGACACACCAGTCGGTGACTCAGGGGATCAGGGAGAAGAGGTCGGCAAATTGTCCTAGTAGCTGGCGGCAGTCCTCCTGCTGCTGGGCAGTGAGAGCTGGGGAGAGATTCACTCCCTCCACGGAGCCATCCTGCTCCTTGACACACAGGAGGTCCGGGAGGGGATCGGACTCATCTTCGGCCCCGTCATCGGTGGCCAGCAGGAGGCTGAGTTCTGTCCGCACGAAGTGAGGCTTGAGGCGGTTCACGTGATGGACCCGGAGGGGATCCCGAGGCGACTGGACGTCCACCAAGTATGTGACTGGGCTCTTCCGCTCAATCACTTTGTAGGGCCCGGTCCACCTGTCCTGGAGGGCGCCGGGCTTCACGGGAGCCATGACCCATACTTGTTGGCCCGGCTGGAACTCGACCAGAGTGGCATTCTGGTCGTACCAGCGCTTCATCTCTTCTTGGCTTGTCTCTAGGTTGGCCTCGGCCAGTGCTCGGAACTTCCTGGTCGGGTTCCGGAGGGTCAGAACGTAGTGGAACACATCTCGTGGGGTGGTCTGGGGTGCCGCCTCCCACCCTTCCTTAACCAAGCTGAGGGGACCTCGGACGGGGTGTCCATAGAGCAACTCAAATGGGCTGAACCCTAGGGACTTCTGGGGGACCTCTCGGTAAGCGAACAAGAGGCAGGGGAGCAGGACGTCCCACTTACGCCGGAGGGGCTCTTCTAGGCCGGTGATCATCCCTTTCAGAGTCCGGTTAAACCTTTCTACTAGGCCGTTCCCCTGGGGATGGTACGGGGTCGTGAATTTGTAGGACACTCCACATTGTTGCCACAGGGACGTCATGTACCTCGAGATAAAATTAGTGCCGCGATCGCTCACGACCTCGCGGGGGAACCCTACCCGGGAAAAGATCCCCATCAGGGCCCGGCCCACTACGGGTGCCGTGACGGTGCGTAGGGGGATCGCCTCAGGGTATCGGGTGGCGTGATCCACCAGGACCAGGATAAAACGGTGACCTTGGGAGGTGGGGGGGTCCAGAGGCCCCACGATGTCGATCCCGACTCGTTCAAAGGGGGTACTGACGACCGGGAAGGGTTGGAGGGGAGCCTTGCGCTTCCCTCCACTCTTCCCGCTAGCTTGGCACGTGGGACAGGACTTGCAGTGGGCTTCTACGGCTGCTCTCATCTTAGGCCAGTAAAAATGGGTCACGAGACGGCTGTAGGTCTTGTCTTGACCCAGGTGGCCGGCAAGGGGGACGTCGTGGGCTAAGCCCAGGAGGAAGTCTCGGAAGCGGAGGGGTACCACCAGCACCCGCCCGGATCCCAGCTCCACCGACTTCTGCTCACTATACAAAATGCTATTTTCCCAATAAATTCGGTGCGTGCCAGTTTGGTCGCCTGCGGCTTGGCCCTCGGCCTGGACAGGTGGCTTGCTCCCGGCAAAACTCCTCCCGGGTGGGTCCACCCTCGTGGCGCCATTGGGCCAACTCGGGTAGATCTCCTAACTCAGGGACCGGGGCGGTATCGGACAGGGAGGGCTCGTCGCTGGCGACAGGCCCCTCCGATGGGGGGACGGGAGGACCCTCGGGGGTTACTGCTCTGACTTCTTCGGTCGGGGCGTCTTCGACTTCTCCCAGGGCGGTGAGTCGGGCTGACATAGATCGGGTGGTGGCGCACACCCACTCGGGGAGCCCCATCATCCCTAGGTGGGCCTTCTGTTCGACGTGCTTCCAGGGCGAACTCTCCAGGTCGTTCCCTAGGAGGCAGTCGAACGGCTGGGAGGTTCTTACGGCCACCCTCAGTTTACCTATTACTCCACCCCACTCAAACGGCACCAGAGCTACCTGACACATACTCTCTCTATTATCGGCGGAAATGACTGGGCAAAAGACGTTGGGGAGGATCTGCTCCTCGGGGACTAAGTGCCTGAGGACACCGGTGATGCTGGCCCCGGTGTCCCGCAGGGCCTCTATTTGGTGGCCATTGATCTTAACGAGCTGCCCGTATTTCTTCGTGTTGGAGGGCAGGAGGCTACCAGGGACCATCTCCCTATCTCCCAGGGATACTAGGGCCATGGCTGCGGGTTCCCATTCTCCGGCTTCCTCAACCTCCTCCCCCAGAGCTATGTTGGCTATCTGTCTTGCAGGGGTGTTTTGGGTGGCCATGGGGCACTCTGGGTCATTGGCGTAGTGCCCGGGCTTCTGGCAACGGAAACAAGTGACGGTTACCCTGTGTCCCCGTCTCCCGGGGGGCCCGGTTACTGGTGGGGGGGCGCTGGGAAAGGTGGAGATTGGGTCTTCGGAGGACTAGGCTGGGACTCTCTCTGGCCTCCCTGGTTCCCCCCCCTCTCTGGTGGGGCGGTCCCTGACTGGCTCGGGGGTATTCTCCTACCATGCCCCGGGTGACCCGGGTGTTGGTCCAGCGGTCTGCTTCCACCGCCAGCTTCCTGGGATCGGTGAGTTTGCTGTCGAGCAGATGCTGGCGTAGTTCCACAAAGCAGTTCGCAGCCAGGTGTTCCCACAATAGGAGGTCGGTGAGCTCCTCAAGAGTGGTGACTTTGCTGCCCTTGACCCACCCGTCGAAGGCCCGACTAAAAAAGTTTACATATTCTACCCAGGTGGTGCCCGGGATTTTCCTGCAGTCCCGGAATCGTTGACGGTACATCTCGGGGGTGAGACCGTACCTTGTGAGTAGAGCCTCTTTCATGTGGCTGTAGGAGGTCTGCAGAGAGAGGGGTAGGTCGAGCAGGGTGTCTCTTCCTTCGCTCAGAAATCGTCCCCACAACCCTGCCCCCCAGTCCTTCTGCGGGACCCGATGGGAGGTCATGGCGACCTCGTAGGCCCTGAACCATTGCTGAATGTCATCGTTTTTATAATATTCCTTGACCACATCTTTGGGGATGTGGACCTTCTGCTCCGCTGGGGAGGTCGCCTCTCGGTTTCCCGGGGGCCTCCCTTCCTCACTTCTGGCCTTGAGTTCGATTTCCTTCAAGCTGCGCTCGTGCTCCAGTTGGAGCTTCCTTCCTTCATGTTCCCGTTGGAGCTTCTTCTCTTCTAGCTCGCCTTGCACGCGCATTTGCTCCACTGCTAGCTTTTTCTCTGCTAACTTTAATTCGCCTTCAATTTTGAGCTTAGCTAACTCGAGTTCGTGATTGCGGCTTCTCTCTCTGTCCGCGAGTTCCTCCGGGGATAGGCCCCCGTCTGGTACGATGTTTCGTACCTGATTGTTGCTGCTTTCGCCTTGGGGAGGTTCGGCCTCGTCGGGGCGCTCCCCCGTGTTTTCCGGGCGGGAGGCCCCGGTATCCACCCAGGCTTTCAGTGCTTTCTGCAAATCTTCCTTGGTGTTTAGACCGGTGGTAGCGATTCTAAGTTCTTTGCAGAATTGCTTTAGTTCTTTGTGTGTGTATTCTTCTAGTTGTTCCACCTGGAACACCCTGTTGGCGTTGATTTCTGCGGGGATCCCGGTATTTCCTTCTGCCATCTTTGTTGGTAGTGCGTCCGTCGTTCACAGTACGATCTCTCGGTGATGGGCCCGAATCCCACCGCTGCCACCAATGTTAGACGGCGGCCTCAGAGGAGCCCGGGAAGGGAGTCCTGACTACCCTGAGACCCACCCTCAAGTATCGTAGCCGGGCACTGGCGGGAGACTCCTCAGGAGGAGAAGTCTCGTATCGAGGATCGTACTTCGGGCACCACACGACACAGAAACAACACACCGTGCGTTCTTAGGAACCAATCTTTATCAGGTAGGTTAGCACTGCAAATATGTACAAGGAGAGCACGGGCTCAATGAGTCTCGGAAGGGATAGGGGGTAGCGGGACAGCCTTTGGCACAAAAGTTCAAGGTATGGACGTACCCGGCGCACAGCTCACAATCCTCGAGCTGGGGGGTAGGCTGGTTGTCGTAGGGTCCGGCGGGACCAGTGGAGTCTGGGGAAGCCGCGAGTCACTCAGCGGGCTCAGGTACAAGTTCGGAGGTCTTACGATCTTCAGGGAGCCGCGAGTCACTCAGCAGGGCTCAGGTACAAGTTCAGAGGTCTTACGATCTTCAGGGAGCCGCGAGTCACTCAGCAGGGCTCAGGTACAAGTTCGGAGGTCTTACGATCTTCAGGGAGCCGCGAGTCACTCAGCAGGGCTCAGGTACAAGTTCGGAGGTCTTACGATCTTCAGGGAGCCGCGAGTCACTCAGCAGGGCTCAGGTAGTTCTAAGTTCCAGGAGCCGCGACCGCGTCAGCAGGCTCTCGTTGTTCCAGCGTCGAATCTGCCGGACAGTCCCAGAGCACCCCTTGTTATAGGTCGACCCCTCTTTGATGTCCGGGGTCTGTGCAGGCAGGGGTCTTGTCACCTGGGGGTCGCTTGTCGGGGATTTCCTGCCATTGTCTTTTGATCCTTTCAGGGCCAGGTCGGGAGGAGTCCCAGACACCCAGCAGGCGTGGAGCCAGCCTTCAGGGAGGCCGGAGGGCCGATCGAAACCCATCGTCCCAGGGGAGTTCAGAGGTGCGATAGAAACTGCTCCTCCCTCTCTCAACCCCTGGAAGCGTGATGTCCTCCAGCCGGAGTGGCGCCTCTAGGCCCGGGTCGCGCTGGGGCCGGGCGGCCATCTTGGTGCATGAAGTGGGCACGCGGGCCCGGGGTGGCCGAAAGGAGAGAGGCCATGGACGAGGGTGTCCGGGTTGAGTGTGTGTGTTCTGGGGGAAAGGCTTGGTGAGGCCGGGGGATTGGGGCCGCCGGCACCAGGTTAGGGGGTGTGGGGACCAGTAGAGCCATGTTACGAGGCCGGGTCCAACAGCTTGGCAGTTCGGGCTGGACTGTTCCCATAAGGCACAGGGTCAGACTGATTTGCATATGGCCATGTCTGAACTGGGGTGGCAGAGTGGGCTAAAAAACGGTGATGGATCAAACCCAGATCTGTTGACTGGGTGTGAGTGTTTGATTGGTTCTGATGCTTCGTCCATCACCACCCCCTTTTGTACCGCTTTGTTCAGCATAAGTTGGCAGGGTATGCTCAGACGTGAGTCCCTTGCTCACTTTGCCACTGTATTCAAGCAAGCCTGGCTGAAGACGGCTGAAATGCCAGAAACCGGTCCTAGGAAGCTTGTTTCCGGTCCAGGGAAGGCATGGCTTGGCAGTTCGGGCTGGACTGTTCCCATAAGGCACAGGGTCAGACTGATTTGCATATGGCCATGTCTGAACTGGGGTGGCAGAGTGGGCTAAAGAACGGTGATGGATCAAACCCAGATCTGTTGACTGGGTGTGAGTGTTTCATTGGTTCTGATGCTTCGTCCATCACCACCCCCTTTTGTACCGCTTTGTTCACCATAAGTTGGCAGGGTATGCTCAGACGTGAGTCCCTTGCTCACTTTGCCACTGTATTCAAGCAAGCCTGGTTGAAGACGGCTGCAATGCCAGAAACCGGTCCTAGGAAGCTTGTTTCCGGTCCAGGGAAGGCATGGCTTGGCAGTTCGGGCTGGACTGTTCCCATAAGGCACAGGGTCAGACTGATTTGCATATGGCCATGTCTGAACTGGGGTGGCAGAGTGGGCTAAAGAACGGTGATGGATCAAACCCAGATCTGTTGACTGGGTGTGAGGGTTTGATTGGTTCTGATGCTTCGTCCATCACCACCCCCTTTTGTACATGCTTACAAGAGACTCATTTAGGTAAAGAGGATAACAGGCTCAAGCTGCACAAGCAAAATCCGACATAACTTTGAACTGCAACATCTAGAAGCTTAGGTGGTGTTATGATTGCAATTCACAAAGATATGGCACTCATGGCAAGGTAAGTGGAGAGGACTGCCAAACAGAGGTGGTTTGGAAACCTTAATGGAAGCATAAATCAGAGGGTACTCACTGTAGTGAACTCCTATGTACCAAACGTGTGGCAGGAAAACTTTTTGTTATCTTTGTTGAGCAAGATACAACAAAAGGCACAGAGAGACTCTCTGTGGGTGGCTAACTTTATTATAGTCCTGGACACGAGATAGACCACCATCTGCACAACAGGTACGTAGGAGGAGGGTTGTCATAAAACTGCGTAAAGCCTGCTCTAGATGGGTCTGGTAGGTGTTTAGATTGCGTCACACCTTGTGACATAGAATGCACTTTTTTCACATAGGCATCACTCCTACTCTAGAATCAATCTCCCTGGGTGCTCAAAAGCCATATCACAAGCCACTACTAGAACTGAAAGAGGATTAATGACAATATCTGGTCTTTCACAAGTTCTGTGGGTTCTAGATTTAGGGGCGTCCTGTTAGGAAGGAAGAGAATGTGAACATTTGATTCCTTCTAAAAATACTAGGCTTTTGGTTCAAGATATAAAAATCAGATTCAGGAATTGTTTGAGTTGAAAGATTTCAGGGAGGTGCTTGTGGAAATCCTTTAGGACACCTTTAAATCACTAGTTATGGACAGATGCATTGTAGCTAGAACAGAGCAGCATAACTGGAGACTGTTAGAAATGGGGGCCACTAGTTGGCTATGGTTTGCACCTTGTCCAAGTAGGGACCCTTCCTTCTAGTCAGGATAAGGGAGTAACACTCCGAAAATAACCCCTGCTCACCCCCTTGGTAGCTTGGCATGAGCAGTCAGGTTTATCTTAGAGGCAGTGTGTAAAGCATTTGCACATAACCAACAGTAATACAGAGTAAGCACGACAAAAGGACACCACATCAGTTTAGAAAAATATCCAATATTTTTATATACTTAAGACAAGACCAAAAACGATAAAAATCCACAATACAGTACTTAGAAATCTTCAGTTATCAAAATAACCTTGAAAAACAGTTCCTTGAAGTCGATAGCTCCCTCTGGGGCTATCACGGCATTGTGAACAAACAAATCCAAACAGTTCTGGCTGACTGCGGCGTCGCGGGCCAGCTACGGTGTTGGGAAGACCGGCAAGACAGTACCTTTAGAAATGAAGGGCATCGGCAACCTATCGTTGAGCTTCTGAAAGCACGGCGTCTGCAGGCTTCGGTTCCGGAGGTCGGTGCAGGAGTCGTCAGGCCCTCAAAGTCACACGAGTTGCAGATCGAACTCCTCGCGGTTGAAGTCAGGAGCGCTGGCATCGGCGGGCGTCGGGTGCTGCGGTGCGGCATGCGATGCCCTCAGGTCACGGTGCGAGCAGCGGTTCGATGGCGGCTTCAGATGGTGGCGTCAGTGAGACCAGGGTCACGGTGCGAAGTGATGCGGTGCTCGTCGTGGTGCTGGCAGGTCACGGTGCAAGCGCCGGCATCGTCATTGCTGAAGCGCTATCGTCAGCTGACGAACTGGAGTCGATGGCGCCGGCGTCGGTAGGCCAAGGCTGAGGTGTGGGATGAGGGCGGTGTGTCGTGTAACCTTACGAGCGGTGCCCTCGAACCACGGTGCTGGCAGCGGCATCAATTTCGAAGTGGAGCATCATCGTCGGGAATAACAAGGTGGCATTGTGAAGCGAGGCGGTGCAGAGTGCGGTGCCCACATGTCACGGTGCAAGCAGCGGATTGGTGGAGGCATCAGCAGGCTTCGTCGGTGAGATCAGGGTCGCGATGCGGCATTGTGGTGGTGCCCTATGAGGTGCCTTCAGGACACGGAGTTCAGCAATAGAGCCGTAGACAGCATTGGGTTGCTTTTTCTTCTGTTGCAGCACAAAACACACAGTCCCCTGTGCTGAGGGCAGAAGAACTTGAAGTCTTTTCTGTTCCTGAGACTTCTTGAACAAGGGGCAAGCTCTACCACGACCCTTGGAGAAACTCATAAAAATAGATTGCAGAAAGTTCAAGTCCAGTCCGTTCACTGCCCAAGACAGAAGCAGCCACTGCAGGCCAACACAGAAAAGCACACAGCAAAGTGGTAGTTCCTCCTCAGCAGTCTTCTTGGTCCAAAAGAGTTCTAAAGTTCAGGGGTTTGGGTCCCACTTTTTATAGCCCAAAATCCTTTGTCCTCTTAGGGAGAGAGTGTCTGTGCCCAGCCAGAACCAGTTCTGCTCACTCTGGTGTGGCTTCCTGGCAGGAGGTGGAGACGGCATTGTCAGAGGCAGACCAGGCCCATTCAGGTGAAAGGAAATTTCTTCCCCCTACTCTAAATGCAGCCCAGGTGTATTCAGCCCTTTACTGACCCACCTAGACTATCTGAGCCACGGCTCCTCCACAGCCCCTGTCAACCAAAACCCAGACAGTCAATCCACAAACCTAGCAGAGACCTACTGGATGGCTGAGCAAGATAATACCTACTTTCTAAAAGTGTTTTTTTCAAACACAAAATGTAAAAATCACCTTCACTAAAAGATGCATCTTTAGATTCTGAGTTCAGGCATACTAAGCTTTATTTTTCTACTTAATTCCCATGGCCAGTTATGTTTATAAGATGTTATAAACAAACTCCCCATTCGGTCCTATGGGAACATGTATGCTTGCAATAGTGAAAAAAGAAATTGGCAGTAATTCACTATCAGGACATGCCATACACACCAGGGCATGTCCTACCTTTCACATACATTGCACCCTTCCCACAGGGGAACCTTAGGCCTACCTTACGGGGGACTGCCATGTAAGAAAGTTAGGGCCTGGCAAGTGGGTACACTTGAAAATATCAGCAAAGTGAAAGGGATGCACACCAATCTTCATTCTAAAGTTTGACCGTGTTTGTCCAAAACTCATCACAGGATATGTGCTGAACTGGGTTTGATACCTTGCCCTGGTAGCACATGAAGTCTAAACCAAACAATTGGGGGCAGCATTTCTGCCCCACGCCCAGTCGCACAGCTTTTTAGGGTAAAAACACCGCGTTGCTCCATGCTTCTAATCCATTTAGCTCCATTTGTTCCATGTACTCCTCTATATATTCAACTTTGACGTTTAAACACATTAACTCCACACAATGGGATGTCATGCTATTTCCCAAGGTTTCTCATGCTTGAGATGTGCCCATCCGGAGCCCCTGTCAAGAACAAAAACAGGCGCATGATTCGTCCAAAAGCAGTGTTCATTTAAAAACCCGATGCATTTCCGGCTATAACAAGCCCTTCTTCAGGGGTCACTACAAATAAAAATAAAAACATTCACTGTTACACCATTATTTACTGTTGTACATATAAAGATCAATGATACCAATCATTTGTATATAAAGCAATTGTATTTGTCCATTTAAAAAAAACACATTTCATTGTGCCTTTCCACATGATCACTTCCAAAACCTGGTGAAACCTGATTTCATCACCCATCCTTCCTTTGGCTTATAATAGCTGATCATCACCTTGACTCACACGCTACACTCTCAACTCCGTTTACCGAACACAATTCACTGTTAACCAGCTAACCGCTCAGAATAAAGTCCCTCACTCTTGTTGCCTCGCAGGTAGACAACAGTAATTCAGTAGGGTCCTGGATCCGGCCCCTCCTCCCTAGCTTTATCGTGTAACCTAGTGGTATTTTACTAAACGCACTGGTTGTTCGGTAGGGATTTGGGAAGTCTGGCACATAACGTCTCTGCGAACTTTATCAAGACACCCTACAGGTAAGAGTGTCTTCACTAGTCTGACAGACGGCTAAGCCCACGGTCAACAGTTCGCCCAGACGCTATGGACCCTTCTTCACAAATATCTTTGAATGACATAGCTGCCATTCTAGCAGACATAATAAATGAAAACGCAGCTTTAAGGAAAGATATGTCAGAGAAACAAGCTAATATCCAAGCCTCTGCGCCACGTGGTCCCACCACTTGGGGGCCTTCCAGAACAAAACCAATTTTAAAAGCTCTGATATTTCAACACACAATGCAAACTCTGCACACTAGTTCTTCTTCATCTACTACACAAATTCAGGTAGTAACACCAGTTACTGTACCTTTGGCAGTACCTGAGCGATTTTATGAAGACAATGCTAAATTCACAGTCTTTATGAACCAATGCCATCTGCATTTTATAGCAAAACAGAATGCTTTCCCTGATGATTCCTCAAAGGTAGCTCATATCTGGGAGGAGACGCCGCCCTATAGTCCATCTCCTTTGTCGAACGAGATGATCCCATACTTTATGATCTTCGACGTTTCAAAAATACCATGAACAAGTTGTTTGCAAAACATGTATTTGTTCAAAGTGCAGATCATGAACTTTTGAACTTAAAACAAGGCACCCCCGATTTATTACATTATATCTCACGTTTTAATAGACTAGTGATTGAAGCAGAGTGGCCAGAGGAGAAGAGGGTATCTCTCTTTTACAGAGGTTTGCGGGACGATTTAAAAGACATGGTAACTCAAATTTTAGATCCCCCAGAGGATTGTGAAGAATTTATAGATTTAGTGGTTAAATTAAACCACAGATTACTAGAGCGAAAAGGTGAAAAGGGTCGGACAGACCACATTGGACGAACAGATCACAAAGTATTTACTTATAATGAAAGGTCAAACTCTAAAGATGAATCAGCACCTAAAGAAGACATGGGAGAATCTATGCAAATAGGAACAATCAGAGGTCCTCTCTCTAAAGAGGAAAAAGAAAAAAGAAGGAAATTGAACCAGTGCCTTTATTGTGGTAAGTCTGGTTATTTTGTTAAAGAATGTCCAAACAAACCAAATAAGATGAAGACCAAACCAAACAACGTATCTCTCATTCAGCAGTCGGAAAACTAGAAAACTCGACAAACGACGAGGTCCATTTGTCGAGTGAGCACACAAGTTTGGCCTCTACTACACCAGAGCTAGCTGCCCATCACCTCAGTATAAAAATCGTGTTATGATCTTTACTTAATACTAAACAATCCTGGTCTGTGGATGCTCTCATTGACTCAGGGGCCAGAGGAAATTTTATTGACACTCGGGTTCTATCGGAACTAGGCTTACAAACCTTAAAAAAAGAAAACCCAGAAATTGTTAGAGCAGTAGACGGAAAAGAACTCACGTCCAGTTTGATACAAGAACACACTGAGACACTCCTTATGACATGTTCTACTAAACATACCGAACACATAACATTTGACATTATAGATGCACCACAGTTTTGTCTCATTTTAGGAGTACCATGGTTAGTTCGACACAATCCTACGCTAGATTGGGTACAGAAAACCATAGTGTTTCATTCTGAGTGTTGTCAACATGAATGCCTTCCACATCAGAAAGTAGAACATCAGATACAAGGTTATGATTTTCCAAGAAATTCTAAAAGCATATTACTCTTAGAGGGTGTACCGGCTGAATATTCAGATTTGCTGGATGTATTCGATAAAAAAAAGGCAAACACATTACCCCCACACAGGGACTGCCGCATTGATTTGATGCCAGGGGCAACATTACTGTGTAGTCGTATCTACGCCCTCACGAAAAAGAGAATGAACATTTACGAAAATATTTGGACGAGTATCTTGCTAACGGATTTATCCGTCATTCAAAGTCTCCTGTATCTTCTCCACTGTTTTTTATAGCCAAGAACGGGGAGAGTTGTGTCTGTGTATCGATTATAGAGCATTGAACAATGTAACCAACAAAAATCGATATCCTCTTCCCTTAATTCCAACACTGTTAGATCAAATTAAAGATGCTATCATCTATACTAAATTGGATCTATGCGGGGCTTACCACTTGGTAAGAGTTCGTGAGGGAGACCAATAGAAGACAGCCTTTTGGACCAAATGTGGACTTTATGAATATCAAGTAATGCCCTTTGGACTATGTAATGCCCCAGCAGCATTTCAGTTTTTTATTAATGAAGTGTTACAAGATTTTTTTGATATATGCTGTGTGGTGTACACAGATGATATTCTTATTTACTCTCTTAAAACACTGCTGAACATGTTCAACAAGTGCGCGCTATCCTTCAACAGCTTTTGAAGCATTCTCTATATGTCAAATTGGAAAAAACCTGTTCCATGTCACCAAAGTGGACTTTTTAGGTTATATACTTAGTCCTACAGGAATAGAGATGGACCCAAAGAAAATTCAAGCAGTTCTTGAGTGACCTAGCCCTTCCTCAGTCAAACAGGCTAAAAGTTTTTTAGAGTTTGCTAACTTGCACAGGCGCTTCATACATAATTTCTCTCAAATTATAACACCAATAACAAAGTTATTGCGTAAAAATACCAAGTTTGAGTGGAATACATGTGCCGAACAAGCTTTTCAAGAGTTAAATAAACAATTTACTTCAGCGCCCATTTTAATGCACCCAGATCCTTCTTTACCATTCATTGTGGAAGCTGATGCCTGCCAATTAGCTATTGGAGGCATTTTGTCACAAAGACATAAAGACACAGGTCAAATGCACCCTATTGCATATTACTCAAGAAAGTTATCAATCGCAGAACAAAATTATGCCATTGCAGATAGAGAATTGCTAGCCATAAAAGCTGTATTTGAAGAATGGCGCCACTATCTTTTGGGGGCTCTACATCCTGTCACAATTTACACAGACCATCGTAATTTACAAACCTTATGATCTGTAAAAGCCTTATCTGCCCGTCAATCACTGTTTTTTAATGACTATAATTTTATTATGACTTATCGTCCTGGAAAAGAGAAAAAAAAAGCAGATGCTTTATCTCGAGTTGGTCTTACAGAGGAATTAAATACAATACAGGAAATAACACAACCTATTCTACCTGCCCAATGTTTTCAAGTAGGCGTTACTTCGAATGAGCTAATCAAAGACATTCAAAAAGAACTATGTACTACAGAAAGAAAAGAATGAGAAGAGCTGCAACCTCTACTTCAGTGGAGGCATAATGTATTATTTATGAATGAACAAATCTTTGTACCATCTACTACTTTACAAAAACAAATAATACAATTACACCATGACACATTATTGTCTGCACATCCTGGAGTTACGAAAACTTATCAAGCAATAAAAAGACAGTTTTGGTGGCCATCCATGTTTAATGACATCCAAGATTATATTAATACCTGTGCTACATGTATACAAAATAAGCCAGTCC
This sequence comes from Triturus cristatus, assembly GCF_964204655.1. NCBI lineage: Eukaryota > Metazoa > Chordata > Amphibia > Caudata > Salamandridae > Triturus > Triturus cristatus. Next base: position 351,701,341 of record NC_140581.1, read on the forward strand.
ATCATGCCCCTAGCGGTTTGTTAAAACCACTACCATTACCTCCTCAACCTTGGCACACAGTGTTGCTCGATTTCATAGTAGAGTTTCCTAAAACAAAACAAGGTTTTACTACCATCCTAACTGTAATTGATCATTTTACTCGAATGGCGCATTTTGTACTCCTGAAAAAACTTCCTTCTGCCTTAGAATTATCCCAAGTTGTTCTAAAAGAAATAGTAAGATTGCATGGAATTCCTTCCGTAGTAATTTCGGATAGGGATTCTCAATTCATTTCTCATTTTTGGCAACACTTAGGAAAATCATTACACATGGATGTTCGCACTTCTTCTAGTTATCATCCGCAAACTGATGGTTTAACTGAAAGAAAAAACCAAACAATAGAACAATTTTTGCGCTGTATGTTACCTGAGTATGAACAGGAATGGGCAGACTTTATTTGGGCTTTAGAATTTGCATACAATAATTCAGATCATTCATCTCTATATATGTCTCCATTCTGTTGTGCAACTGGCTATCCTCCCAAACATATTCCTAAACAGGATATCAGTTCGGTAAAAATTCCATCTGTAGACACTTATGTAAAATCTCTGGTTGCTATTCAACAACAAGCCCAATTTCAAATAGCAAAAGCTAGAGAGTCAAAAAAGGTTAACTGATGCACATCGCTCTTCGCCACCAGTATATTCTGTTGGGGAAAAAGTTTTGTTATCCACCAAAAATGTGCATATTAAAAGTAACAAGAAATTTTGTCCACGATTTATCGGTCCCTTCCAAATTGAATATATAATAAATCCAGTCAGCATAAGATTAGCTTTACCCTCAAAATATCATCGCCATCCAGTCTTTCACGTATAATCAGTAAAACCATTCAATTCTAGAACTAGAGTTCTTCAACCCCTACCAGCTATTGACATTGACGGAGTCCCAGAATTTGAAGTTAAAGCAATCTTAGACTCCAAAAGAATTAGCGGAAAGTTGCATTATTTAGTAGATTGGAAAGGGTATGGTCCCGAAGAAAGAACTTAGGAGCCTTTAGCTAATTTACAAAACACTCCAAAACTAGTTAAAAGATTTCATACATGTTGCTGAAACAAACTAAAACCCATACCTCAGGTTTTAGGAGTGATTTTGAGAGGGGAGTACTGTCATGAAACCACAACCACACACTCACTACCAGCGTAAGGTTTGGCTGTAGTAAAACTGTAAATTGCTTCCTATAAAAACCCACCCCAATCCCGTGCACCAGCACGCCATGTGTTAAACAATGTTGAAAACAAAAGCATGTGCTTTATTGCGATTCGCAGTACAGCATGAATAATATGCAGAGGTTTGGCGGTTATTATTGTTCAATGCGACCTTTTTAAAATCATTGTACCTGAGGATATAATTATTTGATTTGCTTTTTTCATTGTAACGTGCATTGCATATTCTGCAAAAGAAAAGGCTTGCGGGAATTCTACGCCGTTTATAGATCAAGCTTCATTTGAAGAAATTGCTCGCAAAGAAAAGTACAAACTTCTTTGGTTCGCAAGCAGGGGAAAAGAAGCTAGTACTTTGCCTGCGGTGCGCGTCTGAAACGCACGTCACGTCCTGACATTTGGCAGCCATTTTGGGTGTGGCAATCTATAAATAGCCACAACCAACTTCTAGAAGGCGCTTAGCCTTCCGCCGCTAAGAAGAAAGCTAAGTACTTTTTAGTTATTACATGACGTCCAACGCAAGAAAGCTGCAGAGTCATTTTTGTTAACTTGAATCAAAAAACAATTTTTGGACAAATTCATATTGATACTAGAACAAAGGAAAGACAGAGAAGAATTTCTACATAACTACAGGTTTTGGACTTAACGATCAAGAGCCTGTACCCTCACAATATTTGTGATTTTTATGAGTGTTGTGTATACATTATCTTGAAATATCTTTTAGTGCAAAGTGATGGGAAGAGAGAGTTGCTGGAACAATACAAGTAAGTGGTAAAAGCAAAGTTAGACATGATAGAAAGTTAACAAATTCTTTAAGGGCATTGTAAAAAGAGACAGTTCTTATGTGTTTGCTTTATCACTACAGGAAAAGTCAACATTTGTCGTATCAACATCCTTTCTGCAGCTTTCAAGTTAACTAGCGCATCACCAGCTGACAACCGATTCCTCCTGACCATCACTCGACAACACGGACGTGACGCAATACACCTGTAATTCGCAGGTAGGAGACTGTAAAACCCAATCTGCTCAGAATAAAGTCGGAAGATAGTGTAGTTTAGATTTACGTTTGTGTTTAAGAATTATCTACTAAATACTCCCTCACTCTTGTTGCCTCGCACATAACGTGCACATAACGTCTCTACGAACTTCATCAAGACACCCTACAGGTAGGAGTGTCTTCACTAGTCTGAAACTAGGGCCTCAGCTTCTTCAGTACCCAGACCACAGAAAAGCTTCTCTTTCTATGGCACTCCACCTCTGTTTCCTGGGGATTAGTCTCCTGCTAAGGAAGACTACAGGTTGCTCTAGGCCCTCTTTGTTCAGTTGTAAGAGCACCGCTCCCACACCATGCTCTAAAGCGTCGGTCTGCACGACGAATTCCTTGAAGAAGTCGGTGCCCTTCTTGGCATCAAAAGCCTTCTGGCAGGAATCAGTCCAGATCACCTTCTTGGGCTGCTACCTGGAAGTCAGCACTTTTAAGGGGGCAACAAAGGTGCCATAGCAGTTAACAAACCTCCTGTAGTAACCGGTTAGACCTAAAAAGGCTCTCACCTCTGTCTGGGTCTTGGGGGTTCCCAAGCCAGAATGGTGTCAATCTTGGGTTGTAGGGGCGGCTTCTGGCCCTTTCCTACCTGGTGTCCCAAGTACACCACAGAACCCTGCCAAATCTGACACTTACTGGCCTTGATTGTGAGGCCTGCCCTCAGCACTTCACCAGCTGAAACTGAACACTGCAATGTCATCCAGGTATGCAGCACTGAAATCCTCCAATCCAGCCAACACCTGGTTGACCAACCTCTGAAAGGTGGCAGGGGCATTCGTCATCCCAAAGGGCATCACCCGGAATTGGTAATTGGTAATGTCCTTCTGGGGTTTAGAATGCTGACCTCTCCTTGGCCCCATTGGTTAAGGCAATCTGCCAGTAGCCAGACGTCAAATCAAACGTGCTGAGGAACCTGGCAGCTCCCAACCGATCAATGAGCTCGTCAGCTCTGGGGATGGGGTGCGAGTCAGTCCTGGTGACGGCAATGAGCCCAAGGTAGTCAACACAAAAACGCAATTCTGAAGTGGCACCGGGTGCAGCAGCCTTTAGGACCAAGACCACTGGGCTGGCCCAAGGACTATTGGAGGGCTCGATCACCCCTAGCGCCATCATCTTAGAGACCTCCTCTTTGATGCCGTCCCTGACCCGGTCAGTCAACCTGTAAATCTTGTGTTTTACAGGAGGGCTGTCACCCGTGTCCATGTCATGGGTACACCAGTGAGTAACACTTGGCGTCAGAGAGAACAGTGGAGCAAACTGTCCCAACAACTGGTGACAGTCACTCTGTTGCTCTGGGGTCAGTGTAGAGGAGAGGATCACGCCTTCCACTGACCCATTGTGCTCCTTGGTGGACGGGAAGTCAGGGAGAGGTTCATTCTCCTCCTCCACCCCATCATCTGTCGCCAAGAACATGCTCACTTCGGCCCTCTCAAAGTGGGGCTTGAGGCGGTTCACGCGCAGGACCCTCAAAGGGTTCCTGGGAGTCCGCATATCCACCAGATAGATGACATCACTTTTGCGTTCCATCACCTCAAACAGCCCAGTCCACTTGTCCTGCAAGGCACAAGGTTCCACCGGGGCCATGACCCACACTTTTTGCTCTGGTTGAAATTCGACCAGAGTGACATTCTGGTCATACCACTACTTCATGTCTTCCTGGCTTGCTTCTAGGTTCGCCTGAACAAGTTTCCTGAAGCGGGCAGTTTGTTTTCTGAAGGCCAGCATGTAACTAAACACATCCTGGGGAGTTTTCCTGGGAGCTGTCTCCCAGCCTTCCTTTACCAAGTTCAGAGGTCCTCTCATAGGGTGACCATACAGGTCTGAACCCAAGAGACTTCTGTGGCACCTCCCAGTATGTGAGGAGAAGGCATAGCAAGATGACGTCCCACTTACGCCTCATGGGTTTTGTTACACCCTTAATCATACCCTTCAAGGTCTGGTTGAATCTCTCCACCAGACCGTTACCTTGGGGGTGGTAAGGAGTGGTGAACTTGTAGGTTACACCACACTCATTCCACTGGGATGTCATATACTTGGATATGAAATTGGTCCCCCTGTCAGAAACCACCTCTCTGGGGAACCCCACGTGGGAAAAGACCCCATTAACGCCAAGCCCACCACTGGCACTGTCGTGGTCCTGAGAGGGATTGCCTCAGGTATACCAAGTGGCATGGTCCACCAAGACCAGGATGTACATGTTGCCCATGGCTGTCTTGGGATCCAGTGGCCCCACAATGTCCAGCCCTACCCTTTCAAAGGGTGTTCCAACAACTGGAAAAGGTTGGAGAGGAGCTTTGACATTCCTCCCACTCTTAACACTTGCCTGGCAAGTTTGGCAAGAACTACAACGTTCATTCGACGGCCTTCATATCTGGGGCCAGAAGAAGTGGGTGACAAGCCTGTCAAAGGTCTTATCCCACCCCAAATGTCCTGCCAAAGGAACGTCATGAGCCAGACCCAGTAGGAAGGTCCTGAAGCGCTGAGGTACCACCAGTACACAGGCTGACCCAGGCTCAGCAACTTTTAGCTCACTATACAGGAGAAAGTTCTCCCAGTAGATGCAATGTGATCTGGACTGATCACCAGCTGCCTGGTCTGCAGCCTGCCGCCTCAGACCCTCCAGAGAAGGGCACTCTTTCTGCTCCCTGCAGAATTCTTCCCTGGTGAGACTCCCCTTTTGCTGCCAATGGGTCAGCTCAGAGATGTCCCCCAGTTCAGCTACATGCTCCCCTGTAGGCACCAGGGTGTCCCCCTCAAGGTCAGCCTCCTCCCGGTCGTTGGTAACTTTAGGGGCCGGTTTCCTGCGCCCCCTGCCCTTTCTCTTGGCAGTGACCTGGACCACTGTTTCAGGCTCCAGGTCCTTCTGATCACCCTTTCTGGTCGCCATTGACCGAGTGGACATGCATGCCCACTCTGGCAACCCAAGCATCTCCAAGTGAGACCTGAGCTCAACATCCTTCCACAAGGACTGCTCCAGGTCGTTACCTAGCAGGCAATCTACAGGCATGGTAGGGCTCACAACCACCCTCAAGGGACCTGAGACTCCCCCCCCCCATTCAAAGGGAACCTGTGCCACCATACACTGGCGCTCCGAGTTGTCTACAGGAACTACTTGGTGGAGTCCCAGGGGACTACTTGCTCCTCAGAGACCAGGTCACACCAGACTGAGGTCACACTGGCTCCAGTATCTCATAGAGCCTCTACCCTTTTCCCATTGATGGCCACCCAGGTGCTGTATTTCTTTGTGTTAGGGGTCACCTGGTTTCCTGGGACCACTGTCTCCTAGTGAGATGAGGGTAATTTCTGCGGGATCCCCAACCTCTTGTGGGCACCCCTCCTTCCCAAGCGCTATACTAGCCAACACCTTGGACTGTCCACCAGTGGGTTGCTGTGCCCTCTTGGGACACTTGGGGTCCCCCTTCAAGTGACCCACCAAATAACATGCAAAACACTTGTGGGGGCTGGTCTCAGCAGGCTTTCCTGAAGAGACCACTGCTTTCTTATCTCCTGGGGGATTGGAATCTTTACCCTTGTCCCCCCCACTTTTCTGCTGGGGACCCTGCCCACCTTTGGCTGAGTCACCCCCAAATGCTTTCTTGTGGACCCGGGTACTCACCCAGCGGTCCGCCTCCATAGCAAGCTTCCTGTGATCAGTTAGCTTACTATCAACAAAGTACTGGCTCAAATCTGCAAAACATAGATTAGACAAGTGCTCTCATACAATCAAATTGTAGAGCCCCTGAAAATCTGTTACATTACTGCCCATCACCCAGCCATCCAGTGAACCGCAGAACAAATCTACACATTTCAACCATGAGCTGGCATCAGACTTTTTACTGGACCTAAACTGATCCCTTTACTTTTCAGGAGTGAGAGCGCCCTTCATGTAGCATAGATGAGGTTTTGCTCTTTACCCAAAGCTATCAGGGTATCCCATGCTTCTTCTGGAAAGAGAGGCCATAACACTGCCCCCCAATCACATTTAGGGACCCCATTCATGTGAATAGATGACTTGTACCCTTAAAACCACCTCTGTATGTCATCCCCCTTCTTGTACTCTTTAACTACATTCTTGGGGATGTGCACAAGCCTATCTGCCTGCACTGAAGAGTTGCTGCCACCATCCGGGCTGGATTTGCTCCTCAATTCCAGCTCCTTGAGCCCACACTCATGGTCTAATACCATCCTTTGTGACTCCATCTTGAGCCTCTCAAGCTCTATCTCATGTCTCCTATCTTACCTTATGTCCTCCCGCTCCTCTGGGGAAAAACCAGTGCTACCTGGCCTGGAGGGACCCCCCTCCCAACAGCACATCTTCCCTAGGAGTAGGCTCATCCGCCCCCCCACTAAGATCTCCAAACTGCTCGCTGGCACGTCTGGCTGCTACCCAGGCCCTCAGCGCCTTTTGTAGCTCCTCCTTCCTGGTGAGGCCTCTGACTGTGAACTTTAGGTTTTTACAAATAGCCTTCAACTTCTTGACGCTGTAGGCTTCCAACCTGTCCTCCTCAAAGGATGCAAGTGATGATGCTGCTGTGTCAGGTATGATGCAGTAGGAAATTAAAGTTTCAAAACAATAGAATCACAAAAATAGACCAAAAAACAAAACCAGTATGTGGCACGTTATGGTCTGCGATGTGGTAGAAGTGCACACCAGTCACTGTAATTCAAGTGCAAACACAGGTCCTATCCTCACCACTGACAACCAATGTTAGAAATGGGGGCTCTCTAGTTTGCAATGCTTTGCACCTTGTCCAAGTAGGGACCCTTCTTTCAAGTCAAGATAAGGGAGTTACACTCCTAAAATAACCCCTGCTCACCCCCTTGGTAGCTTGGCACGAGCAGTCAGGCTTATCTAAGAGGCAGTGTGTAAAGCATTTGCATATAACCAACAGTAATACACTGTAAGCACTACAAAAGGACACCACACCAGTTTAGAAAAATATCCAATATTTTTATATACTTAAGACAAGACCAAAAATGATAAAAATCGACAATACAGTACTTAGAAATCTTCCGTTATCAAAATAACCTTCAAAAACAGTTCCTTGAGGTCGATAGCTCCCTCTGGGGCTATCACGGCGTCGAGAACAAACAAATCCAAACAGTTCTAGCTGAACGCAGCATCGCGGGCCAGCTACGGTGTCAAGAAGACCCCCAAGACAGTACCTTTAGAAATGCAGGGCATCAGCAACCTCTCGTTGAGCTTCTGAAAGCACGGCGTCCGCAGGCATTGGTTCCGGAAGTCAGTGCAGGAGTCATCGGGCCCTTGAAGTCACACACGTTGCAGATCGAACTCCTCACAGTTGAAGTCAGGAGCGCTGGTGTCGGCGGGCTGCGATGCGACATGCAGCGGCGCGGCATGCAATGCCCTCAGGTCACGGTGCGAGCAGCGGCTCAATGGCAGATCAGATGGAGTCGTCGGTGAGACCAGGGTCACAGTGCGAAGTGATGCGGTGCTCATCGTGGTGCTGCCAGGTGCAAGCAGCAGCGTCATCATTGTCTGAAGCACTGTCGTCAGCTGATGAACTGGAGTCGATGGCGCCCGTGTCGGTAGGCTAAGGCTGCGGTGCGGGATGAGGGTAGTGCATTGTGTAACCTTACGAGCGGTGCCCTTGAACCACGGTGCAGGCAGTGGTGTCAATTTCGGCGTGGAGCGGTGTCGTCGGGGATACCAATACGGCAGCATGAAGTGAGGCGGTACAGGCTGCGGTGCCCACAGGTCGCGGTGTAAGCAGCGGCTCGGTGGCGGCATCAGCAGGGGTCATCAGTGAGACCAGGGACGCGGAGCGGCAGTGCCCTCTGCAGTGCCTTCAGGATGCGGTGTAGGCAGCGGCTTAGTAGATGGCGTCAGGTTGCTTTTTCTTCTGTTGCAGCACAAAACACACAGTCCCCAGTGCTGAGGGCAGAAGAACTCGACCTCTTTGTTGTTCCTGAGACTTCTTGACCAGGGGGCAAGCTCTACCTCAAACCCATGGAGAAACTCACAAAAATAGATTGCAGAAAGTTCAAGTCCAGTCCTTTCACTGCCCAAGTCAGAAGCAGCCACTGCAGGCCAACACAGCAAAGCACACAACAAAGTGGTAGTTTCTCCTCACAGCTTCTCCAGCTCTTCTTCTTGGCAGTCTTCTTGGTCCAAAAGAGTTCTAAAGTTCAGGGGTTTGGGCCCCACTTTTTATAGCCCAAATCCTTTGTCTCTCAGGAAGAGAGTGTCTGTGCCCAGCCAGAACCAGTTCTGCCCTCTCTGGTATGGCTTCCTGGCAGGAGGTGGAGACAGCATTGTCAGAGGCAGACCAGGCCCATTCAGGTGAAAGGAAATCTCCTCCCCCTACCCTAAATGCAGCCCAGGTCTATTCAGCCCTTTCCTGACCCACCTAGACTATCTGGTGCCATGGCTCCTCCCCAGCCCCTGTCATCCAAAACCCAGACAGGAAGGGCCCGATTCACAGAACTAACAAGACAAAATCCTAAACTTACTACCATTTTGGTATTCACAGAAGGCACTTACATATTTTGGTATTCACAGAAGGCACTTATTCATTTCGGTATTCACAGAAGTTAGGAGTCCTAACTTTAGGACTCCTAAATGCCTTCTGTGAATGCCGAAAGTCAAAAAGTTAGGATTTTTCTCAGTTTAGAAGTAGGAAAGTTAGGAGTCCTAACTTTAGGACCCCTAAACTGAGAAAAAACCTAACTTTAAGGCTTTTGGTATTCACAGAAGGAATTTAGAAGTCCTAAAGTTAGGAGTACTAACTTTACTACTCCTAAACTGAGAAAAATCCTAACTTTAAGACTTCCGGTATTCACAGAAGGCATTTAGGAGTCCTAAAATTAGGACTTCTTACTTCTGTGAATACCGAAATGAGTAAGTGCCTTCTGTGAATACCAACATGAGTAAGTGCCTTCTGTGAATACCAAAATGGTAGTAAGTTTAGGATATTGTCTTAAGTTAGTTCTGTGAATCGGGCCCTCAATCCACAAACCTAGCAGAGGTCTACTGGATGGCTGAGCAAGAAAATACCTACTTTCTAAAAGTGGTATTTTCAAACACAGAATGTAAAAATCACCTTCACTAAAGAAGCATCTTTAGATTCTGAGTTCAGGCATACTAAACATTATTTCTCTACCTAGTGCCCAGGGCCAGTTATGTTTATAAGATGTTATAGACAAACTCCCCATTCTGTCCTATGGGAACAGGTAGCCTTGCAATAGTGAACAACGAAATTGGCAGTAATTCACTATCAGAACATGCCACACACACCAGGGCATGCCCTACCTTTCACATACACTGCACCCTGCCCACAGGGGTACCTTGGGCCTACCTTAGGGGTGACTGACTGCAATGCAGGCCAGAGTTACATTTACAGGCTGCTTGTGTGGGTGGCACAATCCAGTGGTGCAGCTCACTAGCAGCATTTGAGTTACAGGCCCTGCCACGCTCAGTGCACTTTACTAGGGACTGACAAGTAAATCACATATGCCAATCATGGAAACACCAATCCATAAGACAATTTACAACAGGAGCACTTGCACTTTTACACTAAACAGCAGTATGAAAGTACCCAGAGACACTAAGCCAGCAAAGACAGAGTCAAAACCGGGAGGTCAGAAAGCAAAACTCAGGGGAAACACGCCAAAAGATGCCAAGTTTAACAGAGACTGCCAAGGGAAAAACTGGAAAATGAGGTCAAGGAAGCGGAGAAATTACTTAAAAAGATGAGATCACTTTGCACACTGAGATAAGTGATAGTTCTGCGGGTCAAATACATTTGGTGCTCACTAAGAGATCAGAAAGGGTACTTTTGAGATTAAAACAGAGTGTCTTTGGAAGGGCTACTACAACCATCAATACATTTTTGGCAACATAGACTAGGGACTTATAGGTAAGTTTAAATATTCCAATCAGGGTTTTAATCTGTTCAACAAGTTTTTCAGAGCCAGACTACATGCACTGGAGCCTAATTAGCAGTGTCCAAGTGTGGAGAGCCCAGAAACCAACAGCACCATGTAAGAAAATGGGGTGATCATGCAAAAAGAGGCATTTTCTTACAAAACTGTTTTAGGAGACACATGTTTTTACTGCTCTTGATAAAGTATTATTATCAATCAATCAATCAATCAGGGTTCTTGTAGAGTGTGGCTAATCACCCATAAGGTTACCAAAACTGAGGTGTCCACCTGAGGCCTGTTCAACATATAGACTAATTTCTTTGCTGACTTGTGACCCCATGAGTTTAATGAAAATCCCGCTTAACTGTTTGGGGGACCTTATGCCATTCCTTCTCCATTCAAAGTAGTCAGGCTTTGTTAAGCAAAGAAAATATTTTGGTAATGTCCAGAGAATCTTACACTTAGTGGAGAAAGCGCACATAAGGAAGATGCCAATTATTAGCCTGTCTTTTGATGTTGAAAAAACATTTGATAGGGTGTACCGGACCCACTGATGTTGTGTCTTAAATAGGATAGGGCTCTGGCAGATAATGAAAGCCACATAGGAGTTAGCTGTCACCATTATCCAGGTTGGTGGTGAATGAAGAAAGGTCATAAGCTAAATTGCTCTGAAGGGGTATACAACACAGGTTACAGCTGTCTCCACTCCTCTTTGCTCCTGCAATGGAACTGTTAACCGTTGAAGATTAGGGTTGAGGTGTGTATTAGAGCATATGCAATTTGGGGCAGAGCAACATTGGATTAATCTATTTGCAGATGATATTCTATTGACTCTAAGGTATCGTAAAAAGATCTATACCTAGGGTCTTACAAATCTTGAAATCCGATTAATAGGTTTCAGGATTTAAAGTGGCTCTGGATAAATTTAAACTATTGTGTGTTGGATCGGAATGGGAAATAAAGGAATGGGTGGAAAATTAGGTCCTATTTTGATGACTTAAGGATTAATAATTTAGGTATTTATATTACACCTACAATAAGTGGACTATACAAGGCTAACTACTCTAATATAATTTTCAAGCCTTACCCATATCAATAGCTCAAAAAAAGATTTCTCTTTATTGCAGTCAGCATGTGATGCTTATATATAGAGAAATAAGAAACCTAGGTTGTCCAGCATGCTGTTGAGAGCTCATAGATATTTGGATGGGCTAGTTATACCAGATTTAGTAAGATATTATCAGACAGCCTAACTAAGTCAAGTTGATGTAACAGACAAGCATTAGGTTCATTTGGAATCAGCATGTATGGGTAGGACACTCTGGGACCTGGTCTGGCTTGCTAAAAACTCAACACATGGTGTAGTGTATGTATCCTCTGTGATCCAGATGTGAGGTTTGGGACACTGTAACTAAGTGCTCACAGTTGACCACTTTTCCCTTGGATTATTCACCACTGTTCTACAATCCTGAATATATACCTGCTTTGAAGGGTGATTTGTTCCACAAGTGGAAAGATGGAGATTGCAGGACGGTAAGAGATTTATTTTTTGCATGAAAGTGTTCATTAGATAAATATGGAGGTTACGGTATTATCAATTGAGACATTGGACATTATCCCTAGAAAATAGGTTAAAAGGAACAAAGGACTTGATCAGTGATGGCCATGGTACGGCTAACATGAAACAATCTGGAAACAGTTAATGGACTATCTGAAAGGTGGGTCTCAAACGCTTATTTGTCCTAGGATCTGAGGTTACTTCACTTACTCTGGGATTCTGAACATACATCATAATAATTCATTTTATGGTCCCATTATGTTTTTCATGTGAACCCTCATGCCTGCTAGAATATGGTGATTTAACAGGTAACAACAAGGATCTCTGAACAGAGAATTTATTTCTCAGGGGGTTGCTTCAGAGGATAAATGATTTTGTGTCATGGTAAAAGCAAATTATGTTAATCGGGTTTCGGGAATATTGTGCTATATTGTACTAAAATCAATAAAAAGTTGGAAAAAGAAAATCCAAAGTCTGTTTTCACCACACAGTTTGACTTTCAGAATACTTCTCTGTAATTCCAGTGTTCTTCAAAACAACTCCATAGGGAAGCAACAGTTATTTGCAAAGTGAATCCTAGATGGTAGTCCCTGCCGTAATGTAGTGCCACAATTGCCTGGCAAATATGTTGGGGGCCACTAGGAAAATTATACGCCAAAATGCAAGATGGCTGCTCCATCTCCAAACAACGTGGAAATTCATGGCCTGCTAGAAAATATAATTTGCTGGGTGGTGCCATGTAGTGCGTTCTGCATGCTTGCAGAGCTTCTCTTCAGACAGCACCAACACTGCAAAGACTACCAGCCTTTTCCTGTGTCAGATGGATTTAGTGAGAGTAGGTTTGGAGTATTGCCTCCCCAAGCTCACCAAGACCTAAAGGACAAGCTATACATCTTCTGCTTCCAGGAAAAATTGTCAAAGAAATGCAGGAACATTTTTAGGAAGGACAAAAGTCTTAGATTTCAAAGCTGCACACACACATATGCAGCTACATGTCCATAAATATAGATTATGCATATTACCAAATATGGAAATGATTACCAAAAGTGCAGCTACACATGCTAATTTGTTTTATCCCACCACACCCCACCAAATTATGAATCATATTCAACCCTTTCTCACTACAGGCTTAGGGTCTGATTTTGAGTCTGTCAAATGCGATACTCTTTCAAAACATGACAAATATACTATCTGCTGTATTACAAATGCTATAGGATATAATGCACTTGTAATGTGCTAGACTAGACAGCAACCACATTTACAATAGAACATCCCATCAGCCAAACTTTAACTCAGGCCCTTAGTTCTGCACTTGACAGTTGTAAATACCAGTCACAACCAGGGTAGCTAATTGACTTAGAAATATTTGTGAGTAACGAAAATCACACATTTGTGGGAGTTTCCATCCTGCAATACCCACTTCCTACCTCTGAGTAGAGATTTTTCTCTCACATAATGCTACACCATCTAGGTGTAATATAACGTTTAAATAAATGGATTTATTAGTATAAATTGACTTTTTGTGAATTGCAAGTGCACTTGCAAATTCCATTGAATGCAGGTGCATAAAGCTGAACTTAGGTGCTAAAATAGTTTTTTTGAATTGGACCCTTAAGGTTTTCATTGAAAATGAAAAACTTGACTCTACAGTTCATGAAGTTCATCTAATCAAGCATGTTTCATTAAAGATTAAACATAGTAAACACACTAAATTCTAGAGGAGACAGATCTGGTTGTGGCATTACAAATGTATGGGCTAGGAGAATCTTCATAATTAGGATCCTGATTTCATCTAGACCTCATTTCCTTTCTCTTCCTGGTTCTGCTTGTTCAAATCCCTTATGGTAGAGTTCCTCTTGTTGGAATTCCTTATGATTTTTCCTTTCTTGTGTATTCACATGAGTATATTTGGGGCCTGATTTAGACTTTGGCAGAGAGGGCCCTCTCTTGCAAAGGCAAGGATGTGGCCTGATAACTAGAGCGGTCGACCTCGAAGCTTGGGAACCGGGTTAGAGTCTCGGCAAAGAGACTCAACATTCTGTGATTCTGGGCAAATCACTTAATCTCCCCTTGCCCAAAAAAAGTGAATGTGTCCATCTGTGCTCATCTAATGCGCTCTGATATCGTCCGGTCAATTTTGCGCTATATAAAACTCAGATTTATTTTTTAAAAAAAGCAAAGCTCCGCTTGCCTCATGTAGTGTGCGCATACCTCAGTATGTAGGCGGCGGAGGCTACTCCGTCTCTGCAGCTGACATACAGCTTTGATAGCCCGACGGATTAAGGGCTGTTAGAGGTTTGCCCATGTGTCCTTCCGCCCTCTTTAAAGTGGGCAATTACATGGCAAGTTTTTGCTTTCACATACCACGATTCAAAATGAGGAAGTATGTGAAAGCAAAAACATTTAAATGACCCCTGTGTCATTGGAGAGAAATCCCATTTTGAGGTGATCATTTTTAGGTCGAGCCTGTAACAACGCATGAGCTGTTCTGGTGAAGACTTTATGTAAGGGCTTTTTGAAATTCACCTCACGCTCGCGCACACTCGGGCGTGTGCTTTTTGTTTTGTCCCCGGCTATTGGCGTTTGTGTGTGTCTTTTTACCAAAGACAGTACGCAATTGGTCAAAAGCGGGAGCATTGCTCCGCCCATGGCCTATTGGTTGCTGTTACCCGCACAGGCGCCATGTGTTTTGAAATATCGTGCACAGATGCGTGCACGATAATTCAAAACACATGTCTCGGTGTGGCGCGTGCGCACGCACCACTCTTCTATTCTACCTTCTCAGCCATGCCGTGTCGGGGAAGGTAATGAGCCGCATAGGCCCGAAAACATATTTTCTATTTAGTTGTAAATGTTATGTTGTGTTTGCTGGGTGATTTGTAAGAGCTGCTTTGTTTGCATGTAAAAAGTGTTTGCTACAACACCGAGGGGAACCTTGAAATTTCTTGCGGGCAAGATTAACTTGATGGCAGCGAGCACAACCCCCTCTTATGTGCTTTCACATGCAATCTTCTTTGACATGCGCTGGGCATTCCTCGGGTGAATCACGCCGCGTGTACATCCAGTTTCCCCACCCCTTCCCTGCTTTTAAACACTACGCTTAACCCCTTCGATGCTGCGCAGATTCCGCCGCTGTGCTGACGGAATCTTGCGCGGGCGTGGTCATGACGGAATGGTTCCGTCATGAGCACAGCTCAACCGTGGGTCATGACGGAACCATTCCGTCATGAGCACCGAAGGGGTTAAAAAATCCCGGGGCCCGTGGATGCTTTTGCAGCTTTTATTAGATTCGGATGGGAAACCTGAGTGGTTCTGTCCTTGCTTATGAAACGTGACTACCTTCTCAGCCATGCCGTGTCGGGGAAGGTAATGAGCCGCAGAGCCCCGAAAACATATTTTCTATTTAGTTGTAAATGTTACGTATTGTTTGTTGGGTGATTTGTAAGAGTTTCTTTGTTTGGATGTAAAAAGTGTTTGCTACAACACCGAGGGGAACCTTGAAATGTCTTGCGGGCAAGATTAACTAGATGGCAGTGAGCACAACCCCCTTGTACATGCTTTCACATGTAATCTTCTTTGACATGCGCTGGGCATTCCTCGGGTGAATCACGCCGCGTATACATCCAGCTTCCCCGCCCCTTCCGTGCTTTTAAACCCGAAGCTTTGAAAATCCTGGGGCCCGTAGATGCTTTTGCAGCTTTTATTAGATTCGATGGGAAACCTGAGCGGTTCTGTCCTTGCTTATGAACCGTGACATCTGTGCATTACTCGGGTACAGACCCGGGGGGTCAGCACATCGCAGAAGATGTTTAGCTGGCATCCTTTGCCAACATATTCAGTGTGCAGCAATCTCCTTTCCATACTGTTTATCACAAGTGAAAAAGTGCTGACCCGAGCCTCTTTTATGCAAAAAAAATGTGTCTTCTCTAAAACACTTTTTTCAGTTCATGAAAAAGTTTAGTATGATGTACAATTGGATCACTTGCCCGATTAGTAAAGTTCTCCTTTTAAGGTCTTTGTGGATGTTAATACGTGGATTAAAATTAAATACATTTGCCTATAGTACTTTTGCATGACAATGAAGGAAATTATACACTGGGCATTTAAACACTGATAACTAAACACTTACAAGATACCAAAGGCGAGACATATTGGCTATGCCAATGCTTGTTCTTTTTTATTTTCAAAAACAAAATCCTGTTTTGGTATTAGGGGCCCATTAAGAGTTTGGCAGAGAGGGTATCTATTTATGTTTGATTTCTAAAGAAGAGTACTAATTGCTGAGGTGAGATGCCAAACTACATGATACATTGAATTGGCTGAATGAGCCTTATACGTTCCTTGGAGAACAGTGCTTCTGTGTGCTTTTGTCTTAATCCCAGTTTAAAAGATAATTAATAAATAAGCTCAAACCAAAGGAAATGATGGACGGAGTGTTGAACATAGCAAGCACTCGCCCCCAGTTAACTGATCTGGGTTTAATCCATCACCGTTCTTTAGCCCACCATGCCACCCCAGTTCAGACATGGCCATATGCAAATCAGTCTGACCCTGTGCCTCATGGGAACAGTCCAGCCCGAACTGCCAAGCCATGTATTCCCTGGACCGGAAACCAGCTTCCTAGGTCCGGTTTCTGGCATTTCAGCCGTCTTCAGCCAGGCTTGCTTGAATCCAGTGGCAAAGTGAGCAAGGGACTCACGTCTGAGCATACCCTGCCAACTTATGGCGAACAAAGCAAAAACCAAAGGAAATGATGGACGGAGTGTTGAACATTGCAAGCACTCGCCCCCAGTCAACTGATCTGGGTTTAATCCATCACCGTTCTTTAGCCCACTCTGCCACCCCAGTTCAGACATGGCCATATGCAAATCAGTCTGACCCTGTGCCTCATGGGAACAGTCCAGCCCGAACTGCCAAGCCATGTCTTCCCTGGACCGGAAACCAGCTTCCTAGGACCGGTTTCTGGCATTTCAGCCGTCTTCAGCCAGGCTTGCTTGAATCCAGTGGCAAAGTGAGCAAGGGACTCACGTCTGAGCATACCCTGCCAACTTATGGCGAACAAAGCAAAAACCAAAGGAAATGATGGACAGAGTGTTGAACATTGCAAGCACTCGCCCCCAATCAACTGATCTGGGTTTAATCCATCACCGTTCTTTAGCCCACTCTGCCACCCCAGTTCAGACATGGCCATATGCAAATCAGTCTGACCCTGTGCCTCATGGGGACAGTCCAGCCCGAACTGCCAAGCCATGTCTTCCCTGGACCGGAAACCAGCTTCCTAGGACCGGTTTCTGGCATTTCAGCCGTCTTCAGGCAGGCTTGCTTGAATCCAGTGGCAAAGTGAGAAAGGGACTCACGTCTGAGCATACCCTGCCAACTTATGGCGAACAAAGCAAAAACCAAAGGAAATGATGGACGGAGTGTTGAACATTGCAAGCACTCGCCCCCAGTCAACTGATCTGGGTTTAATCCATCACCGTTCTTTAGCCCACTCTGCCACCCCAGTTCAGACATGGCCATATGCAAATCAGTCTGACCCTGTGCCTCATGGGAACAGTCCAGCCCGAACCGCCAAGCCATGTCTTCCCTGGACCGGAAACCAGCTTCCTAGGACCGTTTTCTGGCATTTCAGCCGTCTTCAGCCAGGCTTGCTTGAATCCAGTGGCAAAGTGAGCAAGGGACTCACGTCTGAGCATACCCTGCCAACTTATGGTGAACAAAGCAAAAACCAAAGGAAATGATGGACGGAGTGTTGAACATTGCAAGCACTCGCCCCCAGTCAACTGATCTGGGTTTAATCCATCACCGTTCTTTAGCCCACTCTGCCACCCCAGTTCAGACATGGCCATATGCAAATCAGTCTGACCCTGTGCGTCATGGGAACAGTCCAGCCCGAACTGCCAAAATTATACACTGGGCATTTAAACACTGATAACTAAACACTTACAAGATACCAAAGGCGAGACCTATTTGCTATGTCAATGCTTGTTCTTTTTTATTTCCAAAAACAAAATCCTGTTTTGGTATTAGGGGCCCATTAAGAGTTTGGCAGAGAGGGTATCTATTTATATTTGATTTCTAAAGAAGAGTACTAATTGCTGAGGTGAGATGCCAGACTACATGATACGTTGAATTGGCTGAATGAGTCTTATACGTTCCTTGGAGAACAGTGCTGCTGTGTGCTTTTGTCTTAATCCCAGTTTAACAGAATGATAATTAATAAATAGGCTCAACAGTAGCTAGAAGAGGTGAGATTACACTATCTGCAACATTTATCCTTTCTAAAAGATACATTGATGAACAATCTAAATCAAGACATTGATTACCCAATCCAGATGATTGCCTAGACATAGCTGCGGTTCAATTGCCATTTGTATTTTTTTGCATTTTTTGTATTTTGTAAAGCGCAACATTCATCCTGACGGATATCACGGCGCTGTCTAGCGGAACGTGTAGTAGGTTATGTTGGGGGCCTTCAGCTGCTCACACTTATGTCATCGGAAAAGGCTGGGTTTTTAGCTTTTTCCTGAACGTTACATAGTTCTCAGTAAGACGCAGGTCCAAAGGTAAATCATTCCAGTGTTTAGCCACCAGGTATGAGAATGATCGGCCGCCTGTTGTGACTTTCTGTATACGCTTGGGCCTAGCTAATGCTTGGTGCCGTGATCTTAGGCACCTTGTAGGGATGTAGAATTCGATTTTATTCTGAAGAATTCTAGATCCAACGTTATGCAGTGCTTTGTGCGCATGACTCAGCAGTTTGAATCTTGCTCTTTGGCGCATAGGTAGCCAGTGGAGCTGTCTCATGCACGCAGACGTAGAGCTAAATCTGCCTTTATTGCACACAAGCTTAGCAGCTGCATTTTGTAGTACTTGTAAGCGTGAGAAAAGGTAGTCTGCCATGCCTATGTACAGTGCATTACCGTAGTCTAATCTGCTAGTGAGTAATGCCTGTGTAACCGTCCTTCTACATTCTAGGGGGATACATGGAAAAAAACGTCTTAGGAGTTTTAGGATAGCAAAACCTCTTCCACACAGAACCCGCACATGATCCTGCATGGACAGGGAATTGTCGATGGTTATACCCAGGTCTTTTGCGCAATATTTGGGCGCTGGGGCATCTCCCAAGGATTATGGCCACCATGTAGGGTCCCAAATTAGATTAGCTCCAGCGAAAAGCAGTATCTCCGATTTCCCTGCATTTAGCTTAAGACAGTGTTCGGTCATCCATATTGCCATCTCTGAGAGGCAGTTGTTTAACTTGACCCTGGTATCCTCATGCCTTTCTTCTATGTTTATCATCAGCTGTGTGTCATCTGCATAGGAGCAGATGCTGAGGCCCCATTTCCTACTTATCGATGCCAAGGATGATACGTAGGCATTAAAAAGTGTTGGGCTCAAGGAGGCTCCTTGGGGAACACCACAGCTGATGTTTTTTGGTTTCGAGGATAACTGGCCCATTTGTACCATCTGGGTTCTGTTCCTCAGAAAGGAGTTGAGCCACCGGAGAGCTTTAGCGTGAATACCCTTTTCATGGAGAATTTTCAACAAAAGGTCATGTGAGACCGTGTCTAACGCCGCCGACAGGTCCAATAAGATCAGGGCAACAGCTTTTCCTTGATCCGTCAATGATCTTATGTCGTCAAGGACGGCTAGGAGAATGGCCTCTGTACTGTTGGTGGCTCTAAAGCAAGTTTGAGAGCAGTCTAGGAGTTTGTTAACCTCCAAGTAGTTGGCCAGTTGTCTGTTTACCAGTTTTTCTAAGACCTTGGAAAGGTATGGGAGCTGGGAGATGGGCCGATAGTTTTCTGGATTGTGAACATTTGTTCCGGCTTTCTTCAGCAGGGGAGTCACTACAGCCTGTTTCCATACTTCTGGAAATACTGCTGTATCCAGTGATCTGTTAAGAAGGTGAGTGACATAAGGGCATATTATCGGAGTGATCTGGGAGAATATGAAGTGGGGGCATGGATCGAGGGGGGATCCTGATTTTACTTCCAACATGGTTCTTTCGACCTCTAGTTCTGTAAGAGGGGCAACATTCAAATAGTTAGGACTGGATTGCATTTGGAGGCTGCTCCTACATGAAAGTAGAGACATAAAGGGAAAAGGGGACCAAAAGTATAGCAAACTTTCATTTGTCCATAGGAGGAACTCCAAAGTCAGTGGAGATACAATGTCATATTGGGGGGATAAAAATGCTGATGAGATTGCAGACATGTATAGTGAAATGAAAGCCATTTACCTAGAAATAAAAGAAGGAAGCTTCAGAACTATTGATAAGAAAATTAACACTCTCTTCATAAGGTTAGATCACATAACGGGAGACCTGGTCAAAAAGGAGCCCCCGAATTGACATGGCAGAATGCCGCATATCAGACTTGGAAGATGGGACTACAGCCTCAATAAGATTATGCTACACATGGAGAAGGGTTTATTACTTATAAAGACTAAGGGCCTGATTTAGATGTTAGTGGATCCGGTCCCGCTGTCGCTTTTTTGACAGTCGTCCCACACTTCTACTTGGCGGTCTGCCCACTTAATTTAGAAGTTGGCAGGTCTATGGAGGGAAGATCATTGGAGTCCCACCGCCTCCACCAGGATTTTGCTCCAGCGTAGACGGCGTCAGAGGCATATGCGGCTGTCGGAGGGAGTCCCACCAAGAATACTGCCAAGCCGATTATGATGTGCCTTTCAGTCAAGGCAACTGTGGCAGGAAAACCTCCAAACTCAGGATGGCGTAAACAAATAAAAAGAGGTGAAAACATCACTACTTTAGGGCTTCTACTTTTGATTCTGTCTTTAACCGCATTCTCCAGGTCCTTCCTGTGCTGCTGCAACTTCAACATGACGCTCAGCAACCCTGTTGTCTCCGGAATCTATGATAGGCTTGTGTGTCACTTGTCTCCCTATCAATTGTGTGTTAACATTTGCTATCGCCGTGTGTATTTTTACATTGCACTCACATGCAATTTCTTATGTGTCATGCATAAGTGTTCATCTTACAACTTATGATGGTAAAATAAACACACCTCTATTTACACATAAAAAATATTTTTTGGGTGGCGGGGGTGTGAGTTTTGTCCTTGTGGTGACTGTGGGTGGTCATACAATAGTGTGCATGTTGTTGGTGAGCAATGCTATATGTAACATAAATGGCATTACACTTTACCTACATATACATATTGTCAGAATCCCAACATATATGTGTAGTAAGATAATAATGAGTAGTACTTACCTGTCTCCACCCATCATGACTTCACTCTGCTGCCAGCACAATGGAAACATCTAAATCAGTTTGGCACAAACCCGCCGACCTGGCGGCAACAGAGTACTACTAGCCGCAGTGGCAAAGACCTGTCTATGGTCACAACATCTAAATATGGCAGATGGACAGCTGTCCGCTCGACAGAGTACTTGAAACCGCTGCCGCAAAGGGACAACTGTAGTACTGCCAAGATCTAAATCAGGCCCTAAGAATGAGGATCTTGCGGTGAAGTAATGCTGAAAAAACATTAGAAATATTGGCTTACCAGAAACTGTTGGCATGGGAAAGCCTGAAATCTCTGAGGCATTACATGCTGACCTGTTGAGGTGATCCCACCTTGGTGTTTATATGTTTACAAGCGAACATGCACACTGTGCGCTGGTTTCAAGACCTCCTCCAGGTAGTACAACTCCTAGCCCTATCATTGCAAGGTTTTTGTATTATGTAGGTCGTGATACTACACTTAGACTTGACAGGGACAAAGAGTGCCTAGAATATCATGGTACTAAAAAATGATTGAACTGACGCACTCCGTGGTATACAATGTACTCCGGTCAAAAAGGTTGGTGGTGCTAGTTGGTGAATCCTTCTGAGTGCGAGGATAATGATATAAGCAAAAAAAGTGCACTGACCTCAATAGTGTGGGGCGTCCCCAACCATCACTCGAATAAAGGTCAATCTGTTAGTCCTCTTGATATATTTTTTCAAATGTTTATTGAAATTTTAAGTGAATCTTTGCAATATCTTTTGTTATTCCATCATAACAGAAGTTACAATTTCTCAAATTAAAGCTGTTCCAATATATCTTTTAAATATGCCCATGTGCCCAATGCATTATGGGCGACAGCCCTTCATCAGGGGCTCAATATCTGTGAAATTGAAGAAACTGGGTATCAGTACAATAAATGACAGCGTCTATCAGCTGTTGATGCACAAAAGTGGTTAAATGCGTGAAAGTAAAGGCATGCCATACATGTCAAAGGTGTGCATGATGTGAGAATTCTGAGATAGTGATAAGTCACCAAGAGTAATATAAGGCAAGATGAAGACCGGTGAACCAAACATACCGGACGTTACAATGTGAAAAGAGAACCGGTGGTACAACATTTTAAAATGCGAACGAAAAACTCTAGGAAAATATTCCTGTGACCATACATTTGTGTACCGAAAATTTTAAAAGTGACAAATAAGTGCCAACAGTTATGATGTGCAAAAAAGAACTAGGGGTACAAGGTTATTACAATAAAAAAGTGCAAACGAGAAACTGTAGAAAAACACTCATGTGACAATACGTTAGTATAAACTAAACGCGTGTCGACAAGATCACTGGCAGTAAAACTCAAAAATAGAACGGCGAGTTACACTCGAGTGGTACATTACTGATGAGGACACTCACCCATGTAATGTGTCGCAAACGTGTAAACAAACAGTCTCCAATCTGAAGTGAACACCTGTATTTGCGCGTATCGTGTTTAAAAGTGTGAGGTAACCCGGAAGTGAAACGTGGACATTGTGAAAGAGAGAAAACAGACTCATCGGATACCTGATCCAGATACTAAGGGTGCAAGAAGTGGTAAAGAAAACAGACCTTTGATGAAATTGTCGACAATACTTGAAATATATACTAAAATGTGTCAGAACAGTGCCAATGGTGTATAAAATAGAAAAAACGAATTAACCGTAGAATTGGGAAACCATCCAAAATATGAAAAGGAACCCCTTAGAGTCCACATGAAACCAGCAATAATAATACTGTGACAAACATTATAAATGACAATGCAAGAATGATGGCAGGTTGAAATAAGTAAAGTTAATGATTATAGAAAGCAACTAAAGTCCATACGTCCATTCAATCCCCTGGGATTAACAGTGTCCATGTAATTAATCCAGAATGTTTCTCTTTGTAAGAGAAATTGGGTATTGTCTCGGCCTTGTAGAACAGGTACTTGCTCAAGAACTAGGAATCTTAGCTGACTTATGTTATGTTACATGGAATTAAAATGCACTGCTACCGTGGATTTAGAAATTTGTGTGCGGATGTTACTCTTGAATTCAATTAAGCGGATTCTGAGTTTTGGTCCTGTTTTGCCAACATAGGCTAAACCACAGGGGCATTTTAATAAATGAACAATGTTTGAACTATTACATGTGGCAGTCACCTTGAGTTTGATCAGAGTTCCTTGATTGTGATGCCGAGTGGTATTACCCTTAATGATGGAATTACAGTTTCAACAATTCATGCACGGTATGGTCCCCCGGAATGGTTTCTTATTGGTGTCTGTGTTTTTTTTTAGAATTTGCTTTAAATTCTTTGTCCTCAGATACGCAAACGTAGGTTGTGTTTCAAAGATTCCTCTGAATTCAGCTTCCGTACTTAACATAAGCCAACATTTCAATAAAGTTCTTTTAATTTGGAAACTCTGTGTGGCGAATTTAGATACGAATACAAATCAGTTTTCTTTGTTTCGTGGTTTTGAAGTGGCCAATAAACTCTCACGAGTGCTGTTGTCAACTTTGGTGATGGCAGTCTGTAGAATTGCCTCAGGGTAACCTCTTTCTCTGAATTTGTTAATACAATTTATCACACTTTCTTTGTATAAGTCTTCAGTAGAAGAAATGCGTTTTAGTCTAAGAAGTTGAGAGTATGGGAGATGCTTTTTAATTGAAGGTTGGTGAAAACTGTGAAAGTGAAGGAGATTATTGTGATCCGATGGTTTTGTGTATTCACTAGTTATGTTTTCCCTATTGACCAAGGTCACACAGGTATCCAAAAATGTGATTTGTTCGGTATTTATGGAAGATGTAAACTCGATTCTTTCATTCACCCGATTGAGATCATCAATTGCTTGCAAAATATCAGCCTAAGTCCCATTCCACAATATAAAGATGTCATCTATGTACAGCTTGTATAGGATGAGGTTTTTTCTCCATACTTCTTGATTAAGAATGTGATCCAGTTCGAATCGATACATAAAGCGGTTCGCATACGCCGGTGCAGCGTTTTCCCATCGATGTTCCAGAGGACTGGATGTAATTGAAGTCTTGCCATTTAAAATAACTGTGGAATAAAGTGAAATGTAGAAGTTCCATAATGAAGACTTTCAGTCTCTCCTCTTTATCAAGATCAACAAAGAAAGATTCCACTGCAGCGATACCTAAATTATGTGGAATGGAGGTATACAATGATTTAACATCTATGGTACGCAGAATGGTGGTTTGGGTTATTTGTGTTTTTTACTGTTTCCAAAATGTGCAAAAATTCTGTAGTGTCTTTAATGTAAGTAGTCATATTTTGAACAAGAGGTTGCAAATGTTTATCCAAATATTTACCAACTGGTTCATGTATAGAATTGATGGTGCAAACTATTGGTCGGAAAGGAGGTTTAGTGGCATGATTATGAATCGTAGGAATCATGTAGATATAAGGAATAGATGGGTTGTTTTTAAGCAGGTACATGTTTTCTTCTCTCCCAATCGCATCTTGTTGCATGGCCTCATCGATAATCTTGGTAAGCACCTTGGTAAACTCAGTGGTAGGGTCAAAGGACAATTTCATATACGTGGTTTCGTCTTCTACGTGAGCTTGAACATTCTCCATGTAGAAACCAGTATCCATGATGACCATGGCTCCCCCCTTGTCTGCTTGACTGATGGTTATCTCAGTGTTAGAGGCAATTTGTTCCAGGATTTTTCTTTTTGGGTAATGTTTGAAGTTTTTGTACAAGTGTGTTTAAAAATGATACATAGATCTTTTTGTTAGTTTTCGAACTAGGTTTTTCTTCCTACGACATTGGTGAAATAATGTTTTAATCTCAAGGATCGCATGAATTTGTATAAGCAAATCTCAGTTTCCAACATGTTTGAACTGTAGGTAGGTACTGTTGCTGGGATTCTGCACATATACAGAACTATGCATAGGAAACCAGGACCTCGGTGTATTATGGTGTACCAAAAAACACACCTCAGTGCCCAGAACCCCTATCCTGCTAGCTATAGTATCCCATTCATTCTCCGTACTACAGCGGAGCTACCAATGATTGGATATTCTAGACCATGCGACTCAGGGCCTCTCAGAATTCGTAGGAACAAGACACTCTTTCGCTTAGATACTCATAATTGTTCACAATGTGAGTAACCAGAGACACTGTATAGTTTAAAAATGTTTATTACAACTAACATGCTCTGTAATGCAGTACAAATTCTAACATTAGCAAAGAAATGCATAAAAACAATATAATCAGCATGGTTACAATTCCATATAATACGAATGGGGATAGCATATTATAATGACAGTGGATGAAGCCTTATAGCGCTTTACCACCCTCCCCTTGCTACAAGCTTTGTTTATTATATCAGTGAAAGACCTCTGGGCTTGAACAGCGGAACCCCCTACCTCAAGTCTTAGATGATAGGATGTACATCTCCGGACAAGCACAGATCTTCCTCTGAAAAGGTTTTCTTCAAAGTCTCTCAACACGCACCCGTGACATATTAAAAACACCCGAAAAGTCAGTAGCGCAGCTGTGTTTCATGCTATGTCTATATGTGTGTGGGAGAGACCAAAGCCGATTAACCAGTGAAGTTGTTTTCTGTCCTTGAACACGGTGTACAGACTAGAGCACAAAGCACAGCCGAAATGGTGAAAGGCAGACAGTTTCCATGTGAATCGGCACAAACAAGAGTGTTTACGGGAACCAAGGCATGTAGTGTCATGTGCATAAGCGGCAAGATGGCAGTGATGCAGAGCACAAACTAATGCTAACTTAGCAACGTCCGCTGGCACCCCCAAACCCTCACGACACCCTCCCCTTGGGCAGTCCTACGCACAGTGATCGAAGCAGAACACAGAGTTCCAAAATTTTGAGCAACAGGAGCTTATGCGACCCGGAAGCGAAGAATGTCAATAGGGTGAGAAATATGGTAAAGTTCTGTTCGTTTAAATAAAATATCCTTCTGGTAGGTGATTAAAAAAGGAATAGAAAGGGAGAGAGAAAAAAATATTAAAAAAATGTCTGGGTGGCCTGGTCTTATCAATCCATCAGCGTGTAAGTGCAAAAAAAGGCGACAGCTTCCAACAGGAAATCATTGTCATCGTCCAAAAATGTAGACGTCATCCAGTTTAGTAATTTAAAGGAGCAAACATGCTAATTAATGATGGGTGCTTCCAGCACCAACGGTGGGCAACTTGCGTGGTACTCTATGTAACTTTGTTGCAGGAAATCACATGCTGCTGCACCGATGTCCCACTGAGCTAGTACTCCTAGCGCAGCAGCACATGCCATCAAACCCATACCGGAACAGTCCTGCTCATGAGACACTAGTGGGCTCATCAGTAAGGCAAAGTCCGGGACAGGAGACGCTGTATTTGTGAGGCAGAGATCCAAAGCCCATTGAAAAGGACATTCCAAGCAGGAGAAAACTGGTTGCAAGCAAGTGTACCATGGAAATCGGAAAGACAGATTATAAGCCACGCTTAGGGTGGCCAGTGGCAAGGTACCATAGCACTGAAGCATGCGGCTACAAAGCAGCTGTAGCTGGACGGGTTGTGAACGACCACAAGAGGGGCAGCCATTTCTGAGCAGGTAAATCAACAGGAAAAACCCAGCAGCAAAAGCCAGTATTAGCGGCAACCCGCCGAAGACGCTGGAAAAAATAGAATGAATAAAAGCCGGGATCACACCAAAAAAAGTTTGAAAAGATGTTACAAGGCCAGAGCCCTCAGTTTAAAGAAAATGAGCCAGCCCCGTTGTATGAGAAGCATTGAAGATAGAATGAATTAGAACACCAAAATGTTGTGGGAGGTCAGTGTTTAAAAGTGCTTGAACTTCTGTTCTTGTATTAGCCACCTGCAGGACATAGGTCTCATGGGCAGAAGTGAGAGAAACTTCTTTCTGGGACAATAAAGCTCTTATTCAGCTCAGCTTGTCGAACTCTGCCTTCAAGGTCGGAATGGAAGGCCAAATTGAGATATCGGGACTTCCACGAGGTGGAGGAAACAGCACATTTTTGCAGCAAACTACACGTTGTGTCATAGTCACAATGTATGGTATGCCTATTAACAGAACACAGCATTTTTCATTATTCAAAAGTAAATACCTACAGTTAGACAACAGTGTGAATGTTGGTTTAATCGAGGGGACGGGCTTTCCCTTTAAAATGCACGCTAAATTAGGCGCCTCTAAATTACAGGCGCCGTGCAATTGTATATTTTTGCACACAAGGGAGTGTCCAATGGAAGAATCACAAGATTCACCAGTCAGATACACCTCTGTGTCATCACGCAAACATCGTGAATGGGAGTGACCAAACTTCATGAAGGAACGAGTTTCCTAATGGTTCATAGGGACCTAGGGGAAAATGTTTCATGCATGATGTAAATTTAAATAAGGAGAACAGCAGTTTTATAACCCCATGAACGAGCCAAACAGCTGAGTTTTTTTCCGCTACAGAGAATGGTAAAGGGTCTAATTTTTCTATTTGTAAAAGGGTATAGGTTGCATCTTTCATGGACATGGACTGTTGTCTGTCAGTCAAATTAAATGGTAAAAACAAAGATGACGAGTTTACATAGTCCCATGGCATGCGACCCATTTTAAGCGTTTGCAAGGTCCATGCTAACTGCATAATAGAGCGCAATTGGTTCTGACCATGATATAACACAGATACATCATCCTGTACAATATCATTAACAGAAAAAACAATATTGTCCAATGTGTACATCCTGGAAGAAAGGGTATTAATACTGTTATCTACCACAGCAAGAACGTTTTCAAGATTAGCTTGGTCGATAGCCCTTAAACGTGAAGCGGCTTCAATTTGAGACAATTTCCAAATTTCATTATAAACTGTGTATATCCATCGTTTAGGCCTTGGGCCTATCGGGCCTTTTATGAAATCTGATAAATCCACATCATCTGATAACATTGACAAATGCTGCTTAACAGACGACAAGGTAGAGTGTTGCAACCAATTTTGACATAATTTACCAACAGAATACGTCGTAACAGTATGTGTTGTTGTAAATCGTGGATCAGGTCTATCCTTTGTGTAACCTGGAGCCCTGTTATGGAAACGCACTTGGCATGCGTCTGAACTGGTCTGCCAAACCAACCACCCCATAGAGGTAATATTAGAGATATTAAATGTTGCATTTGTAAATAGAGACTGCAACTCCTCAAATGTGTATTTGGTAGTAACATTCAAGTCTGGATATTCTGCAAGGGAGGGAAAAGCAGGAGCCTTCAGTTGTTTAGCCGTAGCTTAACCCAGACAAGTAGTCTGATAGATGGAATCGTTCAAGAACAGTATTTGTGTTGGTATAAGACATGCACAATACAAAGCTTCTGTGCCCTGCACTTGCCAGGTTTTGGAACCCCAAACTGATTTTAAATCAACTGTATTTTTCCAATGGTCATAGCCACCTACCGCCAATTTAAGGTTGAAGGAATGAGAGTATAACAATTTAGTGTGGGTAAGCATAACTTTCGTATTTGATTTAGAATTTAATTTAAAATAGTAAGATTCAGGTATTGAGTTATATGTGTGTAATTGAATACAGCTCGAAAAGTAGTTGCTTTATGCAAATAATGGTGGCCATAATGCTGATAGCAAAATAAGTCAGCATAATTTGCAGAATTCAAATACAAGTCTTCAGCATCAAATGCTGCATAGTACTTTAAATCTGAAAACAGAGATTGTATTGCTCGCACATCCCAGTCATCTGAACGTATGTTATATTTAACCACATCACCCATGGAAACACGAAGTACATTTGGAACATTAACAATCTCTGTCAGACCATGAATTTGAAATGGGACTGTATCCCAAACTATGCCATCTGTAACTGGCCAGGCTGTAATGTTGACGAAAGTCAGGTCCCTCTTCATGATGTGCGATGAAGAATGCGGGGCCAAAGTTCCATCCACCAGTTGTACAGCAGAGCAATCTTTAAGGTAGTGTCCATTGATCAAAAGAAAAAATACTGTCATAAAACCAATGGACATAAATAGACAAACAAGAATGAGCACCAGCCAAATATATATCCATGGGGGAATCAAATAGGTGCGTTTAAACCAGGAGATAAAAATTGAAGATTTTGATGGGGTCAAAGTCGATGATGAATGAGAGTCAAATGAAAAACGCGACTCGTTCCTGGCTGTAGCATTTAACCCAGGCAAAGATTCGCTTGTAGGGTAAGTATATTCTTGTTCATCAATAACATCTGTGGATTGTAGGGCCTGCACAGGATTAGCAACAGAGTCCATCTCTATCGCAGTGAAAGGATTCCCTGGAATAGTGGCATATGATGAAGCCAGAGGCAATCTATTCAGAATTGGCCAGATGGTGTAGCTTGACATTGTCAATTGAAACATATTTGTTGTCTTTGCATCCAGGAAGTGGTGGTAAAATTACTGTACGAGTTCTCTGCATGCCCAGCACTGGAACCGGAGCTCGATATGATGGACCAAATTATTTTTTGTTCTCCACTTTCTCTCGGACAAGTTCTTCAATTTTAGGCAGTCAGCCGATCACTGGAATCTGCAGTGCACCATCAGCAGGGCAGGTAAATGTTCTTTTGCAAGAGTGTCTCTTGTGTCTTGTAGGTTCTGTAATACAGCACAATTTTCATCTATGTCAAAAGGGACGGCTGCAGCCGCCAAGTCTAGACCATCAAGGTCTAGCACAAACATTTTTATGCCAAAGAGCAATTCGTAAGGGGTCCGCCCACCCGGATGTCTTCTAGGGAGATTATTACGTGCACGTTGTACGCTATACAAATGGGTGAGCCAATCCCTGCCAGTGCCTAGGACTCTAGCTGTTAAGGATTGCTTTAAGTCATGGTTCATTCACTCCACAACGGAATTGCCCTCAGGCCTGTATGGAGACGAAAGTTTGACCTGAACCCCCAAAGACCTCATGGATTCTTTCTACGCCTTAGAGGTGAACGCCGGACCCTGGTCCGAATGTAAGGTGCCCAATGCAAAAATTCCCACAAAGACGCGCAAATCCCTGACTACAGTTCAAGTGTCAGCGCTGCATTGTGGCCAGACCCCTAGAAAACATGTGCACGAATCAACTGCAACTAAGATGAATTTATAGGCAGTATCAGAAGAAAATGGACCGCAGTGATCCAAATAAACACAAGCAAATGGTCTATTGGATATGCATAACGGTGTTTGTGGTGGACGAGTCACAGTAGATGGCTTGATTTGTTGGCAAATGTCACAAGAAAGCACATAAGTGCGTGTTTGTTTATATAAGCCACGCCACCAGTAACGTTGTTGCAGTATACTGATTGTAGCAGACACACCAGCATGTGCCGAGGCCATGCCCTCATGTGCTGCGATTATCAGTAAAGCCTGTGGTCCGCGTTGGGAATCAACCTCTCACCAATGTTATTAATTGTCACATAGGGAATGTTATCAGGGTTTAAATGATAAGAGTATTTGAAAGGGAATCCTTTCAGATAAATACCTACCTTTTCTGTAGCAGCTATGGCTGACAAGATGTCATCATCAATCTTACTCATGGATCTTGTAACTGCTGCTACTAAACACATGTCCACTGCCGACTTAGCTGCTTCATCAGCTAAGCTGTTACCAACCACGTGTACTCCTACACGTTGGTGGCCAAGAGTATGAAT
Source organism: Triturus cristatus (assembly GCF_964204655.1). Taxonomy (NCBI): domain Eukaryota; kingdom Metazoa; phylum Chordata; class Amphibia; order Caudata; family Salamandridae; genus Triturus; species Triturus cristatus. The sequence goes on from NC_140581.1 coordinate 351,731,938, forward strand.
CACTTGTGTGAGTGGCAGGTGTCCTTTCAGCTATGCCACCCGAACCCATAGCATCATATGCCTAATTGTCTTGCCTTTGGAATCACGGTATTCATTTTGTGACCAAAAGAATATATTGTCATTAAAAGATTGTACACAGTAAAAGGAATCGCTTACAATCAAAGTAGTCACATTAGGATCTGCAAACTCCAGTACGAGCACCAAAGCCCGCAGCTCAGCCAATTGAGCGGTGCAGCCGCCGAGTGCCTGTGTGTGTACCACACTGGACTTAAACTCGCCGTTGACTATGGAACCAACCACAATCGCACAGGCTGCAGAATAAGAATGTTTAGAACCAATCGCCGGTTGCGCCGAACCATCAGTGTAAATGATACAATGGTATTCTTCGAGCGGGCGCATAGACAGAGGAGCTGGATGAACAAATTCATATTGCAGCGACTCCTGAGTCTGTAATGAGGAATCATAGATAAATGTGACATCCGGGGATGTCAACGATGTAGCCCATTGTATCCACCGTGGATGTAAAGCTTTGGAATTAGGATCACTCGCCTTTGTCACTGCTTCTAGAGCAGGATACGGTGTTATAACCAACATGCGTTTTACTTGCACCAGGGCGCGTTCTTTTAGAATCGCCATCTGGACTGCTGTCAAGACTTTTTCGACAGAGGAAAACCTCAGTTCTGCTGAAGTGTACAAGTGCGACTTGTAAGCAATAGGGACTGTGTCCCCTTCATTAAACGTCAAGTATGTGAAACCATCCGCGCCTGGGGCAATTCGTATCACCAGGTTAGTATGGTTATCACGGGTTAACAAGAGTTTAGAATCAAGTAACTCGGACTGCAATGACTGCAGTATATTTGTATGTTCCGGTAGCCAGCATGCTTTCGCAAATATTGGTTGTATCAAAGCATAAAGAGGCTTGATACGCTGGGCATACTCTGGTACGTAAGTACGACCAAATTTCAAGAAACCCAGCAAAGATTGTAATTTTTTCAGGGTTGTTGGAGGATGCAAACGTGCGCACTTCTCTAGGAAGTGCTGTGCCTATCTGCGTCCCTCATTATTGAGCTCTTAGCCCAGGAACAACACTGAAAATTCAGCAATGTGTGATTTTGCAAAATTAAATTTGTAACGTAGTCCGCAAACTCCACAATGATGCGGTCCACGCGACAAAGATGCGGATATAATTTGTCACCTGTGAGATAAATGTCATCTACATACGAATATACATCAGAGTCGATTGTGTCTAACAATGAGACCACACGTGTGGCAAAAACACCTGGGCTGTTTTTATAGCCCATCGCTAATCTTGTAAACTGTTTTTGTTTGCCACCGTGTGTAAAAGCTGTCCACTGACTCGACAAGGGGAACAGATTGTGGCTAAAAAAGCCATTGGATATATCTAGCATCGTTTTATATTTTTCCGAACTAGACTGTCCACTAGAGCTGAACTATGGGTATTCTGTACCGCATTCATCCGACAATGAGAGTTCAAATGACGGTAATCCAAAATTATGTGGTACGACCCGTCTGGCTTGGTTATGGTAAAAAGAGGGTTATTCATTGGTGACATGCATGTCTCAATTACCCCTTGATACTATAATTGGTCTAGTATTTCCGCTACAGGAGCCTTTGCTTCCCTACGGATGGGATATTGAGGTTGTGCATGTGGCATGGACCGAAGCCCATTGAGCTTCAAAATGCTGCGCTTGCTCTTTCGAGACACTGTGTGAAAAACTAGGGAGGATTACCTCCTCCCCTCTCGAAGCCGCCAGTACAAAAGGCGGGGTCAGTCTGCCTCCGCTAACAGGATGTCATACGAAGAAGTCAGATTTTGCCCCAAAAACCTTTGATTATGCGTTTTATGTCACCTTCTATGAGAATACTAATTTCATATAGTCTGTCAGGGGGAGCCACTCGGGTGTCAGCAGTTTCCACTGTAATGAAAGTATCAGTTGCTGTCGCTTCCAGAAATGGACGCAGTGCTTGCTGCACTACTGTAACCTCCGCTGCGCTGTTAGCAGCGTTACTGCCCATGTTAGATCCCAGAGCTGGGTCCTCACCATCTGTGGCAAACCTCGCAGTCAAAGCGGCAACCTTCTTCTTCAGGAACGGAGGGAGCTGACGTTGGAAATCCTCTTGTTTAATCTTTCCGTTACTCGTCCGTGGCTGCTCACGTCCCTGCAGGGCACCTCAACCTCTACCGTGCTCCTGACGATCACCTCCACCGGCATATGAGCCTGATGCTTCCTGTGAAGAACGAGGAGAACACGTATCAGGAACCTGAAATCGATCAGGAGATTTAATTCTTGCGCGTTCACGCAGTTCATAAGTGCGTTCCTGGATCGAAGGTGTAGGGGACGATGCACGTCCCCCTTGCTTCTGTTGTGTCTTCCCCTGTTTATTATTCTTCGAATTCTTTTTCGGGAATTGAGGACGGCCTCCCTGATCAGTTTGAGGCATCCGTTGCGCCTGTGGCTGAGCAGACACTTTAGCAAAAGGCTTAACACCCAAACTATTATGCCCAACTGTTAATTATTGCCTGGGCAATAATCTTAGGTAATTCACGGGGCTTGTCCACATCAGGGACAAGTGCCAAAGCATTAGACACTTGAAAGTTGACTGCATCACGCTTAACATTAGCAAGGATTAGATCAGCAACCACGTCATACGCTCCAACCAACCTCATCCCCAATTCGACTGCCGCCTCTGGTCCGTGTTCATCTTGAACATGTTTAATTACAGAGGGCAGTACTGTTATGGATGGTGTGCCAAAACACTTTGCATAAACTGCCGCAAATATTTTACCCCAACTCTTACAATCAGTGACTTCGGGTACTAAGTCTTTCTGCAAACTAATGATCAAAATTCAGTGCTTCTCCACAGGAGTGGTATGTGGAAACACCGCTTCCAGCTGGTCAAATTTCACAGCAAGCCAATAAGGTAAATCTTCCTTATTTGGGGAGGCTTGCCCATAACCGAATTAACCATTACAGGGCTAATAGTAACACCGCCTGTACCAGCTGGTTGCTGTGCAATTCCAGGTGCTCCTGCCTGGATTTTGCGGTTCATATACTGAACCAATGCTTTATACACACGGATTAGTGTAGTGTGCATGAGACGGACGGCCGCTACATCGCACGTTAAATGTCTCGGATGCAGCGTGTAACCCACCAACACGGGCCAAGTGGCCCCATCAATCGACAACGTGACAGGTGTCGGGGGTACGGGTAGGGTGCCATCAAACCAAATGTGATGCTGCCATGCCGTCAACGGAACCTCTAGAGTTCTATATGGCCGATACACAGCAGGAAGGGCAGAATGGCTGTATTTATGCCATAAATTATCCGCCCCCTCAATTGATGGAAATGTCACCCAGGAATAAAACACTTCATATGTGTAGACTGGGTCGGCTTCGACCACAAAGATCAGATGGACACCAGCATCCGGTACTCCACATGCTTGCAAATGCTGCAGGACCGCCAAGCTGCTGTGCGCCGCGATGTCAACCTCCATATAGAAACTCGAAAAAGAAAACACTAGGGAAAAAGGCGGCAAGACAATGTCGGGGCGTAATTCAAAATACGAACGATACCTCTTGTAAATTTCAAGCTTGAATCACCTATAAAAGCGACAATATAGGCAGGTAAAGCGTCACCAATGTTTTCCGGAAACAGAGGCGAGGGGATCGTGAACAAGTACTGAGAACTACTAAAGTGCCTCATAAATACGTACCAGACCAAACGTTAGGTGCGCCATGTTGCAGGGACTCTGCACATATACAGAACTATGCACAGGAAACCAGGACCTCGGTGTATTGTCGTGTACCAAAAAACACGTCTCAGTGCCCAGAACCCCTATCCAGCAAGCTATAGTATCCCATTTGTTCTCTGTACTACAGATGAGCTACCAATGATTGGATCTCCTAGAACATGCGACTCAGGGCCTCTCAGAATTCGTGGGAACAAGACACTCTTTCGCTTAGATACTCATACTTGTTCACAATGTGAGTAACCAGAGACACTGTATAGTTTAAAATGTTTATTTCAACTAACATGCTCTGTAATGCAGTACACGTGCTAACATAAGCAAAGAAATGCATAAAAACAATATAATCAGCATGGTTACAATTCCATATAATACGAACGGGGATAGCATATTATAATGACAGTGGATGAAGCCTTATAGCGCTTTACCAACCTCTCCTTGCTACAAGCTATGTTTATTATATCAGTGAAAGACCTCTGGGCTTGAACAGCGGAACCCCCTACCTCAAGTCTTAGATGATAGGATTTACATCTCCGGACAAGCACAGCTCTTCCTCTGGAAGGGTTTTCTCCAAAGTCTCTCAACATGCATCCCGTGCCAAAATAAAAACACCCGAAAGGTCAGTAGCGCAGCTGTGTTCCATGTTATGTCTATATGTGTGTGGGACAGACCAAAGCCGATTAACCAGTGAAGTTGTTTTCTGTCCTTGAACACGGTGTACAGACTAGAACACAAAGCACAGCTGAAATGGTGAAAGGCAGAAAGTTGCCATGTGAAGCAGCACGAGCAAGAGTGTTTACGGGAACCAAGGCATGTAGTGTCGTGTGCATAAGCGAAAAGATGGCGGTGATGTAGGGCACAAACTATTGATAACTTAGCAACGTCCGCTGGCACCTCCAAACCCTCACGACAGTACATAAGAAGAACCTTTTTGCAAGGTTTGAATTTGAAAATTGGTAAGTCAACATTTGGGAATGTTGATAACTAGGTTCTTTGACTCCATGTGTCTTTCGCTACTGGTTGTGGTTTTTGTCTTAGCGATTCTCCTCCTGCCTCGTTTGGTGGTTTTTGGCCTCTCTCTAAAAAAGGTCGATCCTCATTTAAAACTCCTGATGTTGAAGGTGCATAATTTTCTGATCTTTGAATCATTGGTGTTCTGGTAGGTTGTCCACGCTGTTGTGCATCCTCCGAAGATGAAGCATCCGTGTCTGAGAATCGTCCAGTATTGAATCGCTGTTGTCTTCTCTGTGCGTAGATGTCAGCCCAATTATAGACTTCCCCTAATTTATAATCTATCGTGTCTCTTTAGAATTTTCTAGTTTCTCTTTTGTTAATCTCTCTCGTGTATGTGTCTAATTGCTTGTTAAGATCAATTAGTATTTCATCCCAGTTCTCTTTGGACAGTTTGCTGGATAAATCATGCTTTAACTGTTGTGAGCACTTCCAGAAGTTTTGACAATTCTTCTACAATTAGTAGGACGAGGTCCAAAGAACATTTGTTCAAAATTGCCTGCCACATTTCTGGGAATTTTGTATTGTTTTTGCATAGCGTCGATTTTAATGAGATGCGTAAACCCCTGGGAATTCGTTGAACCTTGTGATACTTGATTAGGGTGCTTGCATCTAACCGTTGGTTTATTGCTTTCTTTAAAATGTATAATAATTGTTTTATATTAGATTCTGTGGAACCTGTATTGATACTGATGCCCTCAGTTTCTTCAATCAAAGAGTAAATTCTTTGTGTTTTGTCTTCCGTAAAAAAAAAATGTTTCAGCTCTCTGTTCCGTAAGTCTGGCGATGTCTTCATATGCCATTTCTATGGGTGCATGAGTTGGTCACTCAGAGCAATGAAATAGAACACTGAAAAATTATTGAACTGACGCACTCTGTGGTATAGAATGTACTCCGGTCAAAAAGGTCGGTGGTGCTAGTAGGTAAATCCTCCTGAGTGCGAGGATAATGATATAAGCAAAAAAAGTGCGCTGACCTCAATAATGAGGGGCGATCCCAACCAGCACTCGAACAAAGGTCAATCTGTTAGTCCTCTTGATAAATTTCTTCAAATGTTTATTGAATTTTTAAGTGAATCTTTGCAATATCTTGTGTTATTCCATCATAACAGAAGTTACAATTTCTCAAATTAAAGCTGTTCCAATATATCTTTTAAATATGCCCATGTGCCCAATGCATTTCGGGCGACAGCCCTTCATCAGGGGCTCAATATCTGTTAAATTGAAGAAACTGGGAATCAGTACAATAAATGACAGCGTCTATCAGCTGTGATGCACAAAAGTGGTTCAATGTGTGAAAGTGAAGGCATGCCATATATGTCAAAGGTGTGCATGATGTGAATATCAGGGTACCATCTTATCTTTATTTCCAGAATAAACAATTGGGTTCAAGAGACTAGACTTGTTTTTCTGGAGGGTAAGAACCAGCTGCATATATTATATATCATATATGCTATGTATTCAGCATGGCTAAAACTTACTCATAATGGAAAGTCACACATTTCCAGGGACCCCTCAGGATGGTGCCAAAGTAGTCAAGATCCATATTGGAAATGTAAAAAAGGGAGAATTTTAATTTCTCCTGATTTGCAGCCCTAGAAGCGGTGGCAAGCCTACCAGTAATATAGAATGACTACCTAGCTATAGATTATCTACAAACTAATGTGCTTGGATCTGACTAGCTCGCTTGACATTCACACATTGTGTAAACTGATTCTCTGGATCAGGTTTGTTTTCACACCCACCTATGACACTAGTGAACTTAGTTCAATGTACCAGCACTTGAATATGAAAGACAGGTTTTTTAACCATGCAGAACCTGACTCAAAACATAGTTGAAGTGGTGTCAATGCTTTTAGGTTACTAACAATCGCTAAATGAAGATGCAGGGACACCGTGGTGATTAGAAACAAACCTTTTCATTCTCTTCAATACAACACACACAAACTGTGATAAGAGAAAGACACTTTAACTAAGGATGCTTATTTCAACTGATGCACCCTGTTGCTCAGCACATCTAAAATAAGCACACAGAATACGATTATAACATATGCATGTTGCGAACAGGGAAAATAAAATAAATATTTCTAACATGGTTAAAATGTAATTTAACAAAAACCCAACAACCTAACACCTACTTCTATACACTATGCTACGAGAGCATGCAAAAGCATAACTTGCATCTAGAGTTTCTTAGAGAGAATGGTCACACTGCATACCTGTTTACAGCAAAACACTGTAATTATCAGTAGTCAGGTCAGACTCGATATCATATTTCAGTAGAAAGTGTGATACAGCACCATTTCTGGCAGGCAAGATCTTCTCTGGCAATATCTTGCATGATAATCTGGGGCGTAGGACCTCTGCTCAAGTGGCAATGCTTTTATACTATTCCTTAACTAAGATAGAATTTTCAAAATCACTTAAGGAATATTTAGTATAAACAATGAGCTTCAAGATGCTAGTCTTAGACGTATTTAAGAAAACAAGGTAAAAATACAACAATTCAGATTACGATATTTGGGCTGTTGTCTTTGAAAATGAGATAACAAGGCACTTGTTCCAGACTGATGTCACAACAGGTGTCTGTTGTTGTCTATATCTGAGTGACTTGACACTTTCACAGGTTCTTGGAAAGATAAGGACAGACGACATCTGCATCAAAGGCAGACCTGTTGATGATTCTGCAAAAATACAGATAATGGAGCCTTAGCCTACTTAAAATGGAGTAGGTCCTTATAATCTTTACGTCATCCCCTGCTTGTATGTCTGAATTGGGACAGAGAGATATACAGAGATTTATCTCATTTATGGGGAGATCCATGATCTCAGAACAGTGAATTATAAGTTTCTATATTTAAACTAATATCATAATATCTATTTTATACATATAAAGCATAACATGAGTATACATAAATATCACTTCATAAAATCATGCTTATATAAAATTGCAAGAATGGATGCAATAACTGTGCACAAATTCATTTCTTTGAGCTTTGCGTGTTTTAAGGAATAAAGTGTCAAAGTGCTATAACATATATAAAGCAATACCATTATAGAATTGTATGTTGGTTAAGAGGGATGCATGCTAGAGATTAAATAGATCAGACATGATACTGAATAGGCCAATTAAAAATGATGCGGCTTATAAAGCAAAAAGCAAAAATAAAAATAGTCTGTTGAAAATCTTCAGCTTCACGACACAGTTTCTGTGGTCGAATTGTGAGTTGTTTCCAGTCCTTGTCCGAGGACATGTCAACATCAACAGGTTTATATGCAGCAAACATGTCGTCATTGAGAAAACCAGTTAATGCATGCTTGTTGGTGCAGACTCGCACATTTGATGGACCAGCAATCAGTTGCAATTCTAAAGCACTCAGAGATGGTGAGAGTACTGCATTTGGAAGCTCCAACATTAACATTGAGTCAAGCCAGTCATCAAGCAGCTCGTCAAAGAGTGTCACTGGTGTAGCTGATCCATCATATTTCACATTTTGCAATAGGGACAAACGCATTGCTCAGCATTGTCTCCGGTGTGATTGCAATGGTTGCAGCAACATTTCCACATCTAGGAAAGCCACTGGAGATTGCTCTAAAAGTAGATTAAAGGTGATTTTAGCTGGACAGTTTACACACCGGAATACAGGTTTCACTTGTGTGGTGTCTATTATGCGAAATGTTATCATCCAGTTTTTACTAAGTTTGGAAAGCCAAACATGTCTCAAATCCTGTGCTATGGTTTCTCTGCATATTTGTTTGGCTGGATTGGTGTAATTCATGTCATTGATTTCCTTGTCAGATCAGGGGAAAGATGACATTATCACAACTGATGAGCAGGAGAATGGTCGGAGATCCTCCAAAGACAGTGGGGAATAAAGAGTGAAAAATGATAGAATCAGTCCAAACAATGCTTTAAAACCAGCCACCAGACCAGATCCAATGTTTTTAAAAAGATGCAAAATACTAGTTGTTGTTGACAAATTAAATACTGTATGCACTATATCAGCAAAGTGAGTAGGGTATTGAATCTGCAACAGTCTCTGAATCTCCACAGCAGTTCTGGCTGTTTGCAGGTTGTACGTTTCTTCCACAGAAGTCAAATTGACTTCTTTTTGTAATAATATTGCAACTATTTTGCTAATTTCATCGAAACACATGCCTCTCATATCAATACTAGGCCAAGGGGCATTTTTTATTACATGTTTAGGCGGTGAGTACAAGGTCCTTCCAAAACACTGTATTGTTTTAGAAACTATAGTCAGATATAGTTGGCCTCTTTTCAAGTCACAACAAGTAAAATTAATTAGCTCTAAAAAAAGAGCCATTATACAGTAGTTAATGGTGTATGGAGATGGATTTAGTAGGAGTGACTGATAAAACACAACTTATTGCAAACAAATAGTGTCACACAGAAGGGAGAGACCTAACAGTTTTCTGAAGCTGGATGTGCTGATAAACACAGGTTCATTCAAGCACGTGTAAGAAAAAGGAAACTTCCACAAATGGAACAGATGTTAATTGTGCATTGCTTCATACCAGCCTAATGATTTATACTTCTGGCAGTCATGAAAGTGAAAATTTGTGATTGGCAGAGAAATTCTACCATGTATCAGCCAGGTAATAGGTGGATGATCGCTAACTGAAAATTGTGCTTTTTCCACTTTCTCGATGTTCAGCAGAGTGCATGTGGATTCTTTTTTGCCATTTTTTTAAAATTAAGGTAAAATTATAAGGCTTAAAAATAGCTGTTTTGTTTAGAAGTTGTCAGGGCACAAAACCTGTTCTGAATGTTTGTAGAGCTCAATTTAGTTGTGTTACAAATGGGGGTCTCTAGTTGGCAGTGGCTTGCACCCTGTCCAAGTAGGACCTTTATTCTAGTCAGGGTAAGGGAGTTACACACCCAAGATAACCAGTGATCACCCCCTTCGTAGTTTGGCACAAGCACTCACACTTATCTGAGAGGCCATTTGTAAAGCATTTGTACATAGACACAGTGTAACACAGTGAAAACAGCACAAAAGGACTACACACCAGTTTAGAAAATTAGTCAATATTTATCTAATTAAAACAAGATCAACATGATAAACATCCAACATACACAAGAAAATATATGATTTCTTAAGTCTAAAGCAAACATACAGTTCCTTGAAGTTGATAGTGCCAACCAGGCTATCACAGGGTTGTGACCAACAAAATCCAGAGTTCAGTCCAACCTTGATGGAGTTGAGGGCCGGTTACGGCATTAGGAAGGACCCACAAACAGTACCTTGAAATTGAAGAGGCTTTGGAGACCTTGCAGTGAAATGAGGTGGTGAGGCGCCGTTGGCGTCGAAGATGTCGGTGCCACAAGTCGATGCAGAAGTCAGTGAGTCCTTGAAGTCAGACGCGTTGTATATTGAACTCTCTGTGATCAAAGTCAGGAGCTCTGATGTCGGCAGTTCCGAATCTGTGGTGTAATCGCGGGCAATGCATTGTTCACTCCACGAGGCAGTGTCCACTGCTTTGGTGCAGTCAGCTGCATGACGTCATTGCAAAGCACTGTCATTGGTAGACCTGGGGCTGCTGTGTCATCATGGACGGTGCGTCATGCTCGCCAGGATGCGGTGTGCAGGCAGCAGCATCAGTTGACGATATCAGTGTCATCGAGTGCAGTGGCCATGGCTACAGGGCAGGCAGTGGAGTCTGTGACAGCACGAAATGTCATCATCGGTGAGGCCAGGGTTGTGGTGTTGTTGAAGTTGGTGTCCACGGCCACAGTGCAGGCAGTGGTGTCGATGACAACATGAAACGGCATCAACGGTGAGACCACGGCTGCGGTGTGTCATCCTGGTCAGTGCAGGTTCTTGAGGTTACAGCCCAGCAAACACTTTGAGACCCAGGATTAGAATTGGCACCATTTGGCAAGTTCAGGACTCCCAGCAATGGAGTCCAGGTGCTGTAGGTTAAGTCTTTGATAGCCCTGAGTCTTCCAACAGGAGGCATGCACACACAAGCATTTGGAGAACTTGGAAAGCAGGATTCCAGAAAACAAAGTCCAGTGTTTCACTCCTCAAGACAGAAGCAGAAACTGTAAGCCAGCACAGCAAAGCAACAAACAGAGTGGCAGTTCCCCTCCTACAGCTTCTCCAGCTCTTCTTCTTGGTAAAATCTCCTCTTAGTCCAGCAGTGTTCTAAATATGTGGGATCAGAGGTCCAATACTTATAGCTCTTCCTGCCTTTGGAGTAAGCAGACTTCAAAGGATAGTCTTTGTAGTTTACAAGATCCTGTCTTGCCCTGACCTGGCTCCAGGCACACTATGGGGGGGGGCAGCTTTGTGTGAGGACAGACATTGCCCTATTCAGGTATTAGTGACAACTCCTCCCACCACTCTAGCTCACGATGAGCCATCAGCATGGTGATGAACCATCAGGATATGCAGGGCACACCTCAGCTCCCTTTGTGTGATTGTCTAGAGTGAATGCACAAAGAGCCCAACTGTTAGTCTTAACCAGACGTCAATTTCACAGGCAAGCAGAGGCACTGAATGGTAAAGCAAGAAAATGCCCACTTTCTAAAAGTCCCATTTTCAAACATGCAATTTAAAAACCAACTTCACTAAAAGATATTTTTTTAATTGAGAGCTAAGGGACCCAAAAATCCAAATCTCTATCTCTTACCAGTTGGAAGTTACACGTGTAAGAGGTTACAAGGCAGCTCCAATGACAACCTATGGGAGAGATAGTCGTCACAATAGTGAACAAGCATTTGCAATGCAATCGGTCTCGCCTTTGGGACCTCATATGTATTTAGCTATACAGCACATTAGCCTGGGTGCTGAAAATCTACTGTTCTTTAACATGGAGGGAAAGTAAGCAGGAAATGGTATTGTCCAAAGCTCTGTTTTTAATATAAAATCAGGGTCTTCGGTGGTCATATCACTCAAAATACAAAATTTGAAAAAAATATTATTGTCTACAGATGCTCGTGGTAGAGAATTTCTATGGAGTGGAATCTAGAGAAAGCTAAGGTGATTCTGGTACTTTACTGACCTTTGCTGGTCGTTTTTTATCAAGAAAGTTAATAGAGGCAGTAGCCAGAAAAATAAAAAAAATAAAGTCCCTCAGCGGAAAGCAATTTTGGTATTTCACTGACCTCTACTGGTCGTTTTCTATCAAGACAGTTAAATAGAGGCAGTTGAACAAGCAGAAAGCAATTCTGGTATTTTACTGACCTCTAATGGGTCTTTTTCTATCAAGACAGTTAAATAGAGGCAGCTGAACGGGAAAAAGTCCCTAAGCGGAAGCAGACAAGTCCTAGGGATGATCTCCAGAGCCCACAAAGTACATACACCTATAACCCTGCAGGCCTAAGGGGAAGGGAACCCAGCAACGCCATCAATGGTATAATACGGAGTGTAAACAAGCTCGTAGAGCCCTGGGGAGGCAATAAGAACAGGAGATTAGCCTAAAGTTCAACACACCAGGAAGCTTTATAAGAAGGCGATAATGAACGCAAAAACGGCCTGGGATGAGAAAAGATGGCAGGATTTAAAAGAAGCAAGTAGTGGGAGAAATATGCAACGCTTTTTAGAGTCTGGTAAAATGGGGCATGGTGGGAGTAGTGCAATCTCCCCAAAACCACATGGATCACGACACATGGGTAAATTATATGGCAGAGCAATATGCAGATAACAACGAGGACTGTGATCCTTTTCAGGCTCACTTTTATTCACCCGATATAGTTTTTAATCTAGCAGACGAAAGCATTGCAACGAGCACAATCACTAGTGGGAGAGCCCCAGGTATTGATAACGTCCCAGCTGATATTTTCCTGTAGGACAAGGTCAAATGGAGTCAGTACATAATGTTGTTAGCGAATGCCATCGCACCTGGTGCCCCAATCCCGGATACTTGGCGGGGTCGGAGATTTTCCTGATATATCGAAAAGGGGATTAATACCAGGGAACTATAGGCCGATAAGCCTTATAGAATCAATTCAGAAAGTAGTGACATGACTTGATTTTAGCAAAAATCCAATCCTGGATTGATGATAACGCCATCTTCCAGGCCCACCTAAGTACTATCGACCAGGTTTTCAGACTTTTATTAAATCACTGGTGGACGGTGGTCCTTGGAAAAGGCAGCATCTATGCTGCCTTTGTTGACCTTAAGTCTGGCTTTGACCTAGTCTCGCCCAAATTGTGGAGGGTACTCCAAGAGCTTGGGCTGCTCCTTGACTTACTCTCCTTAATTGTCCACCTCCACAAAAAACAATTTTGCTCAATTTCGATGGGGGGCACAGAGAAGCAAGATCGATCCTTTGCCCGTAAGAAGGGGGTACGGCAAAGCTGCGTCCTAGCACCCACACTATTCTCACTTTTTATCAATGGAATTGTTAATTTTTTATCTTCCATTTCCACAGATGCACCAGTCCTAGCAGGTAAAAAAAACAATTTTAATGTTTGCGGACGACACGCTTATAATATCGAAAACACCGAGTGGGTTAAGCGTGCACTGCAGCGCTCTGAAGAATTTTGTTTATTACATGGTCTAAAAATGAACACTACAAAAACAAAGTTCATGACCTTTAACAAGCACGGGTCATTTAAGTGTTACATGGTAATGGATGGGTTACCCTTGGAGCAAGTAGATACATTTACTTATTTAGGCATTACCTTGCAAAAATGACTGAGCTTGAGGCCACATATCGACACCATGGCTCTAAAACACCGGCAATTAGCAGGTGTTGTGACCAAGGAATTTAAAACATCACTAACTAAGCCTCTCACCCCGGTGCTGGTGATTTACAGCTCCAAGGTAGTAAGCTCAGTCCTGTATGGTGCTGAGTTATGGGGCTTTGAGACATTGCCTCAACTAGCTGTTTCAGAGAACAGGTTTATCCGAGGGATCACAAGCCTACCCCAAATTACACCTCTGTTCCCCCTGCGTCATGACCTAGGCAGAAAAGCACTGGTTGATTTAGCAAGACTATGCCCCATCCTTTACTGGCGTAGACTCTAGTGCACGCCAGAACTGCCCATTTTTGCAGAAGGTCTTACAGACATAATGGGGGCTGAACGCTTCCACAAAATCAGCTGGTTGCGCGACATTAGAAGATCTCTAACCAGCTTGGGAATGTCGTCATTGTGGGAAACCCCCAACAGCACCCAGCTTCCATCAAAAGAGTTAATTTGGAAAAGTTATTGGGAACTAATTGAACAAGATGCTAACAAAGTGATGGTACAACGCTGACAGGGAAGTTTTTACAAATAAAATCCTGCCCGATTACTGAGTGTTATTGGGATGTAATCTCTATGCCTCTGGACCGCAAACTGTATTTTCAGTTCATAGTAGGATGCTTACCCTGAAGTATTCTACTGCTAAATGGTCTGCCACTGATGACAATAAATGTCCAAACTGCACTGTTATGGAAAAAACTTATTCACATGTGCTGTTTGTATGTCCTGCGTATGTCGCACCTCACAAAGTATGGCTGGCGCAGACTTGTAGGAATATGGGCATCAGCTCATTGAGCATAGCCATGAGAATCCTATGTACTGACCAATCCCTCTCTTAGGCAGTACCAATGGAAAAAAATTAAGATGGATGTGGATAATAAGATCCAAACTGCTCCCTGCAAACAACTGAATGTAGGATCATGTCATCTGCTTTAGGTCTGTAAATATATTTGTTTTAACATACAATAATATTGTGCTCACATTTGTAACTTATTTTTAAGTCTTTTTTGTATTTTAATATATATAATGATGTATTGATTTTATTCAATTAATTAGTTCTTATCTAATGTTTGATTGCAAAATTAGTGTTTTTATGTACACAGTTTATATGACATGTATTGTCGAATAAAGCTTATGGTGATGATGATGGCATACACCTATAAGTATATACTAAAGTATATACAGGAGGTCTTGAATGCTCGACCTAAAAATAAAATGAGTAGTATCTTACTATCAGGACATGTAAAACACACCAGCAAATGTCCTATCTTTCATATACACTGCACCCTGTCCATGGGGCTACCTGTAGAAAAAGGGATGGTTTGGGCCTGGCAAGTGGGTGCACTTGCCAGGTCGACATGGCAGTTTACAAGTGCACTCACAGACACTGCAGTGGCAGGCCATAGACATGTTTCCAAGGCTACTCATGTGGGTGCCACAATCAATGCTGCAGGACCACTAGAAGCATTTGAATTACATGCCCTGGGCACACACAGCAGACTTTACTAGGGTCTTACTAGTAAATCAAATATGCCCATCATGGATAAATCAATAACCATTACAATTTAAACAGAACGCATATGCACTTGGTTGGTTCTACAAGATGGCCGCGGGGAGGGAGCACTGAAATCGAACTTCCGGGCACTGGCAGCACCGCGTACCCCCCACCATCCCTCGCAACAAAGAACGAACACTCACCTGATTATTCCCCGAGTGACAAGCCTGGATCGACCTCTCGCCGCCACCAAGCGAAGAAGTGACGAGGATCGGCGCCGCGTCACCCTCAGGTTGAAACTGACGCCTCATGGATGATCGGCGGCCTGCAGCCCTCAATCGATCTCAGGACACCCATCTTGGACCCTCAAGAGTGATCGCAGTCTGATGATCGACACAGGCAGCATCCAAATTCATAAAGAACACATAAAGAAACCGGACCCTCGAGAGTGACTGGCACAGGCAGCATCCAACTCTGCAGTTTGATGACCGGCACAAGCAGCATCCAACTTCGTAAAGAATTCCTGGGATGCAAAAGGTGACCCTCGTGAGTACCGCCAGCCCCGGACATGGACCGCTTCCCGGTCCTGGACACCGCAAATACTGCTTTCCAAAAACGGAGCGCAAGCTCTCACTAAGCTCCATAACGCCTGACCCTAAAATGGCCACTGGATCAAGACAGCCTTCAAGGAAACTCGTGGCTAACGGGCTTCAGGCAATTCCATGACATCCTGCAGTGGGCCAGAGAGAGCCCCTCCATGATCTACAATCTGGCACAATGGGGACCTCAGGCAGCTGTATTGGAGATACTGCAGAGCTCTGCAGTGCCTGTCCTTAAAATGGCCGCCCGCCGACACAACATCGACTGCAAGAACCACGAATCTAACGGCTCACTCCTTAAGGACACCTCTCAGACCCATGAGAGTCCAGACAGCCCCAGACACAGACTGCTCCCCTCACATTGGCCAACAAGTAGAGTACTATTAGGAAAAAGGAACGCGAGCTGCTCCAGAGCTACACAATGCCTGACTTTCAAATGGACGCACAGTTTGGGCACTAATTGAAACTCCTGGGAAATGGATGGCAAGCAATTTGTTGACACCCTGCATGGGGCTCAGGAGAAGCCTCGATCCTCTCTGATCTGCAATCTGTCACTATGGGGACCTCAGGTAGCCGTCTTTGAGCTACTGCAGAGCTCTACAGCGCCTGTCCATAAAATGGCTGCCCTGTTGTTACAATGATAACCTGAACCACTGAACAGAAGGCCCACAGCTCAAGGGTACCCTGCAGAGGTCCCAACAGAGCCCAGACAGCCAAGGCCACCTAGGACCACCAGACTGATACCAAGGAAACCGGGAAAGTGCTATATGATCTACTCAGAGCTCCACAACATCTAGACGGCGCCGGTGAGTCCCTTTCACCCTGAATGCCCCCTGCTCCTGTGGCTTCACCTCACCTTAATACAAATCTGGCCCCCACCTATGTGATACCTCTTTCCACTCAGACACCGTAGCACTTCCCTTTCTTGTAAACCCCACAGACGAGCCACTGACCAACCCCCAATAACGGCCCGGTCCACCCAAATCTGCGGCCAGGCTCATCAATATCTAATCCAGTGCTATCATTGCTGCGACAACAATAAGGGTTCTGGCTTCAACGCAGTAAGGCTGCGCCAATACAAGATTCAACAAAAAAATGCCAGTACTGCACTTTGATTCAATAATTTCTTCTGATTGAGTAACAATCCTCAATTCATAAAGACCAATCTTTTAGTCTGGCTTCTTATAAACATTTCTTTTATTTTGATTATTAATCCTAGAATTTTTTAAGTTTTTTAAAAAAAATTTGTAGGACTTTCTTTAAACAAAAATGTAAGTTCACAACAAAATAGAGACTTGAAAGGTATATACAATAACATACAATATATACAAAGACATAAAAAATGTCACTACTTTCATGCAATGTATATCAATTTACAAATTATTTGGTGAGCACATTAAACATTCAAAAAGACAACATTGAGTGCACTTAGAGACATAAACATCAAGACTAAACAAATTGACGGCACATTAACACATATAGCCTGTTCAAAGACAAGAGAAAACGCCCTGGATTTAATAAAGTTTTTTTGAGAGCAGGTGCGGATTCTAGTGATTAGTACAAAATTAATTTGTTCTTGTTTTCATATAATAGACCATCAGATAATTTAATTTTTAAATTATAATGCTGGAAAGATTGGTCTATTTGAGAAGACGGAGATAAAGGGAACAGGGGTCGACGCGTTTCGAATCCCTTGTGTAGCAGGGATTCTCATCAGGACCATGAGGATTCAATCTATAGAAAAAATGATAATAAAAAC
Source organism: Triturus cristatus (assembly GCF_964204655.1). NCBI lineage: Eukaryota > Metazoa > Chordata > Amphibia > Caudata > Salamandridae > Triturus > Triturus cristatus. The sequence goes on from NC_140581.1 coordinate 351,749,286, forward strand.
ATTCTGTCAGTCATACTCAGAACACTCGACTTCAATCAATCAAGCACACTCTCAGATCATACCTGTATTTACGATTCAGTGGTCGATCTCCCAATAAAGTTTTATCGTGTGGCTGAAATGTTAAAAATTCAATGGGCTTAATTAATATTGGTGAACCAATGGAAAGGAAGAATAATGACTTTCGTTGAGGAACTTACATTGAGATGCTGTGTGGCCGCGTGGTCAGTTCCTAATTGTTAGTTTCTTCAAACAATTCTGAAATGTAAAAAAATCTTATTTACTTTGTGAAGAAAAGACACGCACGAGCGGTTTAGTGAGTGAGGTTGACTCGAGCTCCTAGGATTGTTAGCACGCGGCGAGTCTGATTCCTTAAAGAGGTGTGCCCATAGATGAGATGGTTTTGCGTTCGGTAGCATCCATTAATCAAAATATATTCAGGCGATGCAGTGTCTATACTCGTTTTAAATGTGGCCGCTTCCCAATTGCACGGATGGGTTAAAACTTGTCTGCTGCGCGCTAAGAAGATCTTACCAGTATTGGTTTTTCGAGTCTCCTCCATACGCGTCCATGTCCATCACTGAGGCGCGTTTGTAATTAACCCGGTTGAACCGGTTGTATAAGTGATTGAAGACTGCAACTAAGGATTCTGGGTATCGTAGTTTCCAATGTTTGTTAGCGCGGAATATGAAATGCTGTCTACTATATATTATACTGATTCCTTAAAGAGGTGTGCCCATAGATGAGATGGTTTTGCGTTCGGTAGCATCCATTAATCAAAATATATTAAGGCGATGCAGTGTCTATACTCGTTTTAAATGTGGCAGCTCCCCAATTGCACGGATGGGTTGAAACTTATCTGCTGCGCGCTAAGAAGATCTTACCGGTATTGGTTTTTCGAGTCTCCTCCATACGCGTCCATGTCCATCACTGAGGCGCGTTTGTAATTGACCCGGTTGAACCGGTTGTATAAGTGATTGAAGACTGCAACTAAGGATTCTGGGTATCGTAGTTTCCAATGTTTGTTAGCGCGGAATATGAAATGCTGTCTACTATATCCATGAATTCTTGCAGCCGTGGGTGTGAAAAGGAGGGAGAAAGGAAAACACTGTATTCATAAATTGTAAAATTCCGACATTTCGTTCAAGCCCTGTGTGGCCGAGTTGAATTTTAGGATCAGCATTGCTTCTCTTTGCTTAAGTTTGGTCTCTAGATCTCCGCCCCTCTGGTCATGCTCTAATTTTGAAATGACGGTCCATCTGAAGTCTTGATCGCCGTGTGACTCGTCAATCCAATGTTGAACCAGGGGTGCTGTGGTAATTTTTTTCTTTATTCGTGATTTATGTTGAGAGATTCTCTGTCTGATTTCCTGATTTGTTTTCCCTATGTACAATTTGGGGCATGGACATAGGATGGCATAGATCACGTTTTTTGATTTACAGTTCGTAAAGATGTTGTGTTTCCATGAGATGCCTTCGTGTTGGAATACATTCCCCTCAATTGTGGAAATACAACACATGCATGTTCCACACTTCTTATGTCCTGTAACGGGAGGCAAATTGACAAATTCACGTATTGTAGGGGTCTTCTTGACGGGGACGGCTGCCCTAATGATCTGGTTCGCTATACTTTTATCTTTTTTAAAAGCAAAAAGTGGTTTAGCGTTCAACTGTATGTCGATATCCTTTATTAGATGCCAGTTTTGGTGGATGGTCTTTTTGAGAAAGTTGGATGATGCCCCAAAGGTAGTAACACATACTGTGCGCTCGAGTTTTTTCTTTTCCTTCTTTCTCAGAAGTTCCTCACGTGGTGTCCACCACGCGCATTTAATTGCTTTTTTGACCAATTTGGATGGATATCCCCGGTCTACAAGTCTCCCCATTAACAAATTTGCATGGTACATGTACTCGTCTTTGAATGAACAATTTCGACGTATGCGGAGAAGTTGGCCTATTGGTAGATTTTCTTTCAAACTGCGCGGATGGTTGCTTGTGAAATGTAAGGATTTATTGCGGTCAGTCTCTTTTCTAAAGAGGGTGGTCACCAACTTCTGGTGAGGAACTTCTGAGAAAGAAGGAAAAGAAAAAACTCGAGCGCACAGTATGTGTTACTACCTTTGGGGCATCATCCAACTTTCTCAAAAAGACCATCCACCAAAACTGGCATCTAATAAAGGATATCGACATACAGTTGAACGCTAAACCACTTTTTGCTTTTAAAAAAGATAAAAGTATAGCGAACCAGATCATTAGGGCAGCCGTCCCCGTCAAGAAGACCCCTACAATACGTGAATTTGTCAATTTGCCTCCCGTTACAGGACATAAGAAGTGTGGAACATGCATGTGTTGTATTTCCACAATTGAGGGGAATGTATTCCAACACGAAGGCATCTCATGGAAACACAACATCTTTACGAACTGTAAATCAAAAAACGTGATCTATGCCATCCTATGTCCATGCCCCAAATTGTACATAGGGAAAACAAATCAGGAAATCAGACAGAGAATCTCTCAACATAAATCACGAATAAAGAAAAAAATTACCACAGCACCCCTGGTTCAACATTGGATTGACGAGTCACACGGCGATCAAGACTTCAGATGGACCGTCATTTCAAAATTAGAGCATGACCAGAGGGGCGGAGATCTAGAGACCAAACTTAAGCAAAGAGAAGCAATGCTGATCCTAAAATTCAACTCGGCCACACAGGGCTTGAACGAAATGTCGGAAATTTACAATTTATGAATACAGTGTTTTCCTTTCTCCCTCCTTTTCACACCCACGGCTGCAAGAATTCATGGATATAGTAGACAGCATTTCATATTCCGCGCTAACAAACATTGGAAACTACGATACCCAGAATCCTTAGTTGCAGTCTTCAATCACTTATACAACCGGTTCAACCGGGTCAATTACAAACGCGCCTCAGTGATGGACATGGACGCGTATGGAGGAGACTCGAAAAACCAATACCGGTAAGATCTTCTTAGCGCGCAGCAGATAAGTTTCAACCCATCCGTGCAATTGGGGAGCTGCCACATTTAAAACGAGTATAGACACTGCATCGCCTTAATATATTTTGATTAATGGATGCTACCGAACGCAAAACCATCTCATCTATCGGCACACCTCTTTAAGGAATCAGTATAATATATAGTAGACAGCATTTCATATTCCGCGCTAACAAACATTGGAAACTACGATACCCAGAATCCTTAGTTGCAGTCTTCAATCACTTATACAACCGGTTCAACCGGGTTAATTACAAACGCGCCTCAGTGATGGACATGGACGCGTATGGAGGAGACTCGAAAAACCAATACTGGTAAGATCTTCTTAGCGCGCAGCAGACAAGTTTTAACCCATCCGTGCAATTGGGAAGCGGCCACATTTAAAACGAGTATAGACACTGCATCGCCTGAATATATTTTGATTAATGGATGCTACCGAACGCAAAACCATCTCATCTATGGGCACACCTCTTTAAGGAATCAGACTCGCCGCGTGCTAACAAACCTAGGAGCTCGAGTCAACCTCACTCACTAAACCGCTCGTGCGTGTCTTTTCTTCACAAAGTAAATAAGATTTTTTTACATTTCAGAATTGTTTGAAGAAACTAACAATTAGGAACTGACCACGCGGCCACACAGCATCTCAATGTAAGTTCCTCAACGAAAGTCATTATTCTTCCTTTCCATTGGTTCACCAATATTAATTAAGCCCATTGAATTTTTAACATTTCAGCCACCCGATAAAACTTTATTGGGAGATCGACCACTGAATCGTAAATACAGGTATGATCTGAGAGTGTGCTTGATTGATTGAAGTCGAGTGTTCTGAGTATGACTGACAGAATGTTTTTATTATCATTTTTTCTATAGATTGAATCCTCATGGTCCTGATGAGAATCCCTGCTACACAAGGGATTCGAAACGCGTCGACCCCTGTTCCCTTTATCTCCGTCTTCTCAAATAGACCAATCTTTCCAGCATTATAATTTAAAAATTAAATTATCTGATGGTCTATTATATGAAAACAAGAACAAATTAATTTTGTACTAATCACTAGAATCCGCACCTGCTCTCAAAAAAACTTTATTAAATCCAGGGCGTTTTCTCTTGTCTTTGAACAGGCTATATGTGTTAATGTGCCGTCAATTTGTTTAGTCTTGATGTTTATGTCTCTAAGTGCACTCAATGTTGTCTTTTTGAATGTTTAATGTGCTCACCAAATAATTTGTAAATTGATATACATTGCATGAAAGTAGTGACATTTTTTATGTCTTTTTATATATTGTATGTTATTGTATATACCTTTCAAGTCTCTATTTTGTTGTGAACTTAAATTTTTGTTTAAAGAAAGTCCTACAAAATTTTTTTAAAAAACTTAAAAAATTCTAGGATTAATAATCAAAATAAAAGAAATGTTTATAAGAAGCCAGACTAAAAGATTGGTCTTTATGAATTGAGGATTGTTACTCAATCAGAAGAAATTATTGAATCAAAGTGCAGTACTGGCATTTTTTTGTTGAATCATTGCTGCGACGGCAGCCCACTGCATCCTTCGGCTGCAGCTCCCATCTACTCATTCGGCCTGAACTCCTGGAGGCTATCCCATTAAACGCTGGTGGGTTACATAACTCATAATTCAACGTCTGGTCAACAGAAACTAGCGCACACCCCTCCAGAAACCAAATTGACACAAGCTCCTCTGCTCTTCTCTCTCCCTGCCCCCACAGTCCGTGTATTAGCAGCCAACCAACCCAATCCATATAGAAGCGGTATGACCACGCTAGCAGTCCCGTCTCCCTCTACAACCTCCCATCCCCTGTTCTAACATAACGCACCCAGTCCGAAAGGAACCAGCCCCACCGCCAACTTAAATAAAATGCTTTCTACCATGTCAACCTACTCCAACCCCCTCACCTCACCCTATGTAAAACCGCACGGCCCGAACTCCTTCCTGATCAATCTCCCACTCAACCTCTCACCCAAAGCGAAAAAAAACCTTAAACACAAACTGATCAGGCAATCACCCTCCCATATTCACCTGCAAAAGAAAACAACTACCACAACATGACCCTTCCCACTCCGCGCCTAACCCCATAACCCTAACCGACAACACTACAACTTCCAAAAGTAAGCACAACATTGTCAGATCCTCGCACGTCCGAGAAGACCCCACCCAGAATCCACCCACTCCCCCCCAAGAAGAGTCGTAACGCCGGCTCTCCCTGATTGAAAGCCAAGTGGTTATTATAATACAGAGTCTGAACGACATCCTCAGCAACCTCGCTACTTTCCATAAGCCCACCTTAAAACCCCACTCTATTCCTATCATCTCCAACCACACTCACCAAAGGCTCCCCAAGGCTGCGCAAACCAGCTGGACCACATCCCCCCTCTGGAACCTTACTCCAAGACCTAATAGAACTATGGAAGCCAAGTATTCTGATGAAGCGACCGAGCTGACCTCCTCGTACACCACCCCCTCTACGCACATCCCCCAATCCTCGATTCAGGTAATCACTGGATTCAGAAGTGATCACTCCATCCCGAAACCCACTAGACCCCACCCTCCCTCATCAACATCCCTACTGCCCCCCTAATAAAGGAACCAAAAAAAGAGACACCCCTGACCGACTGCATGCTCATAAACTGCAGATCAGCCACTATACATGCCGCAGAGCTAGCTGAATCCATCCTCAACCATGACATTGATATAGCCTTCATCACAGAGACCTGGCTAAATGACACCTCTCCTCCAAACATGAATATGCTCGTACCCCCTGGCTTCTCTATCATCAACAAAGATAGAAGAGACCAAAAAGGTGGGGGTCTAGCAATCATTCACAACAACAACCTGTCCGTGACCGAAATTAACACTTTCAACTACAACTCCTTCGAATGCCTATCCGCCAACATTAACACCAGCAACAATAAACCGCTACACTGTCATCTCCTATACCATCCTCCAGGCAACACCTTTATGTTCACAGAACACCTCTCAGACCTGGTTGCCCACTGTTCTCTCCGAGATAGCAACAACCTAATTCTGGGCGACCTCAACCTGCACTGGAATGATAAAAACAGCGCACCAATCCAAAACTTGAACGAGCTATTACATAGCAACGACCTTACCCAGCACTGCTCAGAAGAAACCCACAACAAAGGAGCAATCATGGATGCCATCATTGCCCAACACGACGCAATCACAATAGACCATATCCTACCGGTCGACTGGTCAGACCAACACTTAATCCTATTCCGCATCTCGCAACCGATCATGTACCAACCTCCCATCCAAGACCCCACCACATGGACAAGAAACCTAACACAGATCAACATGGCCGAATTAGAAGAAAAAATAACCACCCTCATCCCCATCTCCCAGGACAGTCTCTCAACAACAGAACTCACATCCCACTACAACTCAACTATGTCCTCCATCCTAGACCAACTAGCCCCCCTGAAACTGAAAAAATCCAGGAACATCCCCTCCAGATCCTGGTTCAACAAGGACATTAATGACGAAAGGAGGCAGCTTAGAGCCACAGAACGTCTATGGAGAAAGAATCCCTCTTCTAGCCTCTGCGAGAAACTCAAAACAGCAAGAAGAAAGTACAAAAAACATATAAATACTGAAAAAAACAACTTTTTCTGCACCGCTCTTGACAGTGCGAAAAACAGACCAAAAGAACTCTTTAACATCATCAAGCAACAAACTTCCAAATCCTCTACAACCCCAGCCCAGGCCTCCAAAGACCTATGTGACAACTTCGCAAACTTCTTCAACAAAAAAATCAACAAGATCGAGCTATCACTCGACATCATCCTCTATCCCGCCTCCAAAAACTCAGCCCTAGCAATCGAAACCACCTATAGCTCGCGCCCCACAAAAGCCTGGAGATCCTTCGACCCCGTTCCTGAAACTGAGATTCTCAAATTAATCTCCTCCTCCAAGCCCTCATCACACATCCTCGACCCTGTACCCTCCAAAATGACCAAAAAACTGAAACTCTCCCTCGCACCACTATGGTGTGAAATCATAAACAGCTCCTTAAAAACCGGCATCATACCAGACTGAATCAAAGTCGGCCAAGTCACACCACTACTCAAAAAGCCAGGCCTAGACACCAACGACCTGAACAACTTAAGACCCTTTTTCCAATCTCCCCTTCCTAACCAAAATCCTCGAAAAATGCGTTCTCCGTCAACTGAATCAGCACATTGACAATATCAACCTGCTAGACCACCACCAATAAGGCTTCAGAAAAGGCTGTAGCACTGAAACCGCGATCCTTAACATCGTCGATGACATCCTCAAGTCCCTTGACACTGACCAATGCTGCCTACCCATCCTCCTAGACCTTTCGGCAGCCTTTGACACGGTGGATCACAATCTTCTCATCAAGGCTCTCAAAGACCGAGTGGGTGCAGACGAGGTGGTCCTTCAATGGTTCTCCTCCTTCTTTCACAGTCACTCCCAAAGGATAAAAATCAAATCCTTTACGTCCGACCTACTCCCCGTCAACAGAGGTGTGCCCCAAGGTTCAGTACTCTCCCCTCAACTGTTCAACATATACATGGAACCCCTCACAACCATTCTGAAAAAAGCCAACATCCCCTTCCACCTATATGCAGACGACACCCAGATCTACTTGGACACCTCCTCCATTAACAACATTCTAAGACTCAACAACACTCTTAAAGAAGTTCAACAATGGCTAACAACAAACCACCTCAAACTCAATCAAGAAACAAAAAAAATCCTCCTCATCTCCAACAAAGATGAAAACCCGTAAATCGTAGAGTGGCTGAAAGCAATCGATGCTCTCAACGGTAATCTCACCCTGGCTAACTCGGTAAAATCACTAGGAATCACCCTCGACCAGAAACTAACCATGACCAAACACATCAAGACCTCCACAAAGAGTGCCTTTCTCAATCTGAAGCTTCTCAACAAAATTAAACTCTTCATCCCGCCCATGGACCTCAAACAAGCCACCCAATCACTGGTGTTATCTAGACTGGACTATGGGAACGCAGTTCTCTCCGGTACAGCTCCCTCCCACCTAGCGCCACTCAAAACAACTCTCAATGCCGCTGCCAGAATGGTCACCGGAGTAAAAAAATATGACCATTTATCTCCCGCACTCAGAGAACTAAAATGGCTTCCAGTGGAAATGCGGGCCAGCTTTAGAACTGCCTGCCTTACACACAAAGCCTTGCACACAGGGAAACCGGAATACCTGGCCTCCAAGCTGAAAAAAGCCGACCAGTCAAGAAACCTCAGGAGCTCCAACACCCTCTTACTTATCCCTTTGAAAACACACAAGCAAACAACTGCGGCACGTTCCTTCGCAGGAAACGCACTAAAAATCTGGAATTCCATACCGGTTGATATAAGGACTATTCCCTCCTTCATAAAATTCAAAAGACTCCTAAAAGACCTATACCTAAACCGTGCCTTCCCGAACTGAAATCCGAAACACAAAGGCCTGCACTCTGCAGCCACCAGGCAAATGCTCCATCACTCCCTACCTCATCCCCGTCCCCTAACCCCTTCCTCGTCCTTCAACTCTCGGAGGAAGACCTAGCCCAACACTTTGTCCACGCATCAAGACTACCTCGGAACCTCTCTACCTCAATGCGCCCCTCGGACGCTCAGCACACTGGAACTTTTGAATACTTTTGTTTACTTTTGTCTCTTTTGTGTGATTTTTCTCCAATATGCTGTGAAGCGCTTCGATACTTTCGGGACCGGCTAGCGCTATATAAAACCTCTTAAATAAATAAATAACTTTAGCACTGAAAAGCAATGATAAAGTGCCCAGTGTACTAAACCCCACAAAAACAGGTCTGAAATAATAGCAGATAGAAGGCAAAATGTTTGGGGATAACCCTGCAAAAAGGGCTAGGTCCAACACGTTGTGTAATAGCTCTTAACTGAGCCTGGTCATGTTGTAACAGACCTATGCCTCCTTTGAAGAGATCTAATGCAGAGGACAGGATGTAACAAAATAGGTGGGGCCATAGCTATTATTTTAAAAAAAGGATTTTCAGTGTAAACTTGAGCCTCTAACTTTCATGAACTGTGAAGCAGCACTATTCAAACTGGCCCTAACCCCGAATTTCACCTTCTCTGGTATACTCTTGTACCGTCCCCTCGGTCCCTCTGCCCTATGGGCCTCTTCCTTCCCCAGTGTAATAGCCCCTCTATTCATGAGCTCTGTCAACTGGGCGATCTAAATTTACACCTGGATGATCCAACATGTAAAATCAGTAGAAATGTTATCTCTGATCTGGCAGGCTTAAACATAAACTTAAATAAATGTGGCCCCACACATGAGGCAGGCCACTTATTAGATCCTATCCTCTCTAATTTACCTAGCATTAGGTGCTTCCCTGCGCTCCCCCTATGCTGGTCAGACCACTTTATCACCAGGTTCAGTCTGGCACCCCCTGATAATTCTGTGTTCATTCCTTCTACCCCAAGGACACTAACTAGAGATTGGAAAAAACTAGACATGATTGTCTTAAATAAAATCTTGTGCTCTAACATGCCCATCTCTAAATATAGGGTGAACATGCTTTCTGACACTGTGCAAAAATGGCTCCTCACTGCCATAGACATCTGTCTTCCTCTCTCCAAAAAAAGGGTCAATAACCATCGCCCCCCAGCACCTTGGATTACTGACACTCTAAAAATAGAAAAAGCCAAATGCAAAGTGCTGGAACATAGATGGAGGCAGAATTATGCTCCCGAATCTAAATCTATCTATAAAAAGGCCAAAAAAGCTTACCACAGCCTCTGTAAATCAGCCCGTGCTGAATATGTTTCTACAAATATCTCTGATGCCCTGATTTGCTCTAAAACCCTTTTCAGTATGGTGAAGGAGCTTGCTGGCTCTGCCACCTTAGCTAGTCCCCCCCCTCTCAATAAACGACAATGTGAGATCTAGCGACCTTTTTTGCTCAGAAAGTCGAAAAAATCTATTTGGATATTGCGAGTTCGCGATGCAACTACTCATCTCTTTTGCAACCTGCTAGCTCCCTACTTACAGCTTCCACACCCCCCCTAGTGGCCTCTATCCATCCTGATCAGGACACGCTGCCTTGCGCCCACTCTAATAGCCTTGACACCTGGCCCTTACTCAATGCGGCTTCCTTTACAAGACTCCTAGATAGTGTCAAATCTGGATCACCCAAGGACCCCCTGCCTATCCCTGTGCTCAAGCAGCTTGAGCCTCCATCTCTGCTTGCCATCATGGACCTCTTAAATGCCTCCCTTCAAGAAGCCACGGTTCCACCAGACTGGAAACACGCCATGGTGATCCCCCTCTTGAAAAAGGCCAACGCTGATCCCGACTTACGCTACAATGATCGGCCTATTTCTTTACTTCCGCCTTTTTCCAAGATCTTAGAGAAACACATCCACTCTCAACTCTCTAATTTAGTTGAAACTAATAAACTCCTTTACCCATCACAATCTAGCTTCACAGCTGGTTTCTCTACAGAAATAACGTTACTAGGGGTAACAGAACAGCTACGGCAACATCTGGATGTCAGAGATACAGTCACCCTCATTTTACTAGACCTGATCACAACATTTGACACGGTATCCTACACCATACTGATAAAAACTTTAAGATCTCTAGGTATTGATGGCTCAGCCTTGAACTGGCTGATTTCTTTTCTCACCAATCATACTTTTCAAATCGTTTCCCCAACATCCTGCTCCGAAATCCATCCCTCACCCTACGGGGTACCCCAGGGTTCCATCCTTAGCCCCCTACTTTTTAACCTATATGTGAGACCCTTAGCCAATGTCGCGGAAGAGGTTGGGTTGTCTCTGTTCTCCTACGCGGACGATTCCCAAATCATCTTCTCTCTCTCCATGGAGAGTATGGCCAGGCCATCCCTCCTTCAGCTTGGCCTAGGTAAAATTGCATCATGGATGCAGGCTAACTACCTTAAGCTCAACAGAGAGAAGACGGAGGTCCTGATCCTAGGCAAAAATAAAGATCTCTGGGGCCCACAACACTGACCCCACTTCCTTGACTCTCCAGTCAAGTCCGCAACCTAGGTGTCATTATTGACGACTCTCTTACTATGCACCAACAGACAGTCAAGGTAACCTCCACCTGTTTTACCATCTTGTAGTGGCTGAAAAAGATCATCTGGATGTTGCCCGAGTCTACTCAAAGAACTGCAGTCCAGGCTCTTATCACCTCGAGACTGGACTATAGAAATATTCTCTACCTTGGATCTAACAAGGAAGTGACTCGCAGATGGTGCAGAATTCTGCGGCAAGACTACTCTGCAGGGTCTCTAGAGCTACCTCGGTTTCTAGTCATCTGCGGGGCCTACATTGGCTCAGGGTGGAGAACAGAATCAAGTTCATAGCCCTAAGCTATATGTTCAAAATCAAGAATAAAACTGCCCCTCATTATCTGCAGTCTCTGGTCAGCCCCTATGTACCATCCCGGTGCCTTCGCTCTTCCACACAAGAGAAATTTTCTGTGCCAAGAATTAAACTATCTCGGAAGGAAGGCAGATCGTTTGCACATCTCGGTCCCCTACTATGGAATGCACTTCCCACAGCTATCCGGAATGAAACGGTCTACACACTTTTTCGCAAATCCCTTAAGACTTGGCTTTTCAACCAGTAACCTAACAAGCTGCTATACATTCTTCTGCTCTGCTCCGGCGCCAGGAAACCACTTTTGGGTAGCTGTCGCGCGTTAAAAATGTAATTTAATAATAATAATAATTTAATCTGTGCACTCTCTTAGCGAGTGTATGCGTGCCATTGTGGATTACTTTAAAGACTGCTTGCAGGTTTTCTGGGTCCATCTGCCTAACTGTCTTTTCAGCTTATTTTTCTGAGTATTTGTTCCATTCATTATAAATGACATATATATTTCTGTTGCTAATAATCTTTTATGTCTAGTGAGATGCGGTTGCAGGAGGAATTCATAAAAATCCATGGTTTTTTTTCAGCTGGGAGACTGGGATGTACTAAGCAACATTGGCACAGTTTGCCTAGCTTTAGGACCCCGGGTATTGGAAAGAAAACAATGCATGCAAGTATTGGAATCATAGGGTCATAAGGCTAAACCTCCAGTTGGAAACTCAGTTAATTAAAATGTTCCATTCTGGATCATTTCATTTATATCATATTCAGAAACGTTCATTTTTGATTGCCAATTATTAAATGAACTTTTGGTATAGAAGGATTTTTAAAGTCTTTCATAGTATACTAAATCCCAGACAGGTAGTTTGCTGGATGGTTTTGTTCAAGAAAATAATTTCTTTAGTTAGAATGCAAGCCCGAAATGAGGCGTCTTTGCCTTGAATCTGCCAAAAATGTGTTCATAAATACTTTTACTCATTAACATTTTATTTTCAATACTTATATCCTTGGATTGCCAGATTCTGAATACATTTATTTGAATAAATCAGTTTATTGGTTGTGATTAGATTCTTTTGAAGTTGTTGTGGACTTTGTGAAAAATGGAAAGCTGACGGATGTGACCTATTGTCACTCTGGAAGTAAGAAATGTTTTCAAGAAATTTGGATGACTATTAGGAGGTGGAGCTTCAGAATCCTCCCATTGTGTGTAGTTGTAAATTTCCCTAGGATAGCTAATGCTATGTAATTAATAGTGTGCATACTAATTATAACGGTACATTTCTTTAAAAGTGACCAAATTCAAATAAGGATCTTTATTGTTCAAAGTAGCACATGCCTGTAAATCAGGCGTAATGTCTATTCAGTAGTAGAAGAATGGTGATCATTGTTGATAGTCATATAATTAGAAGAAACACTTCTAGAGCAGTCCAAACAAAGGACGAGGGTGGAATTAAATATCTGTCACAAAACTAATGATAGACAAAATGCAGTTTATGGTATAGAATGAAAAATCTTCTGTGCAAAGTTCAGAATCATTCTCTTAATTAATTGCTTCTCAAAAAGGCATAATTTTATTGATGTAGATTCGGGGGCACTTTGTAATAAATCATGGAGTTGCACGAAACATTGGCAACTGTAGTGATGGCAGCATCAGTTTCATCTGTTAAGTTTATTGCTCTTTGTAAAATTGGAGAAAAGCTTGCTTGTCGTGGATCTTTTCACAAACTGGTTCCCCTAATTTAGGGATCCACCAGTCAGCAATGGTTAAAACCTTCTGTTTGCTGATGGCGGCTTCAGAATGTTTCACAGTAGGCAGCTTGTCTCTGACCTCTTGGATACTCTGTAAGACATTCAATCGTTTTGCCAGGTCAAACTTTTCTATATCTGCCACCTCCCAAGATTACCTAAGCTAGGCATATACCTAGATGCTCCAAAGAGAATCTTGTGTGGAAATTGTCCCCCAATACTCGTCTAGGCAAGTTATTGAATGCTTTCTGGACTTCATACATATTATGGTACCAACTAAAGCATCAACTTAGTAGCCTAGCGGTCAAGACCTGTTTAATCATGCCATTAGCATGCCCAACTTATCCATGTGATTCTGCTGTAAACGGATTCCTGAATTGGAGACAAACTACCAGTACAGACATGAAATCCCTGTACACCTTGGAAGCAATCAAAGGACTATTATCTGAGTGAAATTAATGAACTGCTCCCATTACTACTCAACACTGCAAATCCTTTAAGACAGCTGAAGCCCTCACATTTCTCTGTGACCACACCCATAGTTATCGGGAAGCGGAATCTAAAGCTACCAATATATACTGCTATCAGGTATCAGAATTTGTTGGGCTGAAATGGTCCAAGTAAATTGCCCTGAACACGATATTGGAGACTGTGAGTGGAGTTGGCAAGGATCTCATAACAGTAGATGGTTTAATCCGTTAAAAAAATGTCACACTTTCTGACATAGTCTCTAGTCTGTTTATAAACAAGGCCAACAGAAGCATTGCTGTAGCATTGCTATGGTTGAATTCATCCCAGCATGGGCAGATGCTAATCTCTCATGAGTTTCCTTAATTAAATCTAATCTGTATATCTTGTTTAGGAATTGCATGTCTCCCACTCCTGGTTGAGTGACAACAGGAGTGTGATCTGAATTAGGGTGTAGGAATATTTAGGAGGAAAGTCTGCCGGAGGCATTCTACCTTGTTTGGTTGAATGTATTTCTGTTAAAATATCTGTGTCGATCTCCGTTTAAGATCTGGTATAGGATGCTACTCTAATAGTCTGAATTTCAGCTTTGGCAGCTAAATCAGCTGCACAGTTTCCCTTTAAGATGAATGAAATCCATCACGCTGACAGCCCAAAGTGCGCCGCACTTAGACCAATAGAAGCTTATCTTGTAAGACAACTATTCTGTCCCAGAGCTGTTGCTTCTGAATATGCTTTTCCTTTAAATCCTTGAATCTGAGGGGCGTGGTCAAGATGGCGGCTTGAGCGGACGTGTTGCTCTGCCTTTCCCGCGGGCGGCCCAGCATAGCATCGGCGATCGGCCGTCTTTACCTAGCGGACCCCTGCGGACTTGACAGCGAAAGCCACGAGAGCAGTATTCCGTTGCGGACCTTGCTCCCGGGGCCCGATCGCAAGGCGCGGAGAGCGGTCCCACGAGACGGTGGCCTGGCTGTGAGGAGGCGCGGCCGGGCAGGAACATCCGAGGCTGGTCTGCCACAACATGAGCCCCTGAGAGGAGGACTGGTGAGACGGGCTGAGCTGAGTGGGGGTCTCGCCCACCTCCGAGCAGTAGAACCCTGGCTCCCTGGGCTCAGTCATACGGAGCGGAGAGCGGACCCGCTAGCCAGAGGCCGGGTCGCGAGGCGGCACGGCCTCGAAGCAGCGGCGGCCGGGCGGAGGCATCTGGGGCTGACCTACAGCAACGCGAGCCCCTGACGAGAGGATAGCTGAGACGGGCTGAGCCGTGGGGGGGTCTTGCCTACCCCTGAGCAGCGGAACCAGCAGGTGTAGAACTCGCGCAGCGGCCCCGGAGGGGCGCGGCGCCGGCCTGCCACTTTGGGAAAGCTGCAGTGAATCGACGGTCCCGGAGCTGGTTGGGGGCCCAGCGATCCTGACGGGACCCCCCGCCCCACCACCGGACAGGCAAGTGACCGCTCTGGGGCAGAAAGCTGCTGTCGGCGCCAACTGCAAGACCCGAGCAGCAGAGCCAGCGGGTGGGGGTCTGGGGCAGTGGCCCCAGAGAAGACTCAGTGCCGGCCCGCCATTTTGAGGCAGTTCCACTGGGCCTGGATCTTGGCAGCACACGCACTGGGGCAGGGGGCAGACCCCTGTGCAGCGCCCGGGGACCAGTTGGCTCCATGCACACTTGGCACTCTGGAAGGGACGTGCAGGCCCCCGTGGAAGCGGGCTGCATAGAGTCAAGGCTGGGGCCCGCCATCCCGTGACGTGATCTACCGGTTAGTGGCAGTACCGACGGCCGGTGGGGACACCCGCGCAACAGGCAGCAGTGAGGAGACTCGTGGGGGGACTTGCCGCAGGGGGCGGTATTGAAGTGCAGAGGGCCCTGCTCTACCCGTGAGCCTGCTGAAGAGGGCCAGGCACTGCTGGGTTGTTGGGGCAGGTTTGGGAACCCAGCGCAACTGGACGGCCCTTGCCGGCCTATCACGGTGGAGCAATCTGGAGGAGAGTCATCGGGGGCATAACTCCAGGGCTGCATCTGGGACAGCATTGCAAACCGCTGGGGCCCGGCACCTGGAGTGAGACCCTCCTGAGTGGACTGGACGACGGGGGCGGTGGAGCTGATTGAGACAGACGGGCTACCGGCACTGGATAGCTGCCAGGCGGGGTCGCGACTCTCCTCGGGCTAGCCGGTGGGGGGGACAGGAGCAAGTTATGGTCCCCCCTAAGAGTCGCAAAGACAAGACATTGAAAGAACTGTTTGCAAAGGCACAGGCGGGGCCCACGACGGGCGTCATGGCGGCGAGTGCGCCTGGTCCCCAACCCGCGCAGACGGATGGAGCTGAACAGATCACCAAGTCCTTTCTAGAATCCATGTTCTCTGGCCTGAGAGCTGACATTCAAAACCTTCAAAAGGAATTCACGGCGGAGCTTAAAGAAGTCCGCAAGGATGTGGACGGTATTGGGGAGAGGGTCGCCGCGCTGGAGGACAAAAGTGATGGGCGCGACACGGAGCTGGCGGCGCTACAACAGGAGATCATCCGGATCCATGACCAGCAGGTTGACCTCCAGTCGCACGTAGAAGACCTGGAAAATCGGTCTCGGCGCCACAACATACGCATCCGAGGAGTGCAGATAACCGAGGACTCGAAAGACCTATCTGGTTTCATGAGAGAACTCTTTAATCATATCCTGGATCGTCCACTGGAGTCGGAGTTGCGGATCGACCGGGCACATAGAGTAGGTCCCCCGAGGCCCTCGTCCGCCACTCCGTCCGACATTTTAGTGTGCGTACAAGACTACCCCATCAAAGAGGACATACTTCCTAAAGCTCGTCAAAAACACCCAGTGATGTTCTGGGACCACGCACCGGTCCTTTACCAGGATCTAACGGCCCTCACGCTCCATAAACGTAGACTCTTCAAGCCAATCACGACGCACCTTCAGCAGCGCAACATTCCGTATAGCTGGGGGCATCCCTTTCGCCTGGTGTTCCGCATTGACAACACGCTATACCAACTGCGTTCTTTGTCGGAGGCAGCAAAGCTGTTGGGGGTGGATCTGCCGGCGGAAGACAGCAGAGATGAGGGGGGCCCAGGGGACGCAAAGGTGGCCAGGCCTAGGTGGCGCCAACAGGGCTGTCGTAAGCGCGCTAAGAAACCTCCAGTGGCGGAGATTCTCAGAGGCCAGCAAGCAGCGTTAGAGACTGTCTCCGAGGGTCTGCACAACCCCTCACCCAGCTGAGTTACGTGACACTTGCAGCCGGCTTAACTACTGGGTTTCTGAGCAGGCCGTCTGCGGGAGGGGGGCCTTCTCATTGTGATACCTTACTCCACGTTACTACCTTACCATTCACCGGAAGGTGGAGGACACTGGTTCTGGACTTCTGTTCAAATGTTGGGATGTTTGGGTAGGGGTTTGGGGGCGTTGGTCGGGGGAGGGCACGGGATTCCACGTCCATCATGGGGTGGGGTAGCGATGGACGCAATGGCACGGGGAGCACACATCGCTCGTCCATGGCACATTCCCCTTGCATGTGATGCGCTGCTCGCTTTGCGTTCCCTGAGATTTCTAGATAAAGTGAATGGCGCCGCACACACTTAAAGTATTAACACTCAATGTTCGGGGTCTTAACAACTCAGTTAAGCGCAGAGCCGTGCTGTCCTGCTTGGAGAACTCGCAGGCCAATATCTGTCTCCTCCAGGAGACCCACCTCTTGGCTCAAGACTGTCACCGGCTCCGGTCCCGAAAGTTTCCGACACAACTTTTTTCTTCTGGTCCCACCAAGGCTGCAGGGGTGGCGATCTTAGTGGCCCAGCGGTTCAGGGGGGAAGTTCTGCAGAAAGAGGCGGAAATTAGAGGTCGGCTATTAGTTTACAGGTTTGCTCTGGGAGCCTTGAACTTCACCATCAGCTCTCTCTACGCCCCTAATGAGGGTCAGAAGCGCTTTTTGCAGTCCGCCCTCACGGAAGTCACGGCCACGAGCGACCGCAATATTCTCCTGGGGGGGATTTGAATTTGTTTTTGATAACATACGAGACAGATCTTACCAGCGCACGCATCAGACTGGCGCACTCTTGGCGGCAGGACTTGACCGCTTACGAGACCTGGGGTTAGACGATTTGTGGCGTAGTTTCCATCCTCAGAGTCGGGAATTCTCTTATTATTCTCATGAACATAAGACAAATACGCGGCTGGATTACCTCTTGGCTTCTTCGACGGTCAGGGAGATGGCATCGATGGCTGAGATAGAGGTGGCTTTTCTTTCCAAACACGCTCCGGTGCTTACTACTTTGACTCTGCCGCCGGTGGTGAGGCCGGACAGGGTATGGCGCCTCAGGGATACTCTGCTACACCGGGAAGATGTGATGGTGCAGATCCGTAGATCTATCACTGATTTTCACGCACACAACGCCAATACCGACACAACCTTAGCGACACAGTGGGCGGCGATGAAGGCAGTCCCCAGGGGAGAGTTTATTGCTATCTCGGCCGCCGACAATTCAGAGCGTCGACGTAAGCGGGAGGAGCTTACACAAAAAACTAAGGAGCTGGAGCAAATGCATCAGAGGACGGGCGCCCCCAGGGTATGGCGTCAGCTCAAAGCAATGCGACAGCAGCTGAAAGCTCTTGATCAAGATAGAGCGGAGTACGCTTCCCTATGTTTAAAACATGCTTATTACACTGGGGGGGATAGGTGCGGGTGCCTTCTCGCCCACAAGCTCCGGGAGGTCCGGACACGCCAGGGGGTCCGCGAGATCTGTCGGGAGGACGGTACGAGAGTTACAGAGGACAGGGACATAGCCGACGCATTTCATGCATATTACGCTAACCTGTACTCCAGCTCCCAATTGACCGCCGATAATGGGGCGGCCTTTCTAGACTCGGTCACGCTCCCAACTCTGTCCAAGCTCCAGATGGATCAGCTGGATAGAGACATCCGTCCGGAGGAAGTGATTGCTGCGATCTCCCGGTTGAAACTGACGAAAGCCCCTGGACCAGATGGCTTCACCGCCATCTTTTATAAGAAGTTTTGTGCCCTGCTGGTGCCCCTTCTCACCCAGCTATTCAATTCCTTCTCGGCCGCGGGAGCGATCCCCTCGGACCTCTTGGGGGCTCACATAGCAGTTATCCCCAAGCCGGGGAAAGATCAGACTCGCTGTGGGGCATACCGTCCCATCTCGCTGTTGAATGTCGATCTTAAGCTTTATTCGGGAATATTGACCAGTCGGCTGGCATCATATATGCCAGGTCTAATTGACCCGGATTAGGCGGGGTTCATCCCAGAGCGTCAAGCCCCTGACAGCACAAAACGAGTCCTGCATCTGGTCGAAAAAGCCTCCCGTATGGCGGGAGAATACATGTTGCTCACGATCGACACTGAAAAGGCGTTTGACCGTGATCATTTGCCCTATTTGGAGCAGGTGTTGCTACGGATGGGGTTGGGAGAGAAATTTCGCACCTACATTTTTAATTGCTATAAATTTCCGTCGGCGACAGTTCAGGTAAATGGCCACACGTCCTCTAGCTTCCCGATAGCGCAGGGCACGAGGCAGGGGTGCCCGTTGTCGCTGCTGCTTTTTGCCGCATATATAGAACCCCTTGCCCAGAAGATCAGGCAAAATCCAGGAGTCTCCGGAATTAAGTTCGGGGGGGTATGTTCACACCATCAGCCTTTACGCGGATGATGTGCTGCTATTTTTATCGAATCCGCGGGAGGCCCTGCCGGCCTGCATGGCGGACTTGGATACCTTTGCACGGGTGGCGGGTTTCAAGGTGAATGCGGACAAGTCATCGGCCCTTAGTCTCTCCCTGACTCCATCCACCGGGAGTACTTGCAGAGATCACTCCCCTTCCAGTGGGCGGAGGAGTCGGTCCCATATTTGGGGATCCAGCTGGCTTCTACACTTCCGCGAGTGGTGGCCCTCAACTATGCCGCTTTGCGTCAGAAGATCAGCAAGGAGCTGGGGCAGTGGAAGTATTATCCTCTTTCGTGGCTGGGCAAGATCGCAGCGGTTAAGATGACCATACTACCACAGATTCTCTACCTCTTTCGCACCATTCCCCTATATCCGCCTACCGGATGGCTCTAGCAGACACAATCAGAGTTGGCCCAGTTCATTTGGAACGTGTGGAAGCCGCGAATGAAGAGGTTATTGTCCACTCTCTCACCTGAAAACGAGGGGCTCGGGATCCCTGATCTTCAGCTCTATTTCCGGGCCACACAGCTACGCCATCTGGTGGAGTGGAATCGCTGGGAGTCGGAGAAACATTGGCTGTTTCAAGACCAAGCGGTAGCGGCCCGGCTGCTGCAGGAAATCCCCTTCCTGCAAAAGCAGCATGGGCCCCCTAATCTCTATGCCTCTTACATCACCCGTGTCCCTTTAGAGATATGGGATCGCACTAACGTCTCTCATGACTTCACCACGTTTCCCTCCCCGCTTACACCCCTGTTCGACAATCCAGAGTTCACTCCCGGAATGGATTCGGTAGCCTTTAACAGGTGGAAGCCGGCTGGCTGCCGTTTCTTCTATCATATGTACGATGCGGATGGTGTGCGCCCATTTCAGCAATACGGGCTGCCGGGAGTGGAACGGATCCGCTACTTCCAGGTTTGGCACTGGGCACTGGGCGCTTGACGGGCGGGTTCGCCCATTTGCAGATCGGCAGCTTTCCCAGTATGAGCGATGGTTAATAACGCGCACATCAAATAAACAGCTAATCTCCGATCTGTATAGAATGCTCCAAGCTCGACTCGCGCACAGTTACAACTCGGATAAGACACGTTGGGAGAGGGAGCTGGGTAGGACTCTGACTCACAAGGAGTGGGAGGGAATATATTATAGGGCCCGACACTCAGCGTACCACATGGGACTCACAGACACATTCACAAAGGTTGCGACCTATTGGTATTACACTCCGGAGCTCTTAAACGTGATGGACCGGAAGAGGGACACACATTGATGGAGGGGCTGTGGGCAGATAGGCACCTTGACCCATTTGCTCTGGGAGTGTGAGTATGTCCGGCCTTACTGGTCTCAGGTGCTCGATGAGGTAGAGAAGCACTTTAACACTGCGATACCGCGCTTCCCGGCGTACACATTGTTGGGCCTCCCAAATCCTCTGACCTACCTGCTTAAATCGCGTAGGGGGCGACAGATAGCCATAGCGCTGAGATCAGCGACACAGAACATACTTACTCATTGGCGCACTCCCAACACCCCAACTTTTACGGGATGGTTATACCGGTTGTGGCATGTCCTAGGCATGGAAAAACTCACACTAACGCTGGCAGGGGAGGGCTCCAATTATGGGGAGCTGTGGAAGCCCTTTTTGGCGCTGTTGTCCTCCGAATTCAGGGAGGTCACTTGTCCCCGCTACCCACGCTTGTTGCGACTACCCGAAGGGTTGGGGTAAGGGAGGGGGGGTTTTAGATCCTTTTTGTTTGCTCCATGGCACCTTATTGGGAACCCTTATGGCATTTCCAGGATGGGCAACGTTTGACTTGGATTTTCAGCAGAGGGGCAAGGGACCCACCTACCCTTAATGGACAAGCAAGGTGTTGATAATTTCCCTTGTTAGTGTTTTTTGTGTATTTTGAAATGTCAATAAAAGATTTAAACCATAAATCCTTGAATCTATTGCAAATCAAAATTGTACCAAATTGTACCCTTGCACACAGAATGAATCACACACTATGAGTGTGGGAACTGATAGATTATCCTTTTGTAATGTTTGTAACAGGGCATGAAGTTCTGCATGTTGTACAGTGATGTAACCTCAGATCTTAGTTTGGGTGCTCTGGAGGTGAAATTGACCATTGTTCACAAATTCTTGCACTGCCCCACAGGCTCAAGAGTACTTATATTTTGTTACTACCGCTGGTTGAGCTGAGCCATCTGTGTAGAATAAACTCTGATAAGAATCAATGGGTGAGGCTTCTGGAGTTGGAGGAACATGTTGTTCATATTAGAGAAAAGCCTGTTTGCAAAGAGTGGAATTATACTGAAACTTTACATCCACTGTGCTCAAAGAAGAGGCTCATTGAACCCACCTCGGGGATAGGACACGAGCAATAGTAATGCTTGCCTTGGTGGCTGCCTCTAGTGCCAGCATGGGAGAAACCACTATCATTAGTGTTCCTTGCACCAAACGGCACTCCTTCAAGATAGCCATTTGCACAGCTGCAACAGCTTTTTCAATAGAAGCAAAATGTGCTTCCTCTGGAGAATACAAGTGAGACTTGTATGCAATAGGAACAGTCTGTCCCTCATTGTAGGCAACAATGGTATAACCTCAATGACTTGGTGTTAGACCTGGCTTTTCCAGTGGGTACATCCCCAGACTTTTTGCTCTTTGGCCTTCTGTGTTTGACCCTTTTTTTGTTGGTTTTATGACGCTGGGCACTGTAACACTGCTGATCAGTGCTAAAGTGCATATGCTCTCCCTGTAAATTGTGTTTATGGATTGGTCAATCTATGATTGGCATAACTTTACTATTACTAAAGTTAGACTTTAGGTCTAAACTTAAACTTTTGGTCTAAACTTAGACCAAAAGTCCATCTTTAGTAGTAGTAAAGTTAGACTTTAGGTCTAAACTTAGACTTCAGGTCTAAACTTTGACTTTTGGTCTAAGTTTACTTTTGTGAATCCGGCCCATGGAGTTTAGTATGCCTGAGCTCAGAATATAAAAATGCATCTTTTAGTAAAGATGATTTTTATATTGTGTGTTTGAAAATATCACTTTTAGAAAGTGCCTATTTTCTTGCTTAGCCATCCTGTGTGCCTCTGCTAGTTTGGAACTTCGACCTGCCAGCACCGCATCGAGCACCGCCTCACTCCACATCGTAAGCATTGGCCTCACTGATGACTTTGGACATCCCTCACCGAGCCGATGCCTGCACCGCGCCAAGAGGGCACTGCACCCTACACTCCTTCCATTTCACATTGCAACCGCAACTGTTGCCCCGACCGGCCCACACCAACGTGTCGGCCGTAACGAGAAAGGTACTGTCTACAAGTCTGCCGATGCTTTAGCTAGTCCGTACCGATGCGATCGGCTGGAACTGTTAGACTCTGTCGTTTTCAGCATCGCGGTAGCCCCGGACAGAGCTACCGACTCTGAAGAACTGTGTATTTTTGCAATTTGAAGGTTATCTTGCAAAGTGCCTTTTTCTACAGTATTTTTGTATCTTGGATTTTTGTTGTTTTTGGTCTCGTTGGTTTAGATAAAGTTTTGCATATTTTTCTAAACTGGTGTGGTGTCCATTTGTAGTGTTTTCACTGTGTTACTGTGTGCATTCACAAATGCTTTACACAATGCCTCTGAAATAAGCCAGCCTGCTCGTGCCAAGTTACCAAGGGAGTGAGCAGGGGTTATTTTAGAAGTGTATCCCCCTTACTCTGACTAGGATGAACGGTCTCTTCTTGGACAAAGGTGTAAACCATTGCCAACTAGAGACTCCCATTTCTAACACTTGGTATCACTCAAAGAACTAGATTGGTCTTACTGTCACTAGTTTATAAATATGTTGTGTCTAGAATGTCTGCTTGAAGAGCACGCAATATATTAGTGTATTTGTTTGTCCACTGTTTTGCTGAATACGTGATAGGAATCAAGTCATACAAGGGCTTCACTCGCTCATCATGGCGAGGCAAGTAGGTATGACCAAAGTTAAGGAATCCCACCAGGGATTACACCTTTTTCAGTGTGTTGGGAGGCTGCAAGATAGCACACTTCTGAAAGAAATCAGAAGCCAGATGCATGCCCTCATTGGATAACTCATAAGGTAAGTATTCTTCAATTTTATAACCGTGTTATGTTAATAGTGTTACAACTTTGTCCAACTTAGTTAGGTGTACGTCTAAGTCATCATCAGTAAGATAGATGTCATCAATGTATGACAATACCTTGTCATCTGGTTGTAAGATCTCCATAATGCATGCTGAGAATAACCCAGGACTGTTCTTAAAGCCCATAAGCAAGCATTGGAATGAGGACTGCACCCTATCAAAACTAAAGGCCGTTTAATGCTTGCTTTCATGTGCTATATTTTGACTGAAAAACCATCATAGATGTCAAGGATCATTTTGCATTTGTTCCACACCAGGTTTATCATTAAACCTGTGCTATATGCATTTTGCACCACAATGTTCCTGTATACATATTTAAATTCCTACAGTCTAAAACTATCCTATAGGATCCATTTGGTTTAGAGATGGGGAAAAGGGATGTGTTCAACGGTTACAGACATGGCGAGATTATGCCCTGCTACTGCAATTGATCTAATATTTCTTTTATACCAGGCTTTGCTTCTGGCTTTAAAGTGTGGTAAGCTTGCATTTGAAATTCACTATTTAAGGAAATGGCGTGTAGAATAGAGTGTTTATACCACCCCACTTGGTTTCTGTATAAGGCTGAAGCCTGTCTTATAGTTCATTCACTGTTGTTAATTTTTCTGATATCTTCAGATACTATAAGAGAAAAAGCTACCCTTATTACTTCCTCCCCCTATGCACATCCCTGATAAATACTGGAGGCCAGTCTTCTTCAAATAGTATTATGCCCTAATATTCAGTTAAATGTGACCAGAAGACAGCTTTTGTAGTGCATTAATTTTCCCCTTTCAATTTGTATTTCTAAAACATAAAGCCTGTCAGGAAGATTTCAATGTTTATCTGTAGTCATAACTCATATAATCTCTAGTCAACTGGACTTGCCACGAGAAACCACTGAAGCATCTGATGTACTATTGCGACTTATGCTGTACTGTCTAGGAACGCTCTTGCCAAAGTCTTGTTTTGCAAGAGAATCAGTAGTTGTATCGGTATGTTTCCTATAAATTCCTGCTACTTTCTTTTTTTTTAACTGGAGTCTTAAAATCCAATTCTTTCTCTTCCCTCTTCACACTTACTTTAGCCTCTCGTATTGTTTTACCGTCCCTGCTATACCTCTCTTTTCTTCAGTAAACAGATCGACTGCCACTCTCTATTTGTTTACTGGCCCTGTCCTGAACACAACGTGCAGCGCAGTTATCACAATATTGATATTGTTTCATTTTTTTAAATATTTCTTGTGGTACCTTAAATTATAAACATCCCTTCCAGATTCCTAAGATGCAGGAGATCCAGTCCGTCTTTGCTCTCTACACCTCTGTCTCTTCCTGCCTTCCATTGCAGATTTCTTTTTAACAGATCCCTCAACGTTACTTTTAGGTTTTAAATGTGACATAACAGCTTCTAAACCTAAGGTATCACAGCCCACAGAAGTGTAAACTTCCACAATTCTTTTTGATAGTTCCCATTCACAAACTGGAACCGCTTCCAGTCTCTGCCGTATAGCCCGAACTGGCGCCCATCCCTTAATGTTGCTCAGGATGATCGAGGAAACTGTAGAGAAGTTCCCCATTAACTTAATTGATAAATTCAGAGCAGGTGCAGCTTCATGCTCGTTCTGTACTTGCTTCAGTACCTCAGGAAGTACTTAGTGCCAATGAATGCGTGCCATGCATGCTCATATAAATGCATGCAAATATGATGATATGAGATTTATAAAGTGCACAGATACTCCCAGGAATGTCCTGGCGCTGGATTAGAGGCTACCTACAAAACACAGATCGTCCTGTTAAGCATGTTGAAAAAGCCATGTTTAAAAAAATGTCTTAAAGGTGGAATGCTCAGTTGTGGTACGTAGCTCCAGAGGAAGTTGGTTCCAGAAGACCGGTCCAAGATAGGAAAAGGACCTGCCTCCAGGTCTAGCCTGGCATATTTTTGGAACTCTTACTAATTAATCGAAGGAGGACCGTGGGTTTTTGGGAGGCACATAGTCACAAATACTCTGTCTAAGATAGCCAGCTCCAGTCTCACGCACAGATTTATGAACCAGGACCAGGAATTTAAAAAGGATCCATTTTTTAATAGGAAGCGAGTGAAGTTCCTTCAAACGCGAGTACATATGGGTTCTCGGAGGAAGAGGAAGAAGGACTCGGGCTGCCAAATTCTGCACCAATTGAAGTCTATTAAGAAGATAATCTGTGAGACCCAAGTATAGTGCATTTCCATAAGCCAATCAGGAAGTTATCAATGCTTGGATCACCATATTCCTAACTTCAACAGACAAGAAAGAAAGACATTTTTTCAAAGAGCGTAGCAACCAGAAACAAGAACCAGTCAGTGCCTGGATTTGTGGTTGGAAGGAAAGGGCACTGTCCAATGTAATTCCTAGATTCTTTACGGTGCTTTGTTGAGGGCCGGGAGGGTGGCGTCTTTTGACTAGAAGGTCCTCCATATGTCTGGTGATGTAGGGCCGAAAAACACGATCTCAGTTTTGTCAGGATTACATTTTAATTGGTTGATGGACAACCAGTGAAACACATTAGAGAGGCAGTTCTTAATGCCTCTCCTGCAAACTCTTCTCCCTTTCTACAGGTGAAAAGAAGCTGGGTTTCATCAACAAATGAGATGACCTTGGCCCCCAAGGTCTCAGCTAACACAGCCAAAGGCGTGAGATAAATATTGAATTATGTGGGGCTGAGTGCCGAGCCCTGAGGCACTGCAACTGTTAGCTCACAAACTGTGGAGGAGAAAGGGGGCATCCAAACTTGTTGACTTCTTTCATCCAAAACGGAAGTGAGCCACTTCAGGGCTAGGCCACCAAGCCCAATAGATTAGAGGCAGGCCATAAGTTTCCAGGGCGGCAACAGTATCAAAGGCCCCAGATAAATCCAACATAATCAAGATGGCCTCCTTCGTCTAATGTGCCCTTGACCTTTAACAGGGCCGTCTCAATACTAAAGTGCTGAATTCAGAATGACTTGGTGCAGAAGATCATTCATATCTAAATATTATGAGAGTTGCGATTTTACAAATGTTTCTAAATCTTTCAAAAAAGCAGGGAAAAGGGCCTATACTTCAATGGAACTGTGAGATCAGCCATCGGCATTTTAAGCAAAGGTAGATTTTTGGCCCGGTTCCATTGTACTTCCTGATCACAGAGAGGCATTCAAAACTTTGGTTGCAATGGGATTGATGACTTGTACCGCTTTGGCAAGGATGTTAGGAGGTCATGGGTCAGATCGAGACCTTGATTTAAGGCTCTTTATGGCTGCCAATTATTTCTCCAAGGAAATAGGTAGGAAGTTGGAAACAGATGGCTTCCCAGGAATGGTCTTACAAGACTTTGCTATCTCAAATGGGATGTCATCTGACTGTGAGTCAATGAGCAGGCTTACTTGAATACCTGAAATTTTATCATTAAAATACGACACCAGCAGTTCGCACTATTTGGCTAAGGGTTGATGGCCTCTACTGCCAGTTTCAGGATTCATGAAGGTTTTTGCAATTTTAAAAATATCTTTGGATTTATTGCCTGACTCGGCTATCCTTAGCTCAAAATAAGCTTTTTTGGTTAAGTTTACCTCTTTTTAGTGATAATTTATAGGTAAATTTGTCAACCAAATTATAGATTTTCTGCCATTTCCTCTCAAGGTGTTTGCAATGTTTCTTACCAGTCCGAAGGTCTTTGTTAAACCAAGGGGCCGACAGTTTGGTTCTGTGGGGTCTGAGTGTAGAGGCCAGAGCCAAGACATTGATGCTGTAAGGAATCCAGTAATCCATGCACTCAACGTCCGATTCTAGTGCTCCAGAAAGACAATAAGTATTTGTTTCCAAAGAGCTACACAGGTCTGCTGCATGAATTTTGAGTAAGGCACCTGACATGGTTTGGATTTTCTTCAAAGAAGGTAGATCCTTTTTAGATTTTCACCATTTAAACTAAATTAGATGGTGATCAGACCATTCTTATGGTACTGGATCGAGAGTTAACATCTTCAAATTGGAAATAATTTGGTATAATGTGTGACCAGCTTGATGAAAAGGTTTATGCAACTTTTGAAAAAGGCCAAGAGAAGACATTGTGTCTAAAAGTGAGGCAGCCGCCGAGTCTGAGGGTTCATCCATATAAAGATTGAAGTTACCTAAAGCTAAAAAATGTGGGTAGCTGGGGGATCAAGAAGCCAGAGTGGGCACATATTCACACTTGCTTTTATATAATATTGCCACCCCTCCTCCTCTGCCTTATGGCAATCTATCCTGAGTATTTTATATCCATTGGCTCTGGATATAGTTGGCTTATCCAATTCTGTGAGCCATGTTTCTGTAAGAAATAGAATATCCAGCTTTTCTTCATCTAAAAAGTAGAAAACGTGCTTTGCATTCTTTTGCAGTGAGCGGACATTCAGAAGGGCAGCCAAGAACTGCGAGGTGGATAGGCTTATTCCAACAAAAAGAGGGCAGTGGACCTTCAAAGAGAGACAGCACCCACATCGTTATAACCACACATTTCAAAAGCTTCAGCAATATTTCATGTCATATGTGCGCAACCTTGTATGCACCTTCTGGCCAAAGAGGTGCTCCCTCTAGGGGAATAGATACAAAACATAAGGACAAGGGGTGCACCAAATACAGACAAACAATAAACACAAATGCTGTTAGGAAGCAAGTAGTAATAACTCCTGCACAATCCAGTAATCTTTTTCTTTTATTTATGCTTCTTATGATTGTTCTTAAAACCAGCCGACACGCTTCGTCCACTAGACAATGGACTTCTTCAGGGCACAAAATATGTATACATTTTCTGCTAAAGGGGGAATCCAGTCTTGGCGATATATCAATAAACAATGTATTTGAATGGGTGAACCGCTCCACCATCTATACAAAATATTTGTCAATATGGATGTAGGCCAGTAGAGATGAGGAATCGCATCGTATTCTGTGTGTAGATTATAAGCAGCGCACTTGGGTCCTAGCCGTAAGATTTGGCATGAGACAGGGCGTTTTGACGCTACTTATAATATACAGCATTTGTGTTTATTGTTTGTCGATATGTGGTGCACCCTTGGTCTTTATGTTGTGTATGGGCTTATTGTTTGGGTACTGGTTGCTGTCACACTCTTTACTGTAGAGTTGGGGGCCCAATGACAATGTTTGCAAGAAACATCCTCCTTTAGTGTGGTGGGTAGGCAATGGGGGACACAGGCTCACTTAGGGGCTAGCCTCCGCAGAATGGTATCTGTCATAAGTGACTTATAAGTTGCCTACTATTTGGCGAAATCAAGCATAGTGGCTGGTGCTGACTACATCCGGGACACTGACTGCGCAGACGGGCTTGCCTTTGGCGCACCTTTGGAGCATCCACTGCACGTCCACGCAGCTCCTCTGCTTAAGTAGATGTGGCCAGGAAAAAGACTAGAATGCACACTGCTAAGATGGTGCCTCACAATGTCCTAAGGAGGGAAAAATGGGTGAAAAAAAGAACAAAGTGCACACATTAGCTGCTCCTGGCTCCCTTTAGAGCAGGTATAAACAGTGCAGGACACCTTACTGTGTCCACGCAGCTCCTCTGCTTCAGTACATGTGGCCAGGAACTGCCAAGATGGTGCCTCTAAATGTCCCAAAGTGCCCGCAATGGCTATTAGCAGCTCCCACCTCCCTTTAGAGCCCAGCAACATTTCAAATACCCCTCAAGTACTCGCAAATGCAAATCAGCAATTAGTGCACGACAATTAAAAATACTTTAAAATGAACAGCAGGTATAAAAAGTGCAGGAAGCATCACTGCATCCACTCAGCTCCTCTGCTTAAGTACATGTGGCCAGGAAAAAGACTAGAGCATGCAGAACCAAAGGGGCACCTCTGAATGTCCCAAGAAAGGAAAAATGGCCAAAAAAAGAACTAAGTGCCCACAATAGATATTAGCTGCTCCCACCTACCTTTAGAGCCCAGCAACATTTCAAATTCCCCTCAAGTCCATTCAAGTGCAAATCAGCAATTAGTGCAAGGCAATTAAAAATACTTCAAAATGATCAGAAGGTATAAAAAGTGCAGTAAGCCTTACTCCATCCACGCAGCTCCTCTGCTAAAGTGCATGTGGCCAGGAAAAAGACTGGAGCGTGCACTGTCAAAATGGCACCTCTAAATGTCCCAAAGAGGGAATTATGGCTAAAAAAACGAACACAGTGGCTGCAATAGATATTAGCTGCTCCCACCTCCCTTTAGAGCACAGCAACATTAAAAATTCCACTCAAGCTCTTTCAAGTGCAAATCAGCAATTAGTGCGAGACAATTAAAAACACTTAACATATGCTTCCCCAGGTGTTACATTCCTCTTTGGGTGGGACCATCCCTGGAGGGAGACACATAGTCAGTATTCCATGTTTGTCTTGGGGTGTTGCTCATGGATAGACCACTTCTAACTGGTTGGTCTTGCAAGCAACCCAGAAGGGAATCTCTTCACGTTTCACAAACACGTTTCCCATGATTGCATTAATGGACTAATGGATTGCATCTGTGCTGGAACTGCTAGTCCCACTGTAAAAGCAGGTCTAGAGTTCATGGTATAGTAGTAAAAACTGTACGAGTCTTCTGTATAAGTCAACTGTGAAATTCAGAACTACTACAACATCAGCAAGAGCTAACGTGTCAGGACGGGGAATGGGTGATAGCCAAACAAGACTGGCCACGTAGACTCTTCATTAGTAAGGGGTCTGAGAGGGACATTCCGGTGCATGTGTGGCAACTGACTGGCAAACCAGTTCTGGTGTTCCTGGTAAGTTAAAGGGATTTCAAAATATTGGTAATCCCTATAATGTACAGGCGGTTGAACTGCCTCATAAGCCTGTAACTGACCAGAGGCAGCGTCTACAGCTTCAAACTTTACAGATGAGTAAAACTTCTGAAAGGCATATGCTGGAAGAGCAGCTTTTACACACATAACTGCCCTCACCGCATTGGGAACACCTCTAAGCTTGAGATGCTGAGTAACGACTTCCCTTTAAATGGCTCCCATCACAGTAGGAGCCACCATGACGATAAACAGATTCAAATAGAATGGATTCAAGCACAATGGATTAATTCACTCAAAATGGGGAATAATCTTTTAAGAATCAAGCTTGACAAACCTACAGCTATAGATGTTCCCTTATTCATGATTACTACAGACATCTCCATAATGACCTAATAATGGTTCACGTGTGTGAGCATAACAAAAAGAAACTACTCAAAAGTTCCCAAAACATTCAGGCCCAGTGTTGGGCAACAATGCTGCATAAACTGTGTCTCTGGATTGGCTCTACAAGGTTTTTTTTCACACCCATGGGTGACACTAGTGAATTTAGTTCAATGCACCAATGCTTGAATGTGAAAGGCAGGTTTTGTAGCCCTGCCGAGCCCCACTCAATACACAGATGAAGTGGCGTCAATGCTTTTGGGCTACTAGTAGGAATCCAGGGACACAATTGTGATTAGAAACAGCCCTTTTTCATTCTCTTCAATACCACACACACACAAATTGCGCTACACAAAAGACACTTCAACTAAAATGTGTGTTTATTTTAACAGGTGCCCCCTGTTCCATAGCACATCTAAAATAACCACACAGAATACTATTAAAATAGCACAAATGCCTGTTCTGAACAACAAGAATAGAATTAACCTTTCTACCACGGAGCAGGTCCTCTGCCCCCATTGGTCAGTGTCACTGCTCTCCCCCACACAGCTCCACCGTTAAGGCTCTGCCCTTAAGCACCTTCCAGGTAGGAGTTCGAGGCCTTCCTCCACCCGCAGGCTCCTACCTGCACCTCCTCTCTGGTGGTCTGGTGGTTTAGTGGAAGAGCACCCTGCTCTTCTGCTATTTCGCTCTGTCCTGTTGTATTTGCCCTTTTCACTGTCTGCCTCTTTTTCTTGGTTGACTTTTTCTCTTTTTCCCTGTTGTGCCTTTTTGCTGTTTACCCTCTTTCACTATCTGCCTCTTTCTCTTGGTTGCCTTTTTCTCTTCTACTCTTTTCTCTTTTGTGCCTTTCTTCTTTGCCTCTTCACTCTCTGCCTCCCTTCCCGTGCTCCCTGCCGCTGCTGCCACCACTGCCCCTCCCCCAGTGTGTCCCTTCTGCTACCGCCTCACAGCTGATCGCTCTCCCCCAACCCCTACTTAATGGCGGCGGTGCTCAGAGTGGTCTAGCATGTCTGCGCCCGTCTGCGACCCAACCACGACAAGCACGATGCTCCTTGGAACACTCACCTAGAGACCACCTGGACACTGCATGCCTTTCACCAATGTCATTGCCAACCTCAGCGCACCCCACGCCCTCACCTCTACAGACTACATACTACCCGGAGACTTGAACTTCCACCTGGACAACCACAGCGACCCCAATACCACCGCCCTTCTAGAGAACCTCACCAACATAGGACTGAAGCAACTTGTCTCCACCCCCACTAATACAGCAGGACACACACTCGATCGCATCTTCGCTGGAGGAAACAACATTCGCTGCAGCCACACCATGGAACTGCTCTGGACCGACCACCACTGCATCCATTTCTCCTTTACGAAACCCACCGCACACAAGCACATGTGCCGCCTCCCAAGCAGAATCTGGAACAAAGTCTCTGAAGACAACCTCATCTGTGCCCTCACCTGCACTCCGCCCCAATTACGTGAGACGCGAACACAGCGGCAAGCAACCTCCACCAATGGATCACCAACTGGGCCAACTCTCTTACCTCCCTCCAGAACACCACGAGACGACACAAGAAGAAAGCCAACTGGTTCACCAAGGCTCTCCAAGAATCCAGGCGCTCCTGCAGACGACTGGAAAAGAAGTGGAGAAACAGCAAAACCTACAAAACAGTCATCACAACACACCACCAACTGATCAAATCAACAATGAAAAACGTAATCCAAGACAGAATCCTCTCCAACTCCCTCAACTCAAAGGAACTCTTCGCCTACATACAGAAATGTCCCAACCCAACAGCGAAACAACCGAAGTCCCTCCCTCCCAAGACCTCTGCAACAGACTCGGGGCCAGATGTAGGAAGCCAAATTGCGATAACAAACGCTGAAATTCGCAGAATGTAGGTAGGGAAATACCCTCTCTCAAAATAAGGAATCGCACAAATTGCGATTCCTTATTGTGCGCAAGCATTTAGAGAATCGCAATTTTCGATTCCCTAAATGCTATGCTAGTAGGCATCGCAAATTGCAATTTTGCCTTAAGGAATCGCAAATTACCACCAACTTCAAGTTGGTGGTAATTTGCAATTTCATTTAAAAAAGCACAGCGCCACATGTGCACACATGCACATTTCAGGAGTGCAACAGGGTGTCTTTTTGGAACCCTTACACCCCTTGAAATTGCGCACGCAATTTGCCAGTACCTCTTGGTTACTCGCAAATTGCGAGCGCAAATCCCAGTCATTCCTATGGGCCTCTTGGCCCATAGGCATGAATAAGAAGGTATTCCTTGATTGTGAATCTCAATTTGCGATTCGCAATTAAGGAATATTAAGGAATCGCAATTATTTTTGCGATTCCTACATACATTCTATTTTGCGAGTCCTTAATAGCGATTGGGTAAAAATCGCTATTAAGGACTCGCAAAACTGACTTTATCTACATCTGGCCCTCAGCTCCTTCATTTACCTCAAGATCAAAACTCTATACGACAACTTCGATGACCAAGACCACTGAACCGCCCCACCCACCCCCAACGATGCCACCCAACAGACCCTTCTTACCTGGACCCCTCTCACGACAGAAGACACCCTAAAGACCATGAAGTACATCCACTCCAGAGCACCTTCAGACTCCTGCCCACCGCACATCTTCCACAGAGCCGCCACTGCCATCCCACCTGAGCTACGTTGAACTATCAACTGCTCCCTCGAGATAGCCACATTCCCAGACACATAGAAGCACGACAAAGTCAACCCCTCCTAAAAAAGCCCTCCGCAAGACCCGATGGACCTCAAGAACTTCAGGCCCATCTCACTGCTTCCATTTGCAGCCAAAGTCATCGAAAAAGCCATCAACACCCAGCTAGCACACTTCATAGAAACTAACAACATCCTAGACACCTCTCAATCTGGATTCCGCAGCAACCACAGCACCGAGATCGCCCTCCTCGCTGCCACCGACCACATCTGCGCACTCCTCGACCAAGGTCAACGGTAGCCCTCATCCTCCTGGACCTATCAGCAGCCTTCGATACCGTCTCCCACCACACTCTAGCCACCAGGCTCCACGACACCAGCATTCAAGGAAAGGCCTTAGACTGGCTACGATAATTTCTCTCAGGCAGAACCCAGAGAATAAGACTCCTGCCTTTCCTCTCGGAACCGACAGAGATCAAATGCAGAGTACCCCAAGGATCCTCCCTCAGCCCCACACTCTTCAACATCTACATGGCCCCCCTCTCAACCATCATCAGAAACCATGGGCTGAACATCGTCTCCTAAGCCGAAGACACCCAGCTGATCCTCTCCCTCACCAAGGAACCCGACTTCACCAGGCACAACTTTCAAGAAGGGATGAAAGCCGGCGCGACCTGCATGAGGAACAGGTGCCTTAAACTCAACTTGAAGAAAACAGAAGTCCTCATCCTTGGCTCCACCCCCTCTGCCTAGGACGACACCTGGTGGCCCCCCGCCCTCCGAAACCCATCCACCCCAACAGACCATGCATGCAACCTCAGCATCATACTGGACTCATCACTCAACATGAACCGCCAGATCAACGCCGTCTCCTCCTCATGCTTCAATACCATCTGCATACTACGCAAGGCATTCAAGTGGATCCCCCCCGACTCAAGGAAAACCGTCTCTCACGCACTCATCACCAGCAGACTGGACTACAGCAAAGCCCTCTAATCTGGAATTAACAAAAAACTCCTCTGCAAATTCCAGACTGTCCAGAATTCCACAGCCATACCAATCCTTGATATCCCAAGGCACAACCACATCACCCAGCACCTTTGTGACCTCCACTGGCTCGCCGTCGAAAGAAGAATACCTTTCAAGCTGCTCACACATGCCTACAAAGCCCTCCACAACATCGAACCCCAATACCTTAATGACCGAATCTCCTTACATGTGCCCAAGAGAAACCTCCACTCAACTGACCTCTCCTTAACCACCGTCCCACGCTACTACAGGACCAGAGCAGGTGGAAGATCCTTCTCCTACCTCGCAGCCAAGACCTGGAAAGAACTTATCCTTCACCTCTGACGGAGCACGACACTGCACCAATTCAGGAAAGACCTCAAGACCTGGCTCTTCGTATGACCCCAACAGAGCTGCTCACACTCCAGTGCCTTGAGACCCTCACGAGTTAGTAGTGCATGATACAAAACCTTGATTGATTCATTGATTAATTGATGAATAAAATGTCATTTAATTAAATCCTATTACCCTAAAACCTACTTCTATCCACTACACTATGAGAGCATGGAGTAGCATAGCTTACATTGAGATTTTTTAGGGAAAATGAGCGCACTGCATACCTGTTTATAGAAAAATGCTTTCATTATTATAGTCAAATAGGCATGTACCCTGCAAAAAGCAAACACACGTTGCATCAGCAACAGATCCTTTCCGGCTCTGGCTCAATATCATATTTCAGTGTAAAGTGCAATATGGCAGCATCTCTGGCAGGCAAGATCTTCTCTGGCAGTACCTTAAGTGATAATTTCAGGCAAAGGACCTCTCCTTGCAAGTGGTCAAGTAGCAGCTCATTTATACTACATATTATCTAAGATGGAATTTACAACATCACCTTAGGAATGTTTGGTATAACCAATGAGCATCAAGATGCTAGTCTAAGATGCATTCTTTTAAATAAACAAGGTAAAAATATGACAAATCAGGCTACATTGTTTTGGCTATTGTTCTTGTTTGACCTTGAAATTGAGATGACAAGGCGCTTGTTCCAAACTGATGTTGCAGCAGGTGCCTTGTTGATGTCTATATATGAGTGACCTGACACTTTCAGAGGTTTTTGGAAAGATAAGGACATACGACATCTGTGTCAACTCAAAGGCAGAAATGTTGATGAATGTGCAAACATTTGAAAAATACAGCGTGGCCTACTTAAAATGGAGTCGAGACATAATATTTATGTCACGCAGACATTTGAAGATGGTATTGCATTAAACACTGTTGCTATGATTTAAAAACTGCTACATGGATTCTTGAGTTAAATTATGTTACCTGCTCCCTCTGTTCATTTTTACATCTAAAAAAAATGTTATTTCTCAAATTAGGCTGCGGGTGGTTGCATTGGTTCATGACATAATTTGTTTATAACCTGAACGTTTGATAAGCATCAAACATTCCAGGTGATAAACAAATGAGGGCATTTACTGTTTTGATTGGGTTGGAATTACTCAATGATGAGTAAGGGGGTTTGGGTGGTGGTAGGGTGTATTAATGTTTTGGACACAAGCAGGTTATGTATAACAGTTGCAATAATTATGAAACACCCTAGAAACTCATATACTTTACCTTAACTGTTCTCATCATAATCTTGGCATGGTACTAAATGCTGCATCACAGACAATTAAATGCTTATCATGATACGTTTACAGTCTAAATATGATCTAGAAAAGTCTACTGGTACTAGCTCACTCAGATAGGTATGGCATTGATTTGGGCCTCCTCCAGAGACGCATCTTGAAC
The DNA here is from genome assembly GCF_964204655.1 of Triturus cristatus. Taxonomy (NCBI): domain Eukaryota; kingdom Metazoa; phylum Chordata; class Amphibia; order Caudata; family Salamandridae; genus Triturus; species Triturus cristatus. The sequence continues at coordinate 351,785,402 of NC_140581.1, forward strand.
TGAATCAAACCCCAATGATCTCAACTAGATGGGGGCCTTGCAGACACCTTGCCTCAGTTAGCCCCTACTGCAAAACAATTGCTATCCTTATAACGCTGAGCAGTATGTTTTAGGCATACACATATACACAAAGACTCAGGGCCCGATTCACAAAAGTAATCTGAGACAAGATACTAACTTTACAACTTTTGGCATTCACAAAAGGCATTTAGGAGTAGTAAAGTTAGGATTCCTAACTTTACTACTTCTAAACTGAGACAAAATCCTAACTTTATGACTTTCGGTATTCACAAAAGGCATTTAGGAGTAGTAAAGTTAAGATTCCTAACTTTACTACTCCCACATTGAGACAAAATCCTAACTTAACGACTTTCGGTATTCACACAGGGCATTTAGGAGTAGTATAGTTAGGAATCCTATCTTTACTACTCCTAAATGCCTTTTGTGAATACCGAAAGTTGTAAACTTTGGAATTTGTCTCAGATTAATTTGTCAATCGGGCCCTTATATAACAAACTCCTTTTAGTATAGAACACACTTTACAACATCCCCTTTACACTCCTAAATGTCTATGTTCCTAATCCTGACTCCCTAGCCTCTTTGGATGCCATTCTGGTCTTATTTTGAGTATACAATCAGGAATTTTCTAGGAACCAGGTTTGAATCCCAGTCTCGGCTCAGCATACAGTGATTCTGGGCAAAACACTTAATATCCCCATGCCCAACAAAAAAAAGTATAATCTTGCTCTTTCTGTAAATCATTCTAATGCCCTTGGATCACGTCTGAGCTACAGAAAAATAAGATTTATGAAGCCATTTAAGGCAACTTTGTGTAGCCCTCAGTGGCTTCATAAATCTCAAGTAAAGTAACCCAGCACAAATCAATCTACGGAGGCATTCCATAGGCATTGCATGGGTGTTCCCACGCAACTCCCATGCTTTTTGATACATTCCCAGATTTACCAGAACTGGTAAACCTGGAAATGCACCAAAAAGATATGCTTTCCCAGGAGAGGAGTAACAAGGGGAAATATCTTAATTTCTGCTCGTTACTTCCTCTTTTTATGTGTGTCACATTCTGCAGCACACTAGATAGAGGAATATGCCTCTCATGATTGTTTGTGTGCAGGAGGTGCCCCTTCCAGTACAAAAACAATCCTCCGTCCGACTCAGACACCCTTACTCCATGGTGCAATGGTGTCTGCGTTGGTGCTAGGCATCCAAAACGATGCCAGTGCATGGAAAAGACAGAAATGTGTTGTATTCTTTTGAATACAAGGCATTCCTGCCCTTCCCCTGTCAGGCACTTCACGACAATGTCATAAATATGCACCTAATTGTGTTAAAAATTAAATATATACCTGTTTACCCAAGTTATGAAGGAGGTAAGTTTGTGATACCTTTTGTGTTGGTGTACTGACTTAGTAGAATATCTGGGTGTCTAAATACACAAAGACTAGTGCATGCTAATAGTGGACAACTATTCACTGATGGTGGAGGCGCTGAAATTGCATGTAGAATAGTTGATTCCATTGCTGCTCTCATTAGTACATAGGGTTCCTCCTCTTATTAAAATGCATTTTACTTAGATTTTTATATTTATTTACAAACATTCTTGTTAGATCTGACATACTTGGCATGGTATTCCGCCAAACGTTTTGCCTTTACCTCTCCTGTTTTCTGAATTTGCTTTTGTTGCCAATTGGGACTCTGTGCACAATACCACTGCTAACCGGTGATAAAGTGCTTATGCACCTAAAATTAGCTTACACCTAATTGTCACATTTGAATTACTTGTAGGTCCCTAGTAAATGGCACTACATGTACCCAGGACCTATACATTTAAATGCTACTGGTGAGCCTGAAGCACTCTTTGTCCCACTCACTAAAGTAGTCTTTTAAAAAATGTCTCAGGACTGTGACTGCCACCTGCAGTGCAGTTTTAGACTGCCATTTTGACCTGTCGAAATATACCTTTTGCCAGGCCTACACTTTACTTGTTTTAATACATATAAGTCACTCCTAAGGTAGGCCCTAAATGCTCACAGTGCACGGTGCATTATAGTTTATACATAAGACAAGTCGGTTTAATGTTTAGTGGGAGAGGAGTTGGCCTAACGGCTAGGGAGGTCGACCTCGAATCTGGGGAACTGGGTTTGAGTCTCGGCAATGACGCTGTATATCCTGTGATTCTGGGCTCAATCACTTAATCTCCGCGTGCCTAACAAAAATGAATGTGTCCTCATGTAATGCAACTGGAGTTATGTAAAGCGCTCTGATACTCGATTTGGGTCAAGTTCGCGCTATATAAAACTCTCTAAAATAAAAATGTAAAAAAATGTCCTAGCAGTGAAAAACTCCTAAAGTCGTTTTTCACTATTGTAAGGCCCAGCTCTCCCATTGACTAACACTGGGTTACCTTATTAAATTTAATAAGGGATAACCTTTGATTGGCAGCAGAAAGAGATGTCATGTTTATACTCAAATGAATTGTAATTTAAAATTCTCTTTAATAGTGAAGTCATATTTTAAGTTAATTCTGAAAATGACACTTTTAGAAAGTTAGCATCTTCTTGTCCTAACCATTCGTGCCTTCTGTCACTGTCCTGTGCCACATGACTGTGAATGGTGCTGCTGTTGGGGTTTGTGTATTCCTCCCAGACAGGGACACAAAAGGGGACTAGAGGTGTGCAGGATGGGCTATGCCTTGCCCTATTTACACTTTAAAGGGCTTTTCTCCAGCACACACAAAGGAACTTGACACTAGTCTGTCATTGCCCCAGCCTTCTTGGAGCCTTGACAGGTGAAGAAAAAAACTTTCCAGAAACAAATCTGTGGCACTATAGGGGATCCTCCAACTTCAAAGGCTGGCAACAGGTATAAATATTGGACCCCAGAGCCACTCAGCAGTACACCCCTAGACCTATGGATGTTACAGAAGGAGGATTGCCATGCAGCAGAGGACTGCCCTGCTACTACCAGAGTTCTTCCTCACTGCTTGAGGACTGCCTTGTTCTCTGAGAAGAAAGACTGGACCTGCTCCCTTCATCCCAAGAAAACCTGAATGACTCGAAGGGTCAGGTGGCTGACCTCCTGTGTGAGCCACAGGGACACAACAAGATCCAGAGGACTTTCTGCAACAGGCCAGCTGACCTACTGCACTGGACGTGCCTAAACCTGTAAAAGGACCTGCATGAGCACTGATGGCCTCTGTTGGAGTGAATCCTGATCCCCAAGAGGTATCCCCCAGGTCCTGTAAACCACGGCTGACATCATTTTGAAATCCTAATGAAGAAAAGGTAAAGATGCAGAAGTTTTGGGCTCCTTGCAACCGCAAAGTGACCTCTTTGCTTCGAAAATCGACCACCCGCGATGACCGCCAAGACATGGCTTCAGCAGAATCCGTCCTTCCTGCCAACAGCAACTGTCCACAACAACAGGCAACGCGAGACTTCACGCCGACAGCCCGTAACGATAGCCAAAACATAGCTCTCGTGATTTCTAGCTCTTCGTGTTACAGCAACGACTGTCTGCGACACTCAAACTGCTCTCCGCACCAATAAGCCCTGCTACCTGCTGCTCCCTGATTATGCTGAAGGAGAGCTGGACTCTGCCTTCCCACCAAGTGATCTCCAAGGGCTTGCCTCCTGTTTTTTGAAGTCTCAGGGACACAAAAGACTGCCTGAAATTCTGCTGGTGAAAGCTACATGTTATGCATTCCCTCTATACAGCCACAAACTCAGGAAGGATGGGTGTGGCAGGGAACTCATCTGATTTCTTCTGCATTCTGATACCTCTTCCTGGGCTGGAAGAGAAAGGGGAGCTGGCACTTACACCTCAATAGGCAGAGTCCTGTTTCCCACACTAGGAGCTGATTACCCCCTACTAATAGTATGGAGCCAGGGTTGGGAAGAATAGGGGACCTGTGCACTTCAAGGGCCTGCTTTGAAGTCACATCCACTTCAAAGGCACAATGGGTTATAATGACTTGGACTCTGCTCCTATCAAGTCAGTACACTACTAGAACTGTGAAGAACTAACCCAGAAGTAAAAACTGCTGTACTACATCTCACTTGAACCCAGAGTGACTCCAAGGGCTTGCTGGCTTGCCCCCTGTTATGAAGTCTCACGGCCATCAAGGACTTCCTACATCTCTGCAACAGCCCCTGGACTCTGCCATCTGTGAGTCCTTCCTTGCCAAGTGGTGACAATCCAGTCATGGGCACATTCCCCTTTGACGCTGGAGCCGACCGACGACATCACTTCATCGAACTGCGCAGCTAGACGACAACAGACAGCGCGGCTCTATGGCAACGCAGCACCTGCATCATAAAGGGGTTAGATGATGAAGCCTTCATTATCTGCACAAATCAGAACCGACGCATTGAGACTCCGGCGCCCATGCTTCCTCCATTCAAGGTACTTTTTCAGCGGGACCTGGATGAGTCCTATAGCTGGCCTGCCTTCCATCACCGTCGGCCTTAACTTTGGATTTACCCAGATCCATCGCGACCTCAAGTAACTCCTAAGCGCTATTTGCTTCTAAGCACTGACTGTTGAGTTAATATTTAAGTATTCATAACTCTGGGTCCAGTTATTGTTTTTTGTCCTTTGGGCCTTATTTTACTCATAAAAATATAATCTATTTTATAAAACATGTGTGGAGTATTTTTATGGTGATTTCATTGTGTTACTGTGTGTGTGTGTGTATATGTTGGACAAATACTCACGCATTGCCTCTGTAGATAAGCCTGACTGTTCTGTGCCAAGCTACCAGAGGATGAGCACAGGTTGTATTTTAGTGTGTATCTAGCTTACCCTACTTTGACATGGTGCATACCTCTGTCAAGCAGAAACCCCTAATTCTAACATTCACCAAATGGATTTTTGTGGTTTTATTGTCATATTATTATAATATTTTACTCTATTTTTCTAAATTAGTTTGGGATTTTTCTTGTGTATGTTTTCACTTTATTACTGCTAGAGTGCTAAATAAATACTTTACACATTGCCTCTTGGCTAAGCTTGACTGCTTTGTGCCATGCTGCCTGAGGCTTAAACAGAGGATAATTTAGTGACTTTTTTGGTTAATCCTGACAAGAACTGTGTTAGAAAAGGGGTCTCTCGTTGGTAGTGGTTTGCACCCTGTCCAAGTAGGGACCCTCACTCTAGTCAGGGTAAGGAAGTCACACAGCTAGGATAATCCCAGCTCACTCCCTTTGTAGCTTGGCACAAGCAGTCAGGATCACCTCAGAGGCAATGTGTAAAGTATTTTTACACACACAAACAAACAAACACACACACACACACAAAGTAACACAGTGAAAACACTACAAAAGAAGCCCATACCAATTTAGAAAAATAGCTAATATTTATCTGAATAAAACAAGGCCAAAACTAAGCAACTCCAACATACATAAGTCAAAATATCACTTTTAAAAGATTAAGCAAGTTTAGTCCATGGAAATCAATGGATCTGTTCGTTTTAGCACAAAGTACATTAGATGGATTAACAATTAAAGCTGAGGCAAGATGCAAGGAAGGTGAGATGCTGGAAAAGCAAAGCGATGCGTCAGTTCCTTACTACGCAGGGAAGGTGATGCATTGGTTCCTTACTGCTAGGTAGGGGAGGTGATGTGTTGCTTCCTTAGTGGCAAGGGAGGTAATTCGTCGGTCCCTTACTGGAAGAGGAGGTGATGCATCGGTTTCTGGAAACACAGACTCAGTTTCTTACTGCAGGGCGAGGTTGATGACGAATTGGCGCCCAGGGACGACAGGTCAAAAATCCATTGATACGCTACGTCAATGCGACATCAGCGATGCAGGTTCTGCGTCCATTCCACAGCCCCGAACCAGGTGCTGCGTCGATCCCTCTGCCACGAAACACATGCTTTATTGGTCTTTTGCAATGATATTTTGATAAAACAGGCGCTGGCAGCCGATGCGTGGACTTTCTCCTTAAGATCACCAGGTTACACTTCCAAGGGCCCAGGAACTGGATTTGGCACCACATGGCAAGTCAGGGCTCTCAGCAGAAAAGCCCAGGCACTGTCAGATGAATTATTTGGTGGTCCTGGGACTTCTTAATAGGAAGCAAGCATGCACAACTCCGCCCACCACTCTAGCTCAGGAAATCCCATCAGCCTGGTGATGGCCCATCAGGATATGCAAGGCACACCTCAGCTCCCTTTGTGTGAATGTCTAGAGTGAATGCAAAAGAGCCCAGCTGTCATTCTAACCCAGACGTGTATTCTATAGACAGGCAGAGGAACAGAATGATCAAGCAAGAAAATGCCCACTTTCTAAAAGCAAAGACAAGGAGAATATGGACGAGCACCCCAGTCATGGACCTGGGTTAAATCCATCATTGTTCTGTAGCTCACTTTGCCACCCCAGTTCAGACCCAGCCATGTGCAAATCAGTCTTGACCCAGTTCCTCATAGGAACAGTCCAAACAGAACTGCCAAGGCAGGTCTTCACTGGACTGGAAACAAGCATCCTACGACCGGTTTCGGGGTAACACCCCTCATCAGCCAGGCAAACTTGAATCCAGTGACAAAGTGAACAAGGTACCCATGTCTGGGCATACCCTGCCAACTTAGAGATAAAAAAGCAAACACAAGGAGATGATGGACCGAGCGCTGAAACTTTTCAGACACTCTGGGTTAAATTCAGCATTGTTCGTTAGTGCACTTTGCCACCCCAGTTCAGACCCAGCCATATGCAAATCAGTCTTGACCCTGTTCCTCATGGGAACAGTCCAGCGTGAACTGTCAAGCCAGGTCTTTCCCTGGACTGGAAACAAAAATCCTGGAACCAGTTTCGTGATACCACCCCTCATCAGCCAGACTAGCTTGAATCCAGTCGCAAAATGAGGAAGGGACCCACGTCTGGGCATACCCTGCCATCACCTGTTTTTTTTTGCATTTGTTGCCCAAAGTGAGTAGGGTATGCCCAGACATGGGTCCAGTGCTCCCTGCGCCACCAGATTCAAGTTAGCCTGACTGATGAGGGGTGTAACCTCATAACCGGTCCCAGGATGCTTGTTTCTGGTCCAGGGAGAGTCTGGCCTGGCAGTTTGGGCTGAACTGCTCCCATGAGGAGCAGGGTCAAGACTGATTGCATATGGCTGGGTCTAATCTGGAATGGCGTGGCGTGCAAAAATCAATGAATTTAACCCAGATCTGTGACTTGGTGTGAATATATGACTAATTTAGCATTCCGTCCATCATCTGTTCTTTTTGCATTTATCCCCCTAACTGGGAAGGGTATGCCCAGATGTGGGTCCCGTCTCGCTGCGCCACCTTATTCAAGCTAGCCAGTCTGATGCTTGTTTCCGGTCCAGGGAAGACCTGGCCGGGCCTGGCCTGGCAGTTCGGGCTGGACTGTTTCCATGGGAAACAGGGTCAAAACTGATTTGCATATGGCTGGGTCTAAACTGGAATGGCGTGGCATGCACAATTACAATGGATTTAACCCAGATCTGTGACTGGGGGTGGATGTTTGATTAATTGAGCATTACGTCCATTATCTGTTCTTTTTGCACTTTCTAAAAGTGGCCTTTTCAAACATGCAATTTAAAAACCAACTTCACCAAAATATATATTTTTAAATTCTAAGTTCACAGACCCCAAACTCCAAATCTCTAACTGCTTCCAATAGGAAATTTCACTTAAAAGATATTCAAGCCAATACCCATGTTACCCTATGGGAGAGAAAAATGAAATCAGCAGTATTTCACTATTAGGACACACCAATACATGTCCTACCTTTTACATAAACTGCACTCTGTCCATGGGGCTGCCTTGGGCATACCTTAGGGGTGACCTACATGTATTAAAAGGGAAGGTTTAGGCCTGGCTAGTAGGTGGACATGCCAGATTGAAATGGCAGTTTAAAACTGCATGCACAGTCACTGCAGTGGCAGGTACAAGCCAAATGTCAAGGCAACTCATGTGGGTGACATAATCAGTGCTGCATGCCCACTAATAGCATTTGATTTACAGGCCCTGGGTATACACAGCGCACTATATTATGGACATATGAGTAAATAAAAAAACAATTACCGTACATTCTAGACAAAGAGCATATGCACTTTATTACAGATTGTTAGACCTGGCACCATTGGCGTGGGTCACCCTTCCATTTTTGTCTGTGCCTCAATGTGTTTTTGTGTTGGTGTTAGCTGCTCAGGGCACTGTGCCACTGCCATCCAGTGCCACAGTGCAAGTGCTCCCTATGGTAAAATGTATTATGTGAATTGACTTCCACGTTTGGTTTATTTGGTTTACTATCAGTCCCTAGTAGAGTGCACCAGGGGTGCCAAGGGCTCGTATATCCAAATGCTGCAAGTGGGCTTGCAGCACTGGTTGTGCCACCCACCGAAGCAGCGGGGTAAAATGTGTCTAGGGTCTGCCACTGCAGAACCTGCGCGCGGTCTGGTACCGTCGCGCTGACTGAGCAAGTGTCCCCACTTACCAGTCCCTAAACCTTCCCTTAACTACATGTTAGTCACCCCTCTGGTAGGCCTAAGCGCAGGGTGCATTGTAGGTATAAGGTAGGACATGCCCTGATGTGTGTGGCATGTCTTAGTAGTGAATCACAGCCATTTTCGTTTTTCACTATTGAAGGCTACCTGCTCTCCATAGGCCAGAATGGGCTGCTGGGATCGCTACACGCTGTGACCCCAGTGGACTCAGAGAGCATGGTAGAAAGTCATGTTTAGTATGCCTGAACTCGGGATAATAAAATACATCTTTTAGTAAAGGTTATTTTAATATCCTGGGTTGGCAAATGCTACTTTTAGAAAGTTAGCCTTTGCGTGCCTGACCATCTCAGTCCGCCTCTGCTGTGTGTGTGTGTTCTGCCTAGCAACAGTACAGGAGCAGGGCTGGGGGATTCCAGGAGACAGGTTGGCTGCCAGGTGGTGGGTAGAGAGATTACACCAGGATGGGTGGGAGGAGTGCACCCTGACTCTTGAATAGACCTGTGCTCTGCCACCACAAAGCCGGCGCCGCCCCCTGTGGAGCGGCTGATGTCTCTGCCCTGCTGCTGAAAGGAACAAGCCGAGTCACCACAACAGAGTGCTCCAAAACTGGACTGAGCCAGGCCCAGGCCCCCTGGCGCTAAAGAACAAAAGAATCCCTGTATAAAAGTAGGAGCCTGGCTCCTAAGAAATCAGATCCAGATTGAACCACGAAGGAACTCTGCCCGACTAGAAGGACCTGGAAGAAGCTGAAGGAGGAGTAACTTTCCCTGACCTGAGGGACTGGCCTGCAGTAGGTGCCTTGCTGAGGAAGGAGAGGAAAAAGACTGAAAGAGACTTTTGCACTTTGTTCTTCAACTATCTCCAAGGGCTTGGAAGAAGAGCTTGCCCCCTGAACTGAACCCCAGGACCAGTGGGTTCACCGTGTCTCCGCTCGTCTGAGAATTCGAGCCGTGTGCTTTCTCCCGCCGGAGTGCCCTGCGCACCTTCGCATCCCTCCTAGGGCCGTGACACCCAGAAGCCTGGCCGCCTCCACTCGCCGAGAGCCCCGCTCTACCTGAGTCGCTCTGGACCCATCGAGTCTGGCCGTCCCGCTTCCCTGTCACCTGCCTGCTACTGGAGCGCGCTTGGTGCCCTCTCGCCCTCCCGCCGGATTTCTAGTGGGGAAGTGAAATCCAGCCTCGGACGGCCGCCCGTACGTCGTAACGTATCCGGCCGCCCCGCTTCACCTCCCAGCCTGAGTCTGACCGTGCCGCCCTCCGCAGTGACCTCCCGCACAGTCTGTGTCGGAGGCCCTGGGCCGCACCTGTCTACCGAGAGCCGCCCGCTGAATTCTTGATCCGGAAGACCCACGAGGTGCAGAACCTGCATCTCCCCCGAAGACTCGTCCAAGCACATCGCACGTTCCCAGGTACAGTGAACTCTCTATCGGACTCGGGGTCCGCAACGTTCTGAGTTCCCCGTATCACTGTACCCCGGGTGCACTGCGCATCACCGTGACTGGACCGACTCAACCGAGCCCTGTGAAGCGCTCGGGATCGAATAAGTTACCAAAGACAAGAACAGTGCCTAATTATCATCTTGTGGCTTCCATTTCGCAACCGTTATTGATGGTCTTGTACATGCCTGCGTAACAAAGAATCTTTTATATAAAGCATCCGTATTTTTGATACAACTTACGCCTGGTGTCCATTTGTGGGGGATCGTTGTGATTTACTGTGTGTGATCATAAATGCTTAACTGACTAGCGCCCTGAAGTTTAGCCCTGACTGCTCGCGCCACACTACCTATAGGGTGAGCAGGGGTTGTCCTAAAAGGGTAATTCTCTCGCCCTGAATAGAAGAAGGGACCGCTGCTTGTCACAAGTACCTACCTGTGCCAACCAGAGGTTCCCCCTTCTAACATTGGTGGCAGCGGTGGGATTTCGAATTTGCATTTATGATTTACATACAGTGAATTATTGATCACCACGTAGAGCAGACCTATAACGCAGCCCCAGATTAATTGACAGTTGTTGCTAAAGAAGAATCTCCACCTTAAGAAACCATGCCTAGCTCAGTCGGTGGGGGCGGAGCATCCTCTGTATTCTCTGGAGTGGATGACATCGATTGGGAGCCCGAGGCACTGAGGAAGTGCACAAATGATGTCCTGAAAGGATATCTCTCCAAGTACAGAATTAAGCAAAGTGGACTAACGACCAAGGATCAGTACGTGAAGGCGCTGAGAGCCTGGCACGAATCAAAGTTTCCAGAGAATGCACGAGAGGTGATACCCCCAGAAGGTGCTTTTGAGCCTAGCAGAGGCCGTCGCCCGAGGAGATGGCCGACAGGAGTGCTGCACGAGCACATGAGGTGGAGATGGCAAAACTGCAAATGGAGATGGAAAGGCAGAAACTGGCCATGGAGCATGAGGTAAAAATGAGGGAGTTGGATCTCAAGGGCAGGAGTTTAGACAACTCACCCTCTGGTGGCAGCAATTCAACAGAGTCAAGGGTGCACATTCCTAAAGATGTAGTCAAAGAATATTATAAGCAGGATGATATTGGGCAGTGGTTCAGGGCCTATGAAGTAGCCATGTCCTCCCACCGGGTCCCTGAGAAGGATTGGGGAGCGGGGTTGTGGGGAAGGTTCCTGAGTGAGGGGCGGGACACACTGCTAGACCTCCCCTCTGATGTCCACACATCCTATCCACACATGAAGGAGGCTCTTATGACAAGGTATGGGTTAACTCCTGAATTGTACAGACAGAGATTTAGGGATTGCACCAAGAAACCTGGTACCACTTATGTAGAATATGTGACCTTTTTTTGCAGAGCGCTGGATGGTTGGGTGAAGGGTAGCAAAGTGAATGATTACCAAGGGCTGTTTGATTTAATTGCATGGGAGCACTTGTCGGATCATTGTTTTCCTGAGCTACGCCAGCACCTGATCGATAGCAAGCTGTCCAACCCGAGGAAGCTTGCTGAGGAGGCGGACCGCTGGATCAGCACCAGGGTCCATAAGGGTCCCGTGGGAGGCCCCGCCAAAGGTGTTCAGGGTCCCCAGCAGAAGAGTGGGGGGGACAAGGGTAAACAGAGGGAGTTCTACAGAGGGCCCCAAAGTAATTCCCAAGGGAACCAAGGGAAAGGTTCTCAGCCACCCCCACCCCCGAAGCAGACCGGGGCCCCGACAGGTAACCCTGTTCAAAGAGGGCCCCTCAGATGTTACAAGTGTAACAACCTGGGGCACATTTCCGTGGATCCCAAGTGCCCCCTGTATGGTAAACCAGCACCCTCTGGTGCTCCACCCCCCAAGCAGGTGAATAGTGTAGCCTTGGGGAGGGAGATAGATGTCCAAGGGGCGGGGGATCCCGTACAGATGACCCTAGTCTCATTAGGAGACAGTGAGATGGTCGCTGAGGCCCAGCTGCCCCCCAATACTCAAAAGTATGGACAGTGGGTGACCATAAATGGCAAGAGGGTGGGGGCTCTTAGAGATACAGGAGCCAGTGTGACTGCTGTCAAGCAACACCTGGTGTCTCAAGAGCAGGTTGTCCCACACGCATTTTGCCGTGTTGTCAACGCCGACAACACAGAGAGTCAGTGTCCAATGGCTCAGGTTCCCTTTGAGTGGGGGGGGGTCTCTGGTACTCTGCAAGTGGCTGTGAGAGAGGCCATGCCTGTTGATTGTCTCCTAGGTAACGATTTGGAGAGCTCCCCTTGGGAAAAGGTGGAGAAGACAACTCACCTGCGGATGGTGGGCTTGCCTGATTGGGCGTGCGTGACCACCCGGTCGATGGCAGCCGGTAGGGGTGTTGAAGGAACCCTGGAGCCTGAGGGAGAGGCCCAGGAACCGGCCTTAGAGAGAGGGCAAGGGAGGCACGGGAATCCGGCTCCTGAAGTTCCCACGGCCCAGGAGGAAGCAGACCTTGAGGGGGATGCCCTGGAGCCTACCGGGGAACAGATAGCCGAACTGGGGGACCTGCCTGAGCTGACCCATTGGCAGCAAGAAGGAGGCCCCACCAGGGAGGAATTCTGCAGGGAGCAGAAAGAGTGCCCCTCTCTAGAGGGTATGCGGCAGCAGGCTGCAGCCCAGGCCAATGGTGATCAGTCCGGAACTCACTTGATCTACTGGGAGAACGACCTCCTATACTCAGAGCCTAAGGTTGCTGAACCTGGGTCAGCCCGTGCGCTGGTGGTACCCCAGAAGTTCAGAACCTTCCTACTGGGGCTGGCTCACGACGTACCGTTAGCAGGACATTTGGGGCAGGACAAGACCTTTGAAAGGCTTGTCACCCACTTTTATTGGCCCCAAATGCGCAGGAGTTCTGACACTCACTGCAGGACATGCCAGACTTGCCAGGCAAGTGGCAAGAGTGGAAGGAAGCTGAGAGCTCCACTCCAACCTTTCCCTGTGGTCAGTACCCCATTCCAGCGGGTGGGGATTGACATTGTGGGGCCACTGGACCCCAAGACAGCCATGGGCAACAGGTTTATCCTGGTCTTGGTGGACCATGCCACCCGGTACCCTGAAGCCATCCCTCTGAGGACAGTGACGGCCCCCGTGGTGGGACGGGCACTGATGGGAATTTTCTCACGAGTAGGATTCCCTCTAGAGGTGGTGTCTGACAGGGGGACCAACTTCATATCGAAATATATGAAGTCCCTTTGGCAAGAGTGTGGTGTAACCTACAAGTTCACCACACCTTACCATCCCCAAGGAAACGGGTTGGTTGAGCGCTTCAACCGAACCCTGAAGGGCATGATTATGGGTCTCGAGGAACCCATGAGGCGTAAGTGGGACGTCCTCTTACCATGCCTTCTCTTTGCGTACCGCGAGGTGCCACAAAAGTCTCTAGGGTTCAGTCCCTTTGAGCTTTTGTATGGCCACCCAGTACGGGGACCTCTTAGTCTGGTCAAGGAAGGCTGGGAGCAATCTCCCAGGAAACCTCCCCAGAATGTATACAGTTACATGCTGGCTTTCCGGAACCAGACTAGGCGTTTCAGGCAACTTGCTGAGGCAAACCTGGAAGCCAGCCAGGAGGAAATGAAGCGGTGGTACGACCAGAACGCCACTCTGGTTGAGTTTCAACCTGGCCAAAAAGTGTGGGTCCTGGCCCCTGTGGAGCCTTGTGCACTCCAGGACAAGTGGACCGGACCCTTTGAGATTGTGGAGCGCAAGAGTTCTGTCACCTACTTGGTGAACTTGCGGTCTCCTAGGAACCCCTTAAGGGTCCTACATGTCAATCGACTGAAGCCCCACTTGGAGAGGTCCGAAGTGGGCATGCTCTTGGCCACCGATGATGGGACGGAAGAGGAGTCCGAGCCTCTTCCTGACCTCTTGGTAGCCTCAGAGCGAGACGGGTCAGTGGATGGAGTTAACCTCTCACCCACCCTGACCCCTGAGCAACAGGGTGACTGTCGCCAGCTGCTGGGGCAGTTCCCTGACCTGTTCTCCCTGGTTCCTGGTATCACAAATTGGTGCGTCCATGATGTAGATACAGGAGACAGCTTACCTGTGAAGCACAAGGCCTACCGGGTAACTGACAGGGTCAGAGCCTGCATCAAAGAGGAGGTCTCGAAGATGCTTGCCCTAGGGGTGGTTGAGTCCTCCAGCAGTCCTTGGGCCAGCCCAGTGGTCTTGGTCCCAAAGGCTGCAGCGCCGGGTGCCACGCCCGAACTCCGGTTCTGTGTGGACTACCGAGGACTCAACTCAGTCACGAAGACTGACGCGCACCCCATCCCCAGAGCTGATGAGCTCATCGATCGGTTAGGGGCTGCACGGTACCTCAGCACGTTTGATTTAACGTCTGGGTACTGGCAGATCGCCTTAACTGATGGGGCCAAAGAGAGGTCCGCATTCTCTACACCAGATGGGCATTACCAGTTCCGGGTGATGCCCTTTGGGATGAAGAATGCCCCTGCCACCTTCCAGAGGTTGGTCAACCAGGTGTTGGCTGGGCTGACCGAGTTCAGCGCCGCCTACCTGGATGACATCGCAGTGTTCAGCGGCACATGGGAAGAACACCTGCAACATCTCTGGGAAGTGTTGATGGCGCTGCGCAAGGCAGGCCTCACGATCAAGGCAAGCAAGTGTCAGATCGGGCAGGGTTCAGTGGTGTACTTGGGACACCAAGTGGGGAGCGGCCAGGTGGCGCCCCTCCAGCCCAAAGTTGAAACCATCCTGGCTTGGGAGCCCCCAAAGACCCAGACGGAGGTGAGGGCCTTTTTAGGACTCACCGGGTACTACAGGAGGTTTGTCAAGGGGTATGGCAGCATCGTTGCCCCCTTGACAGAGCTGACTTCGAAGAAGCAGCCCAGAAAAGTGATATGGACTGACACCTGTCAGAAAGCCTTCGACACCCTGAAAACTGCCATGTGCACAGCGCCCGTGCTCTTGGCTCCTGACTTCTCCAAAGAGTTCCTGGTGCAGACGGATGCATCAGAGCATGGTGTAGGGGCTGTTCTCTCACAGATCACTGAGGAGGGCTTTGACCAACCCGTAGCCTTTATTAGCAGGAGGCTACTTCCCCGGGAACAAAGGTGGAGTGCGATAGAACGAGAAGCATTTGCTGTGGTCTGGGCGCTGAAGAAGCTAAGACCCTACTTGTTTGGGTCTCACTTCCGGGTTCAGACCGACCACAGGCCCCTCAGATGGTTGATGCAAATGAGGGGTGAGAACCCAAAACTGTTGAGGTGGTCCATCTCCCTACAGGGTATGGACTTTACGGTGGAGCATCGCCCTGGCACAGATCACGCCAATGCTGACGGTCTGTCCAGGTTTTTCCGCCTTAGTGATGAAGAACTCCCTGGGGTAGGGTAGTTCTCCCCACTTTTCAGCTGGAGGGGACACGTGTTAGACCTGGCACCATTGGCGTGGGTCACCCTTCCATTTTTGTCTGTGCCTCAATGTGTTTTTGTGTTGGTGTTAGCTGCTCAGGGCACTGTGCCACTGCCATCCAGTGCCACAGTGCAAGTGCTCCCTATGGTAAAATGTATTATGTGAATTGACTTCCACGTTTGGTTTATTTGGTTTACTATCAGTCCCTAGTAGAGTGCACCAGGGGTGCCAAGGGCTCGTATATCCAAATGCTGCTAGTGGGCTTGCAGCACTGGTTGTGCCACCCACCGAAGCAGCGGGGTAAAATGTGTCTAGGGTCTGCCACTGCAGAACCTGCGCGCGGTCTGGTACCGTCGCGCTGACTGAGCAAGTGTCCCCACTTACCAGTCCCTAAACGTTCCCTTAACTACATGTTAGTCACCCCTCTGGTAGGCCTAAGCGCAGGGTGCATTGTAGGTATAAGGTAGGACATGCCCTGATGTGTGTGGCATGTCTTAGTAGTGAATCACAGCCATTTTCGTTTTTCACTATTGAAGGCTACCTGCTCTCCATAGGCCAGAATGGGCTGCTGGGATCGCTACACGCTGTGACCCCAGTGGACTCAGAGAGCATGGTAGAAAGTCATGTTTAGTATGCCTGAACTCGGGATAATAAAATACATCTTTTAGTAAAGGTTATTTTAATATCCTGGGTTGGCAAATGCTACTTTTAGAAAGTTAGCCTTTGCGTGCCTGACCATCTCAGTCCGCCTCTGCTGTGTGTGTGTGTTCTGCCTAGCAACAGTACAGGAGCAGGGCTGGGGGATTCCAGGAGACAGGTTGGCTGCCAGGTGGTGGGTAGAGAGATTACACCAGGATGGGTGGGAGGAGTGCACCCTGACTCTTGAATAGACCTGTGCTCTGCCACCACAAAGCCGGCGCCGCCCCCTGTGGAGCGGCTGATGTCTCTGCCCTGCTGCTGAAAGGAACAAGCCGAGTCACCACAACAGAGTGCTCCAAAACTGGACTGAGCCAGGCCCAGGCCCCCTGGCGCTAAAGAACAAAAGAATCCCTGTATAAAAGTAGGAGCCTGGCTCCTAAGAAATCAGATCCAGATTGAACCACGAAGGAACTCTGCCCGACTAGAAGGACCTGGAAGAAGCTGAAGGAGGAGTAACTTTCCCTGACCTGAGGGACTGGCCTGCAGTAGGTGCCTTGCTGAGGAAGGAGAGGAAAAAGACTGAAAGAGACTTTTGCACTTTGTTCTTCAACTATCTCCAAGGGCTTGGAAGAAGAGCTTGCCCCCTGAACTGAACCCCAGGACCAGTGGGTTCACCGTGTCTCCGCTCGTCTGAGAATTCGAGCCGTGTGCTTTCTCCCGCCGGAGTGCCCTGCGCACCTTCGCATCCCTCCTAGGGCCGTGACACCCAGAAGCCTGGCCGCCTCCACTCGCCGAGAGCCCCGCTCTACCTGAGTCGCTCTGGACCCATCGAGTCTGGCCGTCCCGCTTCCCTGTCACCTGCCTGCTACTGGAGCGCGCTTGGTGCCCTCTCGCCCTCCCGCCGGATTTCTAGTGGGGAAGTGAAATCCAGCCTCGGACGGCCGCCCGTACGTCGTAACGTATCCGGCCGCCCCGCTTCACCTCCCAGCCTGAGTCTGACCGTGCCGCCCTCCGCAGTGACCTCCCGCACAGTCTGTGTCGGAGGCCCTGGGCCGCACCTGTCTACCGAGAGCCGCCCGCTGAATTCTTGATCCGGAAGACCCACGAGGTGCAGAACCTGCATCTCCCCCGAAGACTCGTCCAAGCACATCGCACGTTCCCAGGTACAGTGAACTCTCTATCGGACTCGGGGTCCGCAACGTTCTGAGTTCCCCGTATCACTGTACCCCGGGTGCACTGCGCATCACCGTGACTGGACCGACTCAACCGAGCCCTGTGAAGCGCTCGGGATCGAATAAGTTACCAAAGACAAGAACAGTGCCTAATTATCATCTTGTGGCTTCCATTTCGCAACCGTTATTGATGGTCTTGTACATGCCTGCGTAACAAAGAATCTTTTATATAAAGCATCCGTATTTTTGATACAACTTACGCCTGGTGTCCATTTGTGGGGGATCGTTGTGATTTACTGTGTGTGATCATAAATGCTTAACTGACTAGCGCCCTGAAGTTTAGCCCTGACTGCTCGCGCCACACTACCTATAGGGTGAGCAGGGGTTGTTCTAAAAGGGTAATTCTCTCGCCCTGAATAGAAGAAGGGACCGCTGCTTGTCACAAGTACCTACCTGTGCCAACCAGAGGTTCCCCATTCTAACACAGATCATACTACATCAACAGATTGTGCCTACACGCTGCTTGCTTGATGCCTATTTCATCTGAACTGCGCTGCATCCCGCAAGGCCACAGCCACTTTACCAGACCACTGTTAAGGAATGGTAATGTCCATAGTTTCACTGTTTTGCTATTCGAAGATAACCAACATATTACTTCTGAATTAGGACTTCGACAGCTAGTTAAAGGCCCCACGCATCAAGCAGGACATATCTTGGATGGCTTGTTTACTAATAACCCAGCCATCTCTATCATATCCATCCTTCCTCTCACATGGTCTGACCACCACGCTGTTATATTTTGTTATGATTTGCCTAGATCTATTGTAACTAATATGCCTAGCACTAAGTTAATTGGGAGAGCGTGGCATAAGATTGACTTAGGTTTACTGGAAAGCCAGTTAGTGGAAATCCAACCAGACTCGGAGCTGGAAGTAGAGGTCTCAGCCAGAAGCTACACTTCCTGGCTGGAATCCAATTTTGCCTAAATAGCACCCATCACGGTGACAAATAAAAACAGAAAGACTCCTTCTGCGCCATGGTTTTCCGAAGCTCTTAGATTAGACAAGCAAGCCTGTAGAAGGCAGGAAAGAATCTGGCGAAAGAACTATGAAGCAGATGAGAAAGATCAGTATAAACTAATGCTAGCAAATTATAGGAAAAAAATAATTGCTGAGAAGAGCGAATATTATACGCTGAAAATAGAGAAGGCTGGCAATTCCAGCAAGGAACTTTTTAAGACCATAAACAATCTGACAACGGTTAAAAAGGACGATAATTGCACTCAAGACTTCTGTAACACACTGGCCCAGGCTTTTAAATCAAAGGTTGATCTAATTTATGATCAGTTTGGCATATATAAATCAAATACCAATGTTACAGAACAGGAAGTTAAGAGTGTAATGACTCTCCTTAATTTTGCTCCCACCTCCTCAGTGCAAATAGCCACCCTTCTCTCTAGGACCAAATCTGGGTCTCCGGATGATCCCTGCTCCCCGAGGATCCTCCACAATATTAGCCATCTTAATAGCCCAGAGCTATCTAACATATTTAATCAGATGATTTCACAAGGACTATTCCCAACTATGTGGAAACAGGCCTGCATTTTGCCTTTCTTAAAAAAAAAAACATCTGGATATAATGGTCCCGGATAATTACCGACCTATTGCAAGGCTTCTGCTTCCTGTGAAAATAGTGGAGAAAATTGTAAATGTGGAACTTTCCACCTATATTTTAGATAACCACATTTTAGACCATATTCAGTTTGGATTTAGGGCAGGTCACAGTACTGAGACTGCTCTGATAAAGACCACGGAGGAAATCCGCACTGCACTAGATGGTGGAGGGTCGGCGGCTCTTATCCTCCTCGACCTGCCTGCGGAATTTGATACCGTGGACCACACCTTGCTGATAGACCGATTAAAGACCATAGGTTTAGGAGGAAAGACCCTATTGCTTTTAAAGTCGTTTTTATCAGATAGTACCCAGACAGCCCAATTAGGCGATTTTAAATCTGCACCTTTTACCCTGCCCTGTGGAGTGCCGCAGGGCTCCTCGTTGAGTCCCACGCTTTTTAATATTTATGTGTCTGAATTAGCACCGTTGATTAGAAGTTTTAATCTAATTCCCACCTTGTATGCCGATGACACCCAGTTTGTCATTTCTACTATAGACAAGGATGTTAACTATTCAAGCAAACTTCATGACTGCATGGTCTCTCTGAACAACTGGATGAGTGGGCACTGTCTGAAGCTGAATTCTAGTAAAACGGAGGTGGTGCTATTTGGAAAGCTCTTCCCTCTATGGTCGCCAGTATGGTGGCCAAACACCTTGGGCCCCCCTCCTACACCAGTAGCTAAAGCTAAGAATTTGGGGGTCATAACTGATGAGAAGCTGAATTTTAAATCTCAGATTTCGAAGGTGGTGTCTTCCACATTTTTTACTATTAGAAATTTGTGTAAAATTCTTCCGTTCTATCTTCTCTGGTTTTATCAAAGTTCGACTATTGCAATGGCCTATACATTAACTTACAGTCCAATCTACTCAGAAGATTGCAAATGGTACAGAATGCCACTGCTAGATTAGTGCTGGATGTTCCCAAACACCAGTCCATTAGGGCTGGGATACAGAAGCTGCATTGGCTGCCAGTCGGCCAGCGCGTAAAATTCAAGGCACTTTGTATTGCACATAAGGTACTTTACAGAGAAGGTCCACAATTTCTATGGGATGCCTTTAGTTGGTACTCTCCGAGAAGACCACTACTCTCGGCCAATGCTTTCCTGATGCCCACCTCTAGAGTCAAAAGGTTGAACTGGGGGGAGGAGTTTCAGACAGAACCAGCTTTTACAGGTGCATGACAAGCGTCACCAACTGGATGAGAAACAACTGCCTGAAACTCAACACTGATAAAACAAAGTACTAATCTTTGGCAACAAAAGAACTCCCTGGAACACTTCCTGGTGGCCTGCTGAACTAAGACCAACAACCTACCCATTTGGCCATGCCAGAAACCTAGCCATCATCCTTGAGAACAAGCTTACCATAAAGTCCCAGATCAAAGCAGTTTCCTCTGCATGCTTCTTCACTCTGCAAATGCTACAAAAGATATTTAAGTGGCTCCCCCTGAACATTAGATGCACCATCACACAAGCCCTTTTCACCAGCAGACTGGACTACGGCAACGCTCTCTGCTCAGAAATCGCTGAATACCTGCTCCACAGAATACCGACCATAAAGAATTTCGCAGCCAGCCTCGTCCTAGACCTCCCTTTATGCACCCACATCATCCCTCACCTCAAGAAACTCCACTTCCTCCCATTACAGAAGTGATGCCAGTTCAAGCTGCTGACCCACGCATACAAAACCTAGGACCAAACTACATCAATCCCCACCTGAATTTCCACTAACCATCCAGACAACTATGCTCTGCCTCCCTCTCACCCAAACTTCCTGCATCAACAGAAGCATGAGCTGAGGACAATCCTTCGTCTACCTTGCAGCAAAGACATGGAGTGGCCTCCCCATGCAGCTCCGGACCTCCCCTTCTCCACCAGGATTCCGAAAAGTGCTCAAGACCTGGCTATTCGACTGAGTCCCTTGGACACTGCAAGCGTCTGGATACCCTCTTGGGTGATTAGCTGCTCTTTACATATCGATTTGATTGATTGATTGATTGATTGATTGATTGATTGATTGATTGATTGATGAATGTAAGATTGTATCAGCGGGAGGATGAATGGACACATGAGTGCAAGGAAGAGTGAGGGAGTGCATGTAGAATAACTTACTAATGCGTATACCCATCATTAACTGAGGATGCACTTTCTTTTGAAAAGCCTGACATTTTGCCGTTTCCAATGTTTGTTCTGTTTTGGGGGTAGCCCCTCCAAACAACTCTCCTTGTTTGTTTTTAAACCCTTAACCTCCATTTACCTCCACCCACCCCTGAACCCTAAAGAAATCCTTACCTTCCTTTACAACTTCCCACCTCTGAACCCTAAACAAACCTTCATCTCCCTTACCTCTACCCATCCCTGAACCCTAAAAGCTCCTTACCTCCCTTTACCTCTATGATCCCTGAACCTTACAAAAACCCTTACCTTCCTTTACCTTTTCCTCAACCTGCTCCAGATCCCTAAAAACCCGCAGCTAAATCTCCATTCATGAAGGTGGAGGTTGGGATGGGCTAGGTGTAGCACCCTGCCCTGTTGTTGCCACAGCTCCTCGCAGGGGTGCAGCCTGATCGGAGGACATTTGATCAAACCCAGGGGTTCAAGATACCAAACTCTCCGTGCCCAATGTGGTACCACAAAAATGACTTGGGCCCGGTCTTTCCTGATCTTCTTGAGAACACGGGGCAGAAGAGTTATTGATGGAAAGGCATACAGTTGTCCTGAATTTCACTTGAGTCAGAACACGTCTCCAAGTGAGAAACGCCTTGGAAACTCCAACACACAGAAGTGCTAACATTGCACGTTCTTGGCGGTGGCAAATAGATCTAGCTTCCAGATGTATCTGCCATTCCTGAACTGTTAGGCACTGATGACTGAGCTTTTCCACCCTGACATTCAGGGAGACCACAGGGTGATTTACAATGAGGAAAATACTGTTATGGTCCAGCCATTTCCAGGTGCAAGGCCGTCTGGCACAGCATCCGCGACCCCATGCAGCCCTGTTTGTTGCAGTATCACATGGCCGTGGTATTGTCCATGAGGACCTGTACCAGCCTCCCCTTTATGGCTTTCAGGAAGGCTTTCAGTGCCAAGCAGATGGCCCTCAGCTTCAGAAGATTGATATGGAGCCAGGACTCCACCGGACCAGAGACCTCTGATCTCCACTTCTCCCAGGTGGCCACTCCAGCCCAGAAGCTACACATCAGTCACCACTGTCAGCTCTGTGTTGGGAAGGAAGAGGGGTCTGCCGCTGACTCAATAGCGGCCCATAAACACTATTGCAGATCTTTTGCAGTCTCCTCGGAAATCTGAGCAAGGTCAAAGAGGTCCCCCTGATGCTGGGCCCACTGAGACTTCAGCTCCCACTGCAGAGCTGCATATGCCACCTGGTGTGCTCGACTAGCAGGATGCAAGAGGCCATCAGTCCCAGCCTCAAAGTCGACCTGGACCAGGGCTGAAAGATCGGTATCATAGCATGAATGTCATGGACTCTCTTTCCTGTGGGAAAAACACGATACCGAACCGTGTCCAGAATGACTCCAATGAAAGGGAACATCTGAGAGGGAGTCAGGTGTGACTGGTGTACATTGATAGTGAACGCCAAAAATGACAGGAGGTTTGTGGTAGTCTGGAAGTGGTTTATGACTACCTGGGAGGAGCCATCGAGGGAGAGGAAAACTGGCATGCTTGGCCTCCAAAGATGTGCTGTCAACAACGTCATCACTTTGCTTCTCTCCCACCACAAACCACAGTTAGCGCTGATGGGCCGGCAGGACAGGAAGATGGAAATGGGCATCCTGCAGATCCAATGCCACCATCCAGTCTCCCAGGTTGAGGGCAGGCAAGACCTGGGCCAAAGTGCGCATTTTGAATTTCTTCTTCCAGAGGAATGCATTGAGAGGATGCAGGTCTAGATTAGGGTAAAGACAATTGTCTTCCATGGGCACCAGAAAATGGCGGGAATAAAAACCATGCCCTACTTCTGCCATCAGCATCCTGCTCAACAGTCCCTTTGGCCAAAATGGCTTGCACTTTCTGACGAAAGATGGAGAGCTGGTCCTCCATTAGTTACTGGGATGACGGTGGGAGGAGTGGCAGTGAATAAAGGAAGGGGAATGCATAACCTTTGCAGACAATCTGCAGAACCCACCTGTTCGATGTGATCTTTTGCCATCCCCAACAGAATCAATTAATTCTGCATCTTACCAAGTGGCTGTGACCCTGTAAGGGCACACTAAAGAGGCTTGATGGGTGAGGGTATGGGGAGGGTGGACTGAGTGGCATGCTGACCTTGGCCTAGGGGTTCCCTGCTGGGGAAGGACAGCTTGGCCACAAGTAATGCCTTGTCTGAAGCTACTTAAGAAATGCTGAAAGTGCTGCTTGTAAGGCTGAATAGAATGGACAAGAGAGCAAGTGTCAGCCTTATTCTCCTTGAAACGTTCAAGGACATAATCAGCCTCATGCCTGAACAAGTGAGTCCCATCAACCATTATGTCGACTGGAGAGGATTGGCCATCGCCTGAGAACACAGTTGATCATTTCTAGGACGGAGTCAGTAGTGTCCAAGCCACAATGAATTGTGAACTTGGCATCATCATGATCATGCTGAATGGCTTGTGACAGAACAGGTCAACGGTATTCAAGAACACCTGGAAGGACTAGGGCTACTAAGTCCAAGAGTGCATGAGTGTAGCGACCCAGCAAATAAGGGGCAGTAATGGACCTCATAGCCACACTGGCTGATGAGAAGAGGCGTTTATCAAATGTCTCCACTCACTTCAAATCCCTGGCAGGGGGAGCAGTAAGAAAATTGTTGGGGTTGGCCCAGCTGGAGGAGGCCTGCACCGTGACGCTCAAAGGAGAATGTGCTGCAACAAAAAGGCGAGGTCGTCTGGAGCAGGGCGATGGCATCTGGCAATTTTCAGGTTAACAGAAGGCCTCATTAAAAGGTAGGAGAGGCTCAGAAGCAGTCTTCAGGACTTCAGTCAGAACGTTTATTTTCACCTCAATAGTAGGGAGGTAGAGGTCAATGACTTTGACTGCCCACGCATAACCATGACGTATAATGCAGATTCTTCCATGGAGGGGTCAGGAGGGGAGAAATCGGCTGACTCTGGGAAAGTGTCCAGCTGAATAGCATCTTGCAAGTCCTCATACCACTTGTCTCGGCGTAGGGCTTAGCAAACTCATCAACCTGGTCACAATTGTTATCAGAGTTGGTTCCAAAAAGAGAATGTAAAGAGTATTATCTGCCAGGTGGTAAGGTGAGTGCAGAAACCTCGATCAGATTTGGTTGTGATGTTGGTCGAATTTGGACCCGCATGGA
The DNA here is from genome assembly GCF_964204655.1 of Triturus cristatus. Lineage (NCBI taxonomy): Eukaryota > Metazoa > Chordata > Amphibia > Caudata > Salamandridae > Triturus > Triturus cristatus. The sequence continues at coordinate 351,809,512 of NC_140581.1, forward strand.
GTCAGCATGGGGGAATCGGGCCATCTCTTCAGGTGGTGAAGTCGACATCGGCATCAATGTACCAGGGCCCAGAGTGGTATAAGAACCAGGAGTGGTGTCTGTACTGGAGCCAAGGGTAGAAGTGGCTCAGAGCTTCCAGCTAGCACTGAGTGCAAACCCACTGGTGGTAAATCAGGTGGTAGGTCTCTAATCTTCGAGGGGCCCACAGGCATGTTAGAAAGAGTCGGTAGAGATCTGAAGATCCAGAGCATAGCTTAGCAAAACTCTTCAATCTGGCACGGCGTGGATGAAGGCCTAGGAAACTTGGGTAGTACCAGAACTAGCTATGGAAACGGCTCTAAAGTCGGTCGACTATGGGAGCAGGAACAGGACCTTTGGCACCATATTCACTTCATCAAGGGAGTGGGAATGGCGTGAAGGAGCAGAACTCTGCTTCGACTTCTTATGTTTCTTGTGATTACCTGAGGATTTGGATCACAATGAAGTCCGGCCCTAAGAATAGTTCTGTTGAATTCAGGAACGTGGAGCGGGACTGGGAACAAGCCTAAGACTTGAAGCAGGACTTGAAGTGGTCCATCGCTGCAGCTACTTGTGCTTAGTGACATAAAGTTACACCTTGCATTCCCTGATGGCCTTCAGGTTCATCGATGTGCAGTTTCCACAGGTCTTGGGGTCGCGGCTCGACTCCCAGACAACACGGGCAAACCGGCAGGGTCTGTCACAGACATCTGTTTGGGATAGTCCCTACAGAACTTAAAACCTGTCGCCTTAGCAGGTATCATCCCTTGCACACTGTTAAAAATGTGTGAAAAACATTGCAAAAGACAGTCTGAAAGATGTGAGAAGCTCCAGGCCCCTGTCTAGAGGTGCAGAAATAAAGGAAGGGATGTCAGCGCATGCATGTGGCACATTTGTAGGCCTCACATGTCACTGCCTGAATGGTGTCAGTGTGGGGCAGCACAGCACCACCTTCTGACACGCAGTAGTACGAAAAAGTTTCCAGATCCAGTCTGGCACGTGGGGAATATTCAAAAAGTGAGGAATCCCCACCTAGAAATCTCTATCAAAAGTGTGTTCCACATATATGCCTGTACTTTATATTTTACTCAATTCCATCATGTGACGAAGTAGTGCTGGATAGTAGTCGGATATAAGAGGGTGCATGAAATTTAATTGTCACTGAATGACTTTGCCCCAACTTTATCTTCCTGCTATGTACAAGACTGATATTACAGGGCTGATTCCATCCCAACTGAAATGAACCTGAGATGTGATTGACTGTGTCCATCTCTACTATGGCCAACAAATCCTGCCAAAGTGAACGTATTGATTAAATTACATCCAAAAGAGAAATGGCACTTTTGAGCACAATGCAGTAATTTTAATTTTTTCCAAATCAGTCCTTGAAAAAAACACTTGAAGCCTCTTAAATATTCCAGTCCTGCAGAATCTCTATAACTTTATTCGCACTGGTGCACTGTGGTGTCTATTCACACACTACACTTTGTAGTGCATTTAGTATTACTATATTAGTATTTAGGAAATTAGATTATTGTTTGGAGTGGGAAACTACCTACATCAAGGAATAATCACAACTCTTGTCAGGGTGAACCCTCAAAGTTAGTAAATTGTCCTAACTTCAACACTCAGGTAGCTATGGCACTCAGCAGACAAGCTTAATCTAAAGCAATGTGTAAAGTATTTATGTAGTATTAAATCAGTAAAAAAGTCAAAATTCAAAACAATAAAAATCCCAAACTGAATTTTAAAAAAATGTAAAACTGAATGAATACAATTACATGAAAATTACAGAAATCAATAAGGGAAACAGGCAATGTGATTTTTTAAATTTCAGGTAAACATAGCTCCAGAATGTTTCTGGTTGCTTTACTGCAGATAGGCCCACAATGCCAAGTGTCAGGGCATCTTCAAGATTGTGAAAGTCTTTGGACACACTAATCTTGGGTCCTGAGAGCTGGGATGTGAATGGAGAGTGTACTATCCTAATCCTTGTGTTCTGCCACATTTAGCACTAAAATCCAGTTTGAAGCAGGCACTGTACCTACAACAAACCCAGAGACAGATGTCTGGTAGGACAAAAGCAGGGTCCTCCAACAACCAGAGAGGAGATCCACAAGAATTTTCTTGGCATTCTGTTCCCTCTCTTTCAAGTTTTCCCCCATTGTTAGATGTGACTCAACAGAACTGTCACACAGGATTTGATAGTGTGGTGTCACAAATACCCACAGCCCCATTCTGAATATTCTGTGCAGTTCAGAGGAGTCATCTCTGCCCAGTTAGGTCAGGCTATTGTGTGTTCCTGTGAGGCATTTCAACCTATTTCACATCTATTTAAGGCTGAGCACAGGTTGTGAGATGGTAGAGGATTAAGCTGATTAGACTTCTGACAGTGCAGGCAGGAAAAGTCTAACTTTCTAAAAGTGACTTTTCCTCAATATTTATTTAAAGTCCAACTTCACAATTGAGTTGGATTTTTAATAACTATTAATATTAACTGATTAATTATTTTTATAGCTGGTCACATTCTCGAGATACAATATTATAATTTTAATCTGCACTCTGGTTTTCTACATAGGAAAGCTAGGTTTGCCACAATTAAAATAGCTTTTTTTACCTTGTCACTAAAGAGACAAGGGAACAATATTTTTTACATGTCTCCCTTTTAAATAGCCTGACTGCTGCGGTGTAAACACTGCAGTACGAATAGTCACAAACATCCCTTTACATAGTAATAAGTCACCCACAAGGTTCGGTACATGGCTTACATGTGAGTGACATATTAATATTTGAATGAAGGTTAATTTCAAGTCAAAAAGTATTATTGTGACTAATCGTACTGCAGTGTTTACACTGCAGAAGTAGGGCTACCCAGGGTGGCCTGAAGTCATGTATAACAGGTCAATGTATCGGATGGTACAATAGGTGCTGTATTCCAATAGTAGCATTTAACTTCCATGCCCTGGTTACGCATTCTACAACAAATGCTAGGACTTATAGACAAGTTAAATGTCCCAATTAGGAATAAGATATTCAACCATGTTTAATCCCTTCCGTGCGTCGCACCAGTGCTCATGTGCATAGGACGGCCCCCGGCCGTCCTCGCACATGGCACAGGGAATCCCTCTAGTGCGGGCACCAGAGGGATTCCCTTTACCCCCCAACAGCCTCAGGAGCTGGGGAAGAGCTACCCCAGCTCCCGAGGCTGCCTGCATGGTTTCCCTAAAATGACGATCAGCGCGCACATCGCGCTGACGTGAGTTCAGTGAAACCAAAACTGAAATGAGCCAAGAGGCTCATTTGGGCTTCACTTTCTCCATGCTCAGGGGGCTATCTCAGCCCCCTGGGTACGTAGAAAGTCAGGAGAGGTATCGTTGGGAAGGGGAGAATCTCCCCTTTCCAAAGGTACCCCTCCCTAGTGAACCCCTGCTTGGGGATCGCCCCAGGAGGGCGATCATCAGCAGGCATCCACACACTAGGCACCAGGGAGGGGGAGCAGCCCCTTGGACAAGGGCCTTTGCTCCCCCCCATTTTTTGGGGGTCAAATTCAGTCCTTCTGCCCCCCTGGGGGGCAGATAGGGGCAGTAGCCCCCAATCTGCCCCCGGAGGTCAAAAAGCCCACTAGATACCAGGGATTCTTTTTAACTGTAAAATAGGGGTTTTCCTAGATGGGCGCAGAGCCCGGGGCCAAAAACTCATGGGATCCCCTTGCAAAACCAGTTTTTTTTGTGATAGGTAATTTTGATGTCGGCTCAATAGGTTTTGGGCCCTTGCCTGTCGCCGGTACTTGACCCACCCACACAAGTGAGGTACCTATAAGACTTTGGGGAATGCCGGGTGAGTGGAATTTTGTGGATCCACGCAGATTCCAGAATTTTCCACCACAGAAATGTGAGGAAAATGTGTTTTTTTGACAAATTATGAGGTTTGCAAGGGATTCTGGGTAACAGAGCCTGGTGAAAGCCAGACAAGTCACCCCATCCTGGATTCCCCTGGGTGTCTAGTTTTCAAAAATATATAGGTTTGCTAGGTTTCCCTAGGTGCCGGCAGAGCTAGGGTTCAAAACCTAAAGCTAGGCCCTTTGCAAAAAAAGGGTCAGTTTTCACTGTGAAAATGTGGTGTGTCCACGTTGCGTTTTGGGCCGTTTTCTGTCGCGGGCACTAGGCCTACCCACACAAGTGAGGTACCATTTTTGTTGGAAGACTTTGGGGAATGCAGGGTGGGTGGACTTTTGTGGATCTAGGCAGATTCCAGAACTTTCCACCACAGAAATGTGAGGAAAATGTGTTTTAAAAAAAAACATTTTGAGGTTTGCAAGGGATTCTGGGTAACAGAACCTAGAGAGAGCCAGACAAGTCACCCCATCCTGGTTTCCCCTGGGTGTTTAGTTTTCAAAAATTTATAGGTTTGCTAGGTTTCCCTAGGTGCCGGCCGAGCTAGGGTTCAAAATCTACAGCTAGGCACTCTGCAAAAAAAGGGTCAGTTTTCACTGTGAAAATGTGGCGTGTCCACGTTGTGTTTTGGGCCGTTTCCTGGTGCGGGCACTAGGCCTACCCACACAAGTGAGTTACCATTTTTCTTGGAAGACTTTGGGGAATGCGGGGTGGGTGGAATTGTGTGGATCCATGCAGATTCCAGAACTTTCCACAACAGAAATGTGAGCAAAATGTGTTTTTGGGACAAATTTTGAGATTTGCAAGGGATTCTGGGTAACAGAACCTGGTGAGAGCCAGACAAGTCACCCTATCCTGGATTTCCCGGGGTACCTAGTTTAAAAAAATGTATAGGTTTGCTAGGTTTCCCTAGGTGCCGGCAGAGCTAGGGTTCAAAATCTACAGCTAGGCAATTTGCAAAAAAAGGGTCAATTTTCAGTGTAAAAATAAAGCGTGTCCACGTTGTGTTTTGAGCCGTTTCCTGTTGCGGGCACTAGGCCTACCCACACAAGTGAGGTACCATTTTTATCGGGAGACTTAGAGTAACAAGGAATTGTAATCTGTTGTTACCTATTGACTTTCAATGCATTTCTGCCTTCCAAATGAAAGACAATGTGTAAAAAATGTCCTATAATTCTCATGCTAGTATGAGTACTCACAATTTCAGAAATGAGCAAATATCTACTGTTTCTAAACTCTATATTGTGTTGCAATTTCAGAAATACATAGGTGTCTTTCATACCGATTTTTCCATGTATATATTTTCCCAAATTAATTGCTATATACCCGGTACATAATAAAACACCATTGCAAGACGCTGCTCAGTTATTGGCTCTGGGTTTGTCGGGTTCTTGGCGAACCTACAAGTCTTATATATCCCCACAACCAGAAAGGTCCAGCGGATGTAACGGTATATTGCTTTCAAACAGCTGTCATAATTAGAAAAAGTTACAGGTGAAAAAGTTGGCACAAATGGCTGTTTTTTTCAACTAATTTTCTTATATTCAACTGTTAGTTTCTATAAAGAAACCTTGAAGTATCTACACAATGACCCCATGCTGAATTCAGAATTTTGTCTACTTTTCTGAAATGTATAGCTTTCTAGGATCCATTATTGCCTTCATACGCTTTTGTATCATTAACTGGAAAAAGGTTGAAAGCACAAAAAATAGCAAAAATAGGTTATGTCCAAGTAAAATGCTAAAACTGTGTAAACAATGTTGGTTTTCTGACACAAGTCTGTCAGTCCCTAAAAGCTGCGAAAATGGAGATTTCAGCCCCATAAACCCTTTGTTGATAACATTTGCAGGGAAAAAACAAAACTCTCATTTGCAGCACTTTTTCCCCATTTTTCCCCCCAAAAAACAAAATGTACCTGTATTTTGGCTAATTTCTGGGTCCCCTCCAGGGGAATCCACAAACCCTGTGTACCTTTAGAATCCCCATGATGTTGGAAGAAAAGGACGCAAATTTGGTGTGGGTACATTATGTGGTCAAAAAGTTACAGAGGCCTAAGCGCAAACTACCCCAAATAGCCAAAAAAGGCTTAGCACGGGGGGGGAGGAAGGCCTAGCAGCGAAGGGGTTAAAGGGGGAACACAGCACTCTACTCTTGGGTTTGCAGGGGGAAAGTACAAAGTCTTACAAAGCTAGAGAAATATAGGGTCCAGCAAAAGGTGAAAAACCTAGGGGGACCAATCAGAAAAGGTGGTTGTCCTACAGACACGCTCCAACAAGAAGTGAACACTTTGAAGAATGCAGTGCATAAATTGCAAACCCAAACACAAAAGATGTAAGATAAGGTGGAATATAATGATGGTGACCCCCGACGAAATAACCTAAAATTCAAATGTTTTCGAGAAAAAGTTGTTTGCTGGGTTCTTCCTCAAAGAATGGATAACAAAAACATGAAACCAAGGGGTTTCTTCACATTATATTCAATTGAGAGGGCACAAAGATCGTTTGTGCCTTTCCCCAATGGGTGCAACCCAAAAGCACCGATAGCATGCATGTTTGATTATAGCAACGCTAAACTCAAGCATGTACGTAAAATGGGGCTGCCATGCTATGAAAATCATCAGACAGGTGTGCAGGAAGCTCTGTATATACTACACCAAAATGAGGTATAGTGTGCACAGAGCCCAGTGGAACCCCAAAGGTAGGCAGAGGTAAAGTAGATAGCACCTTACTCTCTATTTGTGGTAGTGTGGGCAAGCATTAAGGCTTTATCAGAGGGTAGTGTTAAGCATTTGTTGTACACAGTCAACAAAGTATGTCATACACTCAAACCAATTTTGTTTGTATAAAAATATTACTAAGTTATTTTATTTCTAGAACCAAGCCAAGCCTGGCACAGGTAAGTGAAATAAATGCTTTGCAAAATTGTATGCAATGATTTACAACTGAGTGCAGGTTCAAATGCAATTGATTGAAATACAGGTAAGTCAAAATTTCGAAATTACTTTTCAGATTACTTTTTAAGTTACTTTTTCTACTCAGTTTGATATACCTAGATATCACACTGGGACATTTCCTCTAGAAAAGGTAAGTAAGATCAGTTTTGAACAGTTGCAGTTTTTCAGGTTTTCATACAAATCCACTCCACACTTAAAACATTTTTCAAGGAAAAACAGTCACTGTATTCCTATGGAGAGAAATTAAGTTATCGGTTAACAGGTAAGTACTTGGTCTTTGGGGTTGAGTTTCTGGGGTAGAACAAGGGTTCCCCCAGGGTCAAGGATACACACTTGAAACACCCACAGCGGCACTAGGGCGGCCGGTTGCAGAGTGCTGAGGCCCAATGTTATCCAATGGGGAATGGGGGCTTATGGTTGGTAGCTGCTCACAAGCAGGCCACAAGGTTGTGAGAGCAAAGCTCCTAGGGTTTAGCTCAGGGCAAACGGTTATCCAGTTTAGCACAAAAGGTGCACCCACAGCGGCACAGGGGTAGCCGGTTGTTTTCAATGGGGGTTGCCGGTTTGGATTTTGGCTGCAGGATTGGTCCAGGAAGACTTCGGGGAGGAACCAACAGCTGGGCAGGTAAGTTGAAGGTCTCGGGAACTTAGGTGCACCTCGGGTTCTCTTCTCCAGGGTGCATTGCGGCTGGATACAGGGGTGTCTTTTGAGGTTGGATTTCACCTTACCGGCCACCCGCGGTTGGAGGGGTCTCCTTGCACAGGCTGCAGGTTACATCAGGGAGTCCTGGAAGGGTCAACCCACAGTGGACTCAGCCTCTGGAGCACTCGGGGACCTCACTGGGACTGGTGGGCCACTCGAAGTTGGGCCGTAGGCGACAGGTGCAGTGGTGGTTCCAGGCGTTGGGTTTCTTTGGCCTCAGCAGGCTTAGAGACTTACTTGGGATTTTTTTCTTTTAACATAGCTGCTGTTCACAGGAGGTCCAGTCTTTGTTAAAGGCAGTCAGTCCTCCCAGGGTTCTGGAGGTCGCTTTTGGAGCAGGATCTCTGGAAACTGCAGACGGGCTAGTAGGACTGGGGCCAAATCAGTTCTTCTCTGCAATCTCCTCCGCTGGGCTCTTCTTTTGTCCTTCTTCTTCATAGGTTGCGGAGATCCTGTCTCTTTGGTTCTAGGCTTGAGGTCAGTAGCCAATGGGCTACTGACCTTAGGTTGACTACACTCTTGGTGTGCTCACCCCACATGGGGGAGTGGGCACAATCCCAAATCCTGATTGGGGAGTGCCTGCCAGCTGCAAGATGGCGGGCACTGAAGAGTGGGCTTCACCTCGCCTCCCCCACCTGAGGGGGTGGGGTTGGCAGAGATGGGCATACCTTCTGGGCTTGCTAATGTTTCCCACCTGTTTTCCCGCCGAAATGAAGGGGAGACAGGAAGGGGGCCTGCTCCTGATGGCAGGAGAGGCTGGGGGTCACATTACAAAGGCGGCAAGGCCCATGAAGATCCCCTGTCACAGATGGCTCTTCCTGGCCTGGGGGAGGTATGAACACTTCCGCCTAGGAAAGGCTTTGCTTCTGGGCTCAGGGAGCAACGGTTCCCACCCAGGGGTCCAGAAACATGTCTTGTGTTGGCAGGCTGGTGTGTACCAGTCAGGGAACCCACCAGAGGCTGGTCATTTTTCAGGGGGCATCTCTAAGATGTCCTCTGTGTGCATTTTCCATAAATCCCACACTGACATCAGTGTGAGTTTATGTGCTGAGAAGTTTGATACCAAACTTCACAGTTTTCAGTAAAGCCATTATGGTGCTGTGGAGTTCGTAATGACAAACTCCCCGCACCATATGCTCTTTATTGCATTACTGCACTTACAATGTCTAAGAATTGGTCTAGACAATGTAGGGATACAGGGCTCATGCACCTGTACCCTCACCATTGGTATTTTGCACCAGCTAGAGGGGTGGCTGACCTATGCCAGGGCAGTGGGTTGTAGGCATGGCACACAGGGATGTGTACCATGTCGACTCTTCACATCGTTCTGCACCAAAACATGCAGCCTGCAATGGCAATGTGTGCGAGTAAAAGTACAGGGAATCTAAGGGTGGCACAATAAGTGCTGCAATCCTTAGAGGCTTTACCTGGCCACAGTGCCCTTGGTACCCATGGTTGCTTTTACAAGGTACTGACATGTGGCCAGAGAGGTGCCAATTGGGGATATAAAGTACAGTTCTGGGGAAAAAAACAGGCCCTAGGAACCTGATTGGCAGGCACCCAGGACACATAGAGTCAAAGTGCATCAGTAGTCTGGCAAAAAGTGGGGGGCAACTGCAACAGAAACCCAGCTTCCTACAAGGTGTTTCCAGATTATCCCAGAAAAGCCCAACATCAGTAACTCTTACATTGTAGTTAAAAGAAAACTACTGCATGTGAAGTGCCACCTATTCCTGGACGAGTTACGAATCCAACATAAAGGTAAAGCCTACTTTTATACATCGTGGAAGGAAGCCTGGGAATGGTTGGTGACACGCCAGATGCCCGCTGGTAGGGGAAACAAAACTGAGAGAAGCACAAGCAGTAAACAGGGAACAAATCTGGAGATGGGATATCTCAGATGACCGACTCCGAGAATGCCACAAATTTGTGAAAGAGGGAGGTAATAAGGGTTCAGTCAGATGGCACACTCACAGAAATGACCGGCACACAGAAAGAACCCAACTCATGGAGAATATTCATAGTCATTCACTGTCGCAACCCAGGAATGGACTAGGAGAGAAGATAGTTGACCATTAACTGTGAACTCCAAACAGAGTACAATGAACACAAAGTATACAATGTCAGATGATTAAACAGTAACATATGTAGCGCTGTGGATGCATGCACTAAAACCATGATGCAATATCCTGAATTATAACCTGAATTACAATGTGATGGCTGGTGTGCCAAAGGCACAGAGAGGAGATTGAAGTGAGACTATATGGAAACAGTAGTCCAAATTACCAAGATAATACTGCAGTAATAGTCGGGGATATTAGTTCACAAATATAATAATTGGAAGAGGTCAGACACAGAGAAGCTCCCCACATTCTATGTGGGCATGGTGGGTAAAGTAGGTTGTATAACGGTGGAGGACAATATTTAGAAGCATGGACAGGAGCAGCTGAGCGGCCAAGTGCCTTGATTTGGGACGTCTATCCAAGGGTTTGGGGAAGGAGCATTATGGACTAGGGAAAGGCCCCCCGCTGATAAGTTCCAATAAATTGATTTTAAACACAGAGACAATGTTAAAGTTTGGCATACCTTATTAAGTTAACATTTTGGGGGATAGGGCATAAATGCCTCTAAGACACTATCTACAGGATGGGGGAAAAATGGGAACAATTGTTACTGTTTGAATTGTTGACAAGAACAATCAGAATCAAGAGTGCAATGGATGGATAGATATCAGTGAGGAACATGCATTACGGAGAGAAAAAAGAGTGAGAGATGTGATGTTTGAAAGGAAGCAGCTGAGAACGGTAACAGAATACAATGGTAATATGGAATGTAAGAGGTCTCACCAACTATATAAAAATACACAGAATCTACTCATATTTGAACGGCCGTACTGCATAGACCCTCTGGCACTGGTGGTAATCAACTGAAAAAGTAAGTTGAAGGAAAGCAAACAACACCGTCTGAGTTGCAATATCGGGTTCAACTCAGTGGCAGAGTCAGCAAAGGCACAACATACACTTGAATTTGAACAAGAAGGAGCTAAACGAGGAGTTTAATGGTATAAGTGATTTAATCATTCGATGTTTTAAGGTATTACGGGATCTCTGCAGGAGAGATAGGGGAGTGGTAACGCGAGTGGGTGAGAAAGCACCGACCTAGAATACCCCAGCACATAACATGGCAACGAAGGGAGATTTGGCTTTTCCATGTTATGGTTCATTTCAATTGGAGGTGTTATATCAGTTGAGGGGAGGGATGTCTTCATTATGGCCTCCATCTAAACCAACAGAGTTTGAGGCATTAAATGTTTAGATGCGAGCAGCTCAGGCAAAGAACAGGGAAAGATGTCAGGGGAAGATGAGGAAGGCAATGAAAGCATAGCAGGATGTGCAATGAGATGCACAACTAAAGAGATGGACAGTAGCACCATTGAGGGAGAGAGATTATACCCACTACTGGTGAAAGAGGGAGATGGGAATGATGGGAGCGATATCGATGATAGCTTATTAGACAGACTACTAGCAGAGCGTCCCCCACCTTACAATCCACATTCAGAAGAAGGAAGGCGAGAACTGGCAAATGCAGCAAGTATGGAAAGACTGGTAATTGCATAGACAGGCCCTAGTGCAAGGGTAGTGGGAAGGATTTCAATAGGAGCAGAAGGGACAGGGGTGCCAGTGTTTGGAGGTGCAGAGTCAAGTGGAGTCAACGCTGCTATGCGGTTACTGAAAGCCCTTACACTACCGGTCACCATCGGACCTGTAGTCTCTGTGTCTGACCCAAGTTTAGTGGAAAATGCTAGTCAACAGCAGATAGGGTTGGGAGAAAAGGTCAGCTCAGGGGGACTGTGACAATAAATGGAAACAGACCATTTTTGGTGCCTGTAGAAGCTAGTACCCCGTTGCCAGCAACTGCAGATCCTTCAAGAGTGCGTGATGGGTCTAGTATCATACAAACCGTGTCATTGGTGAATTCGGATTTAGATCTGAGAATGTGGGAAGCTCCAGTTAGCGAACCCATGGGAAGGATACCAGAGAAGGGCACAGAACAGGGAGCTTCTGGAAATCTGCAGGTCTTGCAGACTCCAACATCAGAAAATCGGCAGAGGAATCGGAGCAATGAAGGAATAGAATGTCGAGTCAGGGCACAATAAGGCTGCAGTAAAGATTACATTGTAGACGTAGTGAGATTGAAGGTGGGTAGATTAAATAATCAGTGGGAATTTGCCTTTGGAAAGAATAGAACTTTATGAACAGGATGAATTATTGTTTGTGGCAAAGGATGTCAGTCGTAAGGCGAGGCGAGCCCATGCGAAATTAACAGAATTGGCACAAAAATATGATGTGAATTTGTCCAGAGCAAAAATGTTACAGGGAAATCACAGGTTAAATTACAGTGATCAGGAATTAGAAGAGAAAAGAGTCAAAGGTTTGAAAACACACATTCGGGAGCTGGTGATAGGGATACCTGCATAGAGCATGCTTGACAAATGGGAGGAAAGATGGTCAAAGAAAAGAAATGTTAGGAAGGTGATAGGCGATACGCCACCTCCAGGGGGGGATACCAGGAGTTGAGGCCTATCCATTGCAAGAGGTACCAAGAGGAAGGTATGTGCATGTGCCTTGAAGCAGGGGTGATTTGGCAGTGTTCACAAAGGATTTTCCTCGGCTGAGGGGGAAACCTGCTGAATGGTATAAGCAAGTCGATCACTTTGTAAAGATTTCAAAGGTGTTCTGGATTGATTTGAACACATTATTTTACATTGTGGTTCCTAGTGACTTATGGTATGTTTGTAAAATTGCTATTGATTGGCCTTCTACTGAACTGGATAGGGTTCCCATAACTCATGGTCCTTAACCTTTGGTCATGCAAAAGTTTGAACAGGTAATTACATAGTTACAGTCTAAGGGCCCGATTCACAGAACTAACTTAAGACAAAATCCTAAACTTACTACCATTTTGGTATTCACAGAAGGAACTTACTCATTTTGGTATTCACAGAAGGCACTTACTCATTTCGGTATTCACAGAAGTTAGGAGTCCTAACTTTAGGACTCCTAAATGCCTTCTATGAATACCGAAAGTCTTAAAATTAGGATTTTTCTCAGTTTAGTAGTAGTATAGTTAGGACTCCTAACTTTAGAACTCCTAAATGCCTTCTGTGAATACCGAAATTCTTAAAATTAGGATTTTTCTCAATTTAGTAGTCCTAAGTTTAGGACTCCTAACTTTAGGACTCCTAAATGCCTTCTGTGACTACCGAAAGCCTTAAAATTAGGATTTTTCTCAGTTTAGTAGTAGTATAGTTAGGACTCCTAACTTTAGGACTCCTAAATGCCTTCTGTGAATACCGAAAGTCTTAAAATTTGGATTTTTCTCAATTTAGTAGTCCTAAGTCTAAATTTAGGACTACTAAATTGAGAAAAATCCTAATTTTAAGACTTTCGGTATTCACAGAAGGCATTTAGGAGTCCTAAAGATAGGAGTCCTAACTATACTACTACTAAACTGCGAAAAATCCTAATTTTAAGACTTTCGGTATTCACAGAAGGCATTTAGGAGTCCTAAAGTTAGGACTCCTAACTTCTGTGAATACCGAAATGAGTAAGTGCCTTCTGTGAATACCAAAATGAGTAAGGGGCATATGCATCAACATTAGCATTTGCGATTCCTTATTAGCGAAAAATAAGGATTCGCTAATAAGGAATAGCAAAAGGCTATGCATGTAGGAATCGCTATTCAAATAGCAATTCCTTAACTTTCCTTAATTGCTACTAGCAAATAGCGAGTAGCAATTAAGGAATGCCGTCCCAATCATTCCTATGGGCCTCCAGGCCCATAGGAATGAATCGGAGATTGCATGAGAAAATAGCGAGTACCAGTAGGTTCTCGCTAATTGCTCATGCAATTTCAAGGGTGCAAGGGTGTCAAAATGACACCCTATAGCACCCCTGAAAATGATATGTGCACATATGTTGCACACACACATGCTCTAAGGGCATGTGTGTGCGCAACATGAAACTTTGAAAAATGCACAAAAGTGCATTTTTCAAAGTTTTTGCAAATTACCATGCAGTTCATCTTCATGGTAATTTGCTCCCCCTATTAGCGAAATCGCTAATTTTTTAACTTTGATGCATTGCATTTAAGGAATCTCACTTTGGGATTCCTTAAATGCAATCGCTATTTAAGGAATCGGTATTTAAGGAATCCCTATTTAAGGAATCGGTATTTAAGGAATCCCTATTTAAAGAATCGCTATTTAAGGATTCCTTAAATAGCGATTTCTGCTTTTGGGTTGATGCATTGGGATTGGGTATTTTTAACTTAATACCGGGAGCTATTAGCGAATCGGTATTTTACCGACTGGATTTTGGGTTGATGCATGAGGCTGTTAGTGCCTTCTGTGAATACCAAAATGGTAGTAAGTTTAGGATTTTGTCTTAAGTTGGTTCTGTGAATCGGGCCCATAGATTGCTCCAGAAGATATCGATTGGGTCAAAATAGATTGAACCACCCAGGAGACTAAGGAATCAGTACATGCCTACAATGAACAGCTCTTGCAAGCCTTGAATCAGTACAGTGGGTTAGATACTTTAGATCCTAAAGATATGGGGCAGTTTGTTTCCAAATTTGTGCTAGGATTGAGACCAGAGATTAGGGTTATGAGTCAACACCATTTAATCTGCTGGCAAAACAAGCCAGTGGACGAGATCCTATGGTATGCCAGATATTGTAGTTATGAGGTGGACTCCAAGCACAGGAGAATGAAGGACACATTGTTGTTGGTTCAGATGAGAAATGCCAACAGAGAAGAGCACGTGCAGACAAATGGTGGAAATTTAGGTCAGAATCAGGGAAACAATCAAGAAGGGGTTCAAACTTTTCTTAGCAATACCGGACAGGGAAACGTGAGAGTTACAGACCCTAAGCCAGGTGTAGACATCAATAGGCTAAGGAAAACCACTGCTTGTCATTATTGTCACAAAATTGGGCATAGGAAGTGCGAGTGTTGAGCAAATCCAGGTAATCAGTTACAAGAAGAAAAGATTGCACAGGTGCCCGATGTTAAAAACACAGTGACAAGATCGAGGTGCTTTAATGGGGGGTCAGAATCAGCTAGTGCACGTACCCCAATCTCAGAGAATCCCACAGAGTAATTGAGCGTATCACCAAATGCCCTTTATGGATTCCTAGGAGGGATTCAATCTGCATCTGTCACAATGAGGGTGCCTGAGGGGAGAGGAAGACTGTACCCTTGGAGGAGTCTCAGAGGCAGACCAGAGTGGACCGTATGTGGAGGCAGATGTGGACAGTCACCACATTACATTCTTTATTGATACTGGTGCTACCCTTTCTACCATGAGATTCGCAGTAGTCCACAACCAAGCCCTATCCGGACAATCAATCCAAGTTGTAGGAGTTGACAATAGGAGAATGACAAACCCACTAACAGAAGAGATACCAGTGAAAATAGGAACTTTCCAGGATCAACACCAGTTTGTGGTGTGCGACTCAAGACACATCTGTTTGCTAGGATGAGATCTCTTATGCAAACTGAATTGTACCATCTGTTGTACACCTAGGGGAGTGGAACTAAGGACCAATGTCAATGATATCGCATTTAAATTGATGAACCAGAACCACTGTGTAGACATGTTTCCCGTGCTAACAGTGGATGACGTGCCATGTGACTTGAGAGACACCGTTTCCCCATGGTATGGGACTTCACAGAGGGAGAGATAGGACTGATTCGAGGAGATGGGCCAGTTTGCATACAGATCAAGCCAAATGCAGAATTTCCAAGAACACCCCAGTACAACCTGCCCCCGGAAACTGAGTCAGGGATTACAACTATGATCGAGTCCATGATCGCAGCGGTCATCTTGAAATAGATAATGGGATTGCAGAAACCGAGCAGTAAATATTGCATTGATCACGATTTGAGGAAAGTCAATTTGATTGTGATTCCATGTTTTCCAGTGGTTCTGAATCCATCTGTGATCCTATTCCAAATTCATTGTGAGGCTTAATGGTTTACTTGTATTGACTCATGCCAAGTGTTCTTTTTAATAACCTTACATGAGGGAAGACAATTATTATTTGCTTTTCAGTTGGAGAAACGTGTGTTAACATGGTGTCGTATTCCACAAGGGTATGCTGAGAGTCCATCCATCTTTTATCAGATCTTGAAAAAGAATCTTGAAAGCTTGGCGCTGCCACAAAGTTCAGTTATTGTGCAATATATTGATGACCTCCTGATTGTTTCAGAGACCGAGGAGGCTTGTAGGGCTGATACCATTGCTCTATTGAATCACGTAGCACAAAACGGACACAAAGTATCTCCGAGCAAACCCCAGTGCTGCTTGCCTGAAGTTCAGTATTTGGGTCATCTCCTTAATGAAAGCCAAGAGGAAGGTGTCACCAGACCTCACTGAGGCAATCATAAAAATGAATCCGCCTACTACGTAAAAGGAAGTCAAGATGTTTCTGGGAATGGTTAGCTACTGCCGATAATGGATCCCAAACTTCTCATTGAAGGCGAAGCCCTTACAGAGGCTGACACACAAACATGTGAGTAATGCGGTACCCTGGGATAACGATTGCTTGGTTCCCTCCTTGGAGCTGAGAGAAAGCCTGTGTAGCGCTCTAGGTCTAGGAATGCCTGATTACAACAAAGCATTATTTGGCTGTGAAAGGGAGGGATGTGCTCTATCTGTACTCACCCAGACACATGGGGGTATCAGTAGACATTAGATCCTGTAGCTTCAGCACTGCCCGGATGTCTTAGATCCATTGCTGCAACTGGTGTCAGCAATTGAAAGATGTGAAAGTATTGTGATGGGTCATCCTCTTACTGTTTATGTTCTAAATTCAGTTGAGCTCCTGATGACGAGAACCAAAACACAGCACTTGACCAACAATAGGCTCACGAGATACAAGCAAATACTGCTGACTTTCGAGAAAGTAACTTTGAAGAGAAGTTCTGTGTTAAATCCTGGTGCATTGATTCCTGTTCCTAATGTTGAAGGGGAAGATTGTGAGGACCATGACTGTCTAGCTGTGACTAAACATTGCACCAAACCGAGACACAACATTGTCGATGAACCTCTACCTGAATCTGATCAAGTCCTTTTTGTTGAAGGATCATGCCTAAGAGACAATGAGGGTTTCTTGAGAGCAGCTTTTGCTGTTTGTACCATTTCTGGAGTTGTGGAAGCTGCTTGTCTACAGGGAGTATACTCCGCACAAGTAGCTGAAATCTTTGCTTTGACACACGCATGTCATGTTTCTAATCAAATGCGAGTCACCATCTATACTGACAGCCAGTATGGTTTTAGTCTGGTTCATGACTTCGGACAGCTATAGTCACTGAGGGGGTTCTTAATGTCATCAGGATCTCCCATCCGAAATGGAAAGTACGTGAGACAATTGTTGAAAGCCTTGCAGCGACCGAAGGAAGTGGCAGTTGTAAAGTGCGCTACTCATGGGAAGGGGGAGGATTTTGTGGTGGTTGGGAATCATTATGCAGATGAAGTTGCCCGTTTTTGTGCTAGTCAAACCTGCATTTTTAATGGGGATTATTCACACGAGATCACCGAAAGAACCAAGCTCAGCATGATGTTAGCCATAGCGGATACCGGAGATGAAGTCAGGCGTCAGCAGATAGAAGTGTCAGATCAAGAAGAGGCTGGTTCGATTAAAGCAGGTTGTGAGAAGAGGGACGATGGCATTTGGGTTAAAACTGACGGTAGAGCAGTGTTACCAGATTGTTTATTGAATCCTATGGCGAGACAGATTCATGGAGCAGTTCACATTGGGAGAGACGCAATGATGTGAGTGTTCAGACAAACGTGGTTTAATTCAAGGTTTCAAGTGTTTGCTGATGCATTGATGTGTTACGTGTCAACAGATGAATGCTGAAAAGAAAACTATGGTTGCCTTGAGTCAGATTGGAAGGTCAGGAGGCACTTTTAACTAAATTCAACTGGATTTCATTGAGATGCCTAGGTGCAATGGGCTGACGTACATTCTAGTTGTAGTGTGCATTTTTTCACGGTGGGTGGAAGCATATCCAACTAGAAGGTGTGATAGCCTCACAGTAGCCAAATTATTGCTGAGCGTTGATTCCAAAATTCAGGTTTCCAACTTCATTGGAGTCGGATAGAGGAACTTACTTTCATAGTGAGATCATGAAGCAGTTGGTCACTGCCTTACATGTTGATCAGAGATTGCACTGTAGCTGTAGGCCGGCGGCATCAGGCATAGTGGAGCAGATCAAAGGGACACTAAAGATAAGAATGGCAAAGGTATGCTCTTCGACATCTCTGAATTGGTCTGATGCGTTGCCTTTGGTGCTGATGAGTTTGCACAGTATTCCAGATAGGAGAACTGGACTATCACCACCTGAGATTCTCACGAGGAAGGCTTTGCGCTTGCCTGCGGTGCCGTTCACAGCATTGATAAACTTCACCGATGATTTGGTCCTTGACTATTGCAAAGGATTGGCTGACATGGTTCGTTCTGTGTCTCACCGGTTGAAGCTGCCACTGCACCGACCGCGAAAGACCTCTGTCATGATCTGGGCCCAAGGGAATGGGTCCTAGTCTCGAAGCATGTGAGAAAGAACTGTCTTGATGCATGTTGGCAAGGTCCTTACCGGGTCATTTTGGTGATGAACACTGCTGTGAAGTGCAGAGGCTTGTCAAACTGGATTCACGCCTCCCATAACCACAGAGTTTCAGGACCCTCCGAAGAAACAGCTCCTATCTCTGAAGAGAATCCAGCCATGGTTGCAAGGACACCGGAGACGGAATGACAAGCTGGTGGGGTCCCTAAAGACGCTATATACCCACCAGGTTGAGTAGAGGGGGTCACGCTACACAAGGCCCAGGTACAGACTCTGAGGGAGACGGTAACATTGTAGGTGGTTTAGAGTCAGGCTCAGCTGAAGAGACTGGTGTGGAAAGTGGTCGGATGCTGCGGAAGAAAACTGAGGTTGCAAGAGAATTGTGGCCTGTGAGACAGAAAAGGCAGAACCTGAGACTTGCACCGGAAAGAGATCTTGCTCCCATATCTGAATAATCTGAGTTGGATCAAAGTGATACAGAATGAGCACAGGGGAGCTTAAGGAGATGAAGGAGAGTGAGAGTACCGTGCCAGATATACGCTGCCCCAGAGTGGACTTATCTGGTTACAGATGCCAATAACAGTGAGGTCCAGGAGAGTGAGGTCCGGACGAGTGAGGAGCGGAACATCAGTGTTGATAACTGAAAATGAACTGCTGGTTCCTGGAGTAGGAGCTAATGGAGTTCTGACACTGACTGTGCTAGATCCACAAGACAGATAGACATCCACACTTACCACTTCTAGCACAAAAGAGGGTACATTAGGAGCTGACAGTGCCTTAATAGAACAGACAAGTCGCTTGTTGAACGTAGATTTGTCTAAAGGTGATTATACGTTGAATGCTTATGCAAAGTTGCTCTATGAGAATGTAAATATGATGGATGTGAGAGATTGCAATGTGTGTATGCAATTACCTGCATCTGTTGAGGAATATATCAGATACCATCATTTGCCTTTGACATATGGTTTTACTTGTTATTTGTTGCTCAGCATGTTTTATGGAAAAGGTCATGATGAGTACTATTTCTCCAACTATGATGTAGTACTTTCAGAGGTTCCAGCTTACAAGCATCTTAATAAGTATAATTATTACAAGCAAGAGGATAGAGTGGGAAAGTATTTCATACCTACAGTTACCTTAGACACAGCTTATGCACATAAACGTGATTTGACATTCATGTTAACTGACATAGAAAAGAAGTTTGTAGATCAAGTAGAAGATAGGCATAGATCATTAGAAGTTAAGCTTAATAGTAGAAAATAAAATTTTGAATGGGCTAAGGAAGAGTTAGCTCACAAAGCTAGGGAAAAGTATGCTCCTATAGCTTTAGATTGCGAACAGTGGGGGAAGCTTTACATCAGACAAGTACAGACATACTATGACAAGATATTTGTGGGACAGAGTATGTGTGATCACATCTTCACAATTGAGTCCTCTGCAAAAACGATTTACAAGCTACAGTACAAGTGGTGCCAAATGTGTATTTTGTGCGTGGGAGAAATGTGTATGTCTGGTTGCCACTGAATTGGTTTGGAACAGTATATGTGGCTGTTGTGTTTCCTAAGATATACCATGTGGAAGATTTGAACAGTTTGGAAGGGAAGCCACCACATTGGTAGAAACGTGGTACCAGTGCAGGAGAGATTGTAGGTGATGTGTTTAGAGCGATGATACCAAGTTTGGGAGTGATTTTAAATGATGTTAAGATTAGAAGGTTGTTAACTATAGCGGATAAGTTGTCAATCAATACATCTGTCATTACTACTGGTAGATGGAGAGATGGTCTCGATACGAGCTATGGTGATGCAAAACCGTCTTGCTTTAGCTGTATTGTTAGCAAAAGAGGGAGGGGTCTGTAAAATCCTGAGGGTTCAACAGTGCTGTACTTATATCCCAGACCATAGCAAGGATCTGAGGAAGTATATAAGTAACATCACTGAGATACATCATAAGATACATGATTTGGCAAGTGAGGGAGTTTGGAGAAAGGTTGATTAAGGATTTGGAAAAGTTGGAAGTTGGTTTGCAAGCCTTGGGAAAGTGATTCTCGGTTATATCTTGAAACCAATAGTTGTTGTAATAACTTTATTTCGGTCAACAGACCATAAAAAGTACAAAAAAACATAAAAAAAATAAAGCAATAAATACAACAGTTAGGTTAAAAAGTTCTGCCTACTACGCCACATATACAACAGGAAGCGAGAAACCGCAAACACAATAGGAGGATTGGTATCTTAAGTCAATATCCTGCAAGCCTGTGTAAAATGCAGGAATCCCAAGTTCCTGCAAATAGGGATCAACCAACGTTTTCTAAGTGCAGACCAATAGTAATAATTGCGGTTTGTATCATTTTGCTGATGAGTACAGTGAAAGCTTACAAGTGGCATAGGTAGAGACAAGCTGAGAACTCTCTTAGACAGCAAGAGAGGGGACTGGAGAGACTGCAGGACAGTCATTATGAAAGTCTCAAGAATTTTGAGAAGTTTCATCAGGGAAGACAGACTACAACTTCTGTTTAAGTCAGTTCTTTTTACCGGGAGTTGAAAATAAGTATGATGACACTAGTCTGTTAGACTTTTAGAGTGAGATTTTGCACTTTCATTTGTAGGGGTGCATTATAATCATGGGTAGTTCGCTTTCACATATAATCCTTTACTGTGCTAACATTGGGTCATTAGAACGTGCACTGTAATAACGTGAATTGTGAAGTTTTGGGTAAATCTTAATGTGAACTTAAAGAAATTAACGTTGCAAATAAATGTGGTTAGATGAAAACCTTAACGTGTAGAATTCCTACCTGTAGCTAGTGAATATTCACACAATTGATGTGCTTATGTAACGTGCTGATTGAACCTACTCAGTAATAATGTTCATTTATACGTGTGCTCTTATGAAATTATGTGCCATTTCTTATGTTGGCTGATTTCTGTTGGCCTGAATAGTTTTTTTTCCCCTGAAAGCTCTCACATTGGATTCGGTATTGAATTTCATGTGCATTTGGAATTTGTTCTTTCTTACATTTCTTTTGCAGGTGGAGAAATGTGTCATTGTTAGTTAGAATAATATCTTTGTTTTAGGAGTTAGGCTTAAGGAGGAGAAGATACATTGAACGGCAATGCTGATAATAAGGGATAGTGTACTTTCTCATCAGAGAGAGCCTGGGAATCAAGATCATCGAGCCAAGGCCTGGGAGCATCACTGCCACGTGGAAAGTTACCTACAAGGAGGTGGCTTGCTTGGATGGTGTGATGTTGCAAGGCATCTTAGGATGCTGCCTGCAAGTTCATGTGTTGAAGTTAGGGACAGAGTCCAGGGACTTTCTGTCTAGCTTTGAGAGAGAGAGCATCTTAGAACCAGCTCTGTAGCTTTATGCTACTCGACCCATTCAACTTGAGTGGACTTCTTAGGAAGCCTTCACGTGCTGACACCTTTAAAGAAATTGCCTTGGGGGAAATGCTAAGTAGGGATGTCACGTTAGTGGTATCAATATCAATATGAACTTTATTCGGATAAAAACAACATATCCATAAAAGTACACATTTAAAAGAAACATAATTCATTACGATTAAAATGGTCTCCAATATTAGTAGATAGGTCATAATTATACAATACCATTTAAAAATGTAAATCAGAGACGTTAGGTGAATACATTAGAATTAGCAAAAATACAATCAGATAAAAAGCGTTCGGGTCAAAAGTTTAAAACAAAAACCATTTGAATTAACCGGGGTGCATAGAGTTACGAGTACGCACCACCGTTTTCAACAAAGATGCAACACGAAAACATAATTCATCATCAATTATAGCTAGCCACCATCCCATAGGCTGCCTTATAATCAGTTACATGTCGAGCTTTAAAATATGGGGTAAGGAATCTTTTAGTGGGAAGCGAATAATAAGAGCAGAAGAATAAAAAGTGTAACATTGATTGCTTATGTATGTTATTACAGGGACAGTATAAAAGATCGAGGTTGGCAGTAAAACCGGTAGGAAATGACAGCAGATATTTCATTGTGTCTGTCCTTAGCCGGAAGAGTAAACCCCTTTCCCAGCGGCCAATTGATTTCAAAAGATATCTGGGCATCACTGGAATCACATTCTCTATTTGCATATATCTGGCAACTGAGGTTTTTTTTCCGTTCCGTTGCTAATCTTATTTCTTTATATAATGCATAAAGAGTTTTTTCAAGAGATTTGATACTAATAGAGCTATGGTCTAAGGGGTTTAAAAAAAGGTCTTCCATGTTCACACTACTTAGGCTTTTATGAACTGCTGCCAACCATGGTATGTCCATCCCTTTGTCGCATTTCAAACAATCTAAAATTATCTCTCTTGTCAGTTGTGCAGCCAGGTTTTTCCAAATTCTCAACCAGAACAAAGTTGGGCGAGCCCTAATGTAGTCCTCTATGTACGGTAGGTTAAGTTCGCTATGACCAGCATACGTAGAGGAAAAAAGTGCTGCGCCCAAGACTTTGCGACAAAATCTATTCTCTTCACACTGGATGGGAGTGCTAGTTGTATTCCCCCAAACCTCCGCCCCATATGTAGCTACTGGTAAGCATTGCAATCTGTATATTTTAACAATCGAAGGCACCACCTCTATATTTCTTGGCTTAGGTATCCCAAGTATGGTATTAATAGAGTTAATAAACTTCCTCTTACAGTGGACCACATGATCATTCCACAATCCATTGGATGCGAATACCAACCCAAGATACGGGAAAGTGCGAGTGCTTAATAATTGATGCAGATTTAAAACAATTGAAAAGTTAAAATGCTTCTTAGACCCACATGACATCAAAAATGATTTTTAAAATGAGTGCATAAATCTAGGGTTGCCATAAACTCCACAAAACCATGGACTAGGGCACGTAGGGCTTTAGGAGTACGCCCCATTAGCACTGCATCATCAGCGTATAACAATGCAGGGATTTTATTTCCATTGAGAATTGGGACAGCTTGAGTTAAAGTCACCAAGGACTTGGTTAGGTCATTGATGTACAGAATGAATAGGAGGGGGGCCAGGACGCAACCCTGCCTGACTCCCCTACCAACTTCGATAGCTTTCGAGATCTCACCGTCCCTACTAATCTGCACCCTGGCTTTTAGGTCTCTGTGCAAATATGCCAAAAAGGAAACTAATGAGTCATCTAACCCAAAATTTAATAGAGTTGTCCACAGCTTAGATCTATTTACAAAGTCGAAGGCCGACGTGGAATCCATAAATGCCAGATGCACAGGTGCTTTCTTAACTATAGTGTATTTACTGATAATCAGGTTAAGGTTGGGGCGCTAGGTGGCGCACTTGCGGAATGGCTGCCTCTGGGTGAAGCTCCCGCAGTCCGATGCAATTATCCGACAAATAATCCTCTTTTCGGACCAGCTTCTATCTTAAAACCGTGGGGCACCGCGACAGACTTCGCCGCGGCACAATCCAGACGAGCCCTACGAAGAATGACGGCGTGAGGAGGCGGTGAGCGGCAGGGACAGATTCGACCGGCGACGGGACCTGTGTGCCTGGAGACTGCGCTGGGCGGGACGCATCTACGAGAGGCTGCTGCGCTCACGTGGCGCGAGGGCCGTCCCGGACTGCGGCTCGCGGCCGTGGTGGCTGAGGCAGAGTGCGGGAGAAAGGACTACCAGGTGCGGAGCCTGAGCGCCAGTAATATTCGTAAGTACGCATTGATACGTACTGCACAAGCGACGAGCCAGGCGAGAGTGAAGCGAGACCTGTATCGATATCTAGTGGGGCTCGGATTGACAGAAAAGACGGCGGTCTGCCCCGATATAGCTGAGGTAGGAGAGGAGCGGTAAAGGAGCCTCGATTTGTTTGTATGACTGCTGCCTGTGTCGGAGCGCTCCCCACGACCTTGGTGTGGTAGCGGGGGCGGGACTGGGATACGCTGCGGGCTGCACGGCGGGATGCCGAGACTGAGGCCCTGAGCACGAGTGAACCAACGGCTGACACCGGCGAGGCGCTAGAAGAAGTACATATCATCGCTGCCTCTGTGAGAACTGCCGTTGCGTGAGCAACTGCCTCAGAGCATTGCTTAAGATCCTATGGGCCCCAGAGAGTGCTACATGTGAAGGGTCCTGACCGACCGACGCTGTGGTGGTACTCTGCCGGAGGCACTGCGTGGCACCACTTTGGGAGGACAAGTGCGCTTACGTGGTGGCCAGATCCTATGACTGGGAAGGCACTGCGGGCTGACGGCGGGGAGTGTGTTGCGGAGAGGCATCCCGGGCTGCGAGGGAAGGCCCGGCCCCCTCTTCATGGACTAACCTATGGTCAAAATCCTCCTTGCGGACGCCAAGAACAGCCGACGTGGTGCTGCTGCAAATTGAGGACACTGCATAGCAGGTGAAACCACAGGTGCGGGAAGAATGATATAGACAGCGTGCGCTGCTCAGGAAGTCGTTCAGAGTATCCGTTATGGGATTTCCTGGAGGGGATCTGTAATTAGGGCAACACCCTGGGCGCGCCGTGAACTGCGACACCCTATAGACTGCCTGGCCGAGGGGCCTGAGACCAACTTGGTGCCTTGAGCAGGCGAAATAGCATACTCGACTGCGCTCCCTTGGCATCTGGAAGTGACAATCTGCGCCTGGGAGAGATGGGGTAAACGGATCCTCGACAGCCTCGGCTACAATTTGAGGCCAAAAAAAACTCCAAGGTGGCCCCAGATGGAGGCTCTGAACCGGCGATGGCAGGCGCTCGAGATCTGCCTCAGGAGCCGGAAGTCGGCGTGAAAACTATCCTCCTGGAAGTGCAACAAGGCATCGCTGCAATTGCGGGCAAGATGGATGACATGACCACGCGCATGGATAACATTGTGCGTAAAATCGACGGACATGAGGGCCGGCTCAAGGAGGCGGAGAAGCACATATCGGAATCGGAAGATACCACAGTGCACATGCAGAACACGATGGCTCAAATGGACAAACTCTTGAAAGTTATCGCGGCCAAGAGCGAGGATATGGAAGCGAGGAGTCGACGCAACAACCTCCGCCTCCTAGGACTACCCGAAACCACCAACACGGGTAGGATGGAGCTGTATGTCGAGCGGTTGCTGCTGGCGAAAATAGGGGCGGAGTCATTGTCCTCGCAATTCGTGGTTGAGAGGGTGCATCGGTCACTGGGCCCAGGACCACCGGTGGGCGGAACGCCGCGACCCATCATCGCCCGTCTCCTCAACTACAGAGACCGTGACGTAGCCCTCAGAGTGGCAAGGGAAAAGAAACAACTTCACTACGAAGAGGCAACTTTCACTATACATCCAGACTTCACTGCCGCGGTGCAGGAAGACAGACGGAAATTCCTTCCTGTGAAACAGAAGCTCAGACAAGCACAGGTGGACTATACGCTGCTGTACCCGGCCCGGCTCCGCATTACTCACCAAGGCAAACAAACATTCTGCGCTAACCCACAGCAGGTCCAAACATTCCTAAAACAACTGAAATGGCGAGCTACGGGAGGGCAGCCTGTGACCGGCTCCAGATCGCCCTCCACATCAGACATTGAGTAATTTATTTGGGGTGAAGCGCGCAGCTGATGTCGAGACGGATGGATGCCAGGACTACATCCCATCTGCGCGAACGACATGACCACCCTGGTGAGCTAATTCCTCACGTCAAAGGCCTGATTGACCCTGGTACCGGAGAACTGGAATGAACTACATCGGACACCCTCGCCTCCTCTACGGGGTGCAGGTGGCCCGTTAGATGCCCCTGAGACGGCGGGTGTTAACTGTGCGCTACCTGGCAGCAAACCCCATCTGGGTGATCCCCCTGAGTATCATCTCTTTTTGTAGGGTTCTGTTGGAATTGGGCAGAGTTTCTAAGCCCTTTTTTGTGGAGAGATAATTTGGGGACAGAGTGGGGGGAGGGTTATTTGTTACTGACATGATTGGGATGTTTCAGTGGGTGGAGGGTGGGGGGATGGATAGTTGGAATGTTTTGATTCTATTATGATGCTTTTAGAAAGACAAATGCGCAATTGTTCAGTTTTAGCTGGTGGGACACCTATGGGACACAGACAAGCTACTACTATTGTCGATGGGGGGTGAGGACGGCGGGAGGATTGATAATTGTACGGGTATATTGTCCTGGAATGTACGGGGGTTGGGAAACCCTAGGAAAAAGAGGCACATACTATCATATCTAGATCGGCACAACATCAGCATAGCGTTCTTGCAGGAAACGCACTTCGTTCCACAGGGCAACATTACATTTGTGGGAAAATGGGCGGCTTATATATTGTTTTCCTCATACTCTTCCTACGCTCGAGGGGTTGCCATCCTCTTCAAGAGAAATACGCCATTTGTGTCACGGGGAGAACTTGTGGACCCACAGGGAAGATATGCGATAGTGTGGGGGAGATTGTGATCCGACACCGTCACGCTAGTGAGCTGCTATGGCCCGAATGTGGACACCCCAGAATTTTTCACTGTTCTGTGGGGTAAAATACTGGCATTAGACACCACACATGTCATTTGGGGGGGGGAGATTTTAATGTGGCATTTGACCCTAGCATGGATAGATCCATGGCGCTGCCGCACCACTACAATCGCACGCAGACAGTGATGGGGGAGATTATGGAAGAGGGAAGACTCATCGACACGTGGCGTCACATACACCCACATTCTACGGAGGGCACGCACTTCGTGTCGAGCGCAGCGTCTTGGTCCCGGATAGACTATTGCCTGACAACTAAGGGCCTAGGGCCATCAATTAGGAAAGTAAGACATCTGCCGCGCAAGTACTCAGACCACTCACCGGTACATCTCGAGATCGACTTGCTGGGGGGGGTGGAGGGAAACGGACATGGCGCCTGCTACCCACAGCATTACTAGACGTGGTATTTCAGGCCGAGCTGGAGGAGGAAATATGGGGATTTTTTCAAAGAGATAAAGGTTCTGTGGACTCGGTGGAGACTATATGGGAAGCATTTAAAGTCAGGGGAGTATGCATGTCAAAAAGTTTTGGAGTTCTCCGAGATATCCGCGGGAGACTCCAGCGCTTAGAAAGAGAGACGAAAACATTGGAGGTGCGGTTGGCTCGGGGAGAGGGTGAAAAGGCGCAAGTTGAGTTTAGAGGCAAACTGTCAGAATATACAGACACAGCGGACCGGGAATCCAAGTTCCTGGGGAAATACTTAATAGCTCGGAAATATGGGGAGGGGGAACGCCCGGGCAGGTCACTGGCGGAAGCCACTCGGAAACCTAAATTCTCTAATTATATACTAGAGATAACGAACCCGACGGGCGAGATGCGTCGAGACACGGAGGGGGTGCAGGACGTATTCGTTGCCCATTACACCAAACTATACACAGCACAGCGCGGCGACCCCTTAGACTTCGAGCCGTTCCTGGGAGATGTCGCGCTGGGCTGGCTGGAAGATCACCACCGAGAGTTCCTATGTGCCCCATTTGAAATAGCTGAGATCCGCGAGGCAATTATGCAGCAGAGATCTGGGAGGGCGCCGGGTCTTGACGGACTCCCGGCTGAATTCTATAAGACCTATGTGCATATAATGGCCCCCATACTGAAAGAACTATACGAGGAGGCATTTGAGGACGGAGCGCTACCTCCTTCCATGATGAAGCCCTAATCACCTCTATTTTAAAGCCTGGCAAGGAACCACAGTTCTGTACATCCTATAGGCCATTATCGCTCCTTAACTGCAATACCAAGATATTGGCTAAGCTCATAGTGAATCGGGTCCTCCTCCTCATAGCTAAGCTGGTCCTGCCCGATCAGGCGGGGTTTATCCCAGGGAGGGCAACATCGCACAATCTTCGTACGCTGTGCTCGATTCTACAGAATGTGTCGCCTGACCTGCCATTGGCTGCGGTGTTCCTGGACGCTACTAAAGCGTTTGACTCTGTCGAGTGGGATTATCTATTCGGCATTTTGCTCCGCATGGGCTTCCCCCGGGATTTGTATCATGGATACAGCTGCTATACCGTGGACCCACGGCTCGGGTGCTGGTTAATGGTAGGGTGTCACCTGCATTCTCCGTCACAAGAGGGACTAGACAGGGATGCCCACTGTCTCCCCTGCTGTTCGCCCTTGCGATTGAACCTCTGGCGTGCAGACTGAGACAGCATCACAATGATAGAGCGCTACGGTGCCCCCTGCGACAAATATTGATTTCAATGTATGCTGATGAACTGACTCTGTACGTCCGAGACTCCCAGACTAACCAATTCAATTCAAAGAGTCTTTATTTATCGATAATTCATCATAAAAAGACAGTTTACAAAATGTGATAGAGTATAAACAAGATATTTTGTCTTTAAAAAATTATTACAACATAATACAAAATATTAAAATCTCAAAGATCCAGGGTACAATAATTTTATTGCCTCCTCAATCTAATAAGCCACACCCAAGCTAAAAACTTGGCAACTGCAACTACAACATATTCGCTAGTGTCGAAGCGCAGGAAATCAAGTGCTACTGACCCTTGCCTTGTTCCCAGAGTACGACAAAGGGGTTTTAGCCATATAGCCCGAGGGGCTGCGTAAACAGGGCAGACAAAAAAGATATGGCCCACAGAGTCGACACATCCAGAACACCAGTTACAAGAATCAGACGATACACCCTTCCATTTTTTAGTGAATAAGTTTGTTGGTAATGTACCGACTCTAAACTGGTGGTAAAGTTTTCTATCTCTCGGCCTAGTGATGGTATCCCAGTAGGCTTCAAGAAATGGGGTATTCTTTTGTTCGAGAAACCTACCAGTCAAAGAGTCGGTTGAAACGGAAGGTAATTGTTTTTGCAGTACCATTGACCAGTATAGATCTTTAAAATCTTTTTTAGAGGGAAATGAGTTATTGGCCGGGTCAGTCCACAAAGTACCTAAACCGATGGAATCCAAAAGTTGTCTAACCTGTCTGAACCAGGGGATGTTACCAGCTCCCAAAATAGAACGAACATCAATAAAGGCTTTGGCATAGGGACCAAGTTCGGGAACAGTCCAAAGTCGCCTCCAAAAGGCCAATGGCTTAAACCTAGCGATGTCGTCAAATGAATGGGAGCCGAGATCCAGCAGTAGTGGTTTCAATGGGGTGGAACTGGGGAGGCCCGTGAGCATTCTGAAGAATTTATGTTGTACTTTGAACAAGGGAAGAGAGATTGGCAAAACCCCAGAGTTCAGCTCCATAAAGGATGGCTGAATTAATCCTAACATTAAGGATTTTCATTGGGGGGCCAATTATTTTCGACTGGGATTGCTTTTGTTCTTTGGCGAGACATCCAGAAAGCTGGGCAAATTTAAGAGTAAGGACGTCAATCTGCGGCCTCCAGTCCAACTTGTTTTCAAATACTACCCCCAAATAGGTCATGACGTTGGTTCTCTCAAGCAAATCATTATTCATAAACACTTGGCCTTTCACACATTTCCCTTTGTTGAATACCATGTATTTGGTTTTGGACACATTCACAGACAGATCAAAATCATTGCAGAATTTAGAAAAAACATTCAATGCCGACTGTAACCCTGAGAGTGTCTGAGAAAGAAGTAGGGTGTCATCGGCGAACATGAGGAGTGGAAGTTTACTTCCACCCAACATGGGTGCGTCGGTGGGAGTAGATGAGAAGTACTGGACCACTCTATTGATAAACAATAGAAACAACGTGGGCGCAAGGACGCACCCTTGCCTGACACCCCGATTGACCCTGAATCTTTTAGTAATTTGGCCCAGCGCACTTGGGCGAAGTTGTTATCATACAGCCTAATGATAATGCTCAGAAGATCTCCCGGAATCCCTAGCTCCACCAAAGCATCCCATAGCTTGGTCCTATTGATCAAGTCAAGTGCTGACCGAAGATCAATAAAGGCAGCATATAAGGTACCACCACATAGATAAACCGTTTTCCAGACAATCAGTTGAAATTTGAATGCCTGGTCGATGGTACTGGTGCAGGGTCTAAAACCGGCCTGGAGTGGAGAGATGATATCCTCCTGTTCAATCCAGGTCTGGATTCTAGCCAGGGTCATCCTAGCGATTATCTTCTGAACGGAGTCAATAAGGCTGATCGGGCGATAGTTCCCCGGACAGGAACGATCGCCCTTCTTAAAAATGGGAAGGATCTCTGCACCCCTCCAGGAATCAGGAATGGCAGCCCCTCTAGCTATAGCGTTAGCGAGATGTGCAATATATGGTACCCAGTTATCGGGGTCAGACTTGAAAAGGTCCGCGGGGACACAATCGATTCCCGGGGCCTTGCCACTAGGCACCTTTCTCAGGGCTGCAGCAACCTCAGCGCAGTCAAAATTAAAAGTGGAGGAGATGGTCAAGTCCCTGCTTACTGCGTGGGCAAACCCCTCAACCAAGCTTCCATCCGAAAACTGGGACTCAAAGTGTGAGACCCAGTTGTCCGGAGAAACATGGTTGCTGGGAATCTGGGTATCAGAACAGTTGCCCCACTTTACAATATGCCAAAACTGGGATAAATTCCTATTTTTGCTAGCGGCCAAAAGATCGTTCCAGTGGTCATTATCCCACTCTCGTTTGGCTATTGCTTTAGCCTTGGAGTAGTCTTTTCTGGTTTGTTTAATAACCACCCGATCTTTAGTGATGATAGCATGTTTCAATTTGTTGTATGAGATTCGGCATGCTTTATTGTACCAAGACTTAGATTTTTGGGTAACAATTTTATTACCCTTACATGGTTTAGAGAAAATAGACTTAAGATCTAAAAATAAATGGTTATGTACTAGGGTGGCCTCAGTATGTGTGTCTTCAGCGCTCAGTAGATGCTGTAGATCCCCAACAGCACAAGAAACCTTTTGGCTAATCTCTGACAGTAGTAGACTATCAATAGCTACCTTGTCCCAGCGTACTCGCCGTTGGTTATTAGTTAATAAAGTTTCAGCGGTCACTATTTCAGAAGGTTTATCTCTAGGTGCTGGACATAATAATAAACTCAAGACCAGAGGGTTATGATCACTCTCGGGTCGGTCTAGGACCACCATATCAGATAGCATGGGCCAAAACTCCACCTTAATTAGGGCATAGTCGATTCGACTCTTGCTGCGTCTACCATCAGAGAATGTCGGCCTACCGACTTTATCTGATGGAGTCCGACCGTTGGCAGCTCTATAGCCCCGCTCCATGCAAAGGCTCATCCACTGGGTAGCGGATTCGGACCACCTCTTGATAGGAGGGAGATCCAGGGGTGGGATATTAAAAACCGCGTCCACCTCCCCTGTGAGAGAGTCGGGGGCAATTGGTAGTGGCTCGAAACAACAGTTCAAATCGCCCAATATTACAACATTAGTGCCCGTATTGACTTTATCCAAACACCCATCTAATTGGAGGAATGTATTTGTACCATGGCCGCCCGGGAGACCCCTGTTGTAAATATTTGTAATCAGGATTTCAGGGAGATCTTTGCGGACTAGTGCAATGATCAATAGGTCAAGACTATCAATAACCAATTCCCTAAGGTTATACCCAAGGGTTTGCTTGACCCAAATGCAAAGGCCACCGGATGGACGACCTTTTGCTCCACGTACAGCCCCTTTGAAAAAGTTTAAATATCCTGGGAAATAAATAGGATCCACAGCCCAAGTTTCCTGGAATACCAAGATATCATGCATGTTTACCCAGGTAGACCAGTCTTCCAGAGTTATTTTACTGCAGAGGCCAGCGATGTTCCATGAAACCAAAGTCAAAGGGGGAGAACCAGTGGAGGTGGAAATCAAAGTAACTGGGGGAGCTCCTGATATAGCCGGATGTATGCTGATGTATTCACAACCAATAATCTCACTCTCAGGTATATCAGGATCACTAGTAGTTAAATGTGACCTAATAGATGTTACCCGGGAGGGATTAGGAGATAGCATTCCCGGGGCCAGGGGCTCCCTCCTTGACTCGCCCCTCCCCACTAGACCCGTAATATCAGGTCCTGGTCTAGCCTTACACACTCTATCCCCAATCGTTGGAGTTGAGGGTAGTCAGTCCACACCATCTAGGGTATGCAGCGGGGCAAAAGAATTAAACAATGGAAGATGGAAGTCGAATCCTGTGTGACGATAGGAAGTCTTATTGACCCTTTCCCATGGAACAGGCACATCACAGGGAGCAACATGAGAGTCTAATGAATAAAAATAAGACATATCCAAAGTAGATATTCCAGTGACTCTCAGGTCGTTGGGATAGGAACAAATATGGCTCACCACCCTAGGGTCCCGGAAATTAATGATCACACAGTCTCCCTCCATTTTCTTGGCTCTATTACCCAGCCAGCATACCCTGCGAACGGTCATAACCTCTGCACTTAGTCTTGGAGGTAGTGGCCTGTTGCTATTTAGCCAATGTGTGACTTTATTCTTCAACTCTATATGGGTCTCGGGTTTGGCCTGAGTGAGCCGAGGCACACCTACCATTATGACAGTGTACGGCTTAGACTCAGGGGGGAGATTTATACATGGTAGTTCATTAATTTGATCGACACTCTCTATACTAGACTTTCCAGCAATGGGAGCACGCTTGGTAATGGCTGTACCATTGTTGTTATTGCGTCCTGGAACAGTCGGCGTGTCTACACTGGCGGGGGGGCCGGATCCTTCAATAATGGGGGGATTGCAAACGTGAGAGTTCGAAGGGACTCTACCTTCATGAGTGTGTCCATTAGAAACAGACCTATTACTAACAGCAATTACAGGAATAGAAGGTTTCTTAGGCCCAGTAGATGTCTGTGTGATTTTCTCCAACATAGACGAGTTCCCGAGCACCGTGCCTTCAATTTTCTCCAACAGAGTGGAGAGTCGATTGACTCTCTCATATAGAGGTAAGAGAAGAGATTTAAACAATTTCTCTATGTGAGGCAGAAAATCGAGAGGCAAGGGTTCGGCACTTGATTCAATAATAACAGGCGGTGGCCTAAGGCTTCCTGTGGTAGAAGTGGTACAACGAGGTAATATAGAGTCAACAGCTTCACGATGCATAGGAATGTCATGCGTTTTTGGCAATCTAGATCTTTTAACACGTTTGCTTAAAGGAATAACTCCCTTACGCTTTCTTTTACCAGGAATAAACATAAGATTGTTGCTCACAGTTGGGGCAGCAGTGCACAATATCTCAGGGGGGACTGTAAATGAGAAGGGCTGATAGTTGGGGATGAGGCACTTGGACCAGGGATATGTATTTGCTCTTGTGCCATAACCAGTGAATCCTGAGCAGCTAAAATCAACGAGGCTGTGGTAGGGCTAGAAGATGATTCTAGGATGGTTTGTGGTGGTCTACTTACTGGAGACTTAACTGACATAAGGTTGCCCAAGGAGGATCTTTTGGCTAGGCTGTCTAAGGACAGTCTCTTTTCAGTTAGGATAATTTCATGTTCAAGAACGCGAGTCGCTCTTGTGATGAAATTATCGAGGGTCCCTGTAATATTACCCCGATGATTAGCCTGGACTACCTTCCTACCAGACCTTAGGGAAGTCATACTTAAAATAAGAGCTCAAACTTCAGAAAAATAGCCAAAGTAATAAGTCACAGACCCAAGATATGATGTATTACAACCAAAAGGAACAGCTGAAATAATAGCTGAGAAACAATATTTTCACCGAAATACCAAAGGGGGAGGCCTGTCCCGTCCCCGGTCGTCCACGAACGGCCACAAACGGCCCGCTCTTTGCCCGGTCTTCGCCCCGAGTGTTGTCCCGCGCGCGTACCGCTAGCGCGCTCACAAGAAAACTATCTTAAGCACAGGGCGACAGCAGGGGCGTGACCGGGAAGAGTGACCAGGTGAGCTGAGTTCAGGGAGCGCAATGCTCCGTGGCCCTCGCAGTCCCGTGGGCGTCGATGTCAGCAGCCTGCCCCCAGAGTTCAGCGTAGCGTCCTGCCAGATATGGGAGCACCAAGAGGTCACACACGCCAAGCACACCAGCCCAGCTTTTAAGAATTTTGTGGCCGGCGAACGGCTCCCGCGCAGCGGGGGCCGCGAGGCGCTGTGTTAGTGGGAGGTGCCAAACGGGAAGAGTGACCAGGTGAGCGGAGTTCAGGGAGCGCAATGCTCCGTGGTCCTCGCAGTCCCGTGGGCGTCGATGTCAGCAGCCTGCCCCCAGAGTTCAGCGTAGCGTCCTGCCAGATACGGGAGCACCAAGAGGTCACACACGCCAAGCACACCAGCCAAGCTTTTAAGAATTTTGTGGCCGGCGAGCGGCTCCCGCGCAGCGGGGGCCGCGAGGCGCTGTGTTAGTGGGAGGTGCCAAACGGGAAGAGTGACCAGGTGAGCTGAGTTCAGGGAGCGCAATGCTCCGTGGTCCTCGCAGTCCCGTGGGCGTCGATGTCAGCAGCCTGCCCCCAGAGTTCAGCGTAGCGTCCTGCCAGATACGGGAGCACCAGACTAACCTGTACCCCTTATTACGGGAATTTATAATATTCGGGAAACTCTCAGGAATCCAAATTAACTTGACACCGGCAGCGGTTAAGTTCCCATTGTACTACCCGCTCGCCTGGTGCGACACAGATTTGAGATATTTGGGGATTCAGGTCTCGGGGGATAGAGAAGAAATGGTCTGCCTAAATTATGGCCCTGCCGTGAGCCGACTCGCTGATAATGTCACACGCTGGATTACCCTGCCCCTATCAATGGCGGGTAGAGCGTCATTGATAAAAGTGGTGGTACTATCACAGTTTTTATACTTATTCCTCAACCTCCCTTACCATCCGGGCCGGCTCTTCTTTAAAACAATGCGCTCTGAACTTATATGGTTATTTTGGGGCGGCAAGAGACCGCGGGTCCAGTGGAGGGTACTCACCAGGCCTGCAGTGAATGGGGGATTTGACATCCCAGATTTTGAGCTATATCATGCCTGCGCTTAAGCTCACTACGCCTACTATTGGGTGCACCCGCCGGCATGCATGCCGCAAGTAGCGGTGGAGCATTGGTTGGCTGAACCCGATTCCCCTCGATGGAATTCTGCACTCACACTCTAGCCCTCGGCACACTGCGCCAACTACAATCACGAGCACGGTGGATGCGTGGCATTATATTATGAAGACCCTGGGGGCGTCGACCCTCTACTCCCCAACCATGCCTCTGACATATCACCCCCGGCTATCCCTGCTGCAGGAGGTAGGCTTCAGGCAACTAAGTGTTCGATTGGGCAGACGAACTTGGGGAGATCTGTTTTGTAATGGTACATTTTGTACGCCTGCCCAGTTTTTTGCTGCCACACAGCCCACCCCTTTAGATCGATTTTTGTATATCCGAATGCGACAGGGTCTGCAAACCATTTTCCCGAGCTTTCCGCGAGAGCCAGAGGTTCTGAAGCCACTGCATCAGATGTTACAGAGCGCGAGTCCTGGACATCTGGTATCCATCTTGTACCGGGGGATACGAGCAGAGGACGAAATCCCTCGTAGCAAAGCGCGGGTACATTGGGAGGCTGACTTAAATAGGGACATCACGGATGAGCAATGGCGATACTGTTGCTCCCAAACTGCGGAAGTATCGGCTAGTGCCAGGCTACGTATCACCCACTATAAATTCCTGCAGCGTATGTATTGCACCCCGGCAGAGATGCTCCGTTTTGGCCTGCGCGATACAGCACGATGTGACAGATGCGGAGGAAAGGGAGTATCTGGCCTGGGAGTGTCCGAGGGTGGGGGAGTACTGGCGACTTGTCTTTGCAGCGCTCTCTGAGATGACGGACTTGCAGGTAGACTGTGACCCCTTAGTCGCACTGCTAGGTTACAATAGACAAATCCCAAAATAACGGCGCCAATTTGTCTCGCTCTCGCTGCTATTAGCGAAACGCAGGGTGGCCTGCAGATGGGGTAGGGGAACGGGCCCCTAAATTTAAGGAGTGGATGGAAGACCTGGTGTACTGTCAGGAACAACTTGCAAGATATGCGGAAACAGTGCCCTGTACCTCTAGACCAAGGGATATATGGGGTCCTCTAACGCAGTATTTGCTGACTCTGGCTGACGGGTCCCCTACGAACGGCCCGATAGCAGGGGGACAAGATGGTGAGGCCTCCCCCTCGTAGCCCACTGCGGCCCTAGCATCTGGAGAAGTGACAGTGATTTCTCGTCTTGGGACAACGGGGGATGGTCTAATATCAGACTGGACTGGTTTAAGGAATGGGCAATGTAATGGATACTCAGGACTAACGAATTAACTTACCTGCAGAGTTCGTTGCGAATAAGAAATCCATGGGGGTATGTTGTGCGACTGACTCAGACCTAGCTGAACTGAACGTGGTGCCCCGCTGTCTGCACTCGCCCATGTTGAGAGACACTTTAAGAAATAACACCAGTTATTGCGGCCATGTTCTATTACCTTCCTGCTTCTATAATTGTGCATATGGTGCTCACATGCCCTGTGCTGGTGGTTCTGTCTATGTAATGCATAACATGTTTTCTGTATTGGAATTTTATAAATCAAATTTTCAAAAAATAAAATCAGGTTAAGGCATTGTTCCAGGGTGCCGACCTTGCTCCTAAACCCCAACTGGCATAGATGTAAAACCTGACAATCCTCAGCCCATGACTTAATCCTATTAAATAATACCCTCCCCAAAATTTTCAGAGTATTATCGATTAGTGAGATCGGCCTATAACACCTCGGATTTGACCGGTCCCCCTTCTTAAAAATTGGAACTATGGTACTATAAGACCAGGTTTCAGGAATAGATGAATTTGTCAAATTCTTAAAAACATTTACAAGTAGTGGTGCCCAGAAATCGGGATCACTTTTAATAAGGTCGATATGAAGACCATCCGGCCCGGGAGATTTGCCCCCCAGCAATGGCCTCCTCAACTTCAAATAATTCAATCTGAATCTTGGTGGTATATGTATACTCCTTATTAGATACACAATGGTCCGGGGCAGCATAAATCCTGCTAAAGTGTGCCTCCCAGGACTCGCTAGAAATATTACAGCTAATCGGTGAGGCTGTATTTCCCACAGATTTCATACCTTTAACAGCCTTCCAAAAGTCTTTTCCATTTTTTTACACATTTGCCCAAACAAGGTTAGCCCAGTGGTCATTAATAAGCTCCTCCTTCCTGCATATGATAGCTCTTTTATAGCACCTCCTAAGTGACGACACAAGAGAGCTAACTCTAGGTTTGCTTACGAGTGCCTTCCTTAATGCTCTGTTAGCTGCAGAGCAAACTGCATTGAACCAACCTGGGTCAGAATTATTGCTCTTATTTGGCTTAGACATTAATTTTTTAATGCCAGTACAAAGCTCTGAAAAGGCACCAACTATCTCTGTGTTACGTTCTCTAAATGTAAGACAGATGTTAATCAAATCAGGGTAAAGTTTTATCATCCTTTCAAATAATACGTTGTTGTCAATACCACGCCACACAAGTCTAAGATTATCAGTTGTCGTTGTTAAGTCACGCGCCCCCTGCGTGTAATCATACGTTGGGCGATGTGTGAAACTTAGAATAGTATTAATGGGATTATGGTCTCCCTGTAATGTCGGGATTACTTCAGCCCTTAGCACGTAACTTTCTAAGGAAGCAGTTATAAAAATATAATCAATGGTCAATACTGAACCTCGACTATACTAGAAGGCGCAGCTGCAATCTCCATAACATTAAGAAAATTATTCGAGCTTAGGAGGTTCACTAACTGTTCGCCTCTTTTGCTCAGCGAGCCCCTAATGGTGGGTTGGACAGCAGAGTAAATATCCCTTGGAATTTTAACATTAAAATCTCCCCCTAGACATATGCCCTTGATTGGGGCACCCCAATTATCAATTTGTAATTTTAAGATGAAATTAATCAACTCGGAAAAGTTCATATTGGGAACAGTTTTGAAATCATCATTATAGAAATTAATAAAATAAAGTGAAACACCCCGAGTATAGAGGGTTACTTGGAATTTGTCACTATTAGTTTGCACGGTTCTAGCACGACCACCTGCCTTAATATTTATCCAGGTAGAGAGGCCGCTAGCAGGCCTGCCTAATTTAGGGATGGGGGATAAAATATTAAAACATTCAAAACCCTCCATAAACAACTCCCGGGTCGCCCAAGTTTCTTGAAACATTACAATATCTTGGCTACTTATTAACTCCTTCCAGTCTGGTTGGTTTAATTTAGATGCCAGACCGGCAACATTCCAGCTCAGTATTTTAAGTGTCGAATCTACATTACTTATAATCGTTATGTCAGATTTACTAGACTGGGGGCATGTTTGAATCAATACTAGTTCTGGTACCTCAGTTAATACTTCACTCATTAGTGGGAAGGACAGTCAATCTTGACAGTCCAAACCAGATAATGGTGTAAATCTGTTGAGTGTTGGAATGGATTTAGGAAGAATAGAGCAAGATGCCTCAAATGTGGGTTTATAGAAGTAGCCTAAAGGTAGCGCCCATATACTAGTGCTAAAGTCTGTCTGCTGCATCTGTGGTGATAGTATGGTTTTTGCCACTGATTGCCTACGGAAGTTGATAACTATACAGTCCCCCTTAATGGATTTGGGGGATATACCCAACCAACCCACTCGCCGTACCATAATGATATTCTCAATTAAGGATGGCCTAAATCTCTTATGTTTAGAGAGCCAATCAACACACTTACAGCGTAATTGCTCCCAAGATTCTGTCTGATTTTTTCTTAAAGGGGGAACACCTGCTAAAACCACAACATATGGGCAAGCCTCCGGAGGTAAGTTTAGCACCATGTTACTACCCTCCGTATAAGACGTAGAAATTGGGTCAGTGGCGCCTTCTTTTGAAACGTTATTTATACCATTGCTATTAAGTGAACAGGTGGGAACATTACTGACAAGTGTCATATTATTTAACAAATTGTCTTCATTAATCCTGCTTCTATCAACCTGTTCCATAGACCTTTTTGCTCCCGTGTTGCCCCTAGTTTCTAGACACGTGCGAATTTTATTACATATGGCACAGTCATTGACTCCCAAATTTAGATCAGGTGGAGCATTAGTGATTTGGCAGCAAATGGAGTTATTTTTAAGAAGTGCATTTTGTGTTTGCTTTCTAACACTAATGGGGTCAGACACTTTGGCATCTACTTGGGGGTCAATATTAATAATTTGGGGGGCAGACTGTTCGGGCTGGGCAAACTGAACAGGAGAAGCAGCTGAAATACAATCTTTCAAAGAGGATAGAAAACTATCAAGAGCGAACTTGACACGGTCAGTGATAGTGTCCATAAAGTAGTTCATACCAATTGCACTACTACAACTGCCATTGCCAATAATAGAAAACTGAAGATCATTCTCAGTCTGAGTTCCAATGGAGTGATGAGGGGATTCAATCATTGGAGCATGCACATGGGCCTCAACAGCTGTTGAATTAGAGGATGAGCGAATCCAGGAACTTAATGTTGTGCGAGTAGAACATGGGCGAATTGGTTGTTTTCTCTTAGCGCTCACTGTCTTTGCTGATTTCCTCTTGCGGTTAGCCCCCAGAGGAGGAGCATTAACTGTTGCAGTATTTAATTCAGATGGATTTGGTGTGGTGACATCACAAGTCTCTTCACAACCCGAGACAGGGACATCAGGGTCACATACGATTAAGTCAGAAATTTCAACAATCGGACCCAGGGATTGTGCAGGTAGACCTAAGCCGAGGGAGAGACGCCTCTCAGTAAGCTCGATTTCATTGCTCATAATACTGACTGCCCTTTCCAACATGCTTTCGATACTCGTTGTGATGGGTCTCACAACCGGCAGAACCGTACGCTTCCCCATAGTTACTTTAGAAGCGCTATAGGAATGCAGAACGGTATGATTGAATAGAATTAGCCTTTGCTCACCTGTGGGGCAACTTCAGCAGTAGCCATATGGAAGAGGGATAGCCCAGTCCAGTCTCCTCCGGCCTCTGACGGCCACGGACGGCCCGCCCTTTGCCCGTTAGTGGTAGTGTATGGACAGACTAATGCTTTTTACCTACGAACCTTCAATGAAGGAGAATCTTGATGTTGGAGCCAACCCTTTCTGTATCCTGATTCTGGAACTGGTTATTCTGTGTATGCTGTACTGCCTATATTTTACCCGTAGGTTTGGCTTTGTATACGTTCCGATGTATTTCTACACCCTCATCTTGAGGTGCTTGTATGTCCAAGTTTTGGTTTTTGTAATACACTAACTAAACTTTCATGCAGATAAAAAGAGACATCAGCCTAGGGTTCCAGAGTAAATCAAGAACGTGGAACCCGGCTCCTTCAAGTCCATTACTGTCCCTCCCCAACTATTGCAAGACTTCTGAGTACTTCTAGCAGGGCTGAGGCCACTGAATCCAGGAAGGCCTGTGGGCAAGCCTATACGGTCATCAGATTTATGTTCCATATACAGCCTGTTAGCATGGTGTATCAGTAGTGAGATGTAAAGAATACTTGTGCCAATACAAAACTAGAGGATAAGCTCAAAGCAGCTCCACTGACTGGACCACCTTCAGGACATCATTCAACCAGTACCACCGACTCCTGACAGAGATGAGAGGGAACGCCTTAGACGACCGCATCGAAGCTAGCTCCAACCCCAGTAAAGAACTCTTCAGCATCGTCAAGGAGTTCTCCAAGCCCTTTGCAACTGGAAATATCAACACCCCCTCCTAAGAACTGTGCAACACCCTGGCAGACTTCTTCCACAACAAGATCTCCACCATCTACAAAAACTTCAAGAACCAGCCACCACCAACATCCTCAGTCTCCACTCTCCCACTTGCAACATCTGACCACCGGATCACCGCTTGGGACCAGATTATCACGCAGAGCACCACTGACATTATGCCCTCCGTCCACTCAGGAGTACCCATGGACTCCTCTCCCCACACTTGTTCAATCTTGGCAACAAGACCATCATCAACAAGTTCACAGCCATCTACGACACATCCATCACCTTGGCAACCCTCCCAGATGAGTGGAAACATGCTGAAGCTAAAACCCTCCTCCACAAACTGTTCGTCCACCCCACGACAAGCTCAAAACTATCAGCCGATCTCCCTGCTATCCCTTTCCCACCAAGGTCCTCAAAAAGACCATTAACCTCCAACTAACATAATACCTCGAGAACTACAATCATCTGGACGCATCCCAATCCGGATTCCACATGAACCACAGCACTGAAACAGCCCTGATTGCAGTCACTAATGACATCTGAACCCTCCTAGATCGGGGAGAAGTGGAGGCCCTGATCTACCTCGATCTCTCAGCACCCTTTGATACTGTGTACACACCCTGATCAAGAGGCTTCATCAGATCGGAATCCAAGAGGACACCCTCAAATAGATCGCATCCTCCCTCACCAAAAAAACACAGAGGTGCCAATTCCGATCCGGTAAAAACCGGGTACGAACCGTCGGACGGAGCCTTTTCTCCGTCCGACTCGTACCCGGTGCGAAATCCATCCGAAAATGCAAGTACGATTCGTACGGAAACACCATTTCCGTACGAATCGAACAAAACACCGACCGAACAGAATCGAAACACTATTCCGATCCTGAAAAGCGCCGACCTGACGTCGGTACGCATCCAGCCTACGTTTCACGAACCAGGAAGTACGATTCGAACCGACGTCATCCCGCACGGAAAATATTTACCGGCTGCCAAAAACTGCCGGGAAATCAGGACGACACACGCAAGGAGCAGCTGGACGCGACGAACAGACATGGACCCGAACCTACGTGCCATCCCTGCCCTCCTAGCAGTCCACCTGGCGTACAGGAACCGACGCAGACGCCGCAGAAGGTCAGCACAACAACCAGGGGCAAAGGGGGGGGCAGGGGCAGGACACACAACACCAACACATGGTACCAAATCACACATGGCCTGGACATACCTGACCATCAGGGCCTGGTCACTTCCAGGGGGTGGGGGCGAGGCCAGCAACGCAAGCGTCCGCCACAACGGAAGTGGATGGTCACGCGAACCGGTACGTACCCTACCCAGGCCGCAAGAGCGTGGGTACGGAACGTACCACGCGTCCCCCTACGTCACTCCAACAATGGCGGTACGGCCCGTACCCACGTCAGAAAGGCCTTGGTACGGCTCGTACCAGCATTGCTGGGGTCATGTAGGGGTACGCGTGGTACGACCCGTAGCCACGCCCCCAAGGCCTGTGTACGGTGCGGACCCCACGGCACCGCAACAATGGGGGGACGCACCGTACCCACCCACCAAAGGCATGGGTACGGGCCGTACCCAGGCACGCAGAGCGTGGGTAGGGGTATGTACGGACTGTACCCCCACCCGTGTATGTACGGCCCGTACCCCCACCCGTGTATGTACGCACCGAACCCCCACCCCAGCAGTGTATGTACGCACCGTACCCCCACTCGTGTATGTACGCCCCGACCACCCACCCGTGTATGTACGCACCGAACCCCCACTCGTGTAAGTACGCCCCGAACCCCCACCCG
This sequence comes from Triturus cristatus, assembly GCF_964204655.1. Classification (NCBI taxonomy): domain Eukaryota; kingdom Metazoa; phylum Chordata; class Amphibia; order Caudata; family Salamandridae; genus Triturus; species Triturus cristatus. The sequence continues at coordinate 351,852,084 of NC_140581.1, forward strand.
TGTATGTACGCACCGAACCCCCACCCCAGCAGTGTATGTACGCCCCGAACCCCCACCCGTGTATGTACGCACCGAACCCCCACCCGTGTATGTACACCCCGAACCACCACCTGTGTATGTACGCACCGAACCCCCACCCGTGTAAGTACGCCCCGAACCCCCACCCGTGTATGTACGCACCGAACCCCCACCCCAGCAGTGTATGTACGCCCCGAACCCCCACCCGTGTATGTACGCACCGAACCCCCACCCGTGTATGTACGCCCCGAACCACCACCCGTGTATGTACGCACCGAACCCCCACCCGTGTATGTACGCCCCGAACCACCACCCCAGCAGTGTATGTACGCCCCGAACCCCCATCCGTGTATGTACGCACCGAACACCCACCCGTGTATGTACGCCCCGAACCACCACCCGTGTATGTACGCACCGAACCCCCACCCGTGTATGTACGCCCCGAACCACCACCCGTGTATGTACGCACCGAACCCCCACCCCAGCAGTGTATGTACGCCCCGAACCCCCACCCGTGTATGTACGCACCGAACCACCACCCGTGTATGTACGCCCCGAACCACCACCCGTGTATGTACGCACCGAACCCCCACCCCAGCAGTGTATGTACGCCCCGAACCACCACCCGTGTATGTACGCACCTAACCTGCAATAAGAATGGTGTGTGCCTAACACCCCCAGCAGTGCCCAGACATAGATGGGGTGGGTGCAGAGTCCTCCCAGCAGTACCCAGAGACAGGAGGGGTGGGTGCAGAGTCCTCCCAGCAGTGCCCAGACACAGGAGGGGTGCGTGCAGAGTGCCCCCAGCAGTGCCCAGACACAGGAGGGGTGGGTGCCTATCACTCCCAGCAGTGCCCTGAGACAGGAGGGGTGGGTGCCTAACACTCCCAGCAGTGCCCAGAGACAGGAGGGGTGGGTGCCTATCACTCCCAGCAGTGCCCAGAGACAGGCAGGGTGGGTGCCTAACACTCCCAGCAGTGCCCAGAGACAGGAGGGGTGGGTGCCTATCACTCCCAGCAGTGCCCAGAGACAGGAGGGGTGGGTGCCTAACACTCCCAGCAGTGCCCAGAGACAGGAGGGGTGGGTGCCTAACACTCCCAGCAGTGCCCAGAGACAGGAGGGGTGGGTGCAGAGTCCTCCCAGCAGTGCCCAGACATAGGACAATATACCCCATCAACAAGTTCAGTGACCAACAAGGGTGATACCCCAGATGCAGGTGGAGCCATCGCTGAGCCAGCATGCCTATATTGAAAGGCAACCCTCACACATCCAGGAAATGTAGACACAGCACAGCACAGCATTTGGGAGACACCCTGCAGTGAAAATGGCCTGCTCCACAGAGGATGGAACACACCTTGGGACAATGTCACCATACAGTGAGAGCAAACATGACCAAATACCATTGGCAGAGACCTTTGTGATGGCACGCAGATGGCAGGGTACACCCCATGAGCAGCACACTCCAACATTTCCCAGACCCCTAAAACATTATCACCACCCCAACTCAGGGAGCACCAGCACCAACAGCAAGTCCAGGAAAGCATCAGTGTGCAAAACCAAAAGAAAATGCTTTATTCAGCAGGAAAATATCTCTGAGAAAATGTCCACTATGTACAAGGGCCATGGGCCAGGCCAGCACCAAACTCCGGGGGGGGTACACATCGGCACGTGTGTCCCCTAGCTTGCCTGCACAGTGCACATGTCCATTTCATCCACAGAAGAGGGGGCATCAGGGGGGAGGGTGGAAACAGGCACCGCAGGGACAGGAGGGGCAAGGGTAGGTGTTGTGGGTGCAGGGAGGGATGATTCTGCCACAGGGGGGGTGCCAGCGCCAAAGGTGGAGGACAGAATGGCGCTGCACACGTCGGCAAGTTCCCCCAGCGACTCCCCCGCACCCAATCGAACCACAGGCCCCAAGGGAGGGGGGGGGCCAGAGGGATGGGTCGCAGCGCCACTGGGGGAGGGTGTGGACAGGGTGGGGGACTCAACTCCCCTGGCCGGGTCCCGCCTCCACCGCTTGCGGGGTGGTGTCATCCTGGGGCTGGGGGGCACACTTGCAGTGGATGATGCTGTCACCGACTGTTGGCCAGGAGAGCTAAGGGGAGTGGATTTGGAGGGAGTGGGTTGTGTGGACTGCAGACTCCCACTGTGGCTGCGTGTTGTACGTTTCCCCCCCGACCCAGTGGGTGTGCCTTCCTCACCCTGTGTGTGCGTGACAGGAGGTGTGCGCTTCGACTTCCCTGGTGGTGTGGTGCCTGTGTCTGTTGGGGTGCGTGCACGCTGACGTCTGGATGTGCGTGGGACAGGCACGGGAGTGGGAATTGGGGATGGTGCAGGGGTAGGGGGGGGTAGGCAGCGCTGCAGGAGATCCAGTGCTGCAGTCAGTGTGGAGTCTATGGACCTCAGCAACTGCCGTTGGTCAGACTGCGCAGCCGACATGCCCTCCATGTATGCCTCCATCTGGGTCAGCACCTGGGTGTGGGCATGGAGGACATTTAGCATCGCAGTCTGACCAACCTGCAACTGCCTCAGGATGTCCACAGACTCCGCACTCACCGCAGCAGTGGTGACAGGGGCAGGGGGTGCGGTGCCTGGCAGGAAGGAGACATGTGGGGACCGAGCACGGAGGGAAGGGCCACGAGCAGGTGGGAGGCCGGTGATGGAAACTGAGGTGGCGGGGGGATGTGGAGGGCTGCCTTCAGCTGGGGGGCAGACTCCGCCACCTCTGGGAGCTCAGCCTCGGACCCGTCTGCGTCATAGTCTGTGTTGGCAGTCAACAGGTCCTCTGCCTCACTCCCCTCGGCCTCCGTGCCACTCCATGTGCCAGACAGGACAGCACTGCTGGCACTGGTGCTCAATCCCTCCTCCCGGTCTGTGCTAGTGTCTCCTTCCGTGTCCCCCGGCGATGCTGTGGGCAAGGTGAAGAGACAGGAGAGAATCAGACACATGTACACATATGTCACATGAGTCAATTATACATAGGTCACATTGCATAGCCTGAAAAGCAACAGGAGTTACACCTACAAAACAATGTACACATGTAGGCCATGGAACACACAGTTTGTCAACCCACCATGCCACTGAGAAACAATGGTGAGCATGACACAACAGCAAATCACTTCACTTCAAATTTTACTGAGGAGCCAGCCTCTGGGGACAAATGTGCACAGCATCTGCACCACACTGCGTCGTCAAAAAGGGATGAGCAGGAATCATATCCATTTACTCTTGGCACATGCTGCAAAGGCAATACATGAAACCATGCCAAACATGACTGGGTCACTGCACCTTGAGCGTATGTCCAGTCAAACATCACACACAGGCCAAACCCAGCAAGGAGGATGGAGCTTTTGACATGTAGGCCTTGTACGCACAAACCACCCACACCTGAGACAATCTCATTGAGACGGAGAAAGTATGTACACCTCTTACTCTGGGATGAAAACACATGGCCTCCACTAATTCATGACTGTACACACACTGCCCCTGGTGCGCCTGTCCACACATCATTGACAAGCAAACATCATCAGATTGTCTTAACAACACACATAGGTAATGCCCACTGTGAGTATGCACAAGCAAAATGGGTCCCCCTGTACAGTGGACACATGTAGCAACCTGTAGGTCATAACAGTTGAGCCCAGGGTACAATGCCACCCTACCCAACCCCTGGCGAAGACACAGTGAATGTCCATATTGTTGGATGACGCACATGATACCTAGGAAGAGGTGCCCCAGGGCACAGTAGTGCCCACACTCCTCCATGGTCCAGGATGGACATGACTGCAAATTAAGCAACCGTCCCTGCACTTAGCAGGCCTCCCACTCAGGCACATCATGTCAGAGGGCACACAATTGGACATGCATGCTGGAAGGCTGTACACTTTGGAGACACACCCCTATGTCGTGATTCACAATCATTGCCAAGTGACATGGACCCCACAATGACTGAAATTGGCCATGGCACACGCAAGGTCCCCAGACCTGTGACACATCACCCCCACACATGATGCTGCTAGCATTGGGCACCTGCATAAACTGCCTGCCTAAATAACCTTGTGCAAGAGTGGCTACACACAGACCAGGGAACACATGGCAAGGAGGGGAAGGGAGGGAGTGAGAACAGCACCGGGCTACTTTGGGGACAAGTTGACGCACTGCATAATCAAACCCTGGCAGTGTATCCATGCAACTGTGCACTTACATTGGCTGGGGACACACAACTGACACACATGTACCTACCCCCTTCCTGCTGCTGCTTCTCCTGTAGGCGCCTGTCCATATCGGGGAAGACCACCGCCAGCACACGCTTCTGGATGTGGGTCAGACGACGGCGCCCACGGTTCTTACGGCTCTCAGGTGAGTCCCCCAGCAGGACCCGTGCAATCCTCCTCGTCCAGCACCGGATGTCCTGCCAGCGTTTCCTCACCTGAGACAGGCTCCGCCTCTGACCCTCTGTACCCCTCACGGCACTGACGGCTTCCCTCCAGATCTCCCCCTTGGCAATGGCGCCTACCTGTGAGGATGCAAAAGTGAGAATACATTAATCCACATGAGCAAAGACACAGAGACACACATATAGAACAATCCTCTTTATGAACAGGCCATGGTATGCATGCAACTCATTGCACCTTTGTCATAGGGACATTATCCACTGTGGAAGGCCAAATGCAATACGTGCCATTGAAAGTACACGGGTGGCATGAGGGGTACCACACACTCACTGACCAGGGATCACACTGTGCCTCACAGGCTACACCAGGATTATGTACAGCACCTCACAGCAGTCACCTGCCCCAGCACACTGATGCTACCTCAGCAGAGTACACAGACACACACAGGTACAGGACAATCACATGGCATTGCCAACTGCGGGTACACACCTCACTCTGCCCATGTGCCAGTAGACGGGGGGTGTCACAGGTGTGGGGCTGGCTCAGCACGGCATGCACACAGCACTGCTCCCTGCTCACATCGGATGGCCAGGCTATATCCATCCCTCATGCTGCTTGTGTGCAACACTCCCCATATGCACTCACCCACATGACAGGGGACTTAGACACACACCAATGTGCAGGGGACGAACACGGCCTTTGGACACCCATCAGGTACACTGAACAAACACACATCCATGGGTACTGTCACCTGTCACACTGGGGGGAACACAGGATCACATCAGGACTGTGTAAACAACATCCCCAGGAGGAGTATGCAGGCAGAATGTGGCATGCACCATGCATTCATTGTCACAGTAGGCACTATGCAAGTGAGGAGTGCACACAGGAAACACAGCATGCTCTGCATGGGTGACATGAGGCCTTCCACACCCTGGGACCCACTCTAAACAACAGTGCATGTCTGTCACACATGGACACAATGCCAGAAGTCACAGTCACACAAAAGGGGCACAGTCTAAGCTAGTGGAGTCTGCACTCACCTGAACCCCTGGTCGACCATACAGGCTCTGGAACTGTGGGAGGATCACATCTACCAGTGCAAGGTTCTCCTCCTGGGTGAATGGCTGTGACCTCTCCACAGTCCTGGACATGGTGCCAGAGGAATCACTATCAGCAGCAGTGGTAATGGATGAATGGATGTGCAGGCAAGTGCTCTCTCATGGGACCTGGCTGCCTTATATATGCCTGGCTGGCCTGTTCATGTACAGGAGTACAGATTGATTGGTCAGTCACATTTGCATCCTACGTTTCATCCAATCCCATCAAACCTACCCCAGTGTGTGGCTTTGCATGGTTTCAGTTTTGATGATGATGTCAAGTCAACATCCACTTTGCAACAATGTAGATTCTTTCAAACTGACTTCTGCTGGGCACCTGGTGCTCAAATTCAAAAATCTAACTCAGTCTCCATGGCAACCATCATGCATTTAGGCCCTTATACTTGTCCCTCATGTGTCCCCTATGTGTTTTCATACATTTACACACAGGTACGGTGCGTTCCACGCCCTAGGGCACCCCAAAAGCAGTGATACGGACCGTACATGCGCTTGTACGGTCAGGATCACAATATGTGCGCTGGCGTATGCGTACGCCACAGTAGTACGGACTGTACACGCGCTTGTACGGTCCGGATCACAATATGGGCGCTGGCGTATGCGTACGCCACAGTAGTACGGACCGTACAAGCGCTTGTACGGTCCGTACTACTGTGGCGTACGCATACGCCAGCGCCCATATTGTGATCCGGACCGTACAAGCGCGTGTACAGTCCGTACTACTGTGGCGTACGCATACGCCAGCGCCCATATTGTGATCCGGACCGTACAAGCGCGTGTACAGTCCGTACTACTGTGGCGTACGCATACGCCAGCACACATATTGGCCCAGGGACCCTATACACGCACTCAGAGCATCTGTACGGTGCGTTTCACACCTGTCAGTGGTGACAGGCGGCACACAGACAGGAATGGAGCGGTCAGATTTTGCCAAGGGTGGACACCAATGCATTGTCTGTGCAATACCACATGTGTGTGACACAGGTGTGTCAGGATGTGATGTGGCACTTTACCCCTGAGGTGTGGGCAAAGCATATGTACGATGAGCTGTGTACACATGTCGTGTGTGATGGTGCGCATTGTACCACACATCCCCTCCACTCCTTTGACATGTGTGCATGTCGTACACACTAGTAGAGCCATGAGTCACTTGCATGTCCCAGTCACGGACACCCGCACCTGTCCCCTGATGCCAGGTACACGGAATATTACACATGACATGTGAATGGCTGCGTTGCACGCTGCAACCATGTCATGTGTGTGGCATGTGTTTCCATGATTTTGCTGTAGGTGTGTGGTCCAATGCATCAGCAGTTGCTGCTACCAACATGTGTCTGTGTGTAGATGGCCATGGCACACTGTTCCGCACACCAGCCAACATATGTGATCTGCCATGAGGTGTGTATGTATGCAACTACACGGAGTATCAACACAAGTACATAGCTACATGCTCTCAATGTATGTATGTTCTGTCTCGACATGTACTCCTCCAAGGCAATGTGTGTGGCCTGTCCTTTTCCTATGACATGTGACCAGTACATATCGCATACACCAACCTGTCTGTACCATACGCATCCTACTTCTGCACATGTGTGGATGTCTGTGAATCCTGTGATGCGTGTGCATGTTCACTTGCACTGGCCCACAGCTGGTCTCATGCCATGTCATCGTGAGCTTGCCCCACTCCGTTAGTGGCTGTCCCTTGGTAGGAGTGTCACCTGCCTGGTGTACGTGTCCAGGAAATGTGGCACAGACCTGACTCAGAATGTGGCATTTGTATATTGGCTGTTTAACATGTGCTCAGTGCATTGACAATGTCGTCGTACAGTGCTCACTCTTCGGTGTCCCTACCATTTCACTGCAGGGCTCCGCCTCTCCCTCGACGTATGCCAGACCTGGCTGCCCTGCATGAACGGGACTGTATACGCCGCTACAGATTCAGCCAACGGTTGATTGATGAGTTGACTGGCCGGCTGGAAGCACACCTCCTCCCGCGACACAGGTATCCCAGTGCACTGACACCAAAGTTGAAGGTGATGGCAGCCCTACATTCCCTTACCACGGGTACGTTCCAACATACCATTGCTGACGTCGGGGGCATGTCCCAGACGATGTTCAGCCGTGTTCTGCATGATTTCTTAGAGGCTATGTTGGTTCACCTGGATGAGTACATTAAATTCCCAAATCCTGAGCAGTTGACAGGTGTCAAGCGTGAGTTCTATGCCCTGGGAGGGATGCCCCATGTCATTGGGTCCATAGATGGGACACATGTAGCGTTGGTACCACCACAGGCACAGGAGGTGGTGTATAGGAATCGCAAACATTATCACTCCATTAATGCCCTTGTGGTGTGTCTGTCCAACATGGTTATTTCACATGTCTGTGTTCGCTTTCCAGGATCAGCACACGATGCCTTCATCATGAGGCATAGCAGGGTGCCTGAACTGATGCTGCAGCTGCGGAACGAGCGAGCATGTATTGTTGGTGGGTAGACTCTGGCAGTTCAGTGTTTGGCGTCATCTTCCAATCTCACTGCCTGTGCTGACACACTTCTGTCCATGATGTGTCCTTGTAGGGGACGCTGGCTATCCCAACATGCCATGGCTGATGACGCCTGTCCGCAACCCCAGCACGGCTGCCGAGCACCGCTACAACAACGCCCATGGGCGGACCAGGAGAGTCATTGAGAGGACGTTTGGCCTTCTGAAGAGCCGATTCCGGTGCCTCCACAAGACCGGCGGCGCACTCCCATATGCCCCAGTGAAGGTGTGCAAGATCATCATCGTCTGCTGCATGCTGCACAACATGGCAGTGGAGAAAGCTGTTCCACTCATACTGGATCCAGATGACCAGGACCATCCGCCCGTGAAGGATGAAGGGCTTGGTGACGGGGCAAGTGATGTGGAGGAGGAGGAGGCTGTGGAGGACATCCGGAGTCGGCTCATACGCGAGTTCTTTGCTTAGTGGTGAGTTCCAAGTGAGTCAGTGGTGTGTATTGAAGTGTCACTCGAGTGATGGCGCAATGGAAGGATGTTGTCCGAGAGTCATCATTGTCACCTGTCATGTTGACAACATGATACGTGTTGAGTACATGCTTGCGGATGTGCTCCTTTGGGCTGACTCCTTGTGTGTCTCTCTTCCACAGGTACATGGGCATGCTGTCTGCTGGTGGCATTGTTGTGCTCCTGCTACTCCTCATGAACACAGCAACATGTGCTGATTCTGCGTCACATGCACGGGCAAGTTTGAAAATCTCCTTAGGGTAAGGGATGCCTCACGGCGTTTTGGGTGTGTAAATTGTTTGTAGTCTGTGTGCACTTCTCCGGTTCATGTGTGGTCAATTTGCATACATGTGGATCCTACATGGGATCCTACATGGGGAACATGACATGGGGCAGGCTTCACCTGGAGCCATGGTCAGACTTGGTGACTGTCATGTGTCAGGGGATTGGGGATTGTGATGAGGCCATCAATGTGTGTAACACTGGCCTCGGAAACATACAGGTTGCACCGGGTTGACATGGTGTGTGATTGCCCCATCAGGGCCTCAATGGTGTATAGCAGCCTCTCCGTGGCAGCAGGGGGTGTTTAGCTGTTATCCGTCACTTGTGTGCCAGTTTAATGGATTACCAGCATCTGTGTTGCAATGGGGGGTGCCAGTGTTGCTCCCACATGTTCATCCGCATGACCTGTGTATGTGTTGACAGAGTAGCATTGTCATTCCAACACACATGACTAATAAATTTGTCCCTCTGTCTCCAAGGTGCCTCTTCTCTGTCAATGGTGGCCTGTTGCCACTGTGCATGCGGCATGTCTGGCATAGTTTTCAGAGGTGGTGCATATGTGTCTATGTGTAGAGTAGCAAGATGCTAGCGGTTTGTCAGGGATTGGAATCTGTATTATGCACAAGATGCACAGTTCCATCCACCTCAAGGCAAGGGAGACCATCCCCCAGGGCAACTACAACATCCGTGTCTAATCCTACCCTGCAGTCTACGGACATGTGCCTTACAACTCCCATGATACTTGTCCATATCCGGAGTGCATCTGCACAGCTCTGCTACTGCATCGGGCAACCAGGCCACCTCAACGTCCAAACGGGATGAGGGGAATGGTTCACAGCCAGCTGCAGGATGACCTTCTCGATCCACGCCCACACTCATGATGCAGCCCACAACCCCAACACAACCATGTGGCACTGTGATCCAAAACTGCATTCTGGCATCTCTGTGGAAATTTAGCTTGCAAACTGAACATTATCTGCGCCATCTTGCCTCTCCCCAGCGCCACGCACAGCGAATGCACGGCCGCCATTTTAGGCACCCCACTCTCTCCCTGCTCATTCTCGATCACCAGCGCTTTCCCCTGGCGCTGCGAACATCCCCCGCGCGCCGGCCACCCCCGCTCTCTCATACACGGGCCATAAACCCTCTCCTTCAGCGCGACCCTGCTACGGAACCACATCCGACCGACATCCCATACATGGTCATGCCGCTCCTTTGATAACCCCCTTCCTCTGCGCCCCATTGTCCGAACTGGTCCCAGGCCATCACCTAGCCCTGCGGATGCAGTTTATTGCCCCTACTGTAAGGGAAACACCCCACATCAAAGGGATTACAGTGGATCAAAGCCCCTACCCCCTGAGACCCGGCCGGTCGCACACACCCCCGGGAATTGGCGGAATTCCCTGCTGCGCGATAGCCATCTTCCACTGCGGGTAAGGTGGGAACCTCTACTGTAACTATGTGTGGGATCGGATCTGAGCCGGGGCTTCAGGGGATGTTCTCTCATGCATCAAGGGAATCTCAAGAATGTACTATGTGTAATAAAGCAATAAACCGGTGTATAAGAGACCAGGTCTCAGAGATGCAGTTAGAGCACCTCGTGACGATACCTTGCTGTCTGATCTGATGTGTTCTGCTCCGACGGAATAAAACTTTGTTTCCTGCCTTCCAGTCTCCGGCGCCTGCCTCTTTCATTGGTAAATTATCGAGTGGTATGAGAGGCGATTACCGCCGGGCAAATACTTGAAAGGTTATCGACTGAAACTGCCGCTACCATTTAACAATTGGCGTCCCAAACGTGGGGCCCATCAGCGACACGTGGATCCAGTGGGAGAGGTCCCGACGACAGAGTGAACGACTGCAACGATCGGGAGAGCTCCTGCCCAATAGACCCTCGTCTGGCAGCCGATCATCCGAACTTCACTGGTTCCGAGCAGACCTCTCTCGAGTGATCTACGGTCCTGACTGGGAACCATCAGGAGTGCCGCGGCAAATACGGAGAGTAGAGGACGATCGGGCGCTGGAGGCGGAAGACGAGAAACTGTCCACGCGGTCCGGGTAAGGTCGTGATATACGACAAATTGCGAAATAATTGATTGATTGTCCGAAGCTTTTGAATACTAGTATTGCTCATTGATTGTGCTCATTGATTGTTCTCTTTGAGATATTCGCTGTCTACAAACGGGGAGGAGTAGAAATACTCTCTCTCTCTCCCTTTGCAGATAGTGAAGGGTAGGTAACGCAGACTTTTGTCCCCGTTGAAACCCGTCGTGCCTATCTTTATCTCCCCACTGATTGATTGTCCGAACATTGATTGTTTTGAAGAATAGTGCTCTTTGAGATATTCTCTGTTTGCAAATAACGTAGAATAGAAATATTCTGTCTAGTCTTTGCAAATAGTGAAGGGTAGGTAATGCTGACTTTTGTCCCCGTTGAAACCCGTCATGCTTATCTTTATCTCCCATTGATTGATTGATTGATTGATTGTCCGAACACTAGTTGTTCGATATTGGTTCTTTGGAGGTATTCTCTGCTTACAAATAACGAAGAATAGAGATATTCTGTCTAGTCTTTGCAAGCAGTGAAAAGATAGGTAGTGCTGACTTTTGTCCCCGTTGAAACCCGTCATGCCTATCTTCTCCCCACTGATTGGTAGTTGGTTCTGCCCGGACCGCTTATTAGAGGTGAACCATCCGGCTCCACTGGAGGGCACCCCTAATAAGGACATGTTCACTAAATATGGACTAGTCGCCGTAGCTTATACCAAGCTATGGCATAAATATACAAAGAAGGACCCCGAGAGTCAGTGGCCACTGATGGGATCCTTCGACGACCATAAGATAGAAGTGCTAGAAATAGCCCTGCGTAGCAATAAGACAACGCCTACTATGCTTGACAGTATTGGCATGTGGCGCAAAGAAGCAACGCAACGGAAAAAGAGGGAAGAAGTAAAAGCAGAAAAGGAATTACGAAAGGCAGCTCACCTTGCCGCTAGAAAGTTAGAAGAAGAAATAAAGGAGAGAAGGGAAACTAAACTAAGACAGGAGCCCGAAACATCAGGCCAGTACGCTGTTAGGACCCCTTCTTTGCTCTACCCTGAGTTGTCCTCCAAGCAGCGAACGAATGACGAATTGCTGTTAGGTCCCCCGATCATTTACATGCCCCCTCCATATGCACCCTCCCAGTTAGTGGTGCAACACCCACAACCCCCGAACACGAGCGAAAGCAGTACAGGGGCCTCGGTCCTCACGGCCTCCGCGCCGGCCGAGCCTCCTGTGCTGAACACAACGTCGGCAATAACGCTAGATGACCATGAGATGGGAAAGAAAGATTCCACCAGAATGAATCGATTAACGAAGGATGAACGAGCAGGAATTGATAAGATAGTAGGGACACTGGTGGAGCGAAAAGAAAGTGAGGAGTATATAACAGACGTGTATAACTCGTATGCCGACAGCCGCAGACGACACTTTGTCGTACGGCTCTGTTATCACGCCCTGAATGCATATGAGGATAGATACCACGATAAAGGTCCCGAAGGCTTAGCGGCCCTATATAGGAAGGTAGACATCGGAGAAGAAAGAGAGGGCGACGTGACGAACCTCTTTACTCGTACACTCGAGGTCTACCGACACCTTAAAGAACATAGGCAGACCACCAAAGCAGAAACCCCCATAGCGACTAAGCCCCAGGAAGGAAGGGCTGATGCCATGATGCCCATCAAAGAAGCTGCCCCCTACTGGGTCCCCCCACGAGGTCAGGGAACACATGACGACATCAACCACCAAGATGCGAAGGGGAGGGTTGTATATAACTGGGTCTACCAGCCGTGGGACCGGCAAGATATTTTGACCTTTAGAAAAACTCTACCCGACTTGAGAAAGAACCCGACTGCCTTCTACACTGAACTGGGTACAGCCTTAGGTTCTACGATTATGACTTTAGCAGATATCGACTTGTTCTTTGGGCTATGTCTGCCGGCTGATGTGTGGAAACAAATCCGGAAAGTTGACCACGCTGAGCCGTTCGGATATACCTGGGTACAACTCGATACCATAGATAAGCAGCGAGAACCAGGACAGAAACCCCCGAAAGCCATATTAGAGCTCACAGACAAGATTGTACTAAAGCTGAAGACTCTAATCCCAGAAAGAAAGGTAGACTGGTCGATAGTGACGGCTTGCCGCCAGAAACCCCAGGAGGATGTGTCTGAATACTTCTCCCGATTCGAGACTGTGTTTTCCGATTACAGTGGCCAAGACATGACCACCGCAACCGGACATCTCTGTCACAAGAAGTTTCCCAGAAACTACAGACCAGCGAGAGTAGTTGGGCAGCCTCCAAACCCGCAGCAATTCTCCAGATGGCCCAATACTACGAAAATCAGAAAAACGAGAACGATAGGGCGTCAGAGAAGAAGAAAAAGGAACTGAAGGAGAGGGTAATGATAGCGCAGTTGCAAGGGGTGACCATAGGAAGGGAACCCCCGAAAGAGAATTACCAACCAACCGCCCCTAGAAAGCTACCCCCTAGAGACCATACACCTGCACCCTACAACGGACGGAGAGACTTAGATGGGAACCAATGTGCGTTCTGTAGAGGGTTCGGACACTGGAAATCCCAGTGCCCGGTCCTTCTGGAACTAAACAAAAATAGGGATCCCAGAGACACAGCATATGACCCCAGAAACAGAGGACAGGGACGAGGGCACACGAACGACGCAACCAACGTCAGGCCAGGCAAGCCAAACACCTTTGATCGCCCCCGACAAAACCAGTGTCAGCAGTCCGACTACGAAAGCACCCATGACTTCGCATAGGACCGCCAGGGGCAAGGGAGGGATCCAGTCGAACTCCGTGTTGACCAGCAAGGTCCTTACGTCACTGCTAAGGTCTTGGGCACAAAATCTCCATTCCTGGTAGACACTGGGGCGACACGTAGTGCGTTATCCAAACGACTGATCCCTAGGGCACCCTTGTCTGGCTCACATGTAACCTCAATAGGCTTCGATGGAACGCCCTCCACTAACCCCTTATCAGCACCAATCTCCTTTGACTTAGAAGATAACACCACTGACACGACCTTTCTGCTCTCCTCCAACACCCCCGATGCTATTATGGGACTTGATTTGCTAAAACATTTTCGAGCTACCATCAGATGCTCCCCAGACGGAGTTCGAGTCATGCTACACGATAACCCAGATCTGTCCAGACCCTGTCACACACGGCGTATGCTCTCTATAACCGATGCTGACATGTCCCTACTCGATACATTACCTTCACATCTATGGGCTAAAACCGACTCAGATGTAGGGCGCATGGTGATTGACCCAGTACACATAACCGTCCGACCAGACGCAGTGCTCCCAAAGCTTCCACAGTATCGGATATCACCCGAAGGCGAGAAGGCATTGGTGGAAATCATCGAGTCCCTAGTCGAGGCAGGAGTGGTAGAGGAAGTAGTCAGTAATGTTTGCAACAGCCCTATCCTACCCATTGTAAAGAAGCAAGGCGAGGGAGATGAGAAAGCCTACCGTTTCATTGTTGATTTGCGAGAGGTTAACAAAGTAGTCATACCCCAGTACCCCGTGGTCTCAGACATCACCACCATCCTCACCCTGATTCCATCCACTGCCACCACCTTCTCTGTTATTGATCTCAAAAACGCTTTCTTCTCCATCCCCATCCACCCAGACAGCCGTTACCTCTTCGGCTTCACCCTAAAAGCCCGTTCATACAGATTCTGTAGGGCACCCCAAGGCTACACTGAGAGTCCCAGCATTTATAGCCAAGCCCTCAAGAGACAGCTAGATGCAGTCCAACTACCCGATGGAGTGGTGTTGATACAGTACGTCGATGACATTCTTTTGGCGGCCGACACCACTCCACTTGCCGTCACAGCCACCATTCACCTCCTCCGCTTCCTTGCGGAGAACGGTCACAAGGTCTCCAGAAAGAAATTGCAATTCTGCCAGCCCCAAGTAACGTATCTAGGCCACCTACTATCCAAAGACGGGAGGAAACTTACCCCTGACCGAATTCAGACCATCCTAGAAACCCCTGTTCCCAAAACTCAGAAGCAAGTGCGGTCCCTAGTAGGCCTCACCTCCTTTTGTCAACAGTGGTTGCCAAACTTCAGTCTTATCGTAAAACCTCTGCTTTCCCTGCTGGCTAAAGATGTCCCCTTCCCCCTCCCCTGGACACCCGAATGTCAATCCTCCTTCAAAGAATTACGAGACGCCCTCCGTTCGGCCCCAGTCCTAGGAACCCCAGACTACACTAAACCTTTCTCCCTCTACACCCACGAAAGGGAGGGATGTGCGTTGTCTGTCCTAACCCAGTCCATAGGCCCTAAACAACGCCCTTGTGCCTACTTCTCTGCCACTCTTGACCCTGTAGCCAGAGCTTTGCCCGCATGCCTTCGAGCAGTAGCCGCCGCGGCTATCTCTATCCGGCAAAGCGAGGGGATCGTACTCTCAAACCCCCTCACGGTACTGGTACCCCATGCGGTTGACACCCTCCTGAACCAGACCAAGACTCAACACCTGACTAGCGCACGACTGACCGGTTACGAACTGACTCTGCTTGCCCCCCACATCACATTGAAACGATGTACCACTCTGAATCCAGCTACCCTACTACCTCTCCCTGACACTGATCCCAATGCGTCCCCTATACACGACTGTGTGACCCTCACCGACGAACAGACAAAGAGTAGGGTCGACCTCCGAGATACTGCCTTCCCGGACCCTGACGGAGAACTGTGGGTGGATGGCTCATGCATCAAGCTCCCCGATGGCACCACCTCAGCTGCCTATGCAGTCACCACAGCCCGAACAGTTGTTGAGACAGCCCGCATCACACAGCGATCCGCACAGGCGGCGGAACTAATTGCTCTCACACGAGCCTGCATCCTGGCAGCAGGGACAACCGCAAACATCTACACAGACAGTCAGTACACCTTCGGGGTAGTTCACCACTTTGGGCTCTTATGGAAAGAGAGGGGATTCTTGACTTCTCATGGCACACCCATCCTGCATGGAGATCTAGTCTCTGCCCTGACCGAAGCGGTCCTCCTCCCCACACGGCTGGCTGTGATCAAATGCCAAGCACACAAGAAAGTGACAGACATTATAGGACAGGGAAATGCACTAGCTGACATTACTGCCCGAACCACAGCCGAGAATAGGTCCACGACCCGTATGTACGTGACCAGGTCACAAGCTGAGAAATGGAAGGATGCTGGGGAAACGATTAGGGACATCCAATTAGCCAGTACACCACACGAGTTAGCTGAATGGGCACGGGTGGGATTGAAGGACGATGATGGTTGCTGGCGGACTAAGGACTCGAACAAATGGTTGCTACCAGACTCATACTTGATCCCCATGCTGACCATGGCACACTCCCCCGCACATATAGGGTCTGCCCCCATGATCGAACTCGTCTCCAAAGTCTGGCACAACGACAAGATCCCAGACTCAGCCAAACGTCTGGTCCAACAATGCCTAGTATGCCTCCAACACAACCCTGGGAAAGGAACTGCTGTACCCCGGGGAGGGTTCGGGGTCCCCAATCACCCTTTTGAAGTCCTACAAATGGACTATGTCCAGTTAGAAAGGTGCCAAGGTTTGAAGTACGTACTTGTCGTTGTGTGTGCCTTCAGCAAGTGGGTGGAAGCCTACCCAACCCACGACAACACCGCTATGACTACTGCAAAAGTACTACTGAAGGAATTCTTCCCCCGATACGGCCTTTGTCGAATTTTGTGGAGCGACAACGGCCCCCACTTCGTAGCCGAAGTTATCCAACTCATCTTAAAGGGGTTGGGTGTAAAACAGAAATTCCATGCGGTCTTCCATCCCCAATCTGCAGGCCTGGTTGAGCGACACAATGCCACATTGAAGCTTAAGATAGCAAAAATAGTCGCCACCACAGGACTAAGATGGCCAGACGCTCTCCCACTAGCATTGCTATCAATGCGTTCCACCCCCACCAAACACCACTTAACCCCCTACGAGGTCGTCTTTGGGCGGCCCATGAACCTTTGGACTGCACCAAAACCAACATCCATCCACGACGTCCCGGACGTCCTCATGTCTGACTATTTGTATAACCTAACTAAAACGTTGTCTGTTATCCATCAGCAGGTGCTGCACGCCATTCCCGATGTTTCCAGGGGCCCGGGACACGACATCCAACCCGGTGACTTCGTCTTAGTGCGTAACTTCCAGCGCACCAAGAGTCTGGAGCCCCGGTGGACGGGCCCCCTGCAAGTCCTGATCACCACCCGAACAGCTCTTCGAGTGGAGGGGAAACGCAATTGGCTGCATGCACACCACTGCAAGAAGGTATCACCGACCCTGACAACCACGGACAACATCACCGCCCAAGAAGAACTTCTGGACAAAGACCGACCATCCCTGAGCCGCTGCCCAGATACAGAGACACTCGAGTTAGTAAGATATCCTGATCCCACCGTGCCATCCAAGGAAGGGTATAACTTGCGACGAAAGGAGAGAACTTCGGCTAAGCAGACCACAGGCTAAGTGGAAATCTCAGAGCGGTAGCCTAGTCACCTCAAAGGCCACCGGGAGAGAAACTAAGCGAAGTCTGTGGTTCTGCCCGCTACCGAGTCTCTTGAAGGTGATGGAAGCGCCCGACATGAAGATGATGGAAGCAACCGGACGTCCGAAGATCCACTACAAAAACCCAAAGACTGACCGAATGCACAGCTTCAAGACTATCGCACTTTTCATTACCCTTCTCTTTTGCCTTCTCCTCGTGGTCACCTTCTGGATCATGGAGGAGGGCACACCCGCTCATAAGATATTGCTGACCACCGTTCAACCTACCACCACGAAAGAACACCATCTGATCTCACTTTCACCCCAACTCCGAGAAAGGCGTAAGGAGTTCTGGAATAACTCTTTTGTGCAGTTGCTCCACCAACACAATCTTGCTGCCAACGCCACCAATTGCTGGATCTGTGGATTGCTGCCACATGCCACTGGACACTCTATCCCTTTCATCCCTTCACCTTTTTCTGTCCATGGTTCCTGCCTCGCCTGGCTAATCCTCCTGCAAGAAAGCTACAAGGACAATGCCACTTCCGGCAGAACCATGTCACACTTCTACCATGGGTTCTGGCTGAACAAAACTGGAAGAACTTCTGCCCTCTTCTGCCCTCTGAGATCGAACACTTCCTTTCACATGGACATCCCTGCCAAAGAACGAGTTGAAATGCAGGTGTTCAACAACCCAGCCAGATCCACCTTCTCTTACCTCCGGAAACGGACGGCCGCCACCCTAACAGTGGCCCTGTCCGTCATCAACATCACTGGATTTGTGTGCCTCGAAGGCCTGGGGACGCAGCTGGTGGGCCACAGCTCCTGCCTCATCACCCAAACATTGGACTCAGTTGACCCACCCTCCTTTGTTGCCTCCCCGAATATGTACTTTGTCTGTGGTACTAAGGCCTACACCTGGCTTCCGAAAGGTTGGGGAGGCACCTGCTACATCGCCTTTGTCCTTCCTCCGACATATGTGGCTCCAGCAAACCACCACCGACAGAAGCGGGCCAAAGACATTGTGCAAGCCGACTCCGCCGGAGCACAGTTCATGGACGCAGTGAAAGGCCTTGTTCCACTCTGGGGTCCAATGGCAAACAGCCGTGCCATCCGCCACTTAACCCAGGCAGTCGAGACGGCGATGAACATTACAGCTGGCGCCCTCGCCAACAACACCGCTGAGCTTCAGGCCGTCCGCCTGGTGGCTCTTCAGAACCGCCTCGTTCTAGATGTGGTTCTGGCTGATCGTGGAGGAGCATGCCGCATCATTGGGTCCAGCTGTTGTACCTACGTACCGGATAACTCACCCTCAGTCTACAAAGCAATTGAACACCTCCACAGACTGTCCACAGAGGTCCATCAAGAGCAAGAAGAATGGTCACTGGGGAGTTGGTTTTGGGACACTATTAAAAGTTGGGGATGGAGGCTGTTTTCATTTATCCTCATACCAATTGTGATACTATGTGGATGTTGCTTGGGGATTCAGTGTCTGCCACCTTTATGTTCGCTTTTTATGAACTGCATCTGCCCTAAGACTTTGGACTTTGAAACAGAGCGAATGAAAGCTCTGAATGAGGTGGAAGTACGGGGTATTATGGGGATAGATCCAAACTAGGCAAGCTGGCGAGATATGTTAAAAGGGAGGACTGTGGAAATTTAGCTTGCAAACTGAACATTATCTGCGCCATCTTGCCTCTCCCCAGCGCCACGCACAGCGAATGCACGGCCCCCATTTTAGGCACCCCACTCTCTCCCCGCTCATTCTCGATCACCAGCGCTTTCCCCTGGCGCTGCGAACATCCCCCGCGCGCCGGCCACCCCCGCTCTCTCATACACGGGCCATAAACCCTCTCCTTCAGCGCGACCCTGCTACGGAACCACATCCGACCGACATCCCATACATGGTCATGCCGCTCCTTTGATAACCCCCTTCCTCTGCGCCCCATTGTCCGAACTGGTCCCAGGCCATCACCTAGCCCTGCGGATGCAGTTTATTGCCCCTACTGTAAGGGAAACACCCCACATCAAAGGGATTACAGTGGATCAAAGCCCCTACCCCCTGAGACCCGGCCGGTCGCACACACCCCCGGGAATTGGCGGAATTCCCTGCTGCGCGATAGCCATCTCCCACTGCGGGTAAGGTGGGAACCTCTACTGTAACTATGTGTGGGATCGGATCTGAGCCGGGGCTTCAGGGGATGTTCTCTCATGCATCAAGGGAATCTCAAGAATGTACTATGTGTAATAAAGCAATAAACAGGTGTATAAGAGACCAGGTCTCAGAGATGCAGTTAGAGCACCTCGTGACGATACCTTGCTGTCTGATCTGATGTGTTCTGCTCCGACGGAATAAAACTTTGTTTCCTGCCTTCCAGTCTCCGGCGCCTGCCTCTTTCATTGGTAAATTATCGAGTGGTATGAGAGGCGATTACCGCCGGGCAAATACTTGAAAGGTTATCGACTGAAACTGCCGCTACCATTTAACATCTCCATGCATCCAACCTTGGCCTAGCCACCATTCTCAACATCCGCCTGACGCAAGCATGCTGGACATGGTAGGGACACATGTCTAGACATACCTGGGAGCGGCAAGCCAGGTCACTCCACATGATCCCTGACCTCTGCGCATGACTGTTGGTCCCCTAAATGTGTCTGTAGCCACAGTTGTGCGGGAACCCCTCAGCTGGTTGGGCCCAGCACAGGTGAGTATGGTACTCCATGTCTGTATCAGATGATACATTGGGACCCATGTGTGTCCTGGGCAAGACTGAGACCCCACGGTTTGGATGGTTGGAGTTACTTCTGAGATCAGGCATGCTTTGACTTTACGACACACACATGTATTGTAATGATGCAGAATCACGGCATCATCTTGTAATTGTGATTAATTTATTTGTGGTGGGGTACGGGTTTGTGGGGATGACAAGAGGTGCACTGCGGGAGGGTAGAATCCAAAGTTCACTGGGGGAGTTGGTATCCTTGCCGTTGCAAATTATCAGAGTCCATGCCACAGTCTTCGTCAACATAGGTCAGACAGTGACCAGCAAGTCCATGTGGCAGAGAATGTCATGTGCTGCTATTGGGCCAGAGGGCCAGGTGCCAGGCCAGGTGACCTGGGAGATGGTGATGTTCTGCTGACTCTCACAGTCTTTTTCGTGGACGACCCACCTTCCTGCGTGGACCCTCGGAAGCTGGCCGTGACGATGTCTGTGACGCTCCGTCGGATGAATCCTCCTCCTCCTGATCCCTCCCTGTGTCTGGTAATGGCCTTCGCCTGGTGCCACAGGGAGGGTTGCCCATGTTGTCGGCAATCCGACGGAGTACACCGGTCATTTGGGTTTGCACCGCCACGAGCTCAGCCTGTCTATCCTCCATCCTTCCTTGGTGTTGCAGTTGACAGGCATGTTGCTGGGCCTGCAGGGTCTTCATCTCCTCGAGGGTCCTCTTGATGTCATTGAGGGTGGACGCAATCTGGTCCATGCCCCTGGTGTCACGCCGGTATGTCGCCAGGATGTTGCTGACCTGGGACACTACCGGGTCCTGAGCTCCCTGGGCAGGTTCGCGCCTCCGCCGTCCTCCACTCCCGCCACCCCTGCCCACGTGCACCTGGCCTGCCGTTGTGGGCGCGTCGGGTCTCCGGGACCCCTGAGGGATGGCATTTGCGTTGCCGCCTGCCTCCTCCTGGGTGCCCGGAGGACCGTGTCCCTCCTGGGCAGACTGGCTGGGTTGTCGTGTGCGGGCAGGGCTCCTGGACGTCTCCTGGGATGTGGCAGGAATGGGGGTGGTGGTTGGCACAGTTGTACCTGACGCAGGTGCTGCAGGTGGTTGGACACCAGAGGGGCCAGGTTGGTCTGGGTCATCCACGGAGTGGTGAGAGTCGTCGCTGGCGGTGGGGTCCTCATCCCGCTGAGCCTGGTCCTGTGAGACTTCCCCCCCAGTGTTGGGGGGTGATCGACGACGTTGACCTGTGTGTGAGAGAGACAATGTTAAAAGTGTTACATGTGACATCCATGTTTCATGCATTTCTGATTTGGCACTCTTCCTCTGGGTAGTTGGATCTGTCTTGCATTCCTCTCACAGTGCACTTGTGCATGGCCACAGCTGTCAGGGCTTTACGCATGTGTGACACAATCTTAGTTGATGCATCTATTTGGGTACACAGTCAGCAGTGTGGTGTGCGGGCGTAACGAGCAATGCAGAGGCGCCTTACGTGTTGCACTGTACGTGGCCAAATGGTGTTTTCCCAATGCAATTTGATGATGCAGGTAGGTGACTGACGCATTTGTGACAGGGTTCTTACCGACACAGTGGGTGGGTATACTGGGTGTGTGGTTAGGTCTGTGCCTGCAGCAGGGATGTACTCGTGCACAGATTCACACATGGACCGGTCTTCATCTACGGTAGGGGGGAGTTGAGGCACTGCCAGACCTTGTCTGCATGCACACAGTCCACCGGCTGCCGAGTGGACATGGCCACAACACCCAAGGGTGATTTAGTCTCCCTGTGTCTCCCTTCCTCCCTCCCTCTGTCACCCTCCTCCCTCTGTCGGTCTCCCTGTGTCTCCCTTCCTCCCTCCCTCTGTCACTCACCTCCCTCTGTCGGTCTCCCTCTGTCACCCTACTCCCTCCCTCTGTCTGTCTCCCTGTGTCCCCCTCTGTCTCCTTCCCTCTCAATCCCCCTCTCCCTCCCTCTATTTGTCACCCTCTGTCATCTCAGGCCAGCTTCCTGGGCACACACAGTTAGCCGGTCTTTGAATGGCCATTGGCTTGTTCATGTGAGTTAGTTTCTGTTCTCCGGGCACCCATTGGGCAGTGTGTCTGAGTGTAGGCTGCTGCTGTGGCGGTGTGTGCTGAGACTCTATCAGAGCGATGCATCTTCATTGTCTGCTGTTATGTGCAAATTGTGCCTTCAGACCCATGTCATCCTGCAAGGCGGCCACCATTTGCAGGCAAG
Source organism: Triturus cristatus (assembly GCF_964204655.1). Lineage (NCBI taxonomy): Eukaryota > Metazoa > Chordata > Amphibia > Caudata > Salamandridae > Triturus > Triturus cristatus. The sequence continues at coordinate 351,874,420 of NC_140581.1, forward strand.
ACAGTACTGTGTGGGTACACACAGTTTGTATGGCTGTGCCCTGGGCCATATGGGCTGAGGGCATTGTTGTGTGCTTGTGAGTTGCTCAATGTTAGTTTTGATGCCCCCCTCCCAGCATCGGCCACATCCTGTGTTGTGTTGGTGTTTTGTGTGGCCTGTGACTTGGCATGGCCCTGATTGGTGCATGGGGCATGGAGGCGCTAGTGGCATGTGTGTGTTTGTGGAGTGTGGTTGTGTCCGGTGGTGGCTTGGGGGGGTGGCGTGCATGATTGATTGTGTATGGCATCCCCCCCATGTGAGGTGAGTTGTTTGTGTACTCACCAGGGTCTGGGAGTCCTGGTAGTCCGTGTAGTCCCTCCACCGCCAGCGTGGACATCACCTTCTCCTCCCAGGGATGGTATTGTACCGGTCTGGGGGGCGGCCCTCCTCCAGTGATGTTCCCCTGGTTGTGATTGTCAGTCATCTTCCTCTTGACCGTCCTCCGCAGATCGTACCACCTGGATTGGCACTCGTGCCTGGTCCTTCTGGTGGCCCCAACAGCATTCACAGAATCGACAATCCTCTGCCACATGGCCGATTTTTCGGCTATGCTGGTCTGTCTGACCAATGTTCCGAAGAGCTGTGGCTCGACTCTGAGGATTTCGTCGACAAGGATCTCCAGCTCCTCCTTTGTGAACTTTGGATTCTTGGTAGTGGACATGGCGTGGGGTGTGGGTGTGGATGGTTGTGGGGGTGTGGGTGTGGATGGTTGTGGGTGTGTGAGTGTGGTAGTGGAGGTGTGTGTGTGAATGTGATGAGGGGGTGTTTGTGTAGGTGGTTGTGTGAAGGTATGCAAGTGTGAGGTTCAAGTATGGTAGTGTGGGTCGTCTGTGGTCTCTGGCAGCAGTGGGTCTGTTGCAAAGGCTCATGGTTTGTGTGTGTGGTCCATTTTTATTGGTCCATTTGTGGGTGTGGCTGTGTTTGAATTTTGTGTGGGTGTTTTTATGAGGAGTGTTTGTGTTTTGGGCCGCTGTTTGGCAGTTTGGCAGTTGCAGGTCAGTGTATGTGATGTTTGTGGGGTTGTTGGGCATGTTTGGTGGTGTGGGGCAACTCTAATTGACTCTCCTTGTGTAAATATGGTTTGTCCTGGTTCAGTGCGTGTGTTTTTGGTGTCAGTACGGTCCGTACATGCACTGGTGGGGGTACGGTCCGTACATTCACTGGTGGGGTGGGGGTTCGGGGCGTACATACACGGGTGGTGGTTCGGTGCGTTCATACACTGCTGGGGTGGGGGTACGGTGCGTACAGACACTGCTGGGGTGGGGGTACGGTGCGTACAGACACTGCTGGGGTGGGGGTTCGGTGTGTACAGACACTGCTGGGGTGGGGGTACGGTGCGTACAGACACTGCTGGGGTGGGGGTTCGGTGTGTACATACATGGGTGGGGGTTCGGTGCGTACATACACTGCTGGGGTGGGGGTTCGGTGCGTACATACACGGGTGGGGGTTCGGTGCGTACATACACTGCTGGGGTGGGGGTTCGGTGCGTACATACACGGGTGGTGGTTCGGTGCGTACATACACGGGTGGGGGTTCGGTGATACATACACTGTTGGGTGGTGGTTCGGTGCGTACATACACGGGTGGTGGTTCGGTGCGTACATAAACGGGTGTGTGTTCGGGGCGTACATACATGGGTGGGGTGGGGGTACGGGCCGTACTTCCACGGGTGGGGGTTCGGGGCGTACATACACTGCTGGGGTGGGGGTTCGGTGCGTACATACACGGGTGGTGGTTCGGTGCGTACATACACGGGTGTGTGTTCGGGGCGTACATACACTGGTGGGGTGTGGGTACGGGCCGTACTTCCACGGGTGTGTGTTCGGGGCGTACATACACGGGTGGGGTGGGGGTACGGGCCGTACTTCCACGGGTGGTGGTTCGGTCCGTACATACACGGGTGGTGGTTTGGGGCGTACATACACGGGTGGGGGTTCGGGGCGTACATACACTGCTGGGGTGGGGGTTCGGTGCGTACATACACGGGCGGTGGTTCGGTGCGTACATACACGGGTGTGTGTTCGGGGCGTACATACACGGGTGGGGTGGGGGTACGGGCCGTACTTCCACGGGTGGGGGTTCGGTGCGTACATACACGGGTGGGGGTTCGGGGCGTACCTACACGGGTGGGGGTTCGGGGCGTACATACACTGCTGGGGTGGGGGTTCGGTGCGTACATACACGGGTGGGGGTTCGGTGCGTACATACACTGCTGGGGTGGGGGTTCGGTGTGTACATACCCGGGTGGGGGTTCGGGGCGTACATACACTGGTGGGGTGTGGGTACGGGCCGTACTTCCACGGGTGTGTGTTCGGGGCGTACATACACGGGTGGGGTGGGGGTACGGCCATACTTCCACGGGTGGGGGTACGGTCCGTACATACACAGGTGGGGGTTCGGGGCGTACATACACGGGTGGGGGTTCGGGGCGTACATACACTGCTGGGGTGGGGGTTCGGTGCGTACATACGCGGGCGGGGGGGTGGTGGGCTGTTCGGTGCGTATGCGGGCACATGTCTCCATGGTTGCTATGGGAGTTCGGTTCGGACGGTGTTTCTTGCGTCCGGTTGTGAAATGGGGAGGACGGGAGGGATCGTACTTGCGCAGTCGGACTTTATTTTTCCGCACGGTGGGTTTTTCGACCGGGGACGTGTCGGTGACTTTTCCTGACACGAGGACGTGTGGGGAAATGTTCCCAATGCGATTCGTATGGACTTTTTTCCGTTCGAATCGTACTTGGCAGTTTGTACGCTACTTTGACGATTCGGACGGAAAAAAATCCGGATACGAGTCGGACGGGGAATTTTTTTACCGGATCGGAATTGGCACCAGAGTATCCACCTTCTACTATTCACCTCGGAGTCCAAGAATATAATCTGTGGCGTACTTCAAGGTTCATCCCTCAGCCCTACTCTGTTAAACATGTACATGACCCCTCTGGCCAATACCGTCAGAAACCACAGATTGAAGATTATCGCCAAAGCAGACAACACCCAGCTCATCCTCTCGCTAACCGAAGACCCTTCCACCACAAGGGTCTACTTCCACCTGTGAATGACCAGCGTCTCCAGCTTGATGCAAAACAACTTCCTCAAGCTCAACACAGACAAGGCTGAAGTACTGATCTTCTGGAACAACTCCTCCCTGTGGAACAACTCCTGGTGGCCTGCTGAACTGGGACCTTCTCCCACTCCCACGGACCACACCGGGAACCTCGGCATAGTCTTGGACAGCAAACTCATTATGAAGAACCAGATCAACGTGATCTCGTTCACCTGCTTTCTCAAGATGCACATGCTCCGCTCAGGTAGAAATTCTATCCGAGCGGCAGCTCACCCGCGCGAACTTGCTAGTCACGTGCGCGAACGGGGAAAAAACTCTGCTGCACTACATGGAGTGGAGTTTTCTGCACTCCTCGAGCTCCATGGAGCACGGAGAGCAGAAACCTTTGCAAACTCTGCGAACGGAGCGGCCTTCACCACCCAGGCCTTCTATTTAACTGATGCTACAAAGCATTGAACCATATATAAAGCTCAGTCCTCAGAAATCCTGAGGAGAATTTCCTAACTAATAGCTCACTAGGGGAACAATAGTGCAAAAACCTATGCATGCCACTGGAATCAAGCTATCCTGGCTGAAGAGTGGTGAAACCCTGAAACCGGTCCTAGGATGCTTGTTTCCAGTCCAGGGAAGACCTGGCTTGGCAGTTCGGGCTGGATTGTTCCCATGAGGCACAGGGTCAAGACTGATTTGCATATAGCTGGGTTCAAACTGGAAAGGCATGTTGAGCAAAAAAACGATGGATTTAGGCCCAGATCTCTGTACTTGGGTGAATGTATGAATGTATAACATTGTTCTGCATTCTATCCATCAACTGTTATTTTTGCATTTGTCACCCTGAGTGGGTAGGGTATGCCCAGATGTGGGTCCCGTGCTCTCCATGCCACTGGAATCAAGCTATCCTGGCTGGCTGAAGAGGGGTGAAACCCCGAAACCAGTCCTAGGATGCTTGTTTCCAGTCCAGGGAGGACCTGGCTTGGCAGTTCGGGCTGGACTGTTCCTATGAGGCTCAGGGTCAAGACTGATTTGCATATGGCTGGGTTCAAACTGGAAAGGCATGGTGAGCAAAAAAACGATGGATTTAAGCCCAGATCTCTGTACTGGGGTGAATGTATGACATTGTTCTGCATTCTGTCCATCAACTGTTGTTTTTGCGTTATAGTTAGTTGGACATTTCACTCGTACAAAACCAGATAAATTTGGCCGTTATAGTTAGTTGAGATAACTATAACTCGCGCCCCCGCAATGCACTGCTGATGACGTCACATATTACATAATTGATGACATGGTCAGTGACATCACTGATGACATCTCAAATAACATCACTGATGACATCACTGATGACATCATCTAGTGACTGTGTGACTGTGTGTTTCTGTAAAGTTTAAATATTTTTCATATATATGCATCATTGATAAAGGTACTCACCTGTGATTGATTGTGATGACAATAAATATGGGAGAAAGACTGGATGGTCTGTTTGTTAGCAGTCATTTGGGAGCAGACAGCCTATGAGGAAGGGTGCAAGACCCGAAACGCGTCAGGCCACTGCTGACGCCGAGTGTGCCCTACTTTTCTAACCTGGAGCATGCCAAACTGTGAGTGCGCCCGCCTTTGGGGCAATTGTGGACTTTGATGTTAATACGGCCGGCCCGGCCGTGGGATGCACCGCCGTCAATGGTAACGGCTCCGCAGCTGGACTGCTGTTCAGCGCAGCGGAACAAACTGGCACATGGCGTATTGAGGAAAGGCTCAATGGACACACCCGTGATATTAATATTTTCCCTGATGTACTGCTACCAGCCCACTGGGGTATGATTTACGGACTTCCAGCCCCACCATGCATCATTGATAAAGGTACTCACCTGTGATTGATTGTGATGACAATAAATATGGGAGAAAGACTGGATGGTCTGTTTGTTAGCAGTCATTTGGGAGCAGACAGCCTATGAGGAAGGGTGCAAGACCCGAAACGCGTCAGGCCACTGCTGACGCCGAGTGTGCCCTACTTTTCTAACCTGGAGCATGCCAAACTGTGAGTGCGCCCGTCTTTGGGGCAATTGTGGACTTTGATATATATATATATATATATATATATATATATGTTGCAAACAATCACTCCATCAGGAACGACGCGAACTCCTCTTGATGGCAAAGTAAAGTTTTTTATTTTAGTTCTCTCTGCTGCTTGTCATGACGCGTTTCGGCCGAAACGTCGGCCTTGCTCACATACACTCGCCATAACGGGAGAATTCATTTTAAAATGTTTTTTCAGCACCCAGTGTCACGTGATCAATGAACATGGAGAACAGGCTGCGGCATTCTAAGTAATACATATAGAAAATAAACTGCATAGTAGCTCCCAATGGGGACTCAAAACTAACTGTTGGGCATATATATACTTATATCTTTAAAAACACCTGAATGAAGGCAGAATTATTTCAAATACATCTTCATAAATAAATAAATAAATAAATATACATTTTACATATAGATGAATGAATAAATAAATATATCACAGTATGAATACAATAAAATGCACATTCTAGTGTTCCTAAAATATCAGCATGAATGCGATAGGTAACTTTGGTGTAATTAAATCTTATATATACGGTCACCTAGACCAAGATGTCCAACAAAAACCGTCTGGATATGTAAAAAGAAGTGCCGCAGAAAGAACTCTACTCCATGGCTAAAATATCCCCTAAAAAAATAGTGTGTAGGATGACAACCCCCTCAAATGTGCAACATTGCAAAGACCATATTATGGTTATCATACTAATATGGTAGATGTGATACGCTACTAGTATTAAAAAATACATATTAGTGCGTATAGTAAAGTGCAAAAATTGCCTATATGACTTAAAAAAAGATATTTAGGGAAATAAGAAATATATGCAATGACCAAGAATAAATTAAATTAAATGGAAATTGCAAAAAAAGAGAGGGGGGAGTTCTCAAACATGATGTATACAATATCCAAATGTAGATCAACATAGATAATGTGGATCCTACTCTTAACTATGTAAATACACAAATACACAAAGTGGGCAAGCACCAACACTGTATCAGAAATGAGGAGCGGAACATCTAAGAGGCTATAATTGAATAGACAAGGAATTTCATAGATAAGTGTACATGTCCTCAGTGGTATTTAAACCAAAAGGGGCTTTAGTGTCAAGTTCTAATATTAGACGAGTTTCTAATTGCCTAAGTAGCCTTTCCCTATTGCCTCCCCTGCGTAATTTGGGGATGGCATCAATTACAAAGTAACTGAGACATTTGAGGTCATTGTTGTGTTTATCTTTAAAATGACGAGCCACGGTATAGGTAGTGTCATTATTAACAATTGCTCTCAAATGCTGAAGAATACGGGTATGTACTTGAAGTTTAGTGCTACCTATGTATGATAAATCACAGGTACAAGTGAGGACATAAACAGCATATTCAGTATGGCATGTGAAGTGCCCTTCAATTGGTGTTGCCTTAGAGCTGAAAGGGGTATTGTAAGTGGTACGGTTAGTACCAAATGTGCACGCTCTACAAGATGTACATTTGTAGAAGCCTTTCTTTGGTTGTAGCCAGGTGTTACTAGATATAATCTCTGGGCTACTTTTAACTAACTGCGTTACAACAAACAAATGATGGACGGAATGCTGACAATGCAGACATTCTCCCCCAGTCAAGAGATCTGGGTTAAATCCATCGTTCTTTTGCCCACTACGCCACCCCAGTTCAGACATGGCCATATGCAAATCAGTCTTGACCCTGTGCCTCATGGGAACAGTCCAGCCCGAACTGCCAAGCCATGTCTTCCCTGGACCGGAATCAAGCATCCTAGGACCGGTTTCTGGCTATCAGCCGTCATCAGCCAGGATAGCTTGACTCCAGTGGCGTAGTGAGCACGGGACCCACGTCTGGGCATACCCATCCCACTTAGGGCGAAAAGCGTTACAACAAACAAATGATGGACGGAATGCTGACAATGCAGACATTCTCCCCCAGTCAAGAGATCTGGGTTAAATCCATCGTTCTTTTGCCCACTACGCCACCCCAGTTCAGACATGGCCATATGCAAATCAGTCTTGACCCTGTGCCTCATGGGAACAGTCCAGCCCGAACTGCCAAGCCATGTCTTCCCTGGACCGGAATCAAGCATCCTAGGACCGGTTTCTGGCTGTCAGCCGTCATCAGCCAGGATAGCTTGACTCCAGTGGCGTAGTGAGCACGGGACCCACGTCTGGGCATACCCATCCCACTTAGGGCGAAAAGCGTTACAACAAACAAACCAACCTGGCTTGGCAGTTCGGGCTGGACTGTTCCCATGGGGCACAGGGTCAAGACTGATTTGCATATGGCTGGGTTCAAACTGGAATGGCATGGTGAGCAAAAAAACGATGGATTTAGGCCCAGATCTCTGTACTGGGGTGAATGTATGACATTGTTCTGCATTCTGTCCATCAATTGTTATTTTTGCATTTGTCACCCCGAGTGGGAAGGGTATGCTCAGACGTGAGTCCCTTGCTCTCCATGCCAGTGGAATCAAGCTATCCTGGCTGATGAGGGCTGAAAGCCCGAAACCGGTCCTAGGATGCTTGTTTCCAGTCCAGGGAGGACCTGGCTTGGCAGTTCGGGCTGGACTGTTCCCATGGGGCACAGGGTCAAGACTGATTTGCATATGGCTGGGTTCAAACTGGAATGGCATGGTGAGCAAAAAAACGATGGATTTAGGCCCAGATCTCTGTACTGGGGTGAATGTATGACATTGTTCTGCATTCTGTCCATCAATTGTTATTTTTGCATTTGTCACCCCGAGTGGGAAGGGTATGCTCAGACGTGAGTCCCTTGCTCTCCATGCCAGTGGAATCAAGCTATCCTGGCTGATGAGGGCTGAAAGCCCGAAACCGGTCCTAGGATGCTTGTTTCCAGTCCAGGGAGGACCTGGCTTGGCAGTTCGGGCTGGACTGTTCCCATGGGGCACAGGGTCAAGACTGATTTGCATATGGCTGGGTTCAAACTGGAATGGCATGGTGAGCAAAAAAACGATGGATTTAGGCCCAGATCTCTGTACTGGGGTGAATGTATGACATTGTTCTGCATTCTGTCCATCAATTGTTATTTTTGCATTTGTCACCCCGAGTGGGAAGGGTATGCTCAGACGTGAGTCCCTTGCTCTCCATGCCAGTGGAATCAAGCTATCCTGGCTGATGAGGGCTGAAAGCCCGAAACCGGTCCTAGGATGCTTGTTTCCAGTCCAGGGAGGACCTGGCTTGGCAGTTCGGGCTGGACTGTTCCCATGGGGCACAGGGTCAAGACTGATTTGCATATGGCTGGGTTCAAACTGGAATGGCATGGTGAGCAAAAAAACGATGGATTTAGGCCCAGATCTCTGTACTGGGGTGAATGTATGACATTGTTCTGCATTCTGTCCATCAATTGTTATTTTTGCACTTTTAACTAACTGGCTTCTCATGGAAACAGCACGTCTATAAGTAATAGACGGTTTATCTGATAAAAAGGGCGCCAACACTCCATCTGTTTTCAAAATGGGCCACTTTTTGTTAATAATAGCCCTCAGTTGTCTATGTTGCCTGTTGAAAGTCATTATAAGACGCGGAGCATTATCCTCATCTCCTTTGAGTCTTATATCACAGGACCTGTTGACTTTGCACAATAGTGACTCTCTAGTTTTTAAAGCGACCTTGTCACTGGCTTGTTTAAGTATGGAATCACTATAGCCTCTTACTTTGAATCTGGCTAGTGCCTCGTGGGTACATTTGGTTAACTCCATTTCCGTGCTGCAAATTCTTTTAAGTCTTAGAAGTTCCCCATAGGGGATACTTCTAATAAGGTGGCCAGGATGGGAACTAGACGCGTGTAAAGTAGAATTGCCGGCGGTGGGTTTCCTGAATAATGTGGATTCTAACTTGTTGCCTGATACATAGATAGTGGTATCTAAAAAGGAAACTTGTGTTTGGCTAATATGGGATGTAAATTTAAGATTCGAATTGTTGTTGTTGAGTTCATTGATGAATAGTAAAGCACTGTTTGTGTCCCCCTTCCATAACAGGAACACGTCATCAATGTATCTTAGCCAATGTGCCACTTTGCTATCATATATGGGACCCAACGAGCCCCTGAGAACCTGCTCCTCTCACCAGCCTATGTGTAGACACGCATAACTGGGAGAGAAGCAGGCTCCCATAGCCACGCCTCGTTTTTGGCAGAATAGCTTGTTGTCAAACATAAAAAAGTTATTATATAGGCACCATTTAATCATTTGAATAAGCATCTCATTGTGTATGTGAAAAATAAGAGATCTAGTGTCTAGATAGTGTTTGACAGCATTCAGACCTATTTCATGATTTATACTTGTGTATAATGATTCAATGTCCATGGTAATAAGTGAAAAGTTCTCCTTCCATACTATATGCGTAATTTTTTCAAGGAAGTCACTAGTATCCCTAACATATGATGGGAGAGTTTGCATATGCATTTGTAAAAAATAGTCAACATATTGTGAAATCTGTTCGCTCATACCACCTATTGCAGAGATAATAGGTCTACCAGGTATTGGACAAGTTCCCTTGTGAATTTTTGGAATAAGGTATAGTGTAGGGATTATTGGGAATTCATTCATCATGAATTTAAACTCTTGGTTGGATATCAGTCCTTTTCTTTTCCAGTTCATTAGATCTTTTTTCAAACTCTACTTTGCCTTGTTATATTCCACTATGTTGCTGATGAACTAACAGTCCGGGTCAGATAGTTGTTTGTAAGCCTCCTCAATATACTCTTTATGCGGCCAGATGACAACATTTCCGCCCTTATCGGATTTATCTCTGTATTTGAATCTTGTTTTGCTGTGATTAGTTTTGTAATACAGTTTTTTTATTTCATCAGTAGTTCTCTCGTGGAATGTGTTGATAGCATCTTTAGGCTTCATAGGAAAAAATAATGATTTGGTTTTAAAAGGGCTGATACCTATATATATATATATATATATGCCAAGGTGTATTAAAGTATGAGTGGGTGTATGAGTGTCTGAATGGATGATTTAGTAGGTGCATGACTGACTGTATAAGTGAGTGACATGTCTTACTGAATGCATGGGTTAGTGGGTAAACTGTGTAAATGTCTGTATCAGTCTGTCAGTTGGTATGTAAGCGGCTGTATAGGTTGGTGAGTAGCTACATGAGTGTCTATATGGGTGATTGATTGGTTGTCTGAGTATCTGTATGGGTGCCTGAGTGTCTGTGTGGGTGGGTGGGGGGGTGTGACTCTGTGCATAGATGTGTGAGTGGGTAATTCACTGGGTGTATGGGTTCAAGAGTGCATCTGTGAAGGGCTGTATGGGTGGGTGAGTGTGTGTATGGGTATGTTGGTAAGTGAATGGATATCCCAGTGGAACATGTGTGAGTAACTACATATGTGAAAGGCAGTATATCTGAGTGTTGGAATATATAAATCACTATATGTGAGAGTAAGTATGTGTTAGTAGCTGTATGAATAAGTGAGGTGGTGTGTGTATAACTGTATAGGTGAGTAAATGGGAGTGTGAATGACTCTTTGACTGATTGACTAGCTGTGTGAGTAACTCTATGGATGAGTGAAGATGTGTGTGTGTCTGTTTAGGTGTAAGAGTGCAAATGATAGTGCTATATTGATAAGTGACTGCATGTATGAGTGACTGTATGGGTAAATGAGTGGACGCGTGTGTAGACCTAGGAATCAGTGAGTGGGTATGTAGTAACTGGTATTGGTGTGTCTACGGTTCGAAAACGGTAGTCTGTATTTTATAGTGGGTGTATCAAAGGTTATATTAGGGTGTGAGGAGGAGCATTAGATTATCACGTGGATGATGTCATCAGTGATGGTGACAAAAGTGGTGTAAAAAGGGGAGCGGCCTCGGACCACCTCTCTGCAATCCAGCTGTGTGGCGCTTAGTGGAGGTACCTGGTGGGCTAGTTGGCCCCCAGGGACCCTCAGTGTTCAAGGGGACTTAATTCCCCAACTTAGAACGCGCCAGGGTGCATGTTTGCAGAGTGCTACAGGGAGGGGGCGGTGCCTCCGGCGAGATGCCAGCTTTTTTCTTGTATATATTTTTAGAAGGGGGGCTGTGCTGGGGACCCCATCCCCCAGGCCCTGACCTTTTTTTATTTTTATTTTTTAAACGGGAAGGGGGCCATGCAGCCACCCTCCCGCGGCCGATTTTGGCCCAGGGGATCCCATCCCCCAGGGCATGGCCTTCTTTTTATAAATATGGTTATAGGGAAGGGGGGCAACAAGGCCCCCCTTCCCTGGGCCAGTTTTGGTCCCGGGGACCCCATGGCCGGCCTCTTCTTTTTAAAAATATTTTCAGGGAAGGGGGGCCGCATGAGCCCCCTTCCCTGGGCCACTATTGACCCCAACCCCCAGGCCGTAGCCATTATTTTAAATATTTATTTTGAGGAGGGGACCGCGCGGCCCCCCTCCCAAGGCTGATTTCGGCCCCGGGGACACCATCCCCCGGCCATTCTTTTTTTTAACTAAATGGAGGGGGGCCATGTGGTCCCCCTCCCGGGCCACTCCTGGCCCCGGGTACCCCATCCCCCATGGCCGGCCCCTTAGGATTGGGGACCGTGGGGGGAGCCCCAATGCCCCCATGGTCCCAGCCGGCTCCCCACCTCCTGCGGGAGCCAGGATTGCTTTTGCACAAGGGGAGCTGCTGACATGCAGCTCTCCTCGTGAAAAAGCAATTCTGCTTTGGTTTTTGGAAGCAAGAGCAGGTTTCCTGCTCTCGCTTCCAAAAACCAAAGCTGAGCTTGCTATGACAGGACGGGAGCCGTGCTCTCGTCCTGTCATAGCAAACAGCAATGTCCCAGGGGTGGGAACCCCGGGACATTGCAGGAGCTGGCCCTGGGGGGTGGCGGTCCCCAGGGCCATCAAGGGCTCCTGGAGGAGGGCCGCGCAGCCCCCCTCTCATCATTTGTAAAGCCCGGGGGAGGTGGTGGTCTCCAGGGCCGGGGGTCTGTAACGGACCCGTGAATTTGAATAATTAGTGCCCCGGGGAGGTGGTGGTCCCCGGGGCTGGGGGGGACCACATGCGCCCCGTGAATAATTAAAGCCCCAGGGAGGTGGCGGTCCGCGTGCCCCCAGCATACAATTAGCATAGCCCCGTGGAGGTGGCGGTCCCCGGAGCTGGGGGGTTTTAATTTTGGCATTGCCCCCGGGACCTGGCCCACCCGGGGGCTCATTAAAATGAAGCACAGGAGGATTCGCGCACCCAGCGCGAATTCTGCAATTTAAAAAAATAAAAGCTTTTTTTGGCCCTGGGGGTCCCTGTGGCACCCCCTGAGCAGGCCTAGGGGTCAGGTTGTTTCTACCCTGCCCCTTCTCTTGATTTTCATCTTTTTTTCACCCCAAGATGGCAGCCAACACTTTCTGGTTTGGAGTGTTGTCAGCCAATCAGAGTGAAGCTCGTACCCGGGAGGGTTTGCAAACTGTCCTCGGTGCTCAGATATCGATATTTTTATTTCTTGAATTTCTCAGAAACTACTGAACAGATTTACACCATTTAAAAAAAAGGTCTCTTTCTGAACCAAGAGCTACCTTTTTGTCAAATTTGGTGTAATTCCGTTCAGCAGTTCGGGTTGTAGCCAGTTCCAAAATTTCCTATGGAAATTAACATGGGGAAAATGTGTTTTGGGACCCCCCTTTTTTCTTGGCCCCCGCTTGACAAATCACCCCCAAACTTTAAAGACAGGAGCTGACCGGAGCGTGCCATTAGTTTTGAAAATTTCGGTAAGATCCGTCAATCGGCGCCAAAGGTATTCGCAAAAGAAAAAACACTTTTCCTATGGAAACTAGGTCCTAACTATAACTACCTACTGGCGACCGCCAGTAGGTAATATATATTTGTTTTTGTTTTTTTAAGTAAATGTTTCTTAATTACAACTGGGTAGTCTGTAATTCTAACAGAGTTCTCAGGTAAGTCCTTGGGAGGAACTCATTTATACATTATTTAATGGGGAAAAGGAAGTTTTACAACTTTCTACAACTCAAGAGAAACATGAAAAGTCAGGAATAAATGCACCTAATGCTTATGGTTGGGCAAAAGAATACAATGAGCCAGCATGGATGCCATCACGTTCACAGGAAACAGCAGCAGTGTATTTTTAAGAACCTTGAGCAGGCACAATTGAATCTTGAAATGTCATGTTGTTAGAAATGGGGTTCTCTAGTTGGCAATAGTTTGCACTGTTGTCCAAATAGGGGCCCTTCTTCCTAGTCAGGATAAGGGGGATACACTTCTAAAATAACCCCTGCTCACCCCCTTGGTAGCTTGGCATGAGCAGACAGGCTTATCTCAGAGGAAGTGTGTAAAGCATTTGGGCACACATGCAGTAATACAGTGAAAACACTACAAATGGACACCACACCAGTTTAGAAAAATAAGTAATCTTTATCTAAACCAAACAAGACCAAAACGACAAAAATCCACAATACAGTAATCAAAATATGACTTTTAAAAGGGCAGAAACAGTTCTGTCCATAGCAGACTATAGATGCAACACTTTCAACACAAAGTACCTTGGATGCATCAAAATCAAAAGCAAGAACAGCCGAAGGGAAGGTGTTGCGCCGGTTCCTTACTCCGGGGGAGGTGGTGCATCGGTTCCTTACTGCCATGCAGGGGAGGTGATGTGTTGGTTCCTTACTGAAGGGGAGGTGATGGGTCGGTTTCTTACCGTGTGAGGAGGTGATGCGTTGGTTTCTTAGTGCGGCCCCAGCATCGTTGTAGACTTGGCACCCGGTGTGATGCATGAGGATTTGGGATCTGTCAGTTCTTGATGGGGCGGTGCAACAGCGCTTGCATTGTTTTGTTCAGCAGCGGTCCCACGATGAGTTTTTTCTTGCAGCCGCACAGCAGGGCTTGCATCAGATTCGATGCAGTGATCTCGGCCTTCATAGATCAGGGCATTTGATGCGGTGTGCGGCAATTTCTTGAGCCTGCGTTGGTTTCTTCAGCAATGCATCGGAAACAGGTACGGATGCACCATGCTTCTCCTCGTTGTGTTACTTTTCCAGCTCCCCACAGCAAAAACAACCTCCAGAGGCCCAGAACAGCAACCTCTTGGCAGGGCAGAACTCTCAGCAAGTGAGTTCAGGGAAGCTGGGGGAGAAGTATTTGTATCCCTGAGACTCCAAAAACAGGAGGCAAGCTCTACTACAAGCCCATGGAGATCTTCCTCAAGCAGGAGACACAGCACACAGCAAAGTCCTTGTCCTTTCCTTGGCAGAAACAGCCACTGCATGCCAACCCCAGACAGCACACAGCAAAAGGGCAGTACTTCTCCTTAGTTCCTCCAGCTCTTCTCATTGGCAAAGGTTCCTCTTGAATTCCAGAAGTAATCTAAAGTTCAAGTGTCTGTGCCCCACTCTTTATAGCACAAAATCTTTTGTTCTCTAGTGGCAGAGAAGCTCTTTGCCTAGCCAAAACCAGTTCTGTCCTCTCTGGTGTAGCTTCCTGGCAGGAGGTGGAGACAGATTTGCCCAAGGCAGACCAGGTCCATTCAGATGTGAAAGAAATCTCATCCCCCTACTCTGAATGCAGCCAAAGTCTATTCAGCCCAGCCCTGAATCACCCTGGAAAGGCAGAACACACCTAACCCCCCCCCCAGTTGCTGTCTGAACAGAAACCACATTCCCAGCCCCTGTCACTCCAAAACCAGACAGTCAATACACAACCTAGCAGAGGCACCCAGGATGGCTGAGCAAGAAAATACCTACTTTCTAAAAGTGGCATTTGCAAACACAGAATGTAAAAATCATCCCCACTAAAAGATGCATCTTTATATTCTGAGTTCAGACATACTAAACTTTACCTCCCTATCTTGTGCCAATGGTAAGTTATATTTATAAGATGTTATAAATGAACTCCCATTCTATCCTACGGGAAAGATAGCCTTTCAATAGTGAAAAACGAAATTGGCGTTTTTCACTATCAGGACATGCCACACACATCAGGGCATGTCTTACCTTTCACATACACTGCACCCTGCCCACATGGGTACCTTGGGCATACCATAGGGGTGACTCACATGTAAGAAAAGGGAAGGTTAGGGCCTAGCAAGTGGGTGCACTTGCCAGGATGTCATGGCAGTATCAAACTGCGCACAGACACTGCACTGGCAGGTCGGAGTTACATTTACAGGCTGCTTATGTGGGTGGCACAATCAGAGCTGCAAGCCCACTAGCAGCATTTGATTTACAGGCCCTGGGCACACACAGTGCACTGTATCAGGGGGTGACTAGTAAATCAAATATGTCAATCATGGAATCATCAATCCATAACAACAGTTTACAAGAAGCACTTACACTTTGGCACTGAACAGCAGTAGCAAAGTGCCCAAAGCATCTAGACCAGTAAAAACAAAGTACAACACAGAAGGGAAAGGCAAAAAATACAGGGGAAACCCAGGCCAATGATGCCAGGTCTCACACATGTCAAAAACTGTTTTGTTTATATAAAAAATGAGCAATCTTCTGAGTATGCTTATTAATAAAACCCTGTAAAGCGTGCTGGATATGAGCTGAGCAGCGACACTAACTTGGTGAGACTCATCTGTCAGAGTCCTATGAAATGAAAATGGTCTCAGTATCAATTTTCCTTGCTTCATGGAATTCATCTTTTTGCCAAGCAGTCCATTGTCAAATGGCCAATGGGACATTGTCGTCTTCCCTATGTTAGCATGAGGACGCGCATATCATTTCAGACAGCACCAGCACTTTTGAAGGACTCCAAGTCCCAGGTTACCAGGTTGCCAGGAGGGAGGAGACAACTGCCGCCAGCGCGCTAAAAAGCACGAAGCAACAACGCGGCGCGGGACGCGCATATCATTTCAGACAGCACCAGCACTTTTGAAGGACTCCAAGTCCCAGGTTGCCACGTTGCCAGGAGGGAGGAGACAACTGCCGCCAGCGCGCTAAAAAGCGTGAAGCAACAACGCGACGCGGGACGCGCATATCATTTCAGACAGTACCAGCACTTTTGAAGGACTCCACGTCCCAGGTTGCCACGTTGCCAGGAGGGAGGAGACAACTGCCGCCAGCGTGCTAAAAAGCGCAAAGCAACAACGCGGCACGGGACACGCATATCATTTCAGACAGCACCAGCACTTTTGAAGGACTCCAAGTCCCAGGTTGCCACATTGCCAGGAGGGAGGAGACAACTGCCGCCAGCGTGCTAAAAAACGCGAAGCAACTACGCGGCGCGGGACGCGCGCGGGCCGTGCCCGGGCGAGGCCCGGGCCAAGGGCGGGCCGTCATTGCCCGTCATCGCCAGAAAGAGGCAGGGCAGGGCCACTGCCCTAACGCTTAGGCCCCCGCACTTAACTCGGATTGACGTACAAGGTACTGTGATTAATTTTTTCTTCTGAGCGTTCCTCCATCCATTAGTGGCCAAAGACTGAATTTTGATATATATTGGTGTGACTTAACAAATTGTAATTTACAATATAAGGACTCTTGCTGCTAGTATATTTGGACCTTATACCTTTTGGTATATGCACGTTTAATTTCTTTTAACAGTATTTTTAGAGATTTTTGTAATTATGATATTTTAACAAGGAGTGGACGTTATTTGTAAAATTCATGGGCAGTATTTGCACTGTTTTTATTTGGATTCTCTGCTATTTTATCAAAGGATAAAATACTTTGTATTTTAAATTTTAGTAGGGCTGAGTAAGTGTTTAGTTGGTGCATCGGTTGGGTGCTCACTTCCTTGAGTTTCTTTGAAATCATAGCCCTATAAACATCGTAGGTAACCAAATAGCTCATAATGGGGAAAAGGAAGCAGGCGGCGAGTCATACATCGAAAGTACCAAGTAAACATAGGAAGATTAATATGACTCTGTTGAATTATTTAACAGGGGCTGTCGGGGATATAGAAAGACAGATTATCTCTGTGGAGGAAACACTAAACATTGAAACAATAGACCCATTATTATCACAACAAAAGACAACGGATAACACTGTGCCAAGTGATGTAGGGGTGGTAGAGAAAGACCTCCCCGATAATGTTATCCATGTGCAACAAAAAAATGAGTGTATTCAGGACATTTCTGATGATATTTCTGTCGGGACAATAGATAGTGATCTTTTACCTCCACCAAATAAAACCTGTAAATTACCCAATTTGAAGTTAGTAAACGACATTGCAGAAGACGTAGTTGTAACTCACCCGATTTCTACTTCAATTCCCAGACTAACCAAAACCCACCCAAAAAAGCCACAGGGGAAATTTCAGGGCGCTAAAAACAAAATGCAGAAGGAAGTGGGCATTATAAGTGCCCGAGGGGGAAAAAGTCTTGTAGTGAACCTATATGCGAATCGGTAAATTTGTATTCAGTTATTAAAGACCTAAAGTAGTTTGTTACACAAACAATAAATACTCTTGCGAGCAGGCTGGACAAAATAGAAATAGGCCTGGATAAAGTGTTTGCGGCCCAGTCCAAGGCCTTACAAGAAAAGGGTGCAGTTAATCAGAAGTCATTAGGTGCCTGTGAACATCCAGAAAAGGCAGTTTTAAAAAAAACAACTCCCCGGCTTGATAAAAGAGTATCAGTTGTAAGTGAACAGGGTGGCTGCCAGGATTTGTATCAAAATGTACCTGCAATTACATTAAATAGCACCACATTAGACGGTAAGACACTTAGGCGCAAAGAGTTGGGCGTGGAAAACCACAAGTCATGTGAAAAACGGAAGGGTGGGGAAAATATAAATATGGTGGTGGATAACATCCCTGGGGCAAGGCACAGAGTTCAAATACTCAACCTCCCACCGGCTGCTATACCGTACACTATCATCTTAGCTAATGTTCCTAAACTAGACTCAGCAGCAACGGAAACTTGGCCCGCCCTGAGAAACAAAACTATAAATTGGTTGGGAAATGGGACAGGTTTAACAAATGCAATTTTTAGGGAATTCAAGATGGTGAAGAGAATTGATTGGGTAGGCAACAGCAGTAATCTTTATGAAGGAGACTGCATAGTGCTCTCGTTAGGATCACCAGCTCTGGTTAGAGAAATCTTAGCGAGAACACATCACTCAAACCAAACCGATACTAGTATCCAAGTTCGCCAACTAGACTTTTTTTATCGCTCGTCAACTACAAATATCCCCGAAAATCATGGTCCTCATGGTTGGAATAGGGAAGGCTTCTGCTATAATTTAGCAGTGTCAAATAGATTTGGGCCCCTAACCACTTTGGACGAGAATGAATGACAACTAATTAATAGGTCTCCGCCTAGGAAGATGAATCTTTTCACCACTGAAAAACCAGGCTATCAACCATGCAGGACATGATTTCGGTCGAGCAAGCGGACGAAGGGGAAAGCATCCCAATTAGGAATAATGTTTCTGAGGGGGTCCTTATGGACACAACTGACCATCGGGCAGGAGCATGCAGTATCTGTTTTTGGAATGTTGCCGGATGAAAGAACAAAGTGAACGACCCGATCTGGCTGAACTTCATCAGTAACTTTGATGTTCTGTGCCTAAGGAGACCTGGGTCATTAACAGTGTACACATTAATGGATTTAAAACGTATCATACACCCGCAATTCAATCACCTAAAGGACGGCCGAAAGGGGAGCTATGTGTCTATGTCTCAAATTTGCTGGGGGCATATAACATTGAGATGGTGAGTGCAGAAATCTATTACCAAATCGTCAAATATATATGGATTCTAATAGTATATTGGCTCTGATTAACTTTTATAATAATGTGGATAAGGCCCAACTGGGAGTCATATTAGAGAAGCTTAGTGAGGATATTAGTAGTTTAAAACTAAAAGGTGATATTTACTTCATTCCTATCTGGGGCGGTGATTTTAATATTAGCCTGTGCCCATTTGCTGAAATAGGGAAGTGTGGCTTAACTTTGGATAAGGATGATCCCCCGATTCATTTCCAACACTCAGATAAAGGAGAGTTGTTTAATGATATTATGTTTAAACATGACATTGGATTTTCAAACCGCTTATGCATGCCTAAGGTGGATTTTGGTTACACATTTATAGGTAGAGGTGCGAAATCAATTATTGACTTTATTATTATGCCAAATTGCCATGCAAGTCAAGTGAAGGCGTATAACATTCACCAAAATGTTATGAGTGACCACTTGGCAATTAGCGTGAACATAGTCATCTCAAATAGTGCATTAAGGAAAACTTGCAATAATACAGCATGGGTGCAGAATATAGAACTGGGAAGGAAAAATGGTTATGCAATCCGCTGGACTAGCCGGGACTCAGTTAAATAAAGAAATAGTCACAAAGGCATTAGATCCAATTCTAATATGTTTAAGTGATAGCCCAACACATGATGATGTTTTCAAAGCTTTTAATTCTATTACTGAGACGGTTAAGAGCACATTGTCAGTGGAATGCAAAGGCACAGGTAACTTTAGGAAGGGTGGTTTGACAAAAATTGTACTAATAGCTATTCAAATTTAAAGTGCGCCCTACACAGAGCGATAAGAGATAATAGTGAGATCAGGGTCTGTAGAAAGTTGTATAATGCAGCCAGGAAAAATAGGATGAACGAGTTGAAAGATAATGCATGGAAGAATCTTAGCGATACTGCTGAGAGTAAAGATACCCTGAAATTCTGGTCGGCAGTGAATGCCCCATTCCTAAATAATAATTTGGATGCACCATCAATTGAGGTGGCTATTGAGGAAAGAACCTGGATAGACTTTTTTACAATTGTCTACTCGAAACAGAGAGGTATAGAGGAAGTAGACCAGAGTCAAGAAATAGAGAGGCCAAAGCAGAAATTTACGCCTATTCACTTGCATATTTCACTCCAAGATGTTAACGCGGCAGTAAAGGCAAGCAAGAGTGGCAAGGCTCCCGGCCCTGATGGGATACCAATTGATCTTTATAAGTCAAACATGGAGGTATGGGGCCCTATTTTAACTAGGGTTTTACAAGCATGCTGCGAAAATGGATTTATAGGTACTTGGTCTGAATCAATTATAGTTCCTATTTTTAGAAAGGGTGAGCGGGAGAATCCTGCTTGCTACCGTCCAATATCTTTGTTGGACTCTCTAATGAAGGTAGCAGGCAGGATTGTTTTAGACCAGACCAACTACAAGCATGGACTGAAGAAAACTGTATTTTAAGTGAAGTTCAATATGGTTTTAGAGCTGGCTTAGGAACCAACGAGCAGAGCCAGGATTGCTTTTGCACAAGGGGAGCTGCTGACATGCAGCTCTCCTCGTGCAAAAGCAATTCTGCTTTGGTTTTTGGAAGCGAGAGCAGGTTTCCTGCTCTTGCGTCCAAAAACCAAAGCTGAGCTTGCTATGACAGGATGGGAGCCGTGCTCTCGTCCTGTCATAGCAAACAGCAATGTCCCGGGGGTGGGAACCCCGGGACATTGCAGGAGCTGGCCCTGGGGTGGGCGGTCCCCAGGGCCATCAAGGGCTCCTGGAGGAGGGCCGCGCAGCCCCCTCTCATCATTTGTAAAGCCCGGGGGAGGTGGTGGTCCCCAGGGCCGGGGGTCTGTAACGGACCCGTGAATTTGAATAATTAGTGCCCCGGAGAGGTGGGGGGGGACCACATGCGCCCCGTGAATAATTAAAGCCCCAGGGAGGTGGCGGTCCGCGTGCCCCCAGCATAAAATTAGCATAGCCCCGTGGAGGTGGCGGTCCCCGGAGCTGGGGGGTTTTAATTTTGGCATTGCCCCCGGGACCTGGCTCATTAAAATGAAGCACAGGAGGATTCGCGCACCCAGCGCGAATTCTGCAATTTAAAAAAAAAAATGCTTTTTTTGGCCCTGGGGGTCCCTGTGGCACCCCCTGAGCAGGCCTAGGGGTCAGGGTATTTCTACCCTGCCCCCTTCTCTTGTTTTTCATCTTTTTTCACCCCAAGATGGCAGCCAACACTTCCTGGTTTGGAGTGTTGGCAGCCAATCAGAGTGAAGCTCGTACCCGGGAGGGTTTGCAAACTGTCCTCGGTGCTCAGATATCGATATTTTTATTTCTTGAATTTCTCAGAAACTACTGAACAGATTTACACCATTTAAAAAAAAGGTCTCTATCTGAACCAAGAGCTACCTTTTTGTCAAATTTGGTGTAATTCCGTTCAGCAGTTCGGGTTGTAGCCTGTTCCAAAATGTCCTATGGAAATTAACATGGGGAAAATGTGTTTTGGGACCCCCCTTTTTTCTTGGCCCCCGCTTGACGAATCACCCCCAAACTTTAAAGACAGGAGCTGACCGGAGCGTGCGATTAGTTTTGATAATTTCGCTAAGATCCGTCAACCGGCGCCAAAGGTATTTGCAAAAGAAAAAACACTTTTCCTATGGAAACTAGGTCCTAACTATAACTACCTACTGGCGACCGCCAGTAGGTAATATATATTTGTTTTTGTTTTTTCAAGTAAATGTTTCTTAATTACAACTGGGTAGTCTGTAATTCTAACAGAGTTCTCAGGTAAGTCCTTGGGAGGAACTCATTTATACATTATTTAATGGGGAAAAGGAAGTTTTACAACTTTCTACGACTCAAGAGAAACATGAAAAGTCAGGAATAAATGCACCTAATGCTTATGGTTGGGCAAAAGAATACAATGAGCCAGCATGGATGCCATCACGTTCACAGGAAACAGCAGCAGTGTCTTTTTAAGAACCTTGAGCAGGCACAATTGAATCTTGAAATGTCATGTTGTTAGAAATGGGGTTCTCTAGTTGGCAATAGTTTGCACTGTTATCCAAATAGGGGCCCTTCTTCCTAGTCAGGATAAGGGGGATACACTTCTAAAATAACCCCTGCTCACCCCCTTGGTAGCTTGGCATGAGCAGACAGGCTTATCTCAGAGGCAGTGTGTAAAACATTTGGGCACACATGCAGTAATACAGTGAGAACACTACAAATGGACACCACACAAGTGTAGAAAAATAAGTAATCTTTATCTAAACCAAACAAGACCAAAACGACAAAAATCCACAATACAGTAATCAAAATATGACTTTTAAAAGGGCAGAAACAGTTCTGTCCATAGCAGACTATAGATGCAACACTTTCAACACAAAGTACCTTGGATGCATCAAAATCAAAAGCAAGAACAGCCGAAGGGAAGGTGTTGCGCCGGTTCCTTACTCCAGGGGAGGTGGTGCATCGGTTCCTTACTGCCATGCAGGGGAGGTGATGTGTTGGTTCCTTACTGAAGGGGAGGTGATGGGTTGGTTTCTTACCTTGTGAGGAGGTGATGCGTTGGTTTCTTAGGGCCTCATGTAGGTAAATAAATTTTACCGGTTCTTAAATACCGAGCCGTACCGAATCGGTAAATTAGAATCGGTAAGTTATATGTAGGTAAAAATTCGGTAACTGTTACCGATTCGGTAACATTCGGTAATCACGAATCGGAATTCACCGAATCGGTAAATACCGAGGTGGTATTTACCGAATCGGAAAATACCGAGGTGGTATTTACCGAATCGGAAAATACCGAGGTGGAATTTACCGAATCGGAAAATACCGAATCGGAATGTACGGATTCGGTAAATAAAATCACATGACTTGACGAAACAGCTAATCCTGTGCAACGACAGCCCACCCAACCAGGAAGTGCCCACACCCAGGCAGGTGTACATAATTAGCCGAAGTGGCCACACCCAGGCAGGTGTACATAATTAGCCGACCCTGGAGAGGCTTGGAGTGCAGAGGAGAGGCAGGGAGCCGTTGCATGTGCGAGCGGGTAAACGAACAGCATGTCCAGCCAGAGAACACAGAAAGACGGAGGGGAAAGGAGGAGGAAGCTGAAATTTAGCCCCAAGGAACTCCAGGTGCTGGTGGAGGAGGTGGTGAAGCAGCACCAGAAGCTGTTTGGAAGGCAATCCCTGCAAGTGCCTGAGGCGGAAAAGCGCAACATATGGCTGGCCATCCAGGCGCAGGTCAATGCTGTGGGAGTGACCCACAGGGACATTGAGGTCCTCAAAAAGCGCTGGTATGACCTGAGGATTGTAACCAAGAGGAAGATGGGCGACATCCAGAAGGAGGCCAGCCAGACCGGAGGTGGAACCAACAGGGCACCTGCCCTCACCGAACTGGAGGAGCTGGTGGCGGCCACAATCCAGCAGGAGAGCGTCGTGGGTCTTGGGGACGCCGACAGCTCTGCCAGAGCCGCAACACACCAAGGTAAGACGAAAGCACAGCAATGTAGCCCCCCCTACCCCTATCCCACATCCCCCATTGTGAAACGAGAATCACACTGCAGTCCACACGTGTCAGTGCAGACAGGCAATGCATTCCGGGAGATGTAGTCAGGGCAACACTAACCATGCCGTAAATGTTACAGGGCAACAAGGCATGTCACGCACTCGAGGCACAAGGAGACAGAGGACATATTGGAATGTGAAATGTGTTATTGTGACGCTTGCAATGCAGCCCTTCGGGGACACTGAGCCAATGTTGTATTTCTGTCCACAGATGTGACATCATGCAGGACAGGGCATGCTGCAGGAGAGACGGCACACCGGCCACAAGTATCACCTCTAGCCAGCACAAGTTCAGACCAGGGAGCAGGCCCACTGGCAGCCGCACCACCAACACAGCCAGCCTCGCCGCACCCAGAGCCAGCATCACCTCACCGAGAGCCAGCATCACCACAACCAGAGCCAGCATCACCACAACCAGACCCAGCATCGCCACTCATGTTCGAATCACCGGCCACATCTCCGCTTGCAGGTGTGAGAATGAGGAGGCGTCCAGCAGCCAGGCTACGAGCCTTAGACACCTCGTCAGACGACAGCATGGGCCCAGAAGACCGCACCGGGCCCCAGGAAGGGAGCCATGCCACTGTGCCCCACACCTCACAGGCAGCACAGACGGGAGCAAGAGGGCGCCGCAGGTCGCGTGTCCAGAGTCCACCAGCACCCACTGACGGCCATGGTGTCTTCTTGGGTCTCGAGGGCCAAATGTTGAAGCAACAGCGCCTGCAATCAAAGGCAGTCATGTCAGTCCAGAGGCACATGCGGGTGATGAGGACAACATTAGTCAACATGGACAGTAACATTAGCGGCATGGCTGCGGGCATTCGGGACATGTCCCAGTCAATCCAGCAGTTGTGCAGCAAATTAGATGCTGACATCGAAGCACGGCGCCGGGAACGCCAGAGAAGGGACACTACCAGCAGGGCACTCAACCGTCTGGCAACTGCGACTTCTCTACTGTGCCGGCGCTCTGTGACGATGCAGGAGGGCCTAACACAGTGCTGCAGCGACCTGTCTCGGGGGATGGTGCAGGTGACAAGTGCACTAGGGGTGCTATTGACTAGTCAGGCGTCGACAACTGCTGCAGGGGATGCTGCGGAGAGCATCGACACCAGCAGCAGCATCACACCCCCCGTCCCAGAAGCACGCAGGAGCAGCAGGCGGCTTGGGGTTGGCTCTAGTGAGGATGCACAGGCCGTGCAATCCACCACTGCAGCGCGTATGCGCAAACATTGATGTAGCCCTGCTAAGCCACTTCCCATTGGGTGACGTAACCCTGGACATACTCCTTGTATAGATGGTATATTGCCTGATTGGCCTGTTCATGTGTTCATGGCGTGGTGCCACATTAAAACTACGTCAGGACTTCTCACAACTCGCTGTGTCCCCTCACTTACTCAGAAATAGTTGCATGTGATCTCTGCCCGTCTCTCTCTCCCATCGATTGCAGTTGGCACTCTAGCTGCGTTGCCCTCTGGCTGGCCTGACTCATCCTCGTTGTCCTCAAAATATGTTAGTTCCACATCTGTACCTTTTTTCGTGGCAAGGTTGTGCAGCATTGCACAGGTGGCAATAATCTTGCAGCAGGTGATGGGTTTGTACTGGCGTGCGCCTCCGCTCTTGTGCAGGCAGCGGAACCTGCTCTTCAGTAGTCCAAACGTGCGCTCCACCACATTGCGTGTTGTTTTATGTGCCACGTTGTATCGTCTCTCACTCTGGGTTGCTGGGTGTAGGTAGGGAGTGAGGATGAATGACCGGCATGCATATGCACTGTCGCCTGGATGAGTAAAAGGGAACCATCAGTAACATGCCTCTATACACTATGATTTGCAGGTTTCAAGGGGCGTCACTGTTACTTACCTAGCAGGTATCCCTCTCCGAATTCTCCGGCACTCAGTCGTGTGTAGATCCCACTATTCTGGAAGATGTAAGAGTCGTGGGTGCTCCCAGGAAACTTTGCAACAATATCTGTGATGATGTTCCCTGCATCACAGATCACCTGCACATTGATGGAGTGGGTGGACTTCCTGTTCCTGTAGATGTGCTCTGTATCAGCTGGTGGACAGATTGGGATGTGTGTACCATCAATACAGCCGATGACATGGGGGAACTGTGCCATGTGATAAAAGTCTGTTTTTGTTTTCTGCAGTGCAGCCTGTGTGTTTGGGAAGCTTATGTAGTGGTGCATTCTCTGCATCATGGCATCCAGGAACTTCCTGAAGAAACGTGACAGGCAACTCTGGGATACCCCACCCACCGCAGCTATCACCACCTGATAACTGCCGGATGCCAACAGATGTAGGCTGCAGAGCACCTGCACATGTGGGGGTATGGCGTGCGCCCTTCTTATTGGCTGGTCCAGGAGTGGGTGAAGGTCCCTGATTAAGTCCATGATGGTTTCGGGGTGTAGCCTGTACCTCTCATGTATCTCTGCATCAGTCAGCTGGAATAGTGTGATGCGCTGTCTGTAGATTTGTTCCTCCCGTCGCCACACCCTCAGTCCTGCTGCCTGTAGACGTAGGCGCCTTGCAATGACGTACATGGCGGCCATGTTGTCCACGCTGTTGCATTTTGGGTTTGCCTATATGCATTGTTGATGGTTACCACCTGCTTTCAATCCGTGTTAATTACCGACTCTTATTTACCGATTTTCCTGGATTTCTTAATTACCGAGTGCTCCTACATGTCATTTTCAATTTTACCACTTCATATTTACCACTTCATGTTTACCGAATCGTTAATTATGTATTCGGTAAATCTGATTCGGTATTTTAGAATTCGGTAAATATGATTCGGTATTTACCGCCTCATATTTACCGAAAAGTGGTTTTTGGACTCCTACATCTCACTTGTCTGAATACCGGTCGGTAACGGCATATTTACCGAAAATCGGCCGTTACCGACCGGTATTTGGCTACCTACATGAGGCCCTTAGTGAGGCCCCAGCATCGTTGTAGACTTGGCACCCGGTGTGATGCATGAGGATTTGGGATCTGTCAGTTCTTGATGGGGCGGTGCAACAGCGCTTGCGTTGTTTTCTTCAGCAGCGGTCCCACAATGTGTTTGTTCTTGCAGCCGCACAGCAGGGCTTGCATCAGATTCGATGCAGTGATCTCGGCCTTCATAGATCGGGGCATTTGATGCGGTGTGCGGCAATTTCTCGAGCCTGCGTTGGTTTCTTCAGCAATGCATCGGAAACAGGTACGGATGCACCATGCTTCTCCTCGTTGTGTTACTTTTCCAGCTCCCCACAGCAAAAACAACCTCCAGAGGCCCAGAACAGCAACCTCTTGGCAGGTCAGAACTCTCAGCAAGGGAGTTCAGGTAAGCTGGGGGAGAAGTATTTGTATCCCTGAGACTCCAAAAACAGGAGGCAAGCTCTACTACAAGCCCTTGGACATCTTCCTCAAGCAGGTGACACAGCACACAGCAAAGTCCTTGTCCTTTCCTTGGCAGAAACAGCCACTGCATGCCAACCCCAGACAGCACACAGCAAAAGGGCAGTACTTCTCCTTAGTTCCTCCAGCTCTTCTCATTGGCAAAGGTTCCTCTTGAATTCCAGAAGTAATCTAAAGTTCAAGTGTCTGGGCCCTACTCTTTATAGCACAAAATCTTTTGTTCTCTAGTGGCAGAGAAGCTCTTTGCCCAGCCAAAACCAGTTCTGTCCTCTCTGGTGTAGCTTCCTGGCAGGAGGTGGAGAGAGCATTGCCCAAGGCAGACCAGGTCCATTCAGGTGTGAAAGAAATCTCCTCCCCCTACTCTGAATGCAGCCAAAGTCTATTCAGCCCAGCCCTGAATCACCCTGGAAAGGCAGAACACACCTAACCCCCCCCCCCCAGTTGCTGTCTGAACAGAAACCACATTCCCAGCCCCTGTCACTCCAAAACCAGACAGTCAATACACAACCTAGCAGAGGCACCCAGGATGGCTGAGCAAGAAAATACCTACTTTCTAAAAGTGGTATTTGCAAACACAGAATGTAAAAATCATCCCCACTAAAAGATGCATCTTTATATTCTGAGTTCAGACATACTAAACTTTACCTCCCTATCTTGTGCCAATGGTAAGTTATATTTATAAGATGTTATAAATGAACTCCCATTCTATCTATTTGAAAGATAGCCTTTCAATAGTGAAAAACGAAATTGGCGTTTTTCACTATCAGGACATGCCACACACATCAGGGCATGTCCTACCTTTCACATACACTGCACCCTGTCCACATGGGTACCTTGGGCATACCATAGGGGTGACTCACATGTAAGAAAAGGGAAGGTTAGGGCCTAGCAAGTGGGTGCACTTGCCAGGTTGTCATGGCAGTATCAAACTGCGCACAGACACTGCACTGGCAGGTCTGAGTTACATTTACAGGCTGCTTATGTGGGTGGCACAATCAGAGCTGCAAGCCCACTAGCAGCATTTGATTTACAGGCCCTGGGCACACACAGTG
Source organism: Triturus cristatus (assembly GCF_964204655.1). Taxonomy (NCBI): domain Eukaryota; kingdom Metazoa; phylum Chordata; class Amphibia; order Caudata; family Salamandridae; genus Triturus; species Triturus cristatus. The sequence continues at coordinate 351,902,228 of NC_140581.1, forward strand.
CACTGTATCAGGGGGTGACTAGTAAATCAAATATGTCAATCATGGAATCATCAATCCATAACAACAGTTTACAAGAAGCACTTACACTTTGGCATTGAACAGCAGTAGCAAAGTGCCCAAAGCATCTAGACCAGTAAAAACAAAGTACAACACAGAGCAAAATAACAGGAGGGAAAGGCAAAAAACATACAGGGGAAACCCAGGCCAATGATGCCAGGTCTCACACATGTCAAAAACAGTTTTGTTTATATAAAAAATGAGCAATCATCTGAGTATGCTTATTAATAGAACCCTGTAAAGCGTGCTAGATATGAGCTGAGCAGCGACACTAACTTGGTGAGACTCATCTGTCAGAGTCCTATGAAATGAAAATGGTCTCAGTATCAATTTTCCTTGCTTCATGGAATTCATCTTTTTGCCAAGCAGTCCATTGTCAAATAGCCAATGGGACATTGTCGTCTTCCCTATGTTAGCATGAGGACGCGCATATCATTTCAGACAGCACCAGCACTTTTGAAGGACTCCAAGTCCCAGGTTACCACGTTGCCAGGAGGGAGGAGACAACTGCCGCCAGCGCGCTAAAAAGCGCGAAGCAACAACGCGGCGCGGGACGCGCATATCATTTCAGACAGCACCAGCACTTTTGAAGGACTCCAAGTCCCAGGTTGCCACGTTGCCAGGAGGGAGGAGACAACTGCCGCCAGCGCGCTAAAAAGCGTGAAGCAACAACGCGGCGCGGGACGCGCATATCATTTCAGACAGTACCAGCACTTTTGAAGGACTCCACGTCCCAGGTTGCCACGTTGCCAGGAGGGAGGAGACAACTGCCGCCAGCGTGCTAAAAAGCGCAAAGCAACAACGCGGCACGGGACACGCATATCACTTCAGACAGCACCAGCACTTTTGAAGGACTCCAAGTCCCAGGTTGCCACGTTGCCAGGAGGGAGGAGACAACTGCCGCCAGCGCGCTAAAAAACGCGAAGCAACAACGCGGCGCAGGTCGCGAGCGGGCCGCGCCCGGGCGAGGCCCGGGCCAAGGGCGGGCCGTCCTTGCCCGTCATCGCCAGAAAGAGGCAGGGCAGGGCCACTGACCTAACGCTTAGGCCCCGCACTTAACACGGATTGACGTACAAGGTACTGTGATTAATTTTTTCTTCTGAGCGTTCCTCCATCCATTAGTGGCCAAAGACTGAATTTTGATATATATTGGTGTGACTTAACAAATTGTAATTTACAATATAAGGACTCTTGCTGCTAGTATATTTGGACCTTATACCTTTTGGTATATGCACGTTTAATTTCTTTTAACAGTATTTTTAGAGATTTTTGTAATTATGATATTTTAACAAGGAGTGGACGTTATTTGTAAAATTCATGGGCAGTATTTGCACTGTTTTTATTTGGATTCTCTGATATTTTATCAAAGGATAAAATACTTTGTATTTTAAATTTTAGTAGGGCTGAGTAAGTGTTTAGTTGGTGCATCGGTTGGGTGCTCACTTCCTTGAGTTTCTTTGAAATCATAGCCCTATAAACATCGTAGGTAACCCATAATGGGGAAAAGGAAGCAGGCGGCGAGTCATACATCGAAAGTAGCAAGTAAACATAGGAAGATTAATATGACTCTGTTGAATTATTTAACAGGGGCTGTCGGGGATATAGAAAGACAGATTATCTCTGTGGAGGAAACACTAAACATTGAAACAATAGACCCATTATTATCACAACAAAAGACAACGGATAACACTGTGCCAAGTGATGTAGGGGTGGTAGAGAAAGACGGCCCCGATAATGTTATCCATGTGCAACAAAAAAATGAGTGTATTCAGGACATTTCTGATGATATTTCTGTCGGGACAATAGATAGTGATCTTTTACCTCCATTAAATAAAACCTGTAAATTACCCAATTTGAAGTTAGTAAACGACATTGCAGAAGACGTAGTTGTAACTCACCCGATTTCTACTTTAATTCCCAGACTAACCAAAACCCACCCAAAAAAGCCACAGGGGAAATTGCAGGGCGCTAAAAACAAAATGCAGAAGGAAGTGGGCATTATAAGTGCCCCGAGGGGGAAAAAGTCTTGTAGTGAACCTATATGCGAATCGGTAAATTTGTATTCAGTTATTAAAGACCTAAAGTAGTTTGTTACACAAACAATAAATACTCTTGCGAGCAGGCTGGACAAAATAGAAATAGGCCTGGATAAAGTGTTAGCGGCCCAGTCCAAGGCCTTACAAGAAAAGGGTGCAGTTAATCAGAAGTCATTAGGTGCCTGTGAACATCCAGAAAAGGCAGTTTTAAAAAAAAAAACTCCCCGGCTTGCTAAAAGAGTATCAGTTGTAAGTGAACAGGGTGGCTGCCAGGATTTGTATCAAAATGTACCTGCAATTACATTAAATAGCACCACATTAGACGGTAAGACACTTAGGCGCAAAGAGTTGGGCGTGGAAAACCACAAGTCATGTGAAAAACGGAAGGGTGGGGAAAATATAAATATGGTGGTGGATAACGTCCCTGGGGCGAGGCACAGAGTTCAAATACTCAACCTCCCACCGGCTGCTATACCGTACACTATCATCTTAGCTAATGTTCCTAAACTAGACTCGGCAGCAACGGAAACTTGGCCCTCCCTGAGAAACAAAACTATAAATTGGTTGGGAAATAGGACAGGTTTAACAAATGCACTTTTTAGGGAATTCAAGATGGTGAGGAGAATTGATTGGGTAGGCAACAGCAGTAAACTTTATGAAGGAGACTGCATAGTGCTCTCGTTAGGATCACCAGCTCTGGTTAGAGAAATCTTAGCGAGAACACATCACTCAAACCAAACCGATACTAGTATCCAAGTTCGCCAACTAGACTTTTTTTATCGCTCGTCAACTACAAATATCCCCGAAAATCATGGTCCTCATGGTTGGAATAGGGAAGGCTTCTGCTATAATTTAGCAGTGTCAAATAGATTTGGGCCCCTAACCACTTTGGACGAGAATGAATGACAACTAATTAATAGGTCTCCGCCTAGGAAGATGAATCTTTTCACCACTGAAAAACCAGGCATATCAACCATGCAGGACTTGATTTTGGTCGAGCAAGCGGACGAAGGGGAAAGCGTCCCAATTAGGAATAATGTTTCTGAGGGGGTCCTTATGGACACAACTGACCATCGGGCAGGAGCATGCAGTGTCTGTTTAGGTCTCGCGAGCCAAAGGCTCGAAGAGACATTTTATAACTGGGCTTTTCAAAGTGCTGCCGTGGCCTAAAGCTACAGTGCACGTGAACGTGCACGCGCGCAGCTGCCAATCACTGCTGCGCGCGCACCACTCGCGTGCTTGCCACACAGCGCTCCCGTCCAAGCGATTGCGATCGCTTTCGCTTTGATCGCGATCGCTATTACTTTCGTTTTCGGCCGCGCGGCCGAATGCTTGTTTTCCTAGTCACTGTGTATGTCAGTAATTGCTGCCTTTGCAAATTACCCCCACCAACCTATTGTAATTCCCTGTGTTCCTAGTCACTGCATGTGCCCTAACAAACCACACTGTCTCCCTATCTCTTTGGCTACATCAGTCCTATTGTAATGAATCTTTGGACCATCAGAGCCACGTTGTCTCCCAGTCCCTTGAGTAATGTATCCCTGTCGCACCCTCTCCCAGTCTCTAGGAAACCCTAACCACAGTGGGTCTCATCCCCATGGGCGCCCTATCCCCTTTGTCGCGCAGTCTCTGTGGTCACCTCGCCTTACTTAAGCGCCCCGCTGTACCTAGGAACTTCATCTCCAATGCCTGCTTGCCAGTGGTGCTTCCGACCCCGAGTACCTCACAGGGGTCATGAGCCTTGTGAAGATCCACCCCTCCCTTAGGACGCCCTATCACGTGACTTCTCCCGTCCTCACTAGTTTTGCAGTGCAATTGAAGGGTCAAATCCTGCCATATTAAAAGTTGAAAACTGAAGTCGCAGTTTCCACCCCCCCCCCCCCGCCCAGTTGTTTTTTAATAGCCCCCACCACTGTCCCAACGGCCAGACCCTCCTTCTAAACACTCACCTCTCCGGGTCCAGAGACCTGTCATCGGATGCTGTCGGCGTGGCGTGGAGACCTCCAGCAAAAAAGTCAGCGGGAAGCAAACTCCATCCCCGGCCGGGATCCTCTCCCCATCAGGTGTCCTCGAGCCGGAAGAGGCGCTCCGCTCCTCTGCGCGCGGCTGAGGACGAGTGGGAGCCGGTGTGTGTGTCTGTGAGAGTTTATATATATATCTCCACTGAGACAGAGCTGCACAGCAGCACCTCCTCCCCCTCTCATACACACTGCGCCCCCCTCACACCCACTGCGCCCCCACCCTTCTCACAGATACACACACTACTTCCTTAGCAACGTCCTGCCAGCCTCTTCTGCCACCCATTCTCCATGGATAGAGGATCTGCAGAAACCACTGCTTAATTTGAGCCAGTGGTTTCAGGCGGTGCCCACCAGCGATCAGTTTAGGGGACCGGGACTTATTTTTCATCCTCAGACTTTGACCCAAAACTAGAGAAAGAAGCTGGAAGAAAAAGACGGAAAAACAGTGAGAAAAGGCGAAAGCATGGGGCCGGAGTGCATCGCGATAGATGAATGAAGAATAGACAGCCTCAGCGGCGCTTCAAGGGTGCCAGGTGCCCTGATGCAAGCTGAGAAAATGCACCCCTCTACCTGAGTGTTTGATAGTTAAAAATAACGGCATACACTAACGCTCCATTCTCCCCATTATTTTTTAATTTTTATTCTATCTCCCTTTCTCACTGTATCATTGATGATTTTCTTGCCCGTGACAGTGTGCAGCTCCACAACCTTCCAAAGAGACACTTAGAATAAAAATAAAATCAGTTCAGACGGCCTCTTTAGGTAAACTGCTCCTGGTACAGGGCAGACTCCGTCCCCCTTCCCTCTGGGCGTTGGTGCCACTGCACTGGCTGCACCTCTGTAGCTTTGTCCCTAGATAACCTTGGCCTTCGGCAATCAGCAGTGCCGGCGGTGGGCATCTGAGAACAAGCATTTGCAATGCAATAGGTCTCGCATTTACGCGAGTTTAAGCTATTGGCATTGTAAATGACACTGCCTTTTATTTAAGTTTTAAAAAAGAAAACAAAAATAAAAGGCATTGTTATTTGTAATGTGAATAGCTCAAACTTGCGTAAATGCGAGACCTATTGCATTGCAAATGCTTGTTTTGGAATGTTGCAGGATTAAAGAACAAAGTGAATGACCCGATCTGGCTGAACTTCATCAGTAACTTTGATGTTCTGTGCCTTAGGAGACCTGGGTCATTAACAGTGTACACATTAATGGATTTAAAACGTATCATACACCCGCAATTCAATCACCTAAAGGACGGCCGAAAGGGGAGCTATGTGTCTATGTCTCAAATTTGCTGGGGGCATATAACATTGAGATGGTGAGTGCAGAAATCTATTACCAAATCGTCTAATATATATGGATTCTAATAGTATATTGGCTCTGATTAACTTTTATAATAATGTGGATAAGGCCCAACTGGGAGTCATATTAGAGAAGCTTAGTGAGGATATTAGTAGTTTAAAACTAAAAGGTGATATTGACTTCATTCCTATTTGGGGCGGTGATTTTAATATTAGCCTGTGCCCATTTGCTGAAATAGGGAAGTGTGGCTTAACTTTGGATAAGGATGATCCCCCAATTCATTTCCAACACTCAGATAAAGTAGAGTTGTTTAATGATATTATGTTTAAACATGACTTTGGATTTTCAAACCGCTTATGCATGCCTAAGGTGGATTTTGGTTACACATTTATAGGTAGAGGTGCGAAATCAATTATTGACTTTATTATTATGCCAAATTGCCATGCAAGTCAAGTGAAGGGGTATAACATTCACTAAATTGTTATGAGTGACCACTTGGCAATTAGCATGAACATAGTCATCTCAAATAGTGCATTAAGGAAAACTTGCAATAATACAGCATGGGTGCAGAATATAGAACTAGGAAGGAAAAATGGTTATGCAATCCGCTGGACTAGCCGGGACTCAGTAGAGTTAAATAAAGAAATAGTCACAAAGGCATTAGATCCAATTCTAATATGTTTAAGTGATAGCCCAACACATGATGATGTTTTTAAAGCTTTTAATTGTATTACTGAGCACGTTGTCAGTGGAATGCAAAGGCACAGGTAACTTTAGGAAGGGATGGTTTGACAAAAATTGTACTAAAAGCTATTCAAATTTAAAGCGCGCCCTACACAGAGCGATAAGAGATAATAGTGAGATCAGGGTCTGTAGAAAGTTGTATAATGCAGCCAGGAAAAATAGGATGAACGAGTTGAAAGATAATGCGTGGAAGAATCTTAGCGATGCTGCTGAGAGTAAAGATACCCTGAAATTCTGGTCGGCGGTGAAAGCCCCATTCCTAAACAATAACTTGGATGCACCATCAATTGAGGTGGCTATTGAGGAAAGAACCTGGATAGACTTTTTTACAAATGTCTACTCGAAACAGAGAGGTATAGAGGAAGTAGACCAGAGTCAAGAAATAGAGAGGGCAAAGCAGAAATTTACGCCTATTCACTTGCATATTTCACTCCAAGATGTTAACGCGGCAGTAAAGGCAAGCAAGAGTGGCAAGGCTCCCGGCCCTGATGGGATACCAATTGATCTTTATAAGTCAAACATGGAGGTATGGGGCCCTATTTTAACTAGGGTTTTACAAGCATGCTGCGAAAATGGATTTATAGGTACTTGGTCTGAATCAATTATAGTTCCTATTTTTAGAAAGGGTGAGTGGGAGAATCCTGCTTGCTACCGTCCAATATCTTTGTTGGACTCTCTAATGAAGGTAGCAGGCAGGATTGTTTTAGACCAGACCAACTACAAGCATGGACTGAAGAAAACTGTATTTTAAGTGACGTCCAATATGGTTTTAGAGCTGGCTTAGGAACCAACGAGCAGATTTTGAACCTTAGCATTTTAATTGGTAAATATACGCAGGCAAAGCCAGGGAAATTATATTTGGCTTTCGTTGACCTCACAGCTGCCTTCGATTGCGTAATTCATAATAAGCTGTGGGAAGTTCTTAACGAATTAAAACTCGACCCTGTTTTAATTCAGTTTTTAAGACAGTTATATTCTGGAGCCATTGCAAAAGTCCGTTATGGAACAACGGGTGAGTGCACTGCGCCATTCAAGGTGGAGAGGGGCGTAAGGCAAGGCTGTGTTTTGGCACCACTCCTGTTATCATTATATACTAACGCTTTGGAACAGGAGATGGTGTCACACACCAGGGACCCACCAACTGTAAATGCGTGCCTGAGAGCCTCTCTCCTCTATGCTGATGACGCGGTACTTATGGCCCGCACCCAGGTCGGCCTACAGAAGGCGCTCTCCTTTTACACAAGTTTTATGGATAGGCTCGGTTTAAAGCTAAACGCAAAGAAAAGCTTTGTTATGTCTTGCGGGAGAAAGAATAAACAACTATAGAAGTTACCAGGCGGGCGGAGTAGGGTGGAAACCATCAACTCGTTTAGTTACCTGGGTGTCCTTTTTAATAGAACCGGCTCTTGGACTCCGGCTGTTAAGGCCAGGAGCTTACTTTTCATGAAGTCCATTGCGGCCTTAATAAATTTTACAAGAAAACTGGGGAAAAGGCCACCTCAAATCCTATTAAAAATTTACCAAGCAAAATGCGTGAGCATAGCAGTTTATGGGGCAGCCATTTGGGGTTTCCAAGAGTGTACATCAATTCAACGTATTGAAAATGGCTTTTTAAGGTTCATTTTAGGAGTCCCAGCAAGTGCCCCAGTTTTTAATTGTCACAGCGAACTAGGAGTTGCATATATTTCTGATCTAATCAAAGTTCAACTGATTCTACTGTGGTATAGAATTTGGACTTTGGCTAGTACTTAATAGGGAAATAATAATGGATGCCATGAGATTAGATAATGCCGGCAAAATTGTTTGGCTTAAATATGTAAAAAAATGTATGCAGGACATTGGACGCCCAGAGTTCTTCACCTCGCCTGAAAATATGAATCTTATTAATCGGAAGGATTTTAAAAAAGTTTGTATGACCCACCTAGAAGAAAATAGGTTAACTCTTGAGATGAACAAAAGTATGGTGGTTAAACATCAAATAATCACCATAACATGTGACATCCAACCATATCTATTATGTGTTGTAGGCGGATATGATAGATATTTGTTAACAAGATTTAGATTTGGGACTTTCCATCGTCTGATTACCCACCCAGCCATTAATGATTGGTCAAGGGAACTTTGTCGATGCCCCTGTGACAATATCTCATTACAATCTACATTACATGCAATTTTATTCTGTAAATTTTATACCAATGAAAGGCGCAGATGGTTAACACCTTTATTAAAACAAGGAGGATGAAGGCAATGTCGCCCCGCCCTTGTGTACTTACAGATGTTGGGAAATTTTTATTGCATTGGTTCTGTGGTGGGTTTTCTAAAGAGTGTGTTGTGGACTAGGAAACGCCTAAATAACTAAACTACAAGATATGTAATAGGTCGGAATTATCTAGGGCGAGATGGCTCGTTTCAGGAATTATAGATTCCTTATATGCACTTCATGAATTTTTAGGATTTTATACCCACGAGATGTGTGTTGATGAATTAAACATGTAATTTATGCTGAAATACTTATTCTTTTTAATATGCCTGCTTTTATGATTTTAATGTCTAAAATCGAATAAAGCTCGTTTTGATTTGATTTGATTTGAGTACGCAGCAGACTGTCCCCGACTTTGCACACGTTACTGCATGCGTTTATTTTGCAAGTTCCATTCTGAAACTTACACATTAGAACATACAGTTGTTTTCACGCTTTGCAGGTTTGGTTTATATCACAATCAGGTGGGTTGGGATAAGGATTATCCTTTGCATGTTATTCCATTACAGTCTACACCCCAGGTCCAACCACAATATCCAATTAAACGTGATGCTAAAGCATCCGTTAGTGACATTCTGACTCAATTGTAATATCATGGTGTAATTGAGCCCTGTGTCTCATCAATGAATAATCCTCTTTTCCGATATTGAAAACAGATGGTTCGTATCGTATTGTTTTGGAGTACAGACACTTTATTTTATTTATTTATTTATGGGCTTGTAACGCGCCGGCATCACACCCGAAGGTGTATCTCCGCGCGGTGCTGTGAAGAAACAGGTAGGGCAGCGCTCCAACTAGAACAGGGTTGTCTTTAGGCGTTTCCTGAAAGCTAGATGGCTCGGGCAATCTCTGAGGGAAAGGGGAAGACTGTTCCACAGACGCGGGCCCATAATGGAAAGGGCGCGACCTCCCTGTCTGGTCTTGTTATGTCTAGGAACCTGGAGTAATAGCTGATTGCTGGACCTAAGAATGCGGGAAGGGCGGTGGTATACAAATTTCTCGGCCAGGTAGTGTGGACCGAGGTTGTGAAGACTCTTGTGCACCACACAGCAAATCTTGAATTCCACCCGTTTCCGGATCGTCACGTTCGTACCTTTGCAGTACAGAACACACATAGTTTAACGTTAGTAAATAATATTATCCGCAAGCAGTTTAAAACCACCTTAGACATTTCTAATGGATTTTACAGTCATACTTTGGCTCTGGAAAGCCATTACTTTACCGCATTCAGCGCTCTCGGCAATCAGAGGCGCCATTCAGGATTGCCTATGGGGTATAAGAATAGCCCAGGGATTTGTGCGGCACGCATTGTGTCGATCTTGCATGAAATTGACTCTGATGCATTTTCATATTAAGTTGACATTTACCTGATAGATGATGAGTTAAATCCCCATCTTACGCGTGTGGATCGAGTTATCCCGCGCTTCGCCGCTTTGGGTGTAATGCTAGAGACACTCTTGTGGTCTGACCCCCTGTGATGACCTTTGACTACCATTATTTTAATTGACTTTGGTGTGTTATTTTAACCTAGCCTGAATGTATGACGGTCCTGCAAATGCCTTGCTTCTCTTAAAGGTTTATTTCTTGTAATCTTGCAGTCTTTCAGTGGGAGCTGTCAAGGAGTAGAACAGCCTTGCCAAGAACAGAACGTGTGGGATGTGCATTTGAAAGCATGAGAGGTGAGAGGTGTGGAATGTACTTTTTGGTCTCGAAGTGCAGTATTGTGAGCAGTGGTGCACAAATGTGCTCTGTATTGTACATTGAGAGATGAAGTATGTGATGCTATAAGCAGTGGTGCACAAATGTGCATTGTGCTGTACATTGATAAGTATTATGAAGTTCTTACTATTGGCTTGGACATGGCCGCATGTCATCCTGAATTCTGACTCTGCCTGGATTGGCCTTTATCTGAGCGCACATTAACGCTTGCAAGTTGTTTGGGTTAATCACGTTCAAGGATTGTTTTTTTGAAAGATTGTTTAATGTACCCTGGAAGGCTTTTGTGAGCTTCATCAAGATCAAGGGCGGAACATGCTAGACTGTAGAGGGAACGTGGGAACTCCTTCCTGCAAGGGAATGCTTGCTTGAGAGCTGGCCAGTCCTGGTAAGATTCATCTGGCGTGGGAGGAAGGTTTCTTGAACCTTCTAGTGCGAGTTTTGAGACTATAAAGCTGGTGTTTGTTGACTGCTGAGTTTGGTGCTCAATTACAGAGTAGACGTACTGCTGTAAGACAAACAGAACTTGATACCCAGTCGAGAGTCCAAGTCAGCTGTGAACGGGCCCCCCAGTGAGAATTGGCATGGATGTTGAGTGAACGATCAGGTGAAGAGATTTGTTTCTGACTAGTGCCATTGTGATACGCGGTTCCAGTGGCTGTGGTCTTTTGAGGTGTTTGAGTGTTGATTATTGCCATTGTGATGTATGCCCAGTGGCTTTGATCATTTGAGGTGTTTTCTTTGTGATGTGTGACTGAGTGTGGTGCACATCCAAAGTAATAATTTGATGTATCTAGTGTATATTTATGTTTCTGATCTCTTGCAGGACATCCAGCATATTATATTTTCTTGAGTGTTATCTCATATTATTTGCTGCTTGTTTATTCATGGTATTATTCATGCATTTAACTGTTGCATTTACCAAGTATGTTATTATTGCTGGGATATGATCATATATATATATATATATATATATATATATATATATATATATATATATATATATATATATATTCAACTCATGCTGATTTTCTCATTCCTGAGAAACCAAGACAGCAACCACGGACACTTTCGATCAAAATGCGCTATTTAATTGTGCAAAACAATGGCCATTGTTTTGCACAATTAAATAGCGCATTTTGATCGAAAGTGTCCGTGGTTGCTGTCTTGGTTTCTCAGGAATGGGAAAATCAGCATGAGTTGAATGTTTTGAGGTTCGCTTCCTCTCCACGGACCGCCATCGTAAGAGGCAAGGGAAAGGCGATTGTTTGGTTGCTTCCAGCGCCGACTTGTGAGATTTTGATACTTTTCAAACACCCTTGCCCGCTGAAGTTGCTGCACAGGAGAGTCTGCTCATCTAAGAGATCTTCGGACGTGTTACAAGGATTTACTTTCCCCCGGAGCGAGCAGCCTTCGCCGACAGGTACTGTGTACAGCCCTGACTTTCATTTACCTTTCAGCTTTTGGCATATGTGATTGCAGTGAGACAAGTGCACACATGATCAAATGCAGCAACGCCAACAGTGTTTAAAAACGAATCTATGTGCAAAAAAGAATGGCTTTGACACGGAATAGTAAACGTTCGGAAGCAGCCAATAAAATGTTTGAAGACTGTGTTCTGAATGAAGCATCTGGAGTAACCGTTGAGAATAACGAAGGAACTGCGGCACCTAATAACAAAAAGATTCTTTGGGACAAACTCTGGAAATCGTCAAAAATTGAACAAAATAAGTGGTGGGAGGCAACCACCCTGCAAAAATATGTGGAAGTTGGTAGGATACCAAGAGGGTTACGCATTTATATAACCCCCACATTTAATGATCCGGATCCAGAGCTAGTCAACGAATGGGCAGACAACAACCATCAATGCTCTGTTAATATGTTAAAAATGCTTGTCAAATTTGCCAACAAAGATGTGGATAAACAAAATATAATCATCGAAGACACCATACAACAACTGAAAACCTTGTGCGAACAGGATGAATTTGAAAAAGAAATGGAGAAGATAGACAAAGGTCTTGAAAGAATTGAAAAAGACATCAAGATAAAGAAACAACGCAAATTTCAACGCGATCTTGTTGATTATCAAAAAGGACAAGTCTTCACCTTTGGGAAGAAATATGATCTACTCCGTTCTAAAACATTGCCAGATAAAGGAGAAAAAGGCAAACAAGGCTTGAGAAATGCTCTCACCGACGAATCCAGTAATGACGGACTGACTAGTGATAGTCCAGCAAGTGAGAGTGGATCTTCAATGATGTCGGACGAATTAGTGGCAAAAAACAGCATTTTAACAGAGTTTGGTCTATTGGCCAAAGGGAGAAACCCAGCAAACAAATCATTTGGGTTTCGAGGTCATGGAAGAGGAGGCAGAGGCGGAAGAAAGCCAAATGTAACAACAGAATTCGAGAGCCCTGTGGGAAGCAGAACAAGGGGACAAATCAAGAAAAAATGAAAGAACAAACAGTCATCAACCTCTCAAATAGGACATTGAGCCCAATGGAGGTAGAGTTACTTTCACTTGGACTTACCTTCTGTCCTGTTAATAACTTTGACTACACGCAGAGCAGAATCGATCTGTTTCATTTTACTCGCAAACTCCGTATAAAAAAATGGTATGCCACCAAAATCACAGGCTATACATTCGGAGAGAGAGATTTTCCTAGCTCAACCACGATCTCTGATGTTGAAACCCTACATACTATGCATATGTTAGCTAATGAAAGTACTGTTGACGTTGATCCATTTGTTGGCTTAATACCTGAGAATGTCCCCCTGAACCTAAGTGCCAAAACAAGCTTTAAGCCAAAATCAATTTTCTTACCTCAAATTAAAAATGAGGCAATAGACGTCTTTGAAAAAGGCATAATTCAGGAATTTTCAAAACTATCCAAAAAGAGATTTTATGGGTGGAGAAACATCTCTAAAAAACAAATGTCAGCAATTGATGATCTTAAGAATGATAAAACTATTGTCATAAAAAAATCAGACAAGGGAGGCAATGTAGTTTTACTATCAAAACAGAGGTACATTGAGGAAGGGATCAGACAGCTGGCAGACAAAGACAGCTACGAGAGGAGCAATAGAATGGAATACGAGAATTCCATCAGAGCATTTCATCAATGCCTTTCCGATTGGAAAGAGAAAGGACTCATTGATCAGAATGAATATGGTTTCCTGCTCTGTAAACATCCAAAACTCCCGGCATTATATTTGCTCCCCAAAATTCATAAAAACATGCAAAATCCCCCTGGAAGGCCGATTGTGTCTTCCAGGGGAAGTTGCATGGAAAATGCATCCAGGTACGCTGATTTCTTTCTCCAGCCCTTCGTTAAAACATTGCCATCCTATGTCAAGGATACGGGAGATTTTTTGAGACAAATCGATAATTTTGAATGGCATGAAGAATTTTCTTTATTATCATTAGATGTTATGAGCCTGTATACATGCATACCGCATGACCTGGGGCTCCAGGCATGCAGGCATTTCCTGAAGGAGAGATCAGTCTCATATTTTTTCCACACCGAAATGATCATTGAAATCATGTCTACCTGTCTCAAACAAAACATTTTTTTCATCTTTGATAATAAGATCTATAGGCAGACTCTCGGTACCTCAATGGGGACTTGCTTTGCTCCTTGCTTTGCGGGTCTCTTTTTGGGGTACTGGGAGGAACTCATTTTGAGGAAATCAGAATTCTTTGGCTCTAAAATAGCATTGTGGGTTCGTTATATTGACGACGTCTTTTGTGTATGGAAGGGCAGTGAAGAAGAGGCTAATAATTTTGTTGAAACACTCAACATTAATAATTTCAATCTACAGTTTACTAGTCAATGGTCTAACACCAAGTTAGAATTTCTGGATCTCACACTGACAATACACAACAACAAATTGGAGAGTTATCTCTTTAGAAAAACAACGGCAGGGAACAGTGTTCTCCATGCCAAAAGCTGCCATCCACAATCTCTGATTGACAGTATCCCGTTCGGAGAATTCCTCCGTGCCAAACGCAACTGCAGCACGGTCGAAAGCTTCGAAAGGGAGGTCAGTGTCATGACAAAGAGATTCCTAGAGAGAGGTTATTCGAACACTGTGATTAAGAAAGCCAAAGTTAAAGTCCAAGAAAGAACTAGAGCCTCATTACTCATTGAAAAAGAAACACAAGAAATTAGTGAAGATTCCGAAATCAGATTCATCACTACTTACAGTAAACAGGCACATGAGGTTAGAAAAAGCATCATCAAATTCTGGCCCGTTTTACATACAGACAATGACCTCACAAACAACATTGGAACTTTACCACAAATCACTTTTCGAAAAGCCAGATCTCTAAAGGATACTCTATGTAGAGCAGTGGTACCAACGGAAAATAAGAGTTTGGGGATCCAAGGGTTCTATCCTTGTCGTAATTGCAAGGCATGTAGAAATAGCCGTCACATGAAAGAATGTGTTTTAACAGCTGATTGTAGACCATTCAAAATCACTAAACACACATCGTGTAACACAGAATTTGCAGTATATGCCCTTTTTTGCCCGTGTAACAAAGCGTACATTGGGAGCACAATTCATAAGGCGAAGAAAAGGGTATTAGAACATCTTCGTGCAATTAAGAACGGCGACAAACAATACCCCATGGCGAGACATTTTCAGAGCACACATAAACAGAATAATTCATTACTCAGTTTCTGTGTACTTGATTCAGTCAGACTCAACGAAAGGGGAGGGAATAGGGTACAAGACCTTAGACGCCTTGAATCAAAGCTTATCATTCAATACAAAACCTTAGTGCCTAACGGGCACAATTGTGATGAGGAAATGGAAGTCCATTTGGGGTAGCTTTTACTGTATTTTGTCCTGCAATGTTTACAGATGTTTTGTAGAATGATTTTTTGAACGTCTTTCCATCCGGTATAATATGCTTCATGATTTTATTGTACATATCCAATTTTCTATGATGTGTCCTATTGTGGTAGTTATTAGTATGTTTGTCCTAGAGATTTTTTTAGTAACAGGAATGTTCTTTTTTCTGTTCTTTTTTCACAGAAACTGATTGACTCTTGGAAGAATTCAAAAAACTAAAGTAATGGTGGATTGTTGCCACAAATATGATTAAGTATCTGTTTGGTCAGGATGGGGTCATTAGTCTTTACCCACTTGGGTTGTATTGTGATACTGTAAAGTTATTAGGTATCTTATGCATGTCACGAAACAATTTTCCTAGAGATCCAGCGTCACCCTCGACGTATATTTATTGCAGCATTTAATTAATTTTTTGACCCACTTGGGTACAATTCATTAGTATTTTCAGCACGGAAATGTGCCATGAATGAGGCTGTAGATAACGCTGTATTTATTTTAATACATGTGAGGGTTTTAATGCTGGGTCGTTAATGATTCGTATTATGACAGCATATTCAGGAGATTTACCATGTTTAGGCTTTTAGCCACACTCCTTGACCATTCCAAGATGGCGACTGAAAAAATAGGGAGTGAGTCAACTCTAACTCACACAGTCTGTTTTTTGTGTTTACACGTTTGTATTCAATGTACTTTATTTAAACAATGTGACGAGAGGACTGCCACACTCGTGATCAAGGGATCTGTCCCGAAAAAGGCCATTGTTTTGCACAATTAAATAGCGCATTTTGATCGAAAGTGTCCGTGGTTGCTGTCTTGGTTTCTCAGGAATGGGAAAATCAGCATGAGTTGAATGTTTTGAGGTTCGCTTCCTCTCCACGGACCGCCATCGTAAGAGGCAAGGGAAAGGCGATTGTTTGGTTGCTTCCAGCGCCGACTTGTGAGATTTTGATATATATATATATATATATATATATATATATATATATATATATATATATATATATATATATATACATATATATATATTTTTTTTTTTATATTCTGCATTTTGCATCTGGGAAGCCTTTCTGTTAGAGAGCATTGTGTAAAATAGAACCCCAAGCCTTATTCTAAAAAGAGAGTCTTTGCATTTTGTAAAATAAAACCCTTTTCTAAAAGTGTTGTTGGTTTTGTGTTAATGTCTCATGCTTCGCCGAGTGTAGAGCCACCGTGTGGGAGATTCTGTATTATCTGGACAGCGAAGCAAGACATTGGGTTACAAATTCAATTTTGCAAAATCCCATATTGTATTTTTGGCAATTCTTTTCCTTGGTTACAAAATTAATAACGAGGGTAGGGGGTTGGCACCCGACTTGTTGGAGAAGTGTGCTCAATTGCAACCTCCGACTACCCTCAAGAAGTTACAATCTTTGCTGTGTTTCTTGAATTTTGGCATAACCTATATTCCAGATTATGCTCAGCGTATCAAACCATTATATGCGTTGATACACCCGGCCTTTTCATCTTCCAGTTGACTTCCAGAACACACTGTAGTTCTGCGCTCTTTGCAGTCTGATTTTCTTGCAACTCAATACTTGTTAACTAGAGTAAATACTACCAATTTGGTCATAAGGATTGTACTAGGAGCATTAGGGTTCAAGTACATGACTTTTAATGAAGGAGACACGGTACCCATTGCTTATAAATAGCATTTTTATACTCCAGTGGAGATGCGTTTAGCATCTACTGAAAAGATATTAACAGCAGTACAGATGGCGACTCTAAAGGAAGGCCCTCTGGCTCAGGGCAAATGCATTTTCATCGTTTCACCGGTGCCTGCTTTAGAAGCTGTCACGAAGGAGAGTGTACCTAATTCTAAGGCTCTGCATCCACATTGGATACAATGGGCTACTTCGTTGATGTCAGCTGATGTTAATTTTGTTTTTGATCTTTCTTTACAAATGCAAGAGTTTCTACAATATGTTCATCCTCCTCCTCCATCCCTTCTTCCTTTCAATCAGTACAGATGTATTATTTACACTGATGGTTCCTCACAGCCAGCCATTGGTTCTAAACAGGCTTATTCTGCTGCCTGCACAATAGTTTCAGGTACGATTGAAAATGGTGATTTTAAATCTTACCTAGTTCACACGCAATCCATCGGGGGTTACACGGCACAATTGGCCGAGTTACGTGCTTTACTCCTGGCTCTTTAGTATGCTGATCCGGAGTTGCTAACACTTGTGGTGTGCAACACTTTCCACTGTACAATCCTTTAATAGAATCAAGTAACGGAGTATGCAGTTCCTAAAGAGACCAGGATTGACTAGAAGGAAGTGTGCAGGTGACTGTCTACCAGGAAGGAGGATGGGGAATTCCTCCTTTCGGATTTAGGGCCCTCACACACCCAGCCAGCTGGGTGTCATGCTTCATCATGGGGCATGCTCCTCATCGGGTCGGCGCTGCAATACCCGACGGGCACACTCAGTGGGGGCTCTTTGGCGGAGATCTTTTAATCCTTGCCGTAAGGGTGAGTGCGTGTAAGGGGCCCTATAGTGTAGGAGTGTGGTGAAATGTAATAAAGTAGAAAGTTAAAACAAGGAGAGGGAGGATCAGGGCAACTAATTTAATAATACTGTCTCCCGCCTTGGTTAAAAGGGAAATGGTGGTGACTGTCTATAATAATGTAATAGTCAGTTGCTCCAAAACTCATGTGGTCAACATGTTTCTTGCCTTGTATGTCCCGTCTGGGATCAAGCGGCAATTCTTCAGAACCATGAACTAATAACATGTTATGTCCTACACTAAATAAATGGTGATGCGGTGTAATGACCTAAATATTACCAGCTTTGTTCGCACCCGTGGTATCCGGTATCCGTGGGTGTCGTAGACAATCTAGGGAAAAAGCACAAGTGTATAAAAACAATAGTCACTAAAGGTCTGACTAACCCAGGTCGGGTTGTCACAGCGCCACTTGTCTGCATTAGTATCCAACAAGTTTGCAGCACATCACTGCGGTACTAATTACATGCGGAGAAATACAGGGGACAAATGGTGAGAAGGTATGGGGCTAAATGTGTATTAAAATAAAAACAAAGTCATAGATAGCGGCAGGCAGCGGAGTAGCAGAGACGTAACCAGTGTAGCCACTCACCTAAATGAAGTATAAGATTTGCCCCTTCAGAAATGCGGCATCAAGTGGACACGTTTGTCCTATAATTAGTCCTAAAAGAAGTGACCAACAGTTAAAAATGTGATCACGGTAGGTGGCCTGGGGTGTGGTGGACCCAGCGTTCGTGGATGGCGTGAGCAGGACTACACATCGGCACCCAGGGGTGTGCTATGATCCAAACCAAATGTGGGGCAGCATGAGCTGAGCACCCGCAGGGCGGCATGTAGGAGCGGGCAGGGATGCACGGGATCTGTTAGGATCTGGCGTGCCCCCCCGGGGACCGCCCCCTGGTGCCACCACTACAAGCGAAGAGCCGACGCTAACGCCCATGACAAAAGGCAGACACATACACCAATGTCCTAAAACGTAGGGAACCTGGCTATTCGACCGCATGGTTGTCCCCGCCAACGCCTCCTTAAGCGTTGGTGGATCTTACCTCATATGCTCCTGTTGTTCGTACGGGTAGGAGTACTTACAGTAGCTCGCGCCCACTCGGCGTGTATCCTGAATCTGTGTGCCGCATCCGGGAAGGTAACGGCCCCATCGCAGACGGGTTGTTGATGTACCCGGAAACCGGAGCCAAACGTCAAGCGTCCGTGTCATAGCGCTCGAACTAGAGCATTACCCAACATACGTTCTAATGAGTGGGTGCGGCGGCCATGTTGGAGTCAGGGGCGACTATGCAAAACATGCTCTCTAATCTCTGGAAAAGGAGGTGGCCAAAGTATTAGGACAAAACAAATGCAAAATCCAAAATGCTTTCAAATATTTTTTGGTTGTAGTGGATTCATGCACTAAGTTCCTCTGGGTTTGGTTACAGCGCTGTGCTGACGTTCGTACGTTTATAAAATTTTGCATGTCTTTGTAGGGACTTATGCCTGTAGCACCTTCCATTCTGAGCAAGGTCCGGCTTTTGCCTCTAAGGCTTACAGTGATTTGATGAAGTCTATGGGGGTGCAGGTGCATTTCACGTCTCTATATAGGCTTGAGGGCAACTCTGTTGTGGAGCGGATGAACTGTGTCTTAAAGCAGTCGTTAACAGCAAGGGTATTAGGTAAAGGCCGTGGCTGGTTAACTCATCTCTATGGGGTTCAACTTGCACTAAATAATCTCCCTAGAAGATCTCTGGGCTGGCGGACCCCGTACGGGATTAAAATGTGTGTGTCAGACCTTGATGGTCTAGACGTTGTGGCGGCTGCGCAACATTTGATATAGACAACCACTTTGCTATGTTACAGGATCTACAAAAAAATCAAGATGTTCTAGCAAAACCCCATTTGCCTTCGCCAACGGATACTGCATTGCTGATTCCTGTTGGTGATCTGGTCCGGGAGAAAGTGGCGAACAAGAAGGAATTCGGTCCCACATTCCGTGCTCCGGTCCCGATCCTTAACCTTAAGGACACCCGAACTGTGATGTTACCTCCGCTACCTGGGTGCAAGGACAATCGGTTCATTTCAATTGAACATGCCAAGTTACACCATATAGCCGATACTCAATAGTATGCCTACAAGCATCCCGTGTCGGGATGTTTCACTACATCAGGTGAGTTCTGTTTCTCCTGATTCTCTCCGGCAGCCAGAAGGGTAGATGTAGTTCAATCAATTATCTGTTTTACCTTCTACATCTTCAACCGTGGAAAGCGAGTATATTTGTCCACCAATCAAACTCCCAGAAACTCAAATACATTCGACTTCTAATGAAGATCAGCCACCATTGCTTCAGCTCAGTTCCAGTGGTTACTATATCGACCAAGATAATTTTTCTTCAGATATGTCTTCATTGTCTTCGGCGCTCTCACTGTCCCCCTGCATGGATTTGTTTTTATTGTGTGGTTAAAACGCATTTACCTCGTCCGGCCATGAACTTACATCTGGATCGTATTATCTATGGTGTTCCTCTTCATGTGGATTGGATTAGTGACTGTGTTTTTCCTTTTGATTAATGGCCACTACCTACCTGAACGCTCTGCTGTGGAACTAGTTGACGGAGTACTGGCCTCTCATTCTTCTTCCCATAAAATGAAAAGAGACCCTTGTTAACATTTCGGCAGTCCTGGTCGCTGATGGCTTTGTTTGGGATAAAGTGCCATTTGATGCATATGGTCCCACGGAGACCCCACAGACACCATATGTCTTCTGTGTTCCTTTGGGTGATGTCGTAATACCAGGAGTACATTAAGATAATTGGGATATTAATGCTGTTAATTCTTTGTTTTCTGATTTGCAATACTATACTGTTTTTGATACAGAGGATTTATATATGAATTCCACAAATTACGCTGATTTATTTTGTTACCAGCATTATGGGCATCATTTTCTCTACAAATCAAGTACTCAACGTACACCTTTTAATCATACACAATTGGAATATTGCCCTACACCATCTAATGGGTGTTCTATAACACAAACAAATAAATGTACATATTTCACTGATTACAATCTCTTTGTCCCTGCATCATATTATTTCAAACTGAATATCCTGACATTGAACAAATATATGCTTATCCACACTAAGTTGGTTTATTCCTCATCCTTCATAGAAAATGTATCCATGAAAGGTTACGTTTATTGGACGGACACTATTGATTTGAAATCTATCTGGGCACCAAATTTTGGCAAGTGCAAGGTGGTGAGTCCTTGCATCGTGCCTGTCTAATACCGTCTCAATTAATATTTCTAAATCAGAAGGTCCAGCACACTACTTGTTTCGGATTAGCCACTGCTAAAAATGTGAATAAGCCCTCTATTCCTTCTCTGGCTCAGTATGAGACATGACGAACACATATCAACTACACTACGGAATAATTAACTTGCATGATAAAAAATGGCACTTCTAATTCTTCTATGAGTAATCCAGAGGGTTGGGTCCTAAGGCCTACAGACATTAATGCTTGTCATTTATGCTTTATGAATGCTACCACAAGGTTTACACAACATGGACCAGATACTAGCTACCCAAGTTCACTTATTCAGTTGGTAAATTATGCCAACAATGGTTGGAGCCTTCCACACTGTCGTCTGTGAAGTACCATCTTTCCCTTTTGTCAGGTGACATTGATCTTTCAGATTTTCTTCTAGGTCCAAAGTCCCCTCACACTAAATGTTTTGTTTAGGCGGCCTACAATGAATTTTGGAAACAATCACAGATGGAGGCAGTAGTACGCTTACGCCAAATAGATCAGGATGATTTGGAAAAGGTTCTTGCAGTTGTTAATAACAGCATAAACACGCAATCTTCTCTTAATGCACCTTAGATAACATTGTGTCTTCTGTGATTGATATTGTTCAGAATAAAGTGTCTACTTTGTATCATAGTCAGAATCAACTTCTATCTGTTATGCAATTTGGATGGACATTACAAATGCTTAAAAATGGGAGGGTACCGTGGAATTACCACATTGTTTTTACCTTTTAATTTGGCCGACAAACAAAAGTTAATGTCCATGAAAGACCCTACATATACTACATATATTATGTTACACATTGAAAAACTAGAACAGTTTCCATTTACTGTAGAAGAAACTGATTCAGCAGTATGGTTAATACATTGGGGTTATTCATTACCCATTTCACCACTCCAATTTACAGCTTGCATCAAACACTATCCTGTGGATGGATACAAACTGCTTGGGAGCAGGTACATACATGAGCTCTTGTCCTTGCCATTCTCATTCCATTGTCAGCGTGCAGAAAAAGAGGTTTCTCTTACTGGGGCAGATTGTGACTCTATGGTCAGCCACTCCCTTGTGTGAAAACAAGTAAAACTACATGCTTGCGACATTTCATCCCCTAATTTAGCTTGTTTTTTTAAAAGGAACCCCTGTTCCTGATATTATTCCAACTCTTACTTTGCTTTCTATCTGCAGTTATCTCAGTCTCAACAATCAGAACTGCTGCGGGTTACATGCAGGCATCCCGTACAACAAGTTAATTGTTGCAGAAACGTCCTGTTTCCCCCCCCCCCCCACATGGGACTGTAGATAGTCCGCTGTGGCCTTCCATTCCGACTTTGTAAAACAGATTTCAATAAGCTAAGCAGACTCAAAACACTATTGTTTCAACAAGAAGTGGCTTTCACATCAGCTTGTGAGACCTTCGAATTGCAGGTGGCTAGAACATCTAGTGAAATTCAATCTTTGTTAAACACGAATCCCCCCTTACACTTTGGAGAACTAATTCACCAAATCTTTAATGCGTCTGATACTTTGGGCCTAGCCCATTCTTTTAAACTTGCGGGATCTGTCCTGCTATCCTCTTTTCAGACTATTTTGGAGTAATCCCTGCCTTTATTCATTCTATTTTTTTCAGCGTATTTGGAGGGTTCCCTCTGTTACTCCTCCTGGTTTGTGGCATCCTTGTACTATTATTCCTGTTTCGCAATGGCTGTTCAATCTGTGGTTCTGTCAAGCCAGGAACAGTAGCAGCTGTAATGTGATCAGATGCAAGAGCTTTTTGGTCTGATGCCACTGGAAGCTCTTGAAATCGTCTATTGGCTGACCTTCTGTTATGCCTACTTCACCTGTGTGCAACCTGTGTTCTGCTGCATCCGGTGCCCCTTTCTGTGGGCCCTGGACGTCTGCTTGTCCACCTGCCCTGGATTTTGAACTGTTGATGGGTCCATTGATGTCCTATAACCAGGACTGTTCCTTGGGTATGCAGCTTGTGTACAATCCTTCACTGGGGCCAGTGGCCGAAGTGAGTCCCTGTGCCTGTGACAGTGCCTCTTGGATCTGAGTTTCATAGAAATCAACACAGGTTGCCTAGGAATGCTCCTAACGGCCACTGGAGATGAGGAGCACGTCTGTTCCTTTGATTTACTTGATTGGATGGCATCGCTTTTCACTCTGGAAGGTTCTAATGCCTTATTGGAGCTCATGGCATTCCACTTGTGAAGCAAACTTTTTGGCCTGGATGATGCGCCGTCATTGGATTAATTTTCACGTACAAATTTTTTTCTTCTCCTTTTTTCCTTTCTATCTCAGTCCTGGCTTTTGATTTTGCCTCTGACTGAGACCTTTTGGTTCTACTTACCTGTGGCTTCTGTATTACTCCAGTGCTAACGTCCTGACCAAGGGGAGGGTGTCATATGGCCCATGGGGACATTGTCGTTTTCCCTTTGTTAGCATGAGCATGCAGCAGACTGTCTGCTGCTTTGCGCATGTTCCCAAATGCGTTTATCTTGCAAGTGCCATTCTGAAACTTTCACATAAGTACATACAGTTGTTTTCACGCTTTGCAGGTTCCTGGGATTTAGTCTGAAAACTGTGAACAAGGTCGAACAACAATGTCCCTTGTTATTCTGTTCTGGTCAGGCCCTAATACATAGACAAAACATTCAGATGCAGCTGTTGTTTGGGAACACATACTTTGGTCTCATTGGGATACACGGATAGGGGGCACACACTTGGAGTTGGAAGAGCATGACAGCACCTATTATGTAGATCTACCATCCATAGACTGAGGTACGAGGTCTGCTGATAATGCCCAGAGATCTTCTAATAACTAACCATCTTGCGTCTACACAAGGGGAGGGAGGTTAGACTGCGTTGTCATTTATCATGACAGCTCCTTTTATGAATTACGGACTACTTGCTATGCTGACTGTATTTGTGTTATGCATTTTTCTGCTGACTGTGGCAAGTATACTGTATACTAGGGCACATTAGTTAAAATAAATATTTTAAACTTTTTCTTGTCTCTGTCAGATCTTATTGTGGACGAATACAAGAGTGTGAGCGAAAGGGTGTGTCTTGCAACCACAATTCCTGAGAGAGTCGGGAGTGTTGTGTTCTGGGATGTCTAATCACTTGTTCCTCTGTGAGTGAGTAGGAGGGCAAGTGAGATCCTATAGCTAGTCCGTCCCGGGCTCATGGGTACTAAGGTGGTAGGATAACTCAGTCCCTACATACTAACATACCATAATCCCATGCTTAGTTCTGTGTTTGTACAGATTCCCTGCAACACCATCTTCCTGCCAAAGCCATGCTACACTGTATGTTTGGGAAAAAACAGCAAAATAAATTCCCTGATGAATTGAAGTATGACATTTTTAACTTATAAAAATCAGTTTTTAGTTAGGGCCAGCTCAAGAGCGTAACTGCAGCCAGCTACCTGGCATTACGGCAATAGAGCTTACAGACACTTACCTGTCTTTGGTTTATACTCTCTTGCAAGAAATACGCTTGAGAGCATCTGGGCCCCATAATCATAAGGCAGGTTTTGAGGGCCTGCCTCTCTATTTTGAAGTGAGCCTGTCTCATGTTTTAGGCTATCTGTCAGTTTTCACATCTTTGACTATAACAGAAGAATCTCAAAGAAAACGGTTGGGTCACAGGTACTCATACTGAGTATTCATATAAAAAAATATTGGTGGCAGCAAATTGTACATTATCAGCTCCTACAAAATGTAGGTACCCTGTTTCAGGAAGCAACAGAGGTTTGGCAAAGCTTTATAGACACTCTGGGAGATCCACAAACAGAACAAGCATTGGCATAGCCAATAGGTCTCGCCTTTGGGACCTTATAAGTGTTTAGCCATGCAACACTTGATGTTGTTGCTCCAAGGAAATTGTAGGGGGACCTATTGGCTATTCCAATGCTTGTTTTTTTAAGAAGGACAAGCAGTGCTATCAGGCTCCGGCTGCCACTTAGTCCACCGCATCCCACGTAGACGCCGCAGCCATCTTTGAGAGAGGTAGAGAGGAAGAGAGAGGTAGAGAGGTAGAGCGGTAGAGAGGTGTAGAGAGGTAGAGAGAGGTTGAGAGGTAGAGGTAGAGAGAGAGAGGTAGAGAGAGAAGTAGAGAGAGCGGTAGAGAGAGAGAGAGGTAGAGAGAGAGGTAGAGAGGTAGAGGGGTAGAGAGGTAGAGAGAGGTAGAGAGAGGTAGAGAGGTAGAGAGCGGTAGAGAGAGGTAGAGAGGTAGAGAGAGGTAAAGAGGTAGAGAGAGAGAGAGGTAGAGAGCGGTAGAGAGGTAAAGGTAGAGGTAGAGAGACATGGAGAGAGGTAGAGAGAGAGAGGTAGAGAGAGGTAAAGAGAGAGGTTGAGAGAGAGGTAGAGGTAGAGAGAAGGGTAGAGAGGTTGAGAGAGGTAGAGAGAGAGAGGTAGAGGTAGAGAGAGAGAGAGAGAGAGAGAGAGAGGTAGAGAGAGAGGTAGGGAGGTAGAGAGAGAGGTAGAGAGAGGTAGAGAGAGAGGGGTAGAGAGAGAGGTAGAGAGAGAGAGGTAGAGAGAGAGATGTAGAGAGAGAGAAGTAGAGAGAAAGAAGTAGAGAGGTAGAGAGAGAGAGGTAGAGAGAGGTAGAGCGGGAGAGGTAGAGAGAGAGGTAGAGAGGTAGAGAGAGGTAGAGAGATAGAGAGAGGTAGAGAGGTAGAGAGAGGTAAAGAGGTAGAGAGAGAGAGAGGTAGAGAGCGGTAGAGAGGTAAAGGTAGAGGTAGAGAGACATGGAGAGAGGTAGAGAGAGAGAGGTAGAGAGAGGTAAAGAGAGAGGTTGAGAGAGAGGTAGAGGTAGAGAGAAGGGTAGAGAGGTTGAGAGAGGTAGAGAGAGAGAGGTAGAGGTAGAGAGAGAGAGAGAGAGAGAGAGAGAGGTAGAGAGAGAGGTAGGGAGGTAGAGAGAGAGGTAGAGAGAGGTAGAGAGAGAGGGGTAGAGAGAGAGGTAGAGAGAGAGAGGTAGAGAGAGAGATGTAGAGAGAGAGAAGTAGAGAGAAAGAAGTAGAGAGGTAGAGAGAGAGAGGTAGAGAGAGGTAGAGCGGGAGAGGTAGAGAGAGAGGTAGAGAGGTAGAGAGAGGTAGAGAGATAGAGAGAGGTAGAGAGGTAGAGAGAGGTAGAGAGAGAGGTAGAGAGAGAGAGGTAGGGAGAGAGGTAGAGAGGGGTAGAGAGAGAGAGAAGTAGAGCGGTGTAGAGAGGTAGAGAGGTAGAGCCTTAGACAGAGAGGTACAGAGAGAGGTAGAGAGAGATAGAGAGGGAGAGCCTTAGAGAGAGAGGTAGAGAGAGAGGTAGAGAGAGAGAGGTAGAGAGGTAGAGGTAGAGAGGTGTAGAGGTGTAGAGGTAGAGGGGTAGAGCAGTTCATCAAAATGCTCAGGTGCCAGGATCAGTTTTTAGGCCACAAAGCTTTGGGTTCATGTTTAATACTTTATTGGGCGATTAATTAAAACACATACGATATACTCAGTAATGCAGGCAAGCTGACCCTTTCCATGTAAACAAGGAGGCACTGCTTGGTCCTGCAGGCAAAACGCCACGGGATGCGAGGAATGCAGCTGAGGGGGGAGGGGTGGGGGGAGTGCGGCCAAGAGCACACAAAGCGTTTCCCTTGCGGGAGCGAGCAGGGGCACCATCTGGTTGCAAGTTAATTACAACCAGACGGTTTCAAAGCTCGCTCCCGCAAGGGATTTGCCAAATGTGCACGCGTTGCCATTGAAAGCAATGCAAAGCGTACATGTTTTTGGCCCAAAAAGTGAATCGATTCCTAAAGGTCTCCTCCTATGCAACGCATGCGCGATGCGTAGGCGAGACCTAAAAATGTGTGTGGTAGGGTGTTTGAGATAAATATTGTGAAGCACTTGATCACTTCCAAAGTGTCAATTTATTAAAACCTATGAGAGTGGAAGAACTCGGGTTATTGGTTGCAGCGGTGGAAGCCCCATTCAGGCAACAACCACATTCCTTGTCAGGGTGAACCAAAAAAAGTCATTAAATTAACCTGTGCCAAACCATCTGACAGCTTAGCACAAAGGCAGCCAGGCTTAAACATAGAGGCATAGTGTGAAGTATTTATACAGTGCTCAAACAGTAATAAAGTAAAAACACAACACAAGAAAAATCCAAAAATCTATTTAAAAAAATAGAGTAAATGTTAACACATAGAATGATACCAGAAATAAATGAATCCAATCAGTAGAACCAGAGTTAGGCATTTTTAAACTTTTAAGTGAAATTAGGCTCCTACATAACAAGTTTAATCAATCAATAGTTTATTTCGGGAAATTCATTCCATAAAACATATTGCAATAAAAATCAATTCCTACAGTGTTCGGTGACGTAAGACCAGATCATATGTTATTCATCATCATAAAATACAGGTTACAAAATCTTAAAAACAATTACCTTCATGTCAATAAACTTAACCCCTTCAGCGCGGTGCGGATTTCCGCGCCACGCTGAAGGTTCTGAGCGCGGGCGGGGCCATGATGGAACGGTTCCGTCATAAGCACAGCCCAACCGACGCGCATGACGGAACCGTTCCGTCATGGGCGTCGAAGGGGTTAAATTAAACTTCCTTTGAAGTTGCTAGTAAATGAATCTACTATACAGATAAAATGCATTCCCTGCTTCAAATTAAAGTGCTTCTCAATAATGTTTAGAACTAATATTCCCCTCTCTAATAAAACAACCGGTGCTCAGCATGAATAAAACTCCGCTCCCTTGAGCCAACGGGCTGACGAGCCTTGGATCTGCACCTGCGCGCCATGAGAGGTACTTGACCTGTTTTAATTACATTTTGGCAGTCCACAAGGCACCCCTTTACACTGACCTGCTCCCTGCTGACGAGAGGCAACTACCTCGAAACACGTGTCCAGGGATGGCTAACGCAACACATACTGTTCTTTATACATCGTGGCATAGGCGTACCCGCCGTCGCCACTACATTTACCACAGTCCTTTGGGGCAACTTGCTGGTGTGACGAGCAGTGTGCGACCAACTTTTGCAAAACTCCGCAAATCATTTGTGAGCAAGCTAGCAACTGCTTTAATTTTTAGACAAAGTGCAAACACCTCTAGATATGTTGAGGGTTACCATTGGATTTGTCCTTCCTTGTTAATACGACAATTAGGATCGATCATATGGTAATAACTAGTTAAAAAAATAATTGAGATACAAATGCTAAATTTAACGGTGCAATATCACAGAATTTTGATCTGTGTGATCATAAAGACGCAGCAACGTCTCGATAAAACCTACAGTTAATGGATAAAGTTTTTAAAAAAAAATAATTTCAGGCTCCTCTTCCTTCGTAGAAGCCCTACTGCAAATAGGAAGCTGCTGAAACTAAACATGCCCATACACTATATGTGGGGATGTATCACTCCTTTTTTTAAATTATTGATTTTGACCAAACAACTCACATATTTGCTACAGATCACATAGCAAAAAAGACCCAGAAAGACAATAAATCTCGGCAGAATGATGAGTGAACGCCATGGCTACGTATACAGAAACAACATATGACAGGGAGTGCACGTCCCCATGTAGGGACCACGGCCTGGCAGGGCAGGACAGGGCAGGGCTCCAGCTGTATCCCTGTAGCCAGCACAATCTTTCCAAATCTTGTGATGCTTCTGGGGAACCTCTCCCTAGAAATTGCATGTTCCAAGCTCATATAGTAGTCCATGCCCGTGGCCCAACTCTCGGCAGAGGGAGCCTCAGCATCCTTCCAGGCACGCGCTATCTCTTGCTTTGCAATTACCAGACCCAGCCAGAGCAGCGCCCTCTGATATCTTTTGCCCTCTGCACCCTCCGTGATGCGCAAAAGAATGGGAGTCTGATCCCTAGGTATTCTATAGCCCACAAGGTCTTCTACGTGACCCAAACCCCACTCCAAACCCCACTCCAAAAGTGTTAGAGGACGGGGCAGTGCCAAAATGTATGTGGTAAGTCTGTGTCTGGGTCGTCACACCGTAAGCAGCATCCCTAGGTGATCAATCCCATTCGGAACAGCTGCGCCTTAGTAAAATCAGTGCGGTGCAACAGTTTAAGTTTGATGAATCAAAATTGTGAGTCTATTACCCCCTTTCTAGGAGTGGCGATCACCTTTAGCCATTCCTGAGCTCCCATCGACTCCAGGTCCCGCTCCCACACCTTCCTCACTCCACCATCGGATCCCCAAGATAAGCGCGGACAATTTGGGGTCTTTGATGTTAGTGAGTAGGATCTTTGCTTCTGAGGGAGAGCATTCGGGAATGTCCTTTTCGGACTGTAAGGCAGGCAAAATTGCATGTCGAAGCTGAAGGTAGTGGAAGAATTATGCGCAGTGCATACTGTACTCTACTTGTAGGTCCTGAGAAGATTTCAATGACCCGTTGTGTAACATGTCACCCCAAAAAGATATTCCTATAGTGTCCCAAGCAGAAAAGCCTCAGAGAGCCGCGACCTGAGGGAGCATACTGCCCCTCCATAACAGGGTCTCCAGCATAAGCCATCATATGGACTTCGCCACATCCGCTTAAACCGACAGCACAACTCTTGTTCCAGAGGGCAGGGGCCCCGAAATGACTCCTCCATAAAGTAGGTGGGGGACATAACTATGACCCATAGTCCACCTGTCTGTCGCATATGCCAGATCTTCAATCCCCTCAAACCACCAGTCATTCACTATAAACAAATGTGTGGCTCTGTAGTAAAGGAGAATGTCGGGGGGAATGTATCACTCTTTAAGGCCCTGATAGCTTCTAAATATTTCCTGAAGCCTAAATTGGGACATAAGGATGAATCCATTTCTTTCTAGGGTTTGCATATGCAGGACAAAAGAACAGATCATGTGCCATATTTTCTTTAACATTCCAGCGCCACATAGTACAAATACAGTCTCCAGATACACAAATATAATTTTCCATTTCAGTGTATGGGACCTAGTTTCTCGAACATCATAGAAAAAGTTACTTATCTTTGGTAACGCCTTATCTCGTAGAGATTCTATCTAGCCGCAGATTCCTCACTTTAGGATTATCCCCAGGAGTGGAATTTTTTTGTGAGCAGTACCTCTGCATGCCAGTAGGTGGCATCGTTTGAGCAGGAAGTAAAGTGAGCAGCGTCTGTATATGCGCTGCCCCAGCACGCTGACATCAGATTTTTTTTTGCAACTTTCCACGACAGAAGCACAGAGCCACAAAGAACACTAACCACTGATGTGTGGAACTAGGACCCTGAAAAGGGTATAGCCCTGTACCTAAACATCCGTTCGCAGAGTGGGGAGGATGGGTTGGTCGGTAAGGAATCTGCGGCTAGACAGAATCTCTACCAGACAAGGCATTACCGAAGGTAAGTAACAGTAGGTTCATCTGATGGAGACTAATAGACGCAGATTTCTTACCTTAGAATAGATACCCAAGCAATACCTCCATGGAGGAGGGTCTGCAAACCCGATTTAGACCAGAAAGTCCTGCAGGACCGAACAGGCAAAGTGCCCATCCCGACAGACCTGACTGTATAGGCAGTAGTGATTGGTAAACATGTGCAGTGAGCCCCAAGTTGCTGCCTGGCAAATGTTCAGGACCGGAAATCCGTATGCTAATGCAGTGGTCACAGCCTTTGCTCTGGTGTAATGAGCACGCAAAACGTCTAGGGGTAGCCTCTTG
Organism: Triturus cristatus; assembly: GCF_964204655.1. Lineage (NCBI taxonomy): Eukaryota > Metazoa > Chordata > Amphibia > Caudata > Salamandridae > Triturus > Triturus cristatus. Next base: position 351,932,717 of record NC_140581.1, read on the forward strand.
GCCAATGTGTAGCAGATCTTAATGCAGAGTACAATTCATTTGGGAGATGGTTTGTTTCTGCATGGCCTTCCCTTTCTTGGCCCTGACATACCCCACAATGTGTTGATCGTCCATCTGGAACGGTTTATGTGCTCAAGGTAGAACAACAATGCTCTTTTTGGGTCCAGCCACTGGAGTCTCTCCTCTTCCTTGGAGGGATGAGGAGGAGCGTAAAAAGGTAGGCAAAGCGATGGACTCACCTACTTGGAACGGGGTGACTACCTTTAGCAAGAAGGATGCTCAAGTCCGAAGGACCAGTTTGTCTGGGAAAAAAGATGTACAGAGGGTGAAATGACAGTCCGGGCAGATGTAATTGCCACCAGAAAGGCTGTCTTGATGGTGGGGGAGCCTAAGACGGTAGGTATGTAGCAGCTTAAAGAGAGTGCACATCAAAAAGGTAATAACCAATGTAAGGTCCTATTGAGGAATAACAAAGGGAGCTGGAGTAAACATGTGGTGTAGACCTTTAACAAGCCTATTCACAATAGGGGACTTGAAGAGGGAGGGTTGATTTGGCAGTCTCAAAAAGGCAGTGATATCAGATAGATAACCCTTCAAAGCAACCAGTGGAGACCCTGCTGGGCTAGGATATGGATAAACAACAGAAATTGGGAAAGAGGTGAAGATACAGTGCCGCCCTGTTTGGTAGACACCATGCCACAAACTTGCTCCAACGGCCAGCACATACCGTCTTAGAGGAGGACACCATACTGCCAAAATAACATTACAGACTTCAGGTGGAAGTTCAAAAGCTGTCAACGGTTGCCCTCTCAATCTCCACGCATGAAGGCGGAGAATTAAGAGGTTCGGAGGAGGAACGCTCTCTTGCTGCTGCGACAGAAGATCATCTCGAAGGAGCAGCCTGATTGAAGGACCGATGGACATGCTCAACAACTCGGGATACCATACTCTCTGAGCCCAGTCCACAGCCACAAGGATGACTTGGGTCTGGTTGTTCTTGATCTTCTTGAGAATATTGGAAGGAAGTGGTATTGGCAAAAAGGCATACTGGAGGGCGAAGCTCCACTCGAGACGAAAAGGGTCTGTGAGCGTGAGCCGACTCAGAAACTCCAATGCACAGAACGGCTGATATTGCACATTCTTTGTAGTGGCAAACAGATCTATCCAAGGCTCTCTGCACTGCTGAAAGAGACCTTGCACCACCTCTGGTTGAAGACACCATACGTGATATGCTAGGCATCTTGGGCTGAATTTGTCCGCTGTGGCATCAAGTGTTGAACCATCAGGGAAATTCCCTGACGTTCCATAGGCGCAGGCCTCTTGACAGAGGGTCCCGACCCATCTTGCCATGTTTGTTGCAGTACCATATGGCGGTGGTGTTGTCCATGAACACATTCACATGCCTTCCCTTAATAGAGAATAGAAAGGCTTTCAATGCCAATCGAATTTCACGGAGCTCCAACAGGTTGATGTGGCGTCCGGATTCCACTGAAGACCAGAGTCCTCTGATCCCCACCTCTTCCAGATAGCCACCCTATTCCAGGAGGGACGCGTCTGTCACTAACATCAGATTTGCTTGGGGAAGGGAGTCTGCTGCTGACCAAATCGCGGTCTGTCAGCCACCAATGCAGATATTTTGCAGTGCCCTCCGAGATCTGGACCATGTCCGAGACATTCTTCTGAAGCTAAGCACACTCGTCCCACTGCTGAGCCCACATATGCCAACAGGCATACGTTACTAGCAGAATGCAGTATACTGAGATGCCCAGCAGCCTCAGAGTCAGTCTCACCAACACCCAGGATAGAGGCTAAAATATCAATATCATAGCCTTTATATCCTGGACTTGCTGCTTGGGAGATTAAGCCAGAAACTGCACTATGTCCAGAACAGCTCTGATGAAAGGCAACGTCTGAGAAGGAATCAGATGTGACTTCGACACATTTATAGTGAACCCCAGTGAGTGCAGGCGGTCCGCAGTAGTCTGGAGGTGGGGCCCAATTTTCTTATTAACTTGACTATAGACCTTGGTGCTGCCGCTCCCAAGCAGGAGAGATGGGGGCCCCCATGCACTATGGGCATTGATACTCTGTCTTCCTCTCCTTTAGACGTGTGCCTGGGGGTGAGTGGGCCCCGGACGCATAAGCCACGCCCATTTAACAGCTGAAGGCCCTCTTTGATCAACCCAGTATGCTCTTGTGCCTTGCCTCAGCTGCTCGTGCTTACTCCAGATCAGGGTAAGTGGGCTGAGGGGACATATCTACTATCTCTCTCTTCTTTTTCCTGCCTGATGTGAGGAGACATGCATTGGTATCCACTGGCAGCCCTGTTTCAAATCCTATGTGAACTTATTTTGTGGGCGCTTATCTGGAGGACTGGCCCCCACTCCTGACTGGAGGTGACAAGGATGGGGAAAGACAAACTATATACCTCAGGCTCTCTCTCTCTAAGATTGACAAGTATGCTACCTCTGCAACTCATCACCAAAAGAAATCCATAGGAGGGGATCCCTCCTTGACTGACATGGTCTTCCCTGAAGTGCATCATTTGCTTCAAGCCATCCAAGTGTCAAAGAAGTCCTTGACATCCCAAATCGCGAAATTTGTTTTGATGTGCTCTTGTTAGGATTGCTGCAATGTGGCAGGGCGAGTAACAGAGACAGTCCCTCGCCTGTCCAATCTCAAAGATGACTCCTCAGATGTTAAAGCCAAACTTTCCACCCTACAGGCCATGGTTCAGACTCTTGAAGCCAGGGCAGAAGACGCAGAAAAGCGCCTCTGCCGGAATAACCTTTGCCTGGTGGGATTTCCCGAGGGGGTTGAGACCCCCCGCTGGACGACCTTTGTGGATTCATGGGTACGAGCCTGGATACTGGAGGGTTCCCTATCACCTTGGTTCATGGTGGAAAGGGCTCACCAATCACTGGTGCAGAAACCCCCTCTTGGGGCCCCTCAATACCCATTGATCATTTGAATTCTCAACTACAGAGAGTATGATTCAATCTTGTGTGAGGCCCGCACCAAAGAAACACTCTTATATCAGTCGATGGAGACCCATCTGCATTGCAAATCCTTCGATGCAGTGAAGCATAAGCTCAGGGCCATGTCGGTCCCCTAGGTGATGCTCTTTCTCACCAGACTGCGAGTGGTGTATGACTCTCACACTAATTTTTTTAACCCCCCAGAGGCAGCATGGGAGTGGGCAACTGAGAAGCGGCCCTTCTCAGTCATGGCATTTCAGGAGATGTGGGAGGGGGACCTTGCCTGCCTCACAACCACCTGTAGCTGCCTCCTGTTCTTGATACCACAAATCCAAAGGCGGGAAGGGGGGTCGTGCTCAGTCCCCTGCTTCATCTGACTCTGACTGTCCCAGGTTGCAGCCTCTCTACAGAGACAGGACTGCTCCCCAGCCACTTCGGGACACCCGGCTGCTTCGGGACACCCTGCCGCCAGGGGACCTGGATGTCACCGAAGGCGTATAATACTTGGCGGCCTCACCATGATCTCATGGACTTCCTATGCTCACAACTTTTCACCATTGACACAGGGTGCCTACTAGCATTAATATCCTATACATTAATCTTTTTGGATGGAGGAGGTCTTCTTCTTTCGAAGGTCCAGCTATGTGTTTTATGATTGTTGGTGATTGGTGCTGAGTGACGGATGCTTCTGGGGTGGAGGTATGGGGTGGGGGTAGTTGGGTGTAATGTGGATTTTGATTGATTACTGATTGGAATTAGCTTTTTGGTTTCTCTTATGTTTTCTGCTTCTTGCCACTGCCTGCTCCTTTTGGAGACCAGGCCTGCTCTTCTTCTGATCCCCACTCTTCACATTCAGTTGGTCCCATGACGAGATGTGCCCTCCTCTCCTTGATCCACAACTGTCTCCTGGACCGTATTAAACGTACAATGGTCATCAAATTTCTACATCGACATCGACCAGATATTATATTATTAAAGGAGTTTCAATCACCTCATGGGCACTAAATGCTCCTTCCCTGATAGATCCGGGTATAATTGTGTCTTCTATGCTGTGTTTGCTAGAGGCTTGGGAGGTACAGCAATCCTCCTCCATAAAAGCTTCCCTCTAGTGGTCACTCAGACATTCCATGAGCAGCAGGGCAGATACGTGGGGGTGATGGGTGGGTTGTAGGGAAGGCATTGCAAAGTCTTTATTGTATTGTATGGAATGCTTATATAGCGCGGCTGTCACCCAACGGGTATCCTGGCGCTTAGAGACCTGATGAATGTAAACTTAGGTCAGCAGAAATCGACTGAGCTCTTAATCAGGAGGCTTACTTCATAGTCCTGGCAAATAGCCAGGTCTTAAGGTCCTTCCTGAAGCCCATCAGGGAGTCGGCTTGCCTGATGTTTTGCGGTAGCCTGTTCCAAAGACATGCTGCTGCTGTACCAAAGGCCCTGCCTCCCATCCTGGCCATCCTAACTCTTCCAATAGAGACCAGACTTTGACTGGCGGATCGAAGAGATCTTCTGGGCACATACCAGGAGAATCTCTCTCGCAGAGCCATTGGGCCCATGTTATGTAGAGCCCTATATACCATACATAGTGACTTAAAGCTGACTCTGTCTCTGATGGGTAGCCAGTGGAGGTCCCTAAGAGCCAGAGTAGCAGACGAGCCGCGCTGTCTATTAAGGGCCAGTTTGGCCGCCATGGACTGGACTCTTTGCAACCCCTGCAGGATTAGCGTTTATGTTCTTCCACACTTACAAACACAAACACTCTAAGACCTAACTCAACTCATGGCCGACTTGCCTTGTGGCTCACTGATTTTTGGGGGTGATTTTAACACAGAAATCAATCCACTCCTAGACATATCTGACCCTATTTCTCATGACCGAAAAGCTCGGTCCCGCTCCTTACAGGGCTGGTTGACCTTGTTGGACCTCTGCGATGTTTGGAGGGTGTAGAATTCACTTGAGAGTGTCTTCTCCCATATGTCGGCTTCTGGTCAATCGTTGTCCCAGCTTGAATATGTCTCCATTTCGGCATCAGACGTCTCAGCCACCGCGGGTATCCCCATGCTCCGCCAAGGTATATCTGATCACTCTCCACAAGTTCTTCCACCGAAGGGCTCCGTCTCCTCTGGGCGCCCCATGTGGCCTGATGGACTATGGGTTGGGGCTAGAGAGCTCACATCCTTGTTTGACCTTAATACCAGCTCTGTACAAGACTCTGGTACTCTCTAGGAAGCTAGTAAACCAATGATTCGGGGACAGGCAAGGAGCTATCTCAAACATGAAGAAAGAGATAGGCAAAACGACATTGCAGAACTGGAGACTCGCATACTCGACAATGAATCTAGGTTGACCTGAGCGATCACTGAGATGCTTACCCATCAACTGGATACAGACAGAATTGCAATAGGACAGCTACTCTCCTGTGAGGGTCACCGTTGCTGGAGGGCAACCACCCAATGCATTTATGAGAACGGCACAAAGAATGGGATGCTTCAATAGAGACTTGCGATTTGAGACATCGCCTCCCACTTTATCCCCAGTTACGGATAATTAAGGCTCTAGGATCCATGCAGCCCTTGAAATCGCAGTGGCGTTTGCAGCCTACTACCGGCTGCTTTACCCTTGTGATCCACGACCCCCCATGGAGTGCACTCATCTGCTCCTTTAATGACATCCCGCTCCCTTCTTTGATTTCAGCCCAGTGGAAAGTCTTAGAGGAACCAAGCACAGAAGATGAAATTCATGCTACCATTAGGTACTTGAAGGCCGGTAAGACCACAGGCCCAGATGGCATCCCTCTTCAATATTATTCCACATTTAGTGACCAACTGGTTCCCCAATTGCTCTATACGGAGGCCATTGAAAAGAGCTAATTTATCAAGGACCTAGATTTAGTGACTATTGTCGTCATCCCTAAAACCACCCTGCACTCACTCGACTGCAGATCCTATCGCCCCATATCTATAGTCATTGCTGAAATTAAAATCGACACCAAAGTTCTGGTGAGCAGGCTTCACCCAGTCCTTCCCCCCCTGATCCATCCTGATCAATGCGGCTTTATGCCGAACCGTAGTACCCGACACTGTATCCAACGGTTGCACTGTGCTCTTGCCTGCATGGGAGATCTAACAGGGGATTTAGCATTATTCCTTGTCGACTTTGAAAATGTGTTTGACACTGTCCATTGGGATTACCTGGTGGCAGTCCAGCTTCACATGGATTTTGAGACCCACTTTCGCACGATGACCTCCCTTCCGTACTCACACCCGATGGCTCATGTCCGCATCAATGGAATGTTATCCAAACAATTCCCGATTGAGGCTGTCCCTTTCTCCACTGCTTTGTTTACTGGCCATTGAGCCCTTGCACGTTTGGTCCAATGGGATACGCAAATTGAGGGGTGACACTGGACAAGCACCTGTGAGGACAGAATCGCATTATACGTGAATAACGTCATCCTCTACCTTGCAAACCCAGCAATCTCGGGTCCTCAAGCTCTTTTCTTTTTTTGTTTTAGTTTAACGTAGCATTATTAAAATATAGGAAAAACAAGGGTACAGCTTACAGCATGGATTAAAAGTAACCATAGAAACTAAGTACAGATATATAAAGGTTGTAATGTGAATATGTTATAAAGCAATGAAATTAATTAACAACAGAGTAAAAAAGTCAAATTGGAAGAATGCACCATATTAACTTTGCATTTTTGATATTTCTATAAAAGGAAAAAGAAAAATAAGAGAAAAAAAAGGGAGGGGAAGAATGGAAAATGCAAAAGAAAAATCCAGCAGTATTTTACAAATATAATCAAATTTAACTTCAATAATTACACAGTGAATGTTGAGATAATGCAATGGTGACTGAAACTTTCTAATATGTATGGAAAACTTAAGACTGTACGGCTCATGGTGTTGAAAAAAAAAAGTACTATCTTGGATCTGAGTTGAACGGGAGAATAAATAATTAGTAAGTGGGGAACAAAAGGTCTCTTTTTGAAGAAGTTGGTGAGAGGAGGTAACAATAGCTCTGTCGAATCTGTGGTGTTGATAGAGCAGGTTCCAGCAGGCAGAAAAGGTGACCTTGGAGGCGTCCTTCCAGTTGGAAGTAATAACCTGAAAGGTAAAAACCAATACCATATCGACAAATTGTCCAAGATTACGGGCACCAAACCAGACTGGGGAGGTACTTCTCAAAAATATAGAGTTAATTTTAAACGGAAAACTAATTGAACATATAGAGGAAATAGTTTTACAAATTTCTAACCAAAAAGAGGTAACATGTGGACATAAGAAAAAGGAATGTAAGTATGTACCAGGAGTAGTTGAGCAGGTCCACCAAGCAGGTGAGGATCCCTGGGTGTATTTAGAGATAGACGATGGGGTTAAATATAGCCTGTTATAAAAGTAATACAGAGTCTGAGTAGTGCTAGCATTACAGGACGTGTGATGTAAACGTGCCCAAATAGAGTCCCAAGTGTGTGTAGAGAAAGTTTGTTGTAAATCAGACTCCCATAACAATTCCACCTTATTCTTCAAACGGTTAGGGAGAGAATCTTTGAACGGTTAGGGGGAGAATAATGCAGATATTTGTATATGTGGGATGCCCGGAGGGATGAGGAAGTAGGTAGGGATACTAATTATGAATCCTCTGAAGGAGAAGAGGGTGGGGAAAGAAGGGAGTACTGCTGAGTCAGGATCGTTTTCGAAGAGTCATATTTATGTAAAGAGGAGGCGGGTAGACCATATTTAGATTGAAGCTCAATGAAGGAGAGAGGATGTGTACCACAGAATAAATTCTTGACTTGTTGGCCCAATCCTTTCAAAAAATGATGCGATTAGCAAGTTTGATGGATCTGTTATTCCATATAGAAGCATCAAGAAACTTCTGCAAAGGAGAAAGAGTTTTAGTCCAAATCTAATAGATAACTAATATGGACTGTGAAATGATGTGGGATTTAAAGGAACGAGGAGGATGCGGAAAATTAGTTAATGATGAAAAGGGAAAAGATTGAATTAAAGGGTCTTCCAGGTTACGCCAGACCATTAATGGAGTGTCCTCAGAAGAGGAGAGATGAGGTAAAAGTTGTTGTATTAAAAAAGAAAAGTGATACTGTATGAAGTTGGGAAAATTTACACCGCCCTTATCTTTGGGGGAAGATAACGATGACACAGAAATACGGGCCTTCCGTTTGTTCCATAAAGACTTACTGAAGGAGATTTTAAGTGATTTGTAGAATTTCAATGGAATTTTAACTGGTAGCATGGAGATATAAAAATGTATAACGGGTAGCATCATCGTCTTGTCCAGCCTACCCCACCATGACAAATATAAGGATGACCATTTCTCGGACATGCATAGCACTTTAAGTAGGACAGCATCTAAATTAAGTTGGACCAGTTTGGTAATAGAGGAAGAATATTTCATTCCCAGTCAAGTGATATTATTGGGATTCCATTTAAAATCCTTGTCCATGAACATTCCCTTCAGACAAAATTTGTTTAGTGGAAGAACTTCAGACTTGTTAAAGTTTTGTTTGTAACCCGATACAGAAGCGTATGAAAACAAGAGATCATTAAAAGCAGGTAAGGAAACTTGGGGATCAGAAACACATAGCAGGATGTCATCTGCATATGAGTGAACTTAATTTTGGACGTTTTGTGCCGAAACCCTCGAAATAGAGAGGAATGTCTTAAGGAGTGAAGAAAAGGCTCAAGGGATAATATAAACAGTAAAGGAGATATAGGGCAACCCTGACGAGTGCCCCTTTGAAGAGTAAAATAAGATGATTGCAAACCGTTGACAAAAACCGAGGTAGCTGGGAAGGAATAAAGCAAACTAATGAAAGACAAAATAGCAGGGCCAAAACCATGCCAGTTAGGAGTGTGCATCATAAAAGGCCAATTGAGACGATTAAAGGCTTTTTCAGCATCTACGGTTATAGACGCTAAGGAAGTGAAACTTTTAGATGCAAGATGCATTATGTTTAAAAAGGCTCTAGAATTGTCAGTTATATTCCTGCCTCTAACAAACCCAGATTGCGCGATAGCGATCAGGGATCAATTGGTTTAATCGGAGAACCAATACTTTAGCAAAAATCTTGCAATCTAAATTTATTAAAGAAATAGGACGATAGTTGGCACAAGATGAAAAGTCTTTATCTGTCTTAGGAATAAGGCAAATCATTGCCTCCAAAAAAGTGCCTCGAGCTGCCTTATGAGAAATGAAGTGTTGGAAAAGAGAGATGAGATTAGGAAGAAGACCTTGTGAAAAAGAAGAATAGAATTCAGTAATAAAGCCGTCAGGGCCTGGAGCTTTATCTTTGGGTAATAGAGCTAAGGCAGTCCTAATCTCAGAAAGAGATATATCTTTATCGAGAGATGAGCAGTCAGGAGAAGGGGACGTGCGTGGAGGCAAGGAGTCGAAGAAAGAATCTAGAGCAGGATTAGAAGAGTATGATTCTGGGATATACAGAGTTTTTAAAAAGTCAGTGAAACATTGAAAAATGTATTCATCCTTAAGATGGTTAATGCCTTTGTCATCAATAATATTATTTACTTTGGATTTTTGGGACTTAACTTTTAAATAGTTTGCTAACAAATTGCCTGCTTTATTATAACCTCCATATAATTTGGAATTAATCTTTAGTAGAGTCCCGAGGCCTCCTCAGTTGATTTCCTATTAAAAAACAATTTAGCAGTAATAAGTTGTTTAAGCATATCGCTGGTATTAGATGTGTAATAGGCATGTTGCAGGTGCTTAATAGAAGACAATAAAGTAGAGGATTCCTTAAAGAATGTTTTCTTCTTTACGGCGACCAAGTCAATAATAAAGCCCCTGGCTGTTTCCTTAAATACATCACATGCCGGAGGAAATGAAATATCAGGGGTAATATTGATTTGAAAGAATTCAAGAATAAAGGACTTAAAACGCTCCACAAAAACTGGGTCCTTAAGTAACACATCATTGAAGGGCCACCTACGAGGTTTGGAAGAAGCTGAAGGAAGATCTACATCAATATGAACCGAGACGTGATCAGATATCAATATGGATCCAATCTCAGCATGAGTTTAGTTGGAGAGTAGTTGGGGCGACACAAAGATGTAATCAATTCTTGAACTTGAGTTATGTGTAGGGGAAGAGAAAGTGAATTCCAAATTATCAGGATTGCAAATCCTCCAGGCATCTACCAACCCCCTTGTTTGGATAGTGTTAAGGAAAGATTTTTGCATTTTATTAGGAATATACCTAGACTGAGATTTTCTATCAATGAAAGGATGCATTATCTGGTTAAAATCGCAACCAACTAGGAAATTCGGGTTAGGACAAGAGTGTAGGACATGTGACATGGACTGCCAAAACTGAGCATCCAATCCCGTAGGACCATATATATTAAGAAGGGAAAGGGGGATCCATTAATAACCAAGTGAAGGAGAAGCCATCTATCATCTCTCTCCTCCTTTTCAATCGTGACAGACAGTGATTTATTAAATAAAGTCACCACTCCATTCTTTCTTAAGATGGGTTTCCTGCAACATAGCAATCCTACACTGTAAACGAGATAAATGAGTGAGCACCCTTTGTTTCTTAATAGGGTTCCGTAAACCCTTCACATTCCAGGGCACAATTTGAACATTACCAGTCATGAGAAAGGGAAGAAAGAGTTAGAAATAACTATGAGCCATTTGGAGTAAATAGCCATACACAATCACTGTGAACAAAACTGAAACATTGTAAAAACCACTGTAAAATAAATGCAAAATATCAGACTGCAAATAAAGGAAATGGGAAAAGATATCTGAAAAAAGGGAAAAAACTACAGAACAGAAATGAAAAAGAAGCATGGAGTAGGAAGAGAAGTTGACAGAAAGCTGAAATGCTTAAGTCAAGAGTGAGAAAGTACACAACAAGTGTAAGAAAAACAGCATGGAGAAGCGAGGAAGTGCGAACAAGAAAACGACCAACAAGTTGACACAATCAAAAATATAGACAGAGACGGAAATTAGTCTATGATAGAAATAAGCAAGCAACAGCTGATAGATGAGACCAAAGATAGAAGAAATAGAAACAGTAAGCAAACCAGGTAAGAGAAGAGAGGCGGAAGAATGACAGGTAAAACCAATAACTGGAGTAACACCAACAGAGGAAGAAGAACTATAGACACTAGGATTAGGAAGGAGGCGCAAGGGAATGGATACACCAAGGAGGGGAATCTGTACAGACATAGTGACGAATCAACCTGAAAAAGATAGATATATAATAAACACCAGAATAAACATGGAGTTAACATCAAGAACAACAAAATTACCTAGAAATTTAAAAACATGGTTAAAAGAAAAAAGGAACAGTAACCAAATACAGAAAGAGGAGGCACAGTTTCAGTTCAAGTTTTCCCAAAATCCATCTCCTCTCCTTTGTGGCGGGCAATAAATTGCCTTAAATCAACTGGGTGATCAAAAGAGAAAGTCCTTTCTTTGTAAGTGACCTTGAAAAAACAGGGATGCACAAGACCGTATCTGGCGTTCATAGAGCGTAAAGCAGGGCGAGGAGAAAGAAATTCTTTACATCGAGCAGCAGTAGCACGGGCCACATCTTGGGAGAAAAATATTTTCGAGCCTGACCACAGCATTTGTTTTTGTTGCTTAGCTGCTGACAGAACCATTAAAAAATCAGTATATTCCAGAAAAAGGACAATAATCCCTCTAGGACGACTTGTCGAAGAGGAGGAAGAGGGACCCCCAGATTTGGGGTCTAAGCGGTGAGCACGCTGTAAATTAAGATTAGTGTACTCCTTGAGGCCCACAATTTTAGAGATATGTCTCTTAAGAAAAGATAACATGTAAGAGCCCTCTGCCCCTTTCCGAATGCCATTAATTCAGAGGTTGTTTCTCCTGTTTTGATTTTTCAAGTCTTCAGTCTATTGTTTAAGGAGATCAATTTCTTTGGACATGGCATCGAACTTGGAAGAGACATCTTGAACATCGCTGAACCGCTGTTCCATCGTCTTCACCCTGGATTCCAAGTTGGACCATTTTGCCTCCATTCGTTGAAGAGTGGCATTAGTGTCTATAACAAATGGTTTCATGAGCTTACTCTCGTCCATTAAATCCTCTAGGGTTGGAGGTAATGGGGACTTTGTAGGAGAATTAGGATCTTTCTTCTGTCGCTTTGAAGCGGTAGTGGATTCTTTGCAAACAGAAGACAAATTGGCAGTAGTGTTCAGTTGAGCAGGCACAAGGGCAGACTCCATAGACAGGCGCGTATATATCCAAAGGGGACAGAAGACCGTTAAGTAGCATGGCGCTGACTGAGTAGGAGGATTAGGAAAAATCTCCAAAGAAATCAATAAAAAATCACAGGACCCCCTTTGCCTTAAGTGAAAAATTAATTAATTGAAGCAAGGACATCGAAACTACATAGGCGGGAGACCCCAGATAAAAATCACCAAAGATGAGTACTCTGGGAAAGGCCCATGTTAAAAAGCAGTGAGCTAAATTTTGGCTCAATGCCGTATTAGGACTAGCCAAGGACAAGGTACTGCCTCAAATAAAATTAATTTACCTGAGGAAGTTCTGTTTAGAGAGAGGATGCATTTTGCAGGGTTAGCACCTGAACGTAGCAGAAAACAAAATGGCGGTTGTGTCTCCAGTTCCTGAGGAGAACACGACGCGGGAGCGGAATGCACAGCTGCGGCATGCACAGGTCCGGAAGAAGAATACCTGTGCCCCCGAGGTTCATACATCAAATGGTCTGCTTCATGATGTAAAATGAAGCAAACTGCTGCCAAAGAAGAGCCTCAGTCACCGTCGATTTGCAGAGCTTCAGAAAGGTGCATCCATCTTGCGGGCGCATAAGCCACGCCCCTCTCTTTTGTCTTTCTGACGACAAAAATACAGCAAAATCACTTCTTGTTGCTCTGAGGGGAGATAATGCATCGACTCGCTGGAGGACAGGCATCGCCCTCTGTCAGCTACATTTTATATACTTGGGTCTATACGTGGCAACTATGTTAGAACTAACTCAGGCCCTTAATATTCCACCCCAGCCTGACTGCATGGCGCAACCTCCTTGGTAGTGTTGTATTGATAAAAATGATGATATTACCACATTTTCTCTATATACTGCAGAGTTTCCCATTCTACATTCAAAATACCTGGTTCATGGAGGTAGCGTCACTACTTGGCATTTTCATCTTGAGGTTCTGGTCTTTTAAGAGTCCAGAGGTGTCAGGGAAACAACACCCGAAGACCCCTGAGTTCCCCCTGTCCCGGTGCACAAACAAACAGAGACACGGGCTTCTCGATGGCGGCGTCAAAGACCAAGGTTTATTTACTACAGGGATACAGAAATCATAGGAACCACACAGAGGCAGAATCTAGGAGACTGTTCGAATTGCATTAAGTGGGTTGTTTCTTAAATACAAGAAAAATGTCTTGGGGCAACATTACACGAATATTTCTCATGCCCAACCCGGTATCCCAAACAGATAATAAATAAATATCAAACAATGATTAGTTGTAGGTTTTCGGTATTCGATCAGGCTCTCTTGTCAGTTCTTCATTCTCTACTTGATCCTCCCCATCATAAAAATCGTAACCTCCCCATTGTAAAAGCCCAGAAAGAAAGGAGCAGAGCCAGGTGCAAAGGATTGAAATGTAGGATAAGAGGTGTTTATGGATCATAAACGGGCAGGGCAATCGTCTTCGGCCTTCAGTCAGGACAACGGACACGAGAACCAGTATAGCAGGACTGGCCTCAGGCAAGGGAGGCAGCTTGATTCTGCCTAGTCATGTAGCGTCAGCCTTTCTCGGGGCTCGAGCTTACGTGTCCTTAACAAGGTGATCCTGCCGGGGTCATCGTCCGTTCATTGGCTATGTGAGGGCAAGAAACAAAATGGATGCCGTAACTAAAATGGGTGCCATGACTTTACTGACAGAATGCCCTATTTTCCAGTGAATTCATGCTAGTTGCGCAGCGAAAACACTGTCATGTATATATTGGATCATTTGCGGTTCATTGATACCAAAATCGTGTCAGTACTATGATACCGAATTCACGGGTTCGGATCGCTACAGAACCTCAGACCGTCCTTTTGCCCTTACATAGGCAATAACTCACTCTATGTCATAGTCCATTTCTATGTTCATTAGGTCACTGATATGTTGTTGTAGCATTACTTTATCTCGTGATGCATCTCCGAAAACAGGTGGTCTCCTTACGCACGATGAAACACAAACGCTACATAAGGCAGGGCCACACTGAATAACGAGACAGCACGAAAATAAAAATACTAACGTAACACCGATGACCATTAGAACCTTCCACCCCCATGCAGATAACAGATTCTAGAACCATCCCATTAGTGACCAGTCACCTTCCTCTACGTGAATGGAGTCGGAGATTTTGTGTAACTTAGAGATGGCCTTGTATACTGTTGGCGCATTATCTGGGATAAAAACGCAGCAACTTGATTGGATCATTTTGCATACCCCACCTCGATCTGCAAGTAACACGTCAAGAACCATACGGTTCTGTAACGTCATGAGGCGATCCGCTTGAAGCTCAGCTGTCAGGTTACTAAGGGCACCTGTAGTTTCGATAATGGTGGATTCAACTACTCGTGTTAGTTGACGCAGGTTTCTACTGTTGACCATAGGCCCCCAGAACGGGAGGAAACCTTTGAAAAAGTCTCCTGCTTCTTGGCCAGCAGTATCCTCTTTACTGAATACACCTCTCACAACTCTCGTTTTGTGATAATCCGGTGCAGCAGTGTATGTCGGAGGTAACAGTTGAGCGATATAACATGAGCCTGAGAAGTCAGCGGGCAGCCATGTATATGCTCTGTCTTGACAAACAAAATAGGTACCCTTAGCGGCTAAGAATGCAGGGGAAGATTGTGACGGGAACACGTACGTTTCAATACAGTCACTCTTCCCTAGTCGAGCTTTCGGATTCCTCCCATTTCCTTGCAAACAGACCTGACCTTGGTGGGGTACGACCCAGATCGGAGTTGAGCTCTTACGTTTGTTCTCACCCAGAGTGATGCCATATTCTGTAATGTTCCACCCCATGTAAACTCGCAGCTCATCCTTGGGAATGTACGGAGTATTAGTGACATCTCTCACCATATCAGTGATTCCTTTTACCAAGGCTCTATTAGCAGAGTTATACCGGTTGGAACGCGGAGGTCGTGGAGGGTAGGTCTCTAGAGCATAGGCGAACATGGTCTGAAATGCTCAGAATGATCCATTATAACTGAAAGGCAGAACCAAATAAGGGATGCCCTTGTCCATGGTATGTGGTATCAGGCCACATACCCAGCAGTTTGTTGTGTTAACCACTAGTTGATGTTGGTGCAAGAGCTGAATGAAAGTGTTATTTATAAACTCAGAGCGTCGAGCTTGCTCGTGGGCAGGAAAAGGATGAAAAGAATGAATAGAACCAATAGTCGGGGAAACAGAAATATGAGGAGATACTGTAGACGTAACAGGTGCAAAGATCAATTGAATACCAAAAATAATTCCGCCTATCAGAGTTATAAAAACAATCAGAAGTGTCAGGGCACATTGCATTAGGAAACATTTACTATACAATATGTCATATAATTTTGTCTTGTGCACCTTTATGACTTTAACCCGTCATAATTCAGGAAGCTCCATCTTCTACAACCGTTCGCAACGGATGGTTTGTACCTGTTAAAAACTTACCTCTGTTTATCCTGGGAGTTCCCAAGACAAACAGAAGAAACCGACCTAATGTCTGATTCCCTGTAAATTAAAACAAGGCACACGTTACGACCCTGCGGTAACCCAGACGGCAAGGCAAGAGGATAGCAAAAATAAAAGCAAACTTCCTGACTGTACGGGATGCAAATACGATCAAAAACAGTTTTACAGTTATCAAACGGAAATGTAATAATGCAATGTCATCAGTTCATCACATGAGAACGTAGATTATATCTGTATTTTCCAGGTCTTGTTTGGTCTTGAAATAGCTGGTCCACAGGTGCAGAAATGTTCGATTCCACAGGCGACAAGTGTTCACTTTGTACAATGCTCGGTTCAGGATTCAAAGGAGCGGTTTCTGCTGAGGTGCCAAAGTTCTGGGTTTTAGTTCGTGGATGGTCCGTTAGGTACTCTGCTTCGCTGAAAGGGATGTGCCTAGGAACAGGTTCTGTCTCGGATACACCAATTCCCTGTCTAACCCAGTTGTCATAGGGGAGTGGGAGAGGGACACGCTTCGTGTGGCTGGCGTTCACCCAATTTTTCCTGCCAGCTAGGCGTACTGCAGTTCTGGTTACGAGGAGGACCTGGAACGGGCCCACGAATCTTGGCTGAAGGTTTCGAGTGCGTTCAAAGTTCCGCACTACAACCTGGTCGCCGGGTTTCAACGTATGACCTGGACTCTCCGGCAGTTTAGGCAAGGATTCGAATACCTGTTGATGAATAAGGCTCAGTTTAGCAGTCAGATCATCAAGGTAATCAATCAACATTGGGTATTCTATCTGTTTGAATTCCTTTGGCCTAGGGACTCCCCAAACATTAGCAGGGCGGCCGAACACAATCTCATATGGGCTAAGCCCTACTCGAGAATGTACAGTCGCTCTGGTGGACAGTAAAGCTAGAGGCAGTGCGTCTGGCCAAGAGAGACCAGTGGAAGCTTGAATTTTCGCAAGCTTCAGCTTCAGGGTGCCATTGTACCCTTCCACCAAACCTGCTGACTGTGGATGGTTCGCACTGTGGAATTTTTGTACAATTCCTAGACCTGCACACACACTCTTCATAACTTTCCCTACAAACTCACTTCCGTTGTCTGACCAAACAATCCGTGGCATACCATACCTAGGGAAGTATTCTTTGAGGAGGATTTTGGCAGTGGACATGGCAGTGTTATCCTTTAATGGGTACGCCTCAATCCATCTTGAAAAGGCACATACTACCACTAGGACATACTTAAGATTGTTACACCTGTCCATGTGGATATAATCCAATTGAATCACTTCAAAGGGACAAGAAGGGGGAGCAAAATGACGGGTTGGGGTTCCCTTGCCAGGATTATGCATCAGGCATACCATGCAGTTTTTCACCACTCTTTCCGCACACTTAGTAATTCCATCGTTCTTCCATACTGGAGCTAACATTTTACAGATCCCTTTCGAACTGATGTGCGCCGCTCCATGCACCATCGTGACTACCGCAAGTACATACGCGTCAGGTAACATCCAACGTTGCTGCTCAGACAGATCAATCCAACATCCACTTGGATCCATTTTACCCGTTTTCTCCTTCCATTCATTCTTCTCATTTTCAGTTGCCTCATTTTGGATTGCTTTCACACTGTCAATCGTATTCTCACACATTCCTGATTCAGCAATCCATCTTGCAGACGTTGCAACATACATTCGGCTCGTCATGTTCTTGGACGTTTCTTTAGCGACCTCATCAGCAAACGCATTCCCTCGGCCAACATTATCCGTAATCTTTCGATGTGCACTGCACTTCACAATCGCAACTTCATTCGGTAGGGTCAGGGATTCTAATAGATCTTTGACTAACTGTCCATGTTGGATCTTAGTTCCATGGGACGTGAGAAAACCTCTTTCTTTCCAGAGACGCCCAAAATTGTGTGCGACGCCAAAGGCGTACTGGCTATCAGTAAACACATTCACTCTCTTTCCCTCAGCTAAAACACACGCTCTTGTCAATGCAATTAATTCTGCTGCTTGGGCAGAATTCTGACTCACTCTTGCAGTCTCAACAATCGTACTCAAAGTCGTAACTGCATACGCGGCCGTCACATCACCATTCTGTAGTTTAAAACAGGACCCATCGACATATAACGTGCCGTCTGGGTCTGATAACGGAGTATCTTTCAAATCAATTCTACCTTTTGTCTCTTCCTCAGTTCTGAAACAACAATCATGGGGCTCTGAATCACTCGACTCCTGAGTAGTCGGCAACAGTGTTGCTGGATTCAATATGTTACATCGCTTGATCTGAATGTGACTTGCCAAAAGCGTCAGCTCATAGCCTGATAATCTAGCACTGGTGAGGTGCTGAGTTTTCGTTCGATTCATGAGTGTATCCACAGCATGTGGAACCATGACTACTAACATGTTGTTCATGACTAGTCCAGCAGACTGTCGAATAGACACTGCGGCTGCTGCTGTGGCTCTTAAACAACTTGGCAATGCTCTGGCTACCGGATCTAATGTGGATGAAAAATATGCACAAGGCCGTTGTTTGTCGCCGAATTGTTGTGTTAATACACTCAATGCACAACCTTCTCTTTCATGGACATATAGTGTAAACGGCTTACTGTAGTCAGGAGTACCCAACACAGGAGCTGAACACAGCGCATCACGTAAGTCAGAGAAGCTCTGTTGACATTCATCAGACCATGGCAAAGGGCTCGGAACACCTTTTCCAGTCAGGGCTACCAATGGTTTCGCCATGAGAGAAAAATTTGGGATCCATTGCCTACAGTATGACGTAATACCCAAAAACGCACGCACTTCTCTTTGTGTGCTTGGTACAGTCATCTGTGAAATTGCTTTGATTCTCTCTGGGGTCAACCTTCTTCCCTCCTTTGACAAAAGATGACCTAAGTAGGTCACTTCTTGGCAACAATATTGCAGTTTAGAAGGTGACACCTTGTGATGTAGGTCTGACAAATGACGCAATAAAGAAATTGTAGCTGCTTTGCAAGTTTCCTTGTCGTCAGCGGCTAATAAAAGATCGTCTACGTATTGGATCAGAGCAACACCATGAGGAAGTACAAGAGCGTCTAATTGAGTTTTTAATGCTTGGCTATAAATTGAAGGGCTTTCACAATAACCTTGTGGAGCGCGTTTGAATCTGAAACTGCGTCCTCCTAATGAGAAACCAAAAATGTCTCTGCTTTCTTCTGCTATGGGAATGCTGAAAAATGCATTTTTCAAGTCGATCACCGTAAACCATGATGCCGATGCAGGAATCAACGTCAATAATGCAGTGATATCTGGGACTACAGGAAACTGTGGAATCACTATTTTGTTAACTTCTCTGAGGTCAATCACAAATCTGTAAATTGGAGGTTTAGAAGGGTCAGTATGTTTCAGAATCGGCAGAACAGGACTATTGCAGACGTTTCCTCTAGTTTCCTCTATCACATCTTTCTGTATCAAGTCTTTTACAATTAGTAAGAGTGCTTGTTCACCTTCGTTTGAAATCCGATACTGTGGGATTCGTGAAAATTTAACATTTGCTTTTAGACTTACCACGTAAGGGGGAATTTCCAAGAGGCCTACATCGTTGGGACCAGTTGCCCAAAGAGTATCAGGGAGAGAACGCAGCTCCGGTGGGAGCTTGTCCATCGACATGTACATCAGGGAGATGACTCCTTTACCTAATGTGAGCTGTACTCCCGAAGGAGAACAGTACAACGTTGCATGCAGGCGTTTCAACAGGTCTAAACCAAGCAGATTCTCATTACAACCGGTTGTTAAAATGAGGGGTGCTTCTAGCTCGCATGGCCCAACAGTGATAGATAAAGGACTGGACACAGGATTGTGAACAGGGGCGCCTGAGAAACCTACTGAAGTGTTCGTTAAGCCGGACAAAGGTGCGCCAGGGAGTTTCGCACGCATGATTGAACTTTTTGCTGCACCAGTATCCAACAGAAACGGTTCGACCACGCCTGAGGTAACTACTGTGACATAAGGTCCACTCTGATCAACTGGAACTGATACTACTCCCTCTCTCTGCCTGCGGCTGTCCTATTGTTCGTTTCTTTGAATCTCTTCATTATGATCATAGTAATCTTCAACATGATACTGTGGAGATCTACCTGGCTGCGTAGGTTGTACATTTCGCTGGTCGAAATAATTTGATTGGCGATCAGCCTGTGGTGTCATCGTACCACGCCCTCTACCTCTAGGAGCTTGCATAAATCCAACATTACCTCTCTGAGCTGGGACACCACTAGTTTGTGGGTGTAGTACTGGACACTCATTCTTATAATGACCCTCCTTTTTACAATAGGCACACTGATTCCATGCTAACTGTTGTCGGGGAAAACTATAATTAAATCTCTGGGCCGTCCCTTGCTGGAATTGTGGCTGCTGCTGAAACTGGGGTCGCTGCTGTGAGTCTGACTGATTCGAACGAGGCGGATATGCCTGTTGCAAAAGAACTTTGTTTTTTAAATCTTTCGTTTTCTTTTCTGACTTTTCCTTCTCTTCTTTCTCTCTATTCTCGTAATACTGAGCAGTTGCAAGTATCTGTGCTGTCGTCGACACTGCCCATGCACTTTCAGAATCCTTTAACTTGTTACTAAGCTCAGGTAGTAAATTAAACACGAACTTATCAACAAACAATCTCTGACCTCCCTCGGTACTCATATCTTGCCCACTGTGATCTACGAAGGTCTCTTCAAATCTAGTGAAGAAGTCAGAGATGCTTTCGTCCTTCTTTTGCTTGCATGCTGATAGTTTATCCCAATTTACTCGTAACGCTGGCATCAGCGTTTTCATCAGGTTAATTATTCTGCCAGGTAAGTCAGCAATCAGAGGTTCAGGTTTAGCTCCACCAACCTGCTGTGCGTCTGCCGCTACGATAGCTGGCCAATCACCTCCTAAGGCGACTGGGTGGTTCTCTTGCCGAATCTTGGCCCATATAGGTTGTGGTACTACATTACCAAACAGCATTTCAATGTCTGCCAAATTCATGATACACGCTTGGACTGTCTGTGTTAATTCTTTGTAATAACCAGCAGGATTCTTACGAGGGTCTGGTAATGCTTGTTTTACTGCTAATACTTCAGCCCGTTTCCAAGGAATGTGTATCCACACTCTCTGGAATTGTGCTGGAGCAGCTGCAATACCCAAGTTCACATCAGCGGCAACTGCTTCGCGCCATATGGGCGGAACTTCTCTCATCGGATACTGACCTCGTCTTTTCCTAGTTATCGGTGTACCATCAGGGTCTCTTGTCGCCCGAAAAGGGGACTCATCCCTATAAGCTAAAATTAATTCTATCGCTCTCCCTACTTCTGAACCTATCACCATTCCTGCGGCAAATTTCTGCTGAATATTTATTAAATCAGAAGGGACGGAATCTAAGTCATCATCTTCCCATTCCTCACGCACAAGAGAACACATCACGTCAAAAACATAACGTTGAGTTGGTTCATTCCACTGCATAAATGTGTCTAATACTCTTCGTGCATCATACTTCACAGCTTTCGACATCCACCTAAGAGCTGTCGAATCTAACGTCTCTCGTTCCTCGGGACCAGGAAGCTGGCTACGTCTCTGTATAGAGTCAGAAACGGGGGTCCCAATTAAGGACCTGTAAAGAGGGGTTAATATATTAGTTACAGAGTCGGTTATTTTCCGACAAACGGAAAGCGGAGTCAGAATGACAGGGCTTGGGGACAGGGCAGCTGAAGCAGATGAAGTAGTAAGGGTAGGAGTAGTAGGTAAAGCAGTTTGCGAAACGATAGGCAAAGGCGGAATAGGCGACCCAGGAAGAGGGGGTGCCGTAGGATCATTGACCATGGGAAAGACAGGAGCTGGATTCAAAGGGAGTGGAACACCTATCCCAGGCTGACCAACAGCTGGCTGTACAACAGGTAGTAACTGTGGTACTGTAATACCCTGTGCATACGGTGGAGGTGAACTCAATAGGTAAGACAACAGGGGATCCTTTTCAGGGTCCTCTATCGGCTTAGCAGGACAAGATGGCAATACAGGGTAACATTTATCAATTGCCAAATTATGTTTTCTACTCGCCATCTCCATTGCTTTCTCGGTCTCGTTGACATGCAGCTGCCTAGCAGACTCCATTAAAGTCAACCCTTTCTCTTTCTGTTCTTTCTTTGTTTTCCTAATTTCTCTCTGTTTGGCTTCTTTGCGCCATACGCGAAAAGAATCAAACATCGCCGGCCGGGCTTTTCTCTTAAACAACTTCATTTCTAAATTATCTAGAATTTCCGTTTCGAAACTACCATGCGGTGGCCAACTAAGGACACCATCTTTCTTGGTATAACGGACCCATACTTCATTATACGTAATAGGACCCACACCATGTTTACAATAGAGCTCATATGTAGGAGTCCCAATCGGAGGAACCAAACACGAGTCCTCCAACCGTGAATCCCCGTTGCAACGTAACCAGGACAAAAAACAATTGTTACCCTTAGTCATGACTACAAAGACAAATTCCAACCAAAATGCGCAGAGAACTTAGGCCTACCAAAATGAACCAATACCAAATACCAAGATTATATTAACAAGAGCAACCAATGATAATCTACAAATCCAAAACGTATCCGAATAACCAAACTGAGCACAACCCACTTAATACTTAACTGAAATGTGGAAGACGTCACCAAGGAGAACCCGTCTTCGTCTCGCCGTACTAAGGTCTGCACCTCGGGTCCAAGACAGGGCGACAGTCAAGGCAGCGGTCCTCTGTAGCCGTCTGGGAACGGGAACCCTCGTGGAAGAGATCGTCGGGCCACTTTTACGACATGCAGGGATCGATGAAGCGGGGTACCTCCCTCCGGAATCTTCACACAAAACTTCTCGAACTTTTCAGGCTTTGGACCGGTACCGGATGACGTCGCCCAACGTTGGGCGCCAATTTGAGGTTCTGGACTTTTAAGAGTCCAGAGGTAACAGGGAAACAACACCCGAAGACCCCTGAGTTCCCCCTGTCCCGGTGCACAAACAAACAGAGACACGGGCTTCTCGATGGCGGCGTCAAAGACCAAGGTTTATTTACTGCAGGGATACAGAAATCATAGGAACCACACAGAGGCAGAATCTAGGAGACTGTTCGAATTGCATTAAGTGGGTTGTTTCTTAAATACAAGAAAAATGTCTTGGGGCAACATTACACGAATATTTCTCATGCCCAACCCGGTATCCCAAACAGATAATAAATAAATATCAAACAATGATTAGTTGTAGGTTTTCGGTATTCGATCAGGCTCTCTTGTCAGTTCTTCATTCTCTACTTGATCCTACCCATCATAAAAATCGTAACCTCCCCATTGTAAAAGCCCAGAAAGAAAGGAGCAGAGCCAGGTGCAAAGGATTGAAATGTAGGATAAGAGGTGTTTATGGATCATAAACGGGCAGGGCAATCATCTTCGGCCTTCAGTCAGGACAACGGACACGAGAACCAGTATAGCAGGACTGGCCGCAGGCAAGGGAGGCAGCTTGATTCTGCCTAGTCATGTAGCGTCAGCCTTTCTCGGGGCTCGAGCTTACGTGTCCTTAACAAGGTGATCCTGCCGGGGTCATCGTCCGTTCATTGGCTATGTGAGGGCAAGAAACAAAATGGATGCCGTAACTAAAATGGGTGCCATGACTTTACTGACAGAATGCCCTATTTTCCAGTGAATTCATGCTAGTTGCGCAGCGAAAACACTGTCATGTATATAATGGATCATTTGCGGTTCATTGATACCAAAATCGTGTCAGTACTATGATATCGAATTCACGGGTTCGGATCGCTACAGAACCTCAATCTGGCTCAGGCACCCGCCCCGAATAGCTCAGGATACATGTTGTCATACAGTCTACGAGTGAGGGATTAGGGCAGTGGACATTTGGGTGTCCCAGTTTCTTGTTATTAATGATTGGTTGACTGGTGGATATAACAACCCGGCATACCAGTTGGAACTTAGTGGCCTGAGTCTGAATGGGGTAATGCACTATCTGTACGGGTCTCCGCTTCCCCTTGCCCTATCAGAGGTGATCTTCTTTTTATGGTGTGGCGCTCTTAGATTCACGGGCTGGAATGGACGCCTAACGAGGCACGCTCCCTTGTAGAGGGGTCGATGGCTGGAGCAACTGACCCAACTCAAGGGATTTCACCATTGGGATCTCATTGGCATTTCTACATTAGCCGACGTTTAGAAAGGGCCCATAATTTACTCCTTTGCCGAACTACAGGCACGATCCTCTCTATCTAGTACCCAATTCTACAGATACCTACAGGTACGCCATGCCATTTCACTCCTACAACGAGTAACTGCACGATCTCCCAGACTTTAATCCTCTTGAAGCCTGTCTGATGTTTGGAGATTTGGGTAAAGTGGGAATTTTCTGTCTTTATCGTGCCCTCGTGGTCAACGCCCCATGACCTCTAGACTCATTTAGGTGGGAGGGCTGGCTCGGGGAGTTAGACAAATCTGACTGGCAGGAGGCCTGTATGGCTCCCAAAGAGCTGGTGATATCGCCTGACTATGGCTGGTCCAGTTTCCACCACACCTTTATGACTCCCCAGAGGTTGGACAGTTTGCAAATCCTTACAGATCCTGGATGAGCCCGCTGTCAATCCTCGGAGGTGGATGTCTTCCATATGGTGTGGTTGTGCTCGTGAGTTACATCATACTGGTCCCGAGTTGGAGCTACCTTGTCAACAGTCCTGGGCAGATCTATACACTTAACTCCTAAAATGACGCTACTGAGTGTGCTTGATGCGCTGGGAGAGTCTCGTAGAGACAGAACATTAATTGGACTGGCAACTCTAATAGCCAAGAGAGACATTGCTTGTGCTGGAAACAGCCTACCCCACCAACATTGAAACAATGGCATGCTGGAATCGACTAGTGTGCTAAACTGGAGGAGCCAACCTACACTGCTCAGCGCTGCCCGTGAAGTTCTCCAAAATGTGGGGTAAATGGTGGGACTATTACAGACTGTCTTCCACACTGGAATCCCGGGCGAGCCATGTAATTCAATTTTTCGTGGGGGATGGGTAGGCCGTGGGGACGGGGAAGGGACTGCTGACTTGGAGCTCTCCTGGTGTTATTTTTGCTCATTTCTGGTCCTGTTTATTTCTGTTTATTCTCTGAAATCTAATACAATCTGTTTATCAAAAAAAATTAACAAAGAAATATCAAATGTACAAATATGTGAACAAAAAACAATCAGAGTTGGGACAAAATGCTAGCAAGGAATACAATACTTGCTCTCACCGCCAACATGCACTTTCTTTTCAAATCTAGTACAGACACCTAATTTCCAAGAAATGTCTGATAGTGGCATAACTGGCCACATCACGGAGATAAACAATATGAAAGCAAACTGTCAGAAAGCTCACATACATGGGCGGAAACCAAAGTTCACCCAGAAAGAACGCTCTTATTAGATGAAGTAACTTACATCACAATATGTCCAGTAGGTAGGTACCTGATAAGTGTGGTCAAAGGACGTTGTTTGTGCCCTTTAACATATTTACTAATAAGGAGGCAGCAGTGATAACATACACAATCGGTTATATAAACAATCAAGTACAGGAAAATTCCAGGGCATATCATGAACAGTCAAATATGAGGAATTTCTGGGCAGCCGACACGTGTCTTATTTTTCAGACTTTATCAATGCTGCAATACAGCATAATCAAACAATATGTTTTACTGTATGCTTTCATATGATGTTCCCACAACATCAAACATTAGTAATGATGGAACTGTGGTAAAAGCGTGACAAGATACCTCGTGTGAAGTGAAAACAAAAAAGAATGTATAAGAAAGGTGGAGAAGAAGGAGAGAAGACTGGGACAAATATTTAAATAAAATATAATAATGTGTCATAAGGCAATGGTAGTTGAATCACCTGTCACCTGCAGAATATAGGCGGGAAGTGAAGACACTAGTGCCACTGGTATAATCAACCACACATAAAAATGTTATTTGTTGGACTTTGGAATTTTTGGCCTACAGTCTACCAATTCCATCAGGTTCAGATTATAATCGCGCCGTTCTTTCTCCTACTTATACTATCTCAGGAGTATTAGTAGTAATTTATTGTTTCAACTTATGACTATAAGCTATAATTACTACCTCACGTTTCGGTCCCCTCATTCGTACCTGAGCGAACAAATGGGGTTCACTTTTCATACCTCACCTCTATATCACTATTGGTGCTGGTTGTTTGGGAAATACTGGTGTCTTATATATCCTTTTTGTTAGACCGGTCCCATACTCCACTCGTGACCTTTTTATGTCTTATTTATTATGCAAGTGAAGCTATTATCTTCGTCTCCATCCTATATTCTGCGATTGATGGGTGATTGTATCATGACACACCATTCTATTTTATTCAAATATTTCTTCCTGTCTCCTCCTCTCTTTTTTTCTTCACCTTTCTTATACACTTCTTTTTATTTTCACATCACGCAAGTTATCTTGTTACACTTTTCTCTCAATCACACTTTTATCATTACTTATGTTTGCTGTTGTGTGAACACCATATCGAAGCATACATTAAGACATATTGTGCAGGCTTCTCATAAAGTTCTTAGGAGCCTCAATTTGGCCGAAAATGCATTTGTTGCCTTTGACATTCACTTTTAGTTTGACTGGTGGTAGGCTCACACAAACTTGTATCCCTCTTGCATTCAAATCCTTCGACCTCAATGACAGTTCTGTTTTTGGTATGTCCAGACTCAAGGCCTGATTCACAAAGGGGCTCAGAACTTGTGGCGGAGGCCCCACAGATGTGGGGGAGTCTACGCACTTGGGGGAGAGGCTCTGCAATGAGTCATTGAGGAGATTCCGCCTTGACTAAGGTGACTCCCCCAGGAGTAGGGAGGCTCTTTGTGAATTAGGCCCTCAGATCTGTAAAAAGTATATAATGGCCTTCCCTGAACAACATTTCCTTCAGGAAATTGCCTCTAGCACCTTCTTGTGTCTCTCAGTCATGATCACAACCAACATACATGTCCTCCAAAGAGTACAATTATAATGTTTGGCACACAAAGGCAAATTTTGTCCTGTAAACCAGTTGTTGGTCTATTTTCTCCTGCAATTCGAGTAGATCGTGTAACGTGTCTCGTACTCACAGATGTGAGAGACTTTTCAGGTTTTTATGATGGAATGCCAAGCGCTCTCAACTTCTCAAACCTTTGTTTTCAAGCACCTCCATCCTCGAATTGAGTAATATCCTACTGTACACAAAGCAGTTCTTGAAGAAACTTGGCCCATCCCATGGCCTCAACCATCCTTCCAATGCCTTCCAAAGTCCAGATTCTAGCAACTGAATCAATAAGTTTGCTCCCTGCTTGGACCACTTTACCATAGAGCTCTACAACCTTCACGTCAACTCTCATCACTGCGGTCAGAATGCTGGTCATCCCTTGAGTCAGGTCACTAAGCAATGTGTTAATGGTGCCCAGCAGCCTTCATTCACCTCACCTGAGTTCATATGCACCTGGAGTGTTCTGTGATGACCCTTCTTATTCGATATGGCTTAAGGCTTAAGAAATTCTTCCATTTCTTCTTTTCCATCATCATATGAATGGCCAGGACAAACGAGGACCATTACAATTCTAAGGTCAAAGCCAATTCTTCTCATTTAGGAGTAACAAACAGGTGGGACTGCCCATTTGGTACTCTATAATATTAACTGCATAGTAGGGTTGGAAAGCGGAGGTCCCTACTGGAGCAGCCAGATGGTAGAGTGATGATTATTTGGCAGGCATCTCCTCTGGCGCACTCCTCTCCCTGCCTGCAGCCCCAAGAGAGTGGCCAGATGACTCTCTTGGGCTCGGGTAAGGTCTTGGTAACTCCCATGCAAATCCGCCCTTTGGGGGTCCCGGACTCACATTCTTCATAGCACCACCTCGGTCCTCGTGCAGAAATACAACCCTGAGGCCGTCACAGCATGCTACTGCCATCGTGCCTTTGCAGGGCATTTCATTGCATATGCTGTCCTAACAGCTGGGGGCAGGTAATGACTGCACATTACCGCTGCCTTAAGATACCATTTTCTCTGTTCATAAGGCAACACAACACTGCTACACTGGTCTGGGACCAGCTTTCAGGATGCAATCAGGCTATCAATGACTCTACTCTACTAAAAATGTCCGCAAAGAAAAGAAGTGCAAGGAACGTCATAGCCATCTTGACTGCAAGCCACAAACACCCATCCTTTGATCTTTCAAGAGATATTGACTCAAAGCTTCAAGTTAGGCTGTCATGCCTGTCAAAAAGTAAAGATAAAAAAAACAATATCTGGTTTTGAACATTAGTCACAATGATATTTTAACAATGGTAGCCGAGTCATTAATAGCTGAAGTATTGTAGACACCCAGAGAATAGCAAACTGTAAGAATAGCAAACAGGTTTACAATTCGTGGTCTCACTAAGATTTGTTTCAACTGAGTTTACTTTGTTTATACAAAAGTCTTCTCGTTCACATAATTTATTCCATCAAACTATGCCTCCTCTATTGGCTGGCATAACATTCCTCGCAATTTAATATTATCCAATTAATTTAAGTCATCTAATACTTGTGGTCTTTACTTTAAACAGCTATGTTGTGCTCTTTTGAAATACTTTAGTGCTCATATAGCAGAACCAATATACTATTTGACAAAACAACACAATATTGGATTACGATTAATAAAATGATTGATAAGATACTTTCTCCCTTTTTGTGCAATTTATCAAACTCAGAACTTTTCTTGACTACATACTGGCAACAGATGCAAACGCCACATTTGGAAAAAAATACATTGTTAAAGGTGCGACTCATTTTTGTATAACATCTTTTTTTTTCTAGGTGATTGTTAAATCTCGAGGTATTAAACACTGCCCTACCAGAGAACTGAGATCCAGTCACCTACACTATCTTGTTATCCTCACATTAAATAATAAAAAGGACAGGAAGGTGTAGGTACTCAGTCATTGCTCCTCGAGCGTGGAATACATTGCCATTGGAACTATGGACCACTACTAACTATGCTAGATTTAGACAGCTACTGAAGACATGGCTCTTTAAAGAGGCCTACCAATAACTGTGTTTCGATGTAGAATCATCTGTCCAGCGGCAAGAGACCGTTTGGTGAACCTGCGCTCGAGAAATGCACAGTAACATAACATAACCCGACATTGTATCAGTAAGACTACAAATCATTCTGAATGTGTTAGCTTTTTTGAAGATAATTAGATGGTTACCTTTGCATAGATTTCCGTTAAGGCGTAAAACATGCCAGTTTTCGGTTAGAATAGCAAACATTATGGACGTTTCACTCATAAATCTTGTTTTGAAATACAATTTGGAAGCATTGTTATTTATAATAACTTGTGGAGGTATTTAAAAAAAACAAATTAAGTGCAACTACATTGTGTACATGTCGCAGCCTACACTATTTCTGTTAGAAGCTCGGGAAACTTGAAAGCAGTGGAAAAACAAGTCTCGCTAATAGCTATTTCGGGTGAAATATTTTCACCAGCTCAAAGAATTAGTATCCTACTATACAAATCTGGGGCTTGAAGGGTAAAATATCTGCAATTGCATCCTTGAGCTGAACAATGGTGAGCTGGAGGTATATACTACAAAGGCTATCATATTCTGACAACTAGAGATGTCTATTAGATGTCAGTAAAAATGCTACTGAAACACTTTGGATTAAGTTTTAATAACAATTTACAAAGCACACATTCATTGTAAGAACACAAAGTTAGAGTGAGAGGGCTTCGTTCTATGTAACATCAATACAGTATATAGCATTGAC
This sequence comes from Triturus cristatus, assembly GCF_964204655.1. Taxonomy (NCBI): domain Eukaryota; kingdom Metazoa; phylum Chordata; class Amphibia; order Caudata; family Salamandridae; genus Triturus; species Triturus cristatus. The sequence goes on from NC_140581.1 coordinate 351,962,205, forward strand.
ATGACAGTTTGGGACACTGATGGGTTCATTAAGATATCGCAAACACGCGGAGCGCTGAAACTTTTCAGACACTCACCCCCCCCGTCACAGATCTGGGTTGAATCCATCATCATTCTTTAGCTCACTTTGACACCCTAGTTCAGACCCAGCCATATGCAAATCAGTCTTGACCCTGTTTCTCATGGGAACAGTACAGCCGAGCTACCAAGCCAGGTCTTCCCTGGACCGGAAACAAGCATCCTGGGACCGGTTTCGGAGTAACACCCCTCATCAGCCAGGCTAACTTGAATCCAGTGCCTAAGTGAGCAAGGGCCACACGTCCACATGCCGGAACCATGCGAGATAGGCTGCACAGGCACTTTATTTAAGTGAGTTTGGTGTACAGATCCACAAAGGCGCACAGAACAAAATTAGTAAACTATATGTCAACTCTTCTTGATAAGGTGAGTCTGTCTGCTCACCTAATCTATTTAACATCTCTACTTTAAGATTTCTCATACATGGTGCAAGCCTGATACTGGCACCAATCATGCACTATCATGGTCCGAGGCGCAGTCCACTTCCCCATCAGTCTTAAGAAAAGCCTCCAGCACCTCTACCCATAACCTCGCTATAGGCTGTCTCCTCACACCTCAACTTTCTTTATCTCGCAATGCTGCAGCCTCTGCCCTGGCCCACTGCTCCAAGGACACGTGCCAGCGGGTATGCAAGGCCTGTCTCTCCACCACCATTGCTGAGCTATGTCCCGTTTCACCAGGACCACTGCCAAATCGGAAACCTATTGCCCATTTCACATTTCCAATGGTGGGGGTAGCCACCCAGCAGACAGACGCCTTGTCGCTTACGTCTCCTCTGACCAGTGTATACTCCACATCAAATATCGCTGTCTTTCCAAAACTGCAGGAGCACAGGGCACTCCCACACTATATGCAAGAACTCCGCAGGTGTATTTCATGTGGTCAGACTGCTGTATGACATTAATCCTGTGGGAGGGGTCAATTAGGTGGTATGAAAGTAGTTAAATTGCGTGAATTTGAACCGAGCATTCCTCAATACCTTATGCACTTGCCCCATTGCCATGTTCCATTTCCTATTTTGGAGCCCTCTGCCCAGGCCAGACTCCCACCACTCATGTCTACTTGACAGGCCATCCATGACAATGGCCAAAACGGACTGGCACAACCATGAGATCAGCTGACTCTCCTGGCCACAGATTTGGATAATCTGTAGCAGGTCATGCGTCCTAGGTTCCGTCTTGTCCCGGGGCATAACTACGGCTCCAACAGCGCCATAGCTACGAAACTTGGCATCCCGAAGGCCACCCTCTATTATCCTGGAGTTCAGCGTGCGCATAGTGCCGTCCTTCAAACAATCCCGACTGTCTCAATGCCCACCTCCAGCCACTGAGTCAGGAGGTCCTTGGTTCATCAGGAGCAGTACCCTTAAGAGGCCTACCTTCCGCCAGCTCTGACTCTGAGATAGATTCAACAGAGGATCAGAATGGGCAGATGAAGGGAAGAGAATTAGGGAGGGTACTGTGGGAAGGGAGACCTGGAACAGAGGATCTAGTTTGTTATTACCACAGTCTTTATGGCTCTTGAAAATATACATGAAACAAAACAAAATATAGCAATGACTATAGTATTACCTGGAAAGGAAACTGTCGTGCATTAGGTATTTGTTGGATGAACTGTGGGCAATTGGCAATTCACTATTAGCAAATACATGCTTCGGATCAAATCCCAATGTTCCTTAAATCAATGTTTATCATATACAGTGCTCAACACATCAATCTGTGATTAATATGCTTTCATATGCCCAAGACCATAGTCTGTGATCAATAAGCCTGCATATGCATTCTCATATACCACAACTCCTTTCCTGTTTTGCCCCAAATGCAATGTTAGTTGCTAAAGTATATATTTATAAGCGCTATCGAAGCATTCAATAGTACACAAATTCCAGCAGTTCAGTCAAACGGACAACAATCGCTATCAAAAGGATCAACAAGGCTTCGCTATCAAAAGGATCAACAAGGCTTCTGTCTCATGGTAGTGTTCACTTAGAATACATTGCCATGTTTGGGAGCCAACAAGAGAAAGCGTAATGACGAGTTGAAGGCTCCAGGGATTGTTGATAGCACTGCTGCGTTGAGGGCAATGAGCACGATACAAAGGAGCTTTCTTACCTGCTGGCACCGCTGTCAAGAAGGTCTTGTAATCGACTCCTGGGGAGTTTTTGGGGATAGAAGCTGCTGAGACAGACTCCAGCTCTGTGGTCATTGAAGCCTCAATAATCTGCGTGCATGTTTCATATCATAGTTACCCCTGACGAAGGACTCGTTTCGAAATGCTTTGGGTTGACGACATCATGACTACTTATGACACATTTCAAATCATTACATGCTGCATTTACACAAATGTGTAATATTGGGATCACCATGTTTTTAAATAAGGTATTGAAGAATTTAAAAAATGGATTAAGTTGGACTAAAATTGATTAAGTTGACCAATATTGCCTATAGGCCTAAAGGCTGAGCACCTTCGGTCTGGTACACCGCTTGGGCACAAGCTAGTGACAATAGTCTCCTAGAGGTCATCAGCCATGCCAGAGTGATCACCAGTGAGGATGAGTCCACGTCTCGTTGTCCCTCCATGCCGAAGGCAGCCTGGCTCAACCCAGACATGCTTCCACTAGCGCCAGATTGTCCCAGTGCTGCAAAGGAGGTGGCCGTCTCAAGCACCTCCACTCTGCCGCGTGTGGCCATGTCCTCCGAAGGTCCCACCAACCGCGGTCAGCTACGATGTTGTCATCTCTTCCTCTGTGGTCTTGGGGGCCTATGCCATGGTGCACCATTTACGTCCGACCCATGAGTTTCGAGCCACTACCAGACAGATGCAGGGTTATCAAAGAAGCAGGAGTTGTTCTCCACAATGAGTTTAAATTGAGTGTAGAACAGTAACATATAGCGGCCAGTCGCCACTCTGAGCGCCTCCTTCACTTCAATGGACAAGGCCCTGCACCATTGCACATCCATAGTATAATCCGGCTAAATGTATATTGACACGTTTTCAACTCGAAATCCTCCAGCTTCTCAGAGTTTTGCAAGATAAGGTCTCTGTCACAATAGTGCAGGAGGCGCACAACCACAGGCCGCGGAGAGTCCCCTGGTAGCAGGGGTCGAGCCGGTACTCAGTGCACCTTCTCCAAAGAGAAGAATTAGACAAACCCTGAGGGGCCATCTCTCTCACATGCTATGTATCAAGGTATCGGTCATGTCCGGGCACTCCACCTTTTCCAGCAGCCCCAATTTCTGCACATTGTTTTGCCATCAGTGTCCCTACACATCCTTCGCCGCATCCTCCGCTCGATGATCTAGGGTGTTTACCCTCTTGGTAACATCACACACCTAGGTCTCCAGTGCTTCCAGTCTCGCCAGGACCACTGCCACAACTGCCTCCGTCTCAGCACTCTGATGCTCAGTTTAGGATGATCATCTTTGAGTATCCCATGGTCCACCACCAGTGACTCAATTTTGTACTCCAAAAAGTCTCTGGACTTGTTAATGGCCTCCAGTATCTGTGCCAGGGTAGTGTCAGCATGCTCCTCACCTGTGGGTCCCTTGGAGCCTCCTGTTGGCCCTTTCGGCGATTCGCCCTGCGGTAGGGTGAACTCCAGGGCAGATGTCTCCTCTGATTTCAGCAGGGTAGCTGCCTCCACCAAGCCCAAGCCTCCTCAAGTGCCCCAGACCCACTGATGCTGCAGTCTCATCATCATAGCCCCCACAGGCACTCAGGGCAGGCAGCTCACCCCCACGTAAGGTAAGAAGAGTCAAGGATGATAGGTTCCCCAATCCCCAGTAGGCCAGCTGGGATCTCCAGTGCACTGAATCCTCGCAGACCCCCTTTCACTATGTTTGCAAGGTCCACAGATTGCAGCTACCTCCTCATGTGACCAGTCCTGTGCTGGGGGTAATGCCATGCCCCCTGTGGCACTACCACGCAAGGAGCATTCTCTGTCGTTACACTAGGACAGCCGCGCCTGTGCATAAAAGGGTAGAGGAGCCTCTATTCTCACCAGCTCAACGTGACTGTGTGAGTTTGCCCAGAGGTTTGCTGCTCTCTCTGCAGCTCTTGTGGGCACTACCTCTCCAGTCAGTACCGCCAGCCGAAATTCTCCCATGCAGCCATGTGGCAGCCGCCGACATTTTGTGTAGGCTGGAGCCCCGGCCGGATCTCCCCAGGAAGCACACACAGGCCCTCACCATCTTGTTCAGGGCCTGTTCGACTACCGAGGGCCCTGCCAAGTACCAAGCATCAGGAGTTAAAGTAACGCACTCCAGTGTTTGCATCTGCTCTATCGCACTGAAATGGATTAGTATGGCAATTGCAGCTCTTCTCTGCATTTGTATTACTATTGCTCGAGGCGCTTAGAGCAGCATGTGTATTTATTGCCTGCACTGAGTGTCAGTCCGATGCTGTGCGGTACCCAGGCCTAGGCTAGGGTCCAGCAGAAGAGAGACTGCTACGAATACACCTGTATCTTGAAATCTTGGTTGGAATCTGGCAAGAAACATTTAAAAGTATTGTGAGGGTAAGCAGTGCCTTACTGTTTAGGTTGGTGGGTGGAGATGAGTGTAGCTATTGCCTACCCCCACCATTCTGCTGACCTTCAGCATCATAGTGGTAAACGTAAGAAAGACACAGTGGAGCTTTCTGTGCCACAGCAGAGGGCTACTTTTTCTGGACCTGCTATAACTTGAACAGCATAAGTGGCTGACACTGCAACCAAATAAAATGACAGGTTTGGCTAAATGTATTCATTTGGTTAACAACTAAGATTAATTGCCAGCCCAGTGCTTTTATTAAGTTACAATAACTAGTGTGAAGAATACTAATCCCGACAATCTGAATCTAAAACATTCTTTTCTCAAATTCATTATGACACAAACAAGATATTTTTATAGTTCAACAAAGTGACACAGTGACCGAAAGTAATTTATTTTCTGTGATGCAATATCAACAGTGATGAAGGAATCATGGGAGAAATAAGACAGAGGTGCACACAAACGGGAGATAGAGAGTGGTGAGTAAGGGAAGAGAATAAAGGAGAAGAGAATGACACTTAGGTAGAGTAAATGAGGAAGACTAGATAAAAGAGGGGAAAGAAATAGCTGAGAGGTTAGTGCAAAGATAAGAGGCTGGAAGGGAGTTAAGAGAAGGAGAGAAAAAAGAAGAGGAGGCAGATTTGAAGCGAGAAGAAAACAAGACACATGGGACATATAAAGTGACAAGAACGGGGTGACTAAAGTTTGAAGAGAAAAATGTAGAATGGAGAGCTATGGGAGGGAGGGATATTGGTTAGGGGAGAAGAAATATAAAAGGCTAGAGATGGGATTACAGACATGGGAGAGGCAGAAGAAGAAAAGAGTAACAAAAACGATAAGGGGGGATAGACAATAGGAGGGAGAGAAGAGAGAGGGAGAAAAATGGAAATAGAATAACAGATGGAAAGAGGGAGAAAGGAAGGAAAGAAAAGTGGAAAAACAAAATAATAGAAGGCGAAGAAGGTTGTGGTGCAGTGTAAGCATGGAAAAAAATGTATTGTGCGATTTCTTTACTTTACCACTCTTACTGTACTGTACCCTTTACAATTAAACAATGAGCAGCACTTCCATTTACGACAGAGGCAATGATCCACTGACAAATCTTTCTCCGCTGATAGGAGGGGTGGAAATTAGGGTAACCAAACACCACAGAAGCTGCTCAATGAGGACCATTAATTGACTGCCAACTCACAAATTTGAGATCCGATTTAGGTACACCAATCTTAAAGCCATGCTGTTGAAATAAAGAATAGCAACAGGAAGACCCAACCTTCCAAACAAGTTGAGTGAGGATTATGCAGACCAAAAGCTCTGCAACAGTAATGCAAAACAAAAGAAGTAACACCAGATGTTCTGTCAGAGCTCGCTGATTCTTCCTACAATACATTAGGTTATTAATAAACAGCACAGTTTGAATGGAAGAACCAATAGGACTTAATAACAGACTCATACAGATATTTGACTAATTTGGTTATTGTATTAAAGATTCAAAGTTTATTGCTAGGAGCAACTGCTTGAAAAGTTCAGTTAATAATATCATAGCTTGTATAGCAGTTGCAAACATTTAAGCTGGCTTTCTCTGTGGATATAATTAGAATTACAGAGTTACAAAGTCCCACCACCATTAAAACAGAAGGATAGTTTGTTGTCTAACAGTTTAAGTCCTACAAAGATGGGGAAAAGGATTCAAATTTAATGTCCAATAAGGGCGAGTCCATTAGCATAAACAAGAAGATAAAAAGAAAAAAAACATGGAAATAGTCGGCAAAGAGGGTTTCAGTCAATCACCTACCAACTGTAGCTTCAGGAAGGCAGTCTAAAAGTAAGAGAAAAGTGAATCAAAAATCGGTCAGCATAGCATGCTCTCACACGGGGAAAGGGAAAAATATGGCGTTGCCCCTCCTTTGAGGTTTCTTCTTATACAAAGTCTCTAGCAATTTCCTATAATGTGGCATCACATCACCATGGGAAGACTGTTGTATGATCAAATTCACTTGATGTCACCTAGAACACTTGCAACAGTAGATAGTTTCACATGCTGGTCATGAGAAACAAAAGATTGAGAGTCCACATAGGCCAAATATCGGTAAACGAAAACATACAGGGAAACCATCAATAGCTGTGGTGCTCAGAGTACGGCCCGCGGGCCGCCAGCAGCCCAGCAGACCTTGCTTGGTGGGCTGCAAACATTTATGTCCTGTTTCTTGAGCATGCCCCACACAGCTGCCCGAAGGCCGATGCTTTGAGTAAACAACAAAGAGGGCCGCTGGAGCATGCGTGATAGCAACATCACTTGCACATGCTCCGGTGGCCCTCCTTTGTGTTTACTGAAATCATTGGGCATTTGCGAGCCCAGTATGGGTGAGGTCATATGCGCGGCAGTGGTGGGAAGCAAAGGCACTTTAAAAGTCAGCTGCTGCACATTCACAGCTGACTTTTGAGGAGCTTTTTTTGCAATCTTCCAGCTACCTCTGCTGAGGACGTCATTGCCTGCAGTCTGCTTTGTCGACAGTGCCTGCAGCCTGCTCTCTCAAGCACCTCTCTCCTGCCAAGAGGACTGCATATGCAATAAGGGCCTCACGTGGATCGGGTCAGCCTGCTTCCATCCTTGCCACCTGCCGACCAGCTTGTTTCCTTCCTGCATGCTGCGAGCTAGCCTGACCTCTTTGCCGGAAGGCCTTCAGGTGAGTGTGCTGACACTTTTTTGGCTGTTTTGGCCTGTCTTACCTTTGGTATGTCTGCCTTCTTACTGTTAATGTGCCTGATATCAAAACTGAAATTGCCTGCAGCATGCTCAAATCCATGCAGCCTTACATACCTTGCAAAAACAGGTCTTTGTAAATTATAACAGTTTTTATCTGTAAACATGGTCCACTTTTTTGCGGTCTCCTGGGCCAGTTTTCACTGTGGATTTCCCTGATGTCAAAACTAACATTGGGCCTTATTCACAAAGGGCCTCTGCAGTCGTGGTGAAGGTCCTGCAGTTGTGGTGGAACCTCTGCAATGGAAAACTGCAGTATGGAGGCCCACCACGAGTGGGGGGGGGCCCCGCCACGACTGCAGGCTTCCGCCGCGACTGTAGAGGCCCTTTGTGAATCAGGCCCATTGCCTGCAGCAAGCTCAGATCAATGCAGGTTTCCATACCTTGCAAAAACCTATACAGTATATTGTTGCAAATTACAACAGTTTTTATCTTGTAAACGCGGCCCACTTTTTTTTTACAGTCTCCTGGCCCAGTATTCATTATTGATTTCCCTTTTTTTTAACCTATGTAATTCACAAATAGGGGCCAATTTTATCTTGGTGCCCGGCCTATGTTCTGTCCCAGTCTGACGTTGCTAATAAAGAAAGATTGCTGGTAAGAATAAAGGTGTCTTAATAACTGTGTTTGGGCGTCTGCAGAACCTTAAAACCTGTGGTGTCAACCCTGGGAGGTGGACGTCCTTGCGGAGCACTACCAGTAATTGCCGTGACCCGCATCCCCTGCCTCATCACCAGTTGCAGTGAAAAAAAAGGACATTGGCCTCCCAGCCTGGGAACAGCCATGTTGTTGTTCATTTTCACATTTTATATACTCTTGAATACCCTCTGGTTTATTTTTTTTTCTAGTATGTTGTGTGTCTGCAGTTATTGTGAAGCAATATATTACTCTTGTGCGCATAACTGTGAAAAGTTCTGCCTCCATATCTAATCAGGTGTTTGCTAAGCGCGACTACTCACCCGTAAGGTTCTCAAGGTGCTGGGGGTGTGAGGGGGGGGGGGTTCGCAGGTTCCAGTCCATCAAGGAGGGGGTCTGTCAAAGAGCCAGGTTTTGAGGTTTCTTGCCGAGATAGGGAGCGATTTTATCTGTCTGAGGTGGAGCAGAAGGTCGTTCCAGGTTCTGGCCGCTCAGAAGAAGGAGCGGCCTCCTGATCTGGTCTTTCTGGTGTGGGGGACCATGGCGTAGGAGAGCTGGGCTGATCGTAGGGTCCTTTGGGGTGCGTGGAATTTGAGTCGGCTATTCAGGTATGCTGGTCCGGTGTAGTGGAGGGCCTTGTGAGCGTGGGTTAGCATCTTGAAGGTGACTCTAGCTTTGCTGGGGAGCCAGTGGAGTGTGCGCAGGTGCTGGGAGATGTGGCAGTGTCTTGGCAGGTAGAGGACCAGTCTTGCGGCGGCATTTTGGATGTTCTGTAGCTTGCGGGTGAGGTTTTTGTTTATTCCGGCATAGAGTGCATTGCCGTAGTCGAGCCTGCTGGTGACCAGGGCGTGAGTGACGGTCTTTCTGTGCTCGAGGGATATCCATTTGAAGGTCTTACGAAGGAGGCAGAGGGTGTGGAAGCAGGAAGACGAGACGGAGTTGATCTGGCGGTCCATTATGAGCTCAGAGTCTAGGATGATTCCCAGGTTGCGTGCGTGCGTGGTCTGTGGGGGTGGGCGGGTTTCCGACGGCAGGGGGCCACCAGGTGTCGCTCCAGGAGTCGGGGTTAGGGCCCATGATGAGTACTTCTGTTTTGTTGGTGTTTAGTTGTAGGCAGCTGTTTTTCATCCATTTGGCGACGGCTTCCATGCCTTCTCGAAAGTTGTGTCTGGCGGCGTTGGCTTCGTTGGATAGGGAGAGTATGAGTTGGATGTAGTCTGCGTATGACACAATGTTAAGTCCGTAGGTTGTGACGATGGGGGCGAGTGGAGCCATGTAGACGTTGAAGAGCGCCGGGCTGAGGGAGGAGCCCTGGGGGACTGCACAGTTGGTAGGTGTAGGGTCCGAGAGGAAAGGGGGGAGTCTGACCCGCTGCGTTCTACTGGAGATGAAGGAGCGGATCCAGTCGAGGGCCTTGTCCTGGATTCCTGCATCGTGGAGTCTGCGTATTAGGGTGCGGTGAGAGACTGTGTCGAACACCTCTGAGAGGTCGAGGAGGATGAGGGCTACTGTTTCTCCTTTGTCCAGTAGGGTGCGTATGTCGTCTGTTGCAGCGGGGAGGGCGGTTTCCGTACTGTGGTTTTTTCTGAAGCCGGATTGGGAGGAGTCAAGGATGTTGTGCTCTTTGATGAATGTGGCGAGTTGGCTGTTGATGGCTTTCTTGATTACTTTCGCTGGGAACGGGAGCAGGGAGATGGGTCTGTAGTTTTTGAGGTCGGTGGGGTCCGCCGAGGGTTTCTTCTGGAGGGGGTTGACCTCGGCGTGTTTCCAGTCATCGAGAACAAGGCGGTCGCCAGGGAGCGGTTGATGGTGTGGCAGAGCATGGGTGTGATGGTGTCGGCGGCTCTGTTGAAGATGTGGTGGGGTCAGGGGTCCGTGGGGGCCCCTAAGTGGATTGACTTTATTGTCTTCGGTGGTGAGGGCCGTCCAGTTGTCCATCGCTGGTTTCAGGGTGTCGGGGGTGGTTGGTGAGGGCTCAGTGTGTTGGTTGTCTTCGTGGAAGTTGTCGTAGATGCTCTTGATTTTGTGGTGGAAAAAGGTGCTGAGTTTGTCGCAGAGTTCTTGTGAGGGGGATGTCAGAAGACTCCCTGGTTGGTTGGGCGAACTCCTTGATGATGTTGCAGAGTTCTTTGCTGTTGTGCGTGTGGGTGGAGATTCTGTCTTCGATCGCTTTTTTCCTTGTTTCTCTGATGAGTTGGTGATGAGCGTTGGTGGCGGTTGAGAAGTTGTTGTGGGCTTCTGTTGATTTGGTGTTCCTCCAGGCCTTTTCGAGGCGGCGGCAAGTGGGTCTGGACTTTCGAAGGTCGGTGGTAAACAACCTGGCTTTCTTGGCGTGGGTATTGTTGTTTTTCTTGAGGGGGGGTATGGTGTTGGCGCTGTTTGAGATCCATCTATGCAGGGTTTGGGCTGCGGTGTTGGGGTAGTCGTTATCCGCGATGGTTGTGTGAGGAGGTGAGCTGGTCGTCGGTGATTTTGGTCCAGTTCCTTCATGGGAGCAGGTGCTGGTGTCTGTGGATAGTGAGTGTTCTGAAGGTGAAGTGGACACAACAATGGTCAGTCCATGGGAGATCGGTGGTGTGGCTGAAGGTGATGGAGTTTCCTGTAGTGATGAGGGGGTTGAGGGTGTGTCCTGCTGAGTGCGTGGGCTCGGTCACGATCTGGCGGAGTCCAATGTTGTGGAGGTTGTCCAGGAGGGATGTGGTGTTGGGGTCCAGTGGGTTGTCGAGGTGGAAGTTGAGGTCTAGTTGATGGATGGGATGGCCTGCGGGGAGTTGATGTCCCTGATGGAGTTGGCGAAGGGTCTGCGGGGTCCAGAAGGTCGGTAGATGAGGCTTCCTCGGAGGGTGGCGGTGGGGCTGGCCAGTATCTTGAAGTGAAGGTGTTCCATCAGGTCTGTGGGCTCGTCGGGGAGTGTGCTCAGGTGGAGAGTGGATTTGTGGATGATGGCGATGGTATGTTAATTCGTAGTTATGGTAATTGGCGATTTTGAAAACTGAAAAAGCTTACCTCTTTTGGGTCACAGAAGTTGGCAAGTATCATGGTACCCCTGCTGGATTTTTCCATTCTCCCTATCTCAGACCTCCAATGCAATCATCATGGAAGGTAGTTAGTAAATAGAATGTCTGACTTGCACGTTTTGATTTTGCTTCACATGTGTAGGTTCTTCCCCAGCCTGGGTATCCGCAAATGACTACGCCACACATGAAGCTTAGTATTACACGTCTTTATTGTTCTGCGTGCAACTTCGAACTCAATATTCTAAATCAGCCTTCATTGCACTCCACTCTAACACCTACGTCATAGCTCTATGGAGTCCATCATGAGCCAAAAGGGTATTGTCATTTCTAACTAGCAAAACAATTCCCCCTCTGTTAAATATAAAATTAAAACATTTTAGCAAAATATATACATATACACAGTTAAATCTCTTCAATCAATCTTTTTGTGCACTTTAATTGTTCAGCCCGATCTTTTAACAGGAAAATGGAGACTGTCACCATCACTGTCCAGGATCTGCGCTGATGGTGGAAAGGCAACAGCAGTCACTGGTGCATCAGACTCAGTCTTTCCGTCATTATGTGGATCTGATGAATGAGGAATTAAATGCCAAAAATGAGAAAAGTTTCTCGTTATAGACTTCCAAGGGTGCTGGGCAGTCACACGTGTCCCTTTGTAGATACCACTTAAAAAAAATCTGCATCAAATGGAGCATTAGATTTTCTTTGCTGCATGTGGCATGTGAGAACTCGATCTTCTGTCCTAAAGATGATGTTCTTTGTATGTCGTCTTTTGTAAGCAAACTCTTTTATCTTTTATATTTTGTTTCTGAACCAAGTCCTTCTCACAAGTTGCACTCTCGTTTTTCTCTCTCTAATTGTTCCACTGAGGTATCATGGTTCTCATTGCTCTGCCAAACATCAGTTTTACAGGACTTCCACCTTTGGTCGAGTGAGGTGTTGAACAATAAACTCTCACGGTAGAATTTAACACAACATTTAAATAGAGCTTTTCAAGAGTAGAAAGCAGCACTGCTTTCTTTAGTGTACTCATGAAACACTCAACTAGCATATTGGCCTGTGGCCACAGAGGTGTGCTCTTCTGATGTTTTATATTCAGATGCTCTAAGAAACCTTTTAACTCACAACTGTTAAATGGCAGGCCATTGTCAGATTTCAACGCAGCTGGAATACCCTATGTCGCAATGATGCAATTTAGTCTCACACTTACTCAGTCTTGAGTGGTAGGTGAAAGATCCTCATTAAGGGAAATTGTGAGTATTCGTCCACAATCACCATCATGTGATGTTCATTGTCAAGTGAACCGAAAAAGTCAACGGCTACTCTCTCCAAGGCATGCTTCGGGAGTTCTGACATGTTTAAGGGGTGTTGAGAGACTTTAGTAGAAAGACAGTTGCACAGATAAAAAGGCCTTTAGTTCCTTCTCAACCCGTTCATCGAGAATCGAAAACAGACTCGGTCTCAGAGAGCTTGTTTTGTGGCAAATCCACCAATTCTTCGATGGTTTCACCGACTTTCTGTTATTCTTGATTGGAAGTGTACCTTTCGTAATCTACATTAGGCATTGGATTCAACTTGCAATTCAAAGTTTCTTTAATGTGACAGTATGTAATTTCTTAGTCAGTTACTGGCTTTTCCTTATGACTTCTTTTACTGCATCACCCGCAAGGTTTTTGAGGTTATTTGATCATCTTGTTGTTATCAGTCTCTTCAAGTGCATCAATCAAATCTTCAAATGTCTCTAGCCACACTATCCATCTATCGCCAATATATTGCTTTTTGGTGGGGCGAAATGTATGATTTCAGAAAGGCGGCAGTGTTGTAGACCAGTGTGGAACTTACTGAGACCGCTGGTGGATCATGAGGACTTGGTGTAAGCAACTCATCCATGAGGACTTGCGACGTGACAGCCTCAGTATTATCTTTAATGATGGCTGAAAACGTGACTTTCTTTGCTGCCATCTGAAAATGTTCACTATTTCGAGAGTCACTTGCAGCCTTTTATTCTTCGAAGAACTGTGAAGTTGTTCTGAGCACTCAGCAGTTTTAGTGGCTCGTCACTTCCGGTACGGGCGGCTGGGTAAGCACAACCATTGGCTCGTGTCCTTGACCCACTTCACTGCATTCAACAGTATGATGACTTTCTGTAATGGGTTTGGTAAATTAATTATTTCTTCTTTGCTTAATGTCAATTTGCACTTTCTAACACCTAGTTGGCCTCCACCCTGCAGCCCTTCTGTTTGCAGCGTTAGTTTTCAATTTCCAATTATCAATGACTGCTTTTTAAAGACCTGGTTGTATCCGCCTTCAGCGTAGACATAATGTATGACTTTAATTTACGTGGCAGAGCAGAATCTTTATGTATGGCATGACCGCTGATTCTTGACCAATGACGTGTTGATTCTCTGCAATGCTTTTGTTATCGTCAACTGCTTCACAGCAGCTGGAGCTGCACTCTGACTCCACATGCATAACACGTTGATTCAGTACTTAGAGGACGGCACATCTTTAATCTTCTGCATGAAACTTCAAACTCAACATTTTAAATCAGCCTTCATTGCATTCTGCTCGAACAACTACATCATAGCTCTATTGAGTGCATTGGGAGCCAAAAGTGTTCAGTCATTTTTAACTCGTAAGACAGTACAACTTGGTGTCCTTTTCTAGCTTTACCAAATCGACAAAAGCAGAGTTAGCCTTTACCAGTAATATACTGTCTCAGTATTCAAATAAGAGGTACGGTTCCAAACACGCCAAGCCTCCTGATTCAGGCGAAAGAATACCGATTGGAAAGCTAGTATCCCGCCTCCTGCATGCAAAAACCTGATTCTTCAACGGGCTTCTGCCGACAGGGACTGGTCTTGTGTGACTCAGAGTATGCACTGCCAGTAACCTGCATCTGCAGGCCAGTACATTTTTGTCACGCTTTCTCTGCCTGCAATAGCGCTTTCTCCGTGCTCCTGACAGGTAAGAAATAACATGCATTTTTAGGTCTCGCCTTGCTATCGCGTAAGCGATCGCAAAGCGAGACTATAGAATACGGGTTTGAAAAGTGCTCCCAAAAAGCAGATTGCATGGCTAGCACGTGCACAATCACGCGCATCGCGCCGCCATGCAATCCGCTTTTTGGGAGCACTTCAAAGGGTCTGCTCCCCCGCCCCCAAGCGCGCGCGCGCCACGCCCCGCCTGGCTGGTTTCCTCTGCTCCAGGGCTTCTAATTAGGAGGCAACCCAGACCAACGAATAGAAATCGTTAAGCCCCGCCCACCGCTCTTTTAAACGCCGGCGTCTCGCACCACCGTTCTTTTTTTAACTTTAAGCGCGAGGCGCGCGTGCGGCCAATGCTTGTTCCCTCCAGTTCCTGCGCTCTTTTTTCCCAAAAGCAATCCCCGTTCCATCTGTAGATCCCCAGTCTGTTTTTTTCCCCTTTCCTTTAGCGGTCCTCCCCTTTCCTCGTCGGTTGTTACTGCCTGTCTTAATCCTTTAGCAGATCCCGACACCCTCTTCTACCGAAAGCAGAGCATTTTATCTCCCACCCTCTTTCCCCGTTTTTGCGTACTATTTTACCCTAAACGCTTCTTGCGGTTAAGTATCGCTACACCGTATCGCTCGCCCGAGGTAGGCCCAATCCCCGTCCTCGCGTAGTGGGTCAGCCCGGCTGAATAAGCAGCTCCCTCTTGAGGTTGGTAGTGGAATACCTCTCTCGTCCCCTCACCCCCTTCACTAACTCACCTGCAGGTGCTTCTTGAGGTTGCTGGTGGAGGTGCGAGCCGTGGAGAGGAGTTTGACCTTGGGTTGGCACAGTCTGCACTGCACCGTGATGTTTTTGCCTTTCTCCTCCCAGAAGGTGAAGGCGCCGCGGTACTTCCAGCGGTGGAAGGCGGAACCCGAACCGGGAGAGCTGGTGCTGGCGACTCCGGGAGAAGGAGCAGAAGAAGGGGGCCCGGAGGGCGCCTCTGTGGTAGGCGGCTGAGTTACGGGGCTAGTAGCCTGCGGGCTCGGGCTCCCCCCGGCCTCCATCATCGACGCCCCACTCGGTCCCACTCCGGCGATGTGTCTACTTACTCCCCCGTTCCTCACCGCTTTCAGTGCCGGGCCTTTCGCAGTCTTACTTCCGTTCTAGGCAGGGTGTAGATCTCTCTGGCTGTCTTCTACCCGATTCTCGGTCGTTCAGCCGCCACGCTCAGCAGGAAAAGCCGTGGTTTCTCATCTACCTTCTCTGAAAAGGGCCCGGACCCACCCCCAGCGCCGGTCTATTTCTTTGGGATCCCCAGCTCGTCTCCGTGCTTTTTCGGGCAGGACCCCGACTCCGCTGGCTCTCACCGGGCTTGTTATAGGTATCTGGCTTGCAGACAGATTTAGGTTTTGAGGTTAGAGCTTGCCCCAGAGTTTGTGATAACTTTGCAAAATATTAACATTGACACAGTGCCTTTTCCTGGTGTGGAACTCTCTTGCCTCGTGTTATCACTTGACGTTCGCTTCTTTTACAGGTCAGCTGGCAGTTTCACTTCTTGTTCGCTGTCCATGTCTGTGATACAGGAAGTAGGTCTTCCCATGCCTTTCCTCAGATGTTGTGGCTATGACGCAGTGTGTTATACAGTGGACACCCGGCCTGCCTGTGTGCGCGCGCTGGTATTCTTGCCTTACCACAAGGATGACGTACTTACATATGTGATAATTGCCTTCTAATCAAAGTTTTCAACATGAAAGTATGTCATAATATGGGAAATTCAATTCAATTCAATTGTTCTTTATTTCGGTCACTTGGACCATAAAAGAATTACAGCATAAAAGAAATTCATATCATTGGAATACAATAAAATTTACAGTTAATTTAGCAATTTGTAAAACCATCATTCGTTCAATAGCTTAATACACTGAGTGCGTCTGCGCCATATTGAAGTTAAAAATTTTGCCAGTGCAAAATCAATTGGGGCAGACAGATCACTTTTCAAGATCCTGTAGGCTGGATGATAGTGCCTAAAACCCAGATTCCTCAATATTGGAACAAGCCAGTAGTTTCTTGCTTTCCTGTATGCTGGACAGAAGAATATTATATGTAAGTCGCATTCCCTGCAATAGTCGCACGCTGGGCATTGGAGTGAGCTCTCAACATTTGTCCATCGTGCAGTGTGCGCTTTGAGAGGAAGGGTGCCATACCGCCACTGCAGAAAAAGTTTCCTGGAAATTGGGGGCGCAATATTGTCAAGAACATCCTCCTGCATATATAAGTCTTTTACCCCCAAGAATTTGCCCGTCAAAGATCTCTCCTCTGCATTGGTTGTGTTAGTGCGCAGTTGATATTCATAATAAACTTTTGAGAGAGACTTTCGTGAAATTCTGGGGCAGATATTTTCTGGGTCGGACCATAGATTTTGCCTGCCCAATGACTCACATAATTGCTTGACATGTCTGAGCCAAGGAAACCGTACAGGATTGCTCAGTTTCATTATTTCCTGAAGCTCGGCTCTGAAATTAGACAATTCTGGTACCGACCATAGTCTCTGCCAATACAATAGCGGTTTCAAACTTAATTCTTCCAAAATCGGTCTTAGGCCTAAGTCCAGTCTCAGTGGTAAAAGAGGGGTGCTAGACGGGAGCCCTGCTAGTTGTCTGATAAAATTGTTCTCAGTGACCTGGAGAGTATGAGTGGCAGAATGCCCCCATAATTCAGCACCATAAATCACTGCCCCTTTAGCTTGCATCCTGTAGATCTGTAGCCGAGAAGAAAGTGGCTGATATGTCAAACCACGGGACATCCTTGCCAGACCACCTGTCATTTGGGTTAGTTTGAGTCTAGCCTTAGTGCAATGTGAGTCCCAAGTCATAGACTCATTTAATGTTATCCCAAGGTATTCAAATTTGGAGACCCTTTCCAGCCTGATGGGTCCTAGTGTGGGGTTGGGACGTAATTTCTTGGGGGGGTTGAAGATCATGTACTTGGTCTTCGAAGCATTGATCTCCAACCCCCGGATCGCACAGAAATTTGCGAATCCATCAAGGATCCGCTGAATGCCCATTGGAGACTTTGAGAGCAACAGGGTGTCATCTGCAAAGAGAATAGCAGGTACCCCTGTGCCTCCGAGTCTAGGAGCATCAATGTTTTCCAGCGCATTTAAATGATCGATCACCCCGTTGACAAATAGGCAGAACAGAGTCGGCGCCAGCACACAGCCCTGTCTGACCCCCCTGTCAACGGGGAATCGGTCAGTCAAGGTGCCCCCCCTTCCAAACCTCACCCTTGCATAATTCCCCGAGTGGAGTCTTTTTAAAATGACTAATATATCGTTGGGAACCCCCATGTCATCCAGAACGCCCCAAAGTTTGTCCCGAGGGACTAAATCAAATGCGGCACGTAAGTCAACGAAAATAGTATACAAAGTGCCACCTTCTATTAAAACAGTTTTCCAATGAATGCAATTTAATCTAAAAATCTGATCAATGGTGGAGACTTTCCTCCTAAAGCCAGCCTGATATGTGCTCAAGATGTTTGATTCGTCCATCCACTCTTGTAAGTGATTGAGAATCAGTCTCCCAAATAATTTTTGGGAGACGTCTATGAGACTAATTGGTCTGTAGTTGGCTGGGAGCAGAGGCGAACCCTTTTTGAAAATTGGGACGATCTCTGCTCCCAGCCAAGTATCAGGAAGCTTCATGCCCTTAAGAATAGAATAAAAACACAAAATATGGTGCCCATACTTCAGGTTCCTGTTTAAACAGGTCTCCCGGAAGGCCATCCAAACCCGGTGCCTTTCCTGGCGCCAGACCCATAATGGCTACTTTAACTTCTTTGAGTGAGAGTGCTAGTGACGAACTCAAGGATATACTTGTTTGTGCCTGGACAGGATCGATCACCGTCCCCTCTGATGGCATATATAGGGACTGGAAATGGTCCTGCCAGGATTTAGCTGAAATGTTGGGTTCGACCGCAGAGACCAGCTCTTCTGAGCCTGTGTTTACATAGCGCCAACATTTCCTTGAGTCTCTGCACGCCAGATGTTTTGTTAATTTCTCCCACTTTTCCTGTTCCCATTCTAGCTTTGCATTTTTAATTAAGAATTTGTATGCCTTCCTTTGCTCACTAATTTCGTCCCGGTCATGTCCGTTCTTTATTAGAAATAGGAGGTCACTTTTGGCCTTCCTACAGGTGGAATTGTACCAGAGGGGACCAATAGTAGTCACACGGGCCCTGTGGGGATTACTAGTTAGAATTTCTAACACAGAAGTGGTGAGATCTGCATGTAGCTCACCCAGCTCCGTGAATAAATCTATCATGCTAGTGCCACTATTTAAGACTTGAGCCTTCTCTAACAAGGGGGTAACTAAGGCGTACAACTTGGGGAGCAACCCTTGTTTCGTTAGTATCGTCTCCCATTTTATTCTTCGCCTATTGTTAGAAAGAAGTAACCCAGCATCTGGAGACTCTCCATTCCTTTTCAAGGGTTCAAGACCCGCGCAAAGAAGCTCAAGCTCCAGAGCATTATGGTCACTATCCTCTCTTAGCAATATACGAAAGTCACTTAACTTTGCCCATAATGCCAGTGGGACCAGAATGTAATCGAGGTTTGATGTTATATTTCCCCTGTGGAAGGTACATTTTGGAGGTATGTCTGATGGTAACCTTCCGTTACAGGCCCTAAGTCCGTGTTTTAAAGTAAGTGATGAGATTTGCACCGCCAGAGGAGACCAGGCTCTTGGGGCCGGTAGCTGGGAGGTGGGTATGGACCAAACAAGGTCCTCCTCCTTGGTCAAGCTATCCGATGAGCCCATAAGGGGCTCATAATGGCAGTTGAAATCTCCTCCTATTATGTAGGGGACGCCTTCAGGGATTGTATTAAGGGCAAGATCAAGCTCATCAATAGTACTTGATTCTTTCGAAAAGCTAACTGGCCTTGAATAGACATTTATTATCAATAGCCGGTACAAGTCTGGCCATTCTAGGAGTACGGCCAAAATATCCTCCGAGTTTAATGCCAACGGGGCAGCCCTGCAGCCTAGGTCTGTGGCTATCCAAATTGCCAGACCGCCAGAAGGGCGGCCCTTGCCACACCATTTAGCATTCTTTGAAAAGACAGCGAAGCCAGTGCGAGTAAAATCTTCCCTCAGCCAGGTTTCTTGGAACAAACAGATGTTCCTATTCTCTATGAAGGTATTCCAAGCCGGGCAATTTAATTTGTTGGATAAACCTGCCATGTTCCAGGATAAAATATTTAGAAGGGGAACTTTGATATTCTCTAGGTTGGGAGATAGTGATGTAGTGTCCATGGGATTTGCATTCGGGTTGGCAAGGGGTAGGTCTTGTGCAAGGCTCCCCAGCACCGCACCGCTAAATTCAATAGGAGACACTTCACAGGGATTCAGATTCGTTTGTGTCTGCTGAAATCCAATAATCTGGGTAGAATTGTCAGGTGGGTCAATGTGTAGTGGGGTGCTGTTGCAATTCTCCACCTCCCCTGAGTTTTGCCTATCCAGTCAATCCACTCTAAATAACTAAACCTATTGTATGTTGGAAAGTAGTCATCCCTCATAATTCAAGGAATAGGGTGAATTTTTTGTACAATAGATCTCCTCCTACAGTTCCTTCTGGTAGGCACAAGTTCCCATCCCTCTCCCTCTCCCTCTCCCTCACATCTCTTTGAGGGATAAAAGAAAGACAGGGGGAGTGTTTGAATTGGCGACCCCTGCGTGTTCCGTGGCCAACTACAGATATACTTAACAGTGGCAGGGTCCCTGAAGTTTATCACTACACAGTCACCCTGGATAGACTTCCTAGTGGAGCCTATCCAGGGTGTTCTTCTCACCATAAGAACCTCGCTATGTGAGCCCTCAGGCAAAGGTCTGTTGATGGACAACCAGTGAATAATTTTATTTTTTAGTGCTCCCACTGATTCTCCGGAAGAAGTGGTTAATTCCGGAATACCTGCCAGAATCACCACGTATGGCATAGCTTGAGGTGGGAGATTAACTATCCTGTGGGGCCAGCGTTGGTGTCTCTGGAGGGGGAGGAGCCGAGGCTTCTTGTCGAATTGTATTAGCGCTAGTTGGATTGAGTGGCAAGGATTTCCCTGATGTACATGCGGAAGGTTGTTGCGTTGGAATAGGGATAGGTAGGGGTGGGTGTTCAAAATTATTATCCCTCTCCTTATTAGTCTTGCCATTGGAAGACTCATTCCCCTCTACTGTGGATAATAAACCCGTGTGAATTTTCACTAGAAGTGACTCTATCTTGGAGATGCGAGCCTCCAAGGGATTGAGGATTTCCCTTAGGAGGATTCGGATATCCAAGAGAGTGGGTATCTCATTCCCTATTGTACAATTAGAAGTAGGGGGTGGCACAGGCATGTTTTTAGCAGATGATGCCCCATTTTGCCCAAGTTGCCTTAATAACTTTGATTTTGGGATCTTATGGGACGAATCGTTTTTGGTAGAACACTTGGGAGCGTTCACCTTACGTCCGCCAGAGGAGCCAACCTTTTTTGGGGATTTCTTTTTCGGTATTGCCCCCTCCCTTAACCTCCGTGTTAAATCTAAAGTGGAGATAGGATTGTCGGTGATTATGTCACCGGTAGAGAGGGTTGGAGTCCCCTTCAAGGGAAGTGATGGCGTTCTGGCAGAGGGGAGAGGCATGATGCTTAATTCCGTAATATCGGACATCTCGCAGTCAGTGGTATTTACAATAGGACTGCACTGCTCAGCTAAATCAGGAATAACATTTGATCCTCCAGGGTCTACCGTGTTTGGGGCAGCAGATTGTTCAGGCGTGATAGCAAGTGCCAAGGGGCCTAGCGAGGATCTTCTAACCCAGTCAATTTCCTGGGATATTCGCCGTTCAAGGATGGAAATTTCGTCAATGATTAGAGAACCAGCTTTAGCAAAGTAGGTGTCTAAGGGGCCTTTCGGCGCTCCAGCGGCCCGATTAGATCTGCTTCTAGTTTCCCTGGCCGACATTCTCCTGCAACTCTTCCAGTACAAAATGCAGGGATTGGTAGCACGGTGGGGCCTTGGCCGTACCTCGGCCGTCCTCGAACGGCCTCAAACGGCCCGCTCTTTGCCCGGTCTTCGCCCCGGCCGTCGTCCCGCACGCGTCCCGCTAGCGCGTAGGTGGTGAAGATCGTAGAAATAGAAGATGGGAGTGAGGAGGAGGAGTTGGCGGGAAGAGGGCCCAGGTGCAGCGGTGATCGCCGCGCTCAGCACTCTGGTCCTCGCAGTCCCGCCGGCAAGGAAAATGCACACACCAAAGTCCCTTGATAAAAACAGGGTCCAGATATCCACAGGCAGGTGAGTTGACAGCTTTCCCCCAGCAACGAGAGCCTTCAGCAACAGCTACGAGCGGCGCCCGGGAAACGGGGACCGCGCTGTTTTTAAAGCTGGTAGGGCGGGAAAGTTCAATTTGCAAGAGGAGCTGGCGGGAAGAGGGCCCAGGTGCAGCGGTGATCGCCGCGCTCAGCACTCTGGTCCTCGCAGTCCCGCCGGCAAGGAAAATGCACACACCAAAGTCCCTTGATGAAAACAGGGTCCAGATATCCACAGGCAGGTGAGTTGACAGCTTTCCCCCAGCAACGAGAGCCTTCAGCAACAGCTACGAGCGGCGCCCGGGAAACGGGGACCGCGCTGTTTTTAAAGCTGGTAGGGCGGGAAAGTTCAATTTGCAAGAGGAGAGAGCCTTCAGCAACAGCTACGAGCGTTTTCAACATGAAAGTATGTCATAATATGGGAAATTAGTTAACCGGCCACATTCCGCATGTTTTTTTTAAATCGGACTTCCACCCTCCCCCGAACACCCTCTCAACCCCCCCCCACCCCAAACCCCATTAATTTCTACAGGTTTAACCTGCTGGATACTATAAGGGGAAAATTGCAAGGTGTTCTAATTATCCTTCAAATCATAATTCAAGTCCCTGTACAAACGAGAAACTTGTAATGACGGACTTAGCTGTTAATTACTTGGATGTTTGCCTTAATATGGAGCAGGGGCGTGTTCTGTGACACTCTGGCTTTAAACGCACAACTTGCTCGCCTGGAGAGTGGTCGTGGGAAACGTTTTACTTCCTCCCTCCCCCGGACGTTCAGCGGTAGTTGTTGAGTACTTCCGCTGCTAAGTGCGCGCCCAGAATGTAATTGCTGCTGACAGCCTGTTTCATGCAGCAAGCAGCACAAGTCCTGATTGAAAAGAGTTCATTACGTTCCTTTGTTTTCTCATATATGTGGACTTGACATGATGTCGAGGGGGTTTGCTCTGCTGGTGGCTCTAGCAAACATAAGATGAGTAACAAAAGATGGCCAGCACAGACCTCCCTGTGATGTGACAAGTGTTTTATGCCGCTCAGAGCGATACCTGCATATCTGCTCGTCAGAACTGTTGTTGTTTTTGCATGCTGGTTCCCGTTGTGCCTTTGTGTACCTTGTATAATTGCCTCATCACGTGCCGGTTATTTGGCTCTGTGAAAGCTCACAAGGCATGCATTGAAGGGGAGTGTAGGTTTGGTGCCGTTTGACTCCGTATGTGGGAGTATAATGACCCGTTTTCTATTTTCTTTCTTTTTTCACGAAGTTGGGGGGTATTTCTGCAAGGCGGGGTTGTAGCTTTAACGCCCTGGAACGATACATGCCGTTTGCTGACCTGGCTTCTGTTTATAGGTTTGTGCGTGTTTTTAGGTGATGCAAGGGATTCTGGTTTCTCGGTGTGTCTGTCATTTGTCACTTGACAGCAATCTTGCTATGCGCTTTGCTGGTGGTATATGAAGCGCAGGGGCCAGTGAGGGCGCTAGCCCAGTGGGGCACACTGTCTGATGCCAGTCCAATCCTGCTGCCAGGCATCAGACTAATAGGTGGTTGGCCTGATTGGTGGAGAACTCTTGCTAGCATGGCCGTGTGTTCTAAGGCAAGGGAGCCTTGTATTGTGGAACAATTTACAACAAGCATTTGCAATGCAATAGGTCTCGCATTTACGTGAGTTTGAGCTATTGACATTGCAAATAACAATGCCTTTTATTTTTGTTTTAGTATTAAAAACATAAATAAAAGGCATTGTCATTTACAATGCCAATAGCTAAAACTCGTTTAACTGCGAGACCTATTGCATTGCAAATGCTTGTTACTTTTCTGATATCGGACCAGCAGCACACTTGCAAGTTCCTTACATGACAATTTACCTGATTAGGGCCTTGCCCTCAATAGAAGTCAATGGGAGAAATACATTCTCCTGATTACTTTTTGAAAATCACCCGCTTTCCTCTTCTAAAATGTTGGCATGCAAGCGGCTCTGTCTCTTTCCTCACTGTCACTGGTCGGATAGTAGTTATTGATGAGAACTGAATATTAAATGAACATTCCCTAATGATTATCTTATGTATATTCACCTCACACTGATACACACCCTCACAATGTACTAACTTGAATGGCAATCACTTAGGCTTAGTTGGCACTTATATGTGTTTGTGGTGTGCCATGGAGTGTTGTGTCCGATGCAATGAAACTTTGCCTGAATAACGGGGAGAGCCGTGATTTACGGAAAGTGTTTTTATGGATGTTTATTTATAGCACGAACTTAAACTTAAAGTATTGGAGGCTTTACAAGAGCACTAGTTACATTCCACAAATACACATTTATTTTGGTAAGCACGGAGGGGCAGATTTACGAGCCCCTTGCGCCACCATTGCATCACTTTTTTTGACGCAATGGCGGCGCTAACAATGCGCCCTATTTACAACGTGACGCATCTAGGGAGATGTGTCACGTTGTAAAGCCCTGCATCACATTATACCTGCGTCAGGTACAATGTATGCAGGGGGGCGTTCCCATGCAGGAAAGCCTTGTAAAAGTGATGCAGTGAAATCTACAAGATTTCACTGCGTCACTTTTAGGATGCCACTGCGTCAAAACCTTACGCCTGCTTCAAGCAGGCGTAGGGAGTGACGCAGTGTAGTGGGACTAGGTCATAAAATGCATTACTGGAGTTGCGTCGTGCTTGCGACACGACTCCAGCAATGCGTGACTTTTGCCCCAACAGATGCGTCAGAATTTCTGACGCATCTGTCAATCCTTACGCCATGGTGCGCCGTATTGTAAATACGGCGCATCCATGGTGGCGCAAGGAAAGTGACGCATCTCTATAGATGCGTCACTTTCTTGTAAATCTGCCCGGGAGTGATTTGCACTGGCGTATTGAAACTTGAGTCCCGCCCCCCTGCAAGGTACATAAAGGTGGGCCCCCACTCTCTGGATCCACTCAGTAGCTCTCAGCTGTCGCTCGTGCACAGTGCCTGAAGGGGCCCCCTGGAGCTATGACCCCCCCCCCCCCCCCAAGGGCGGGGGCTATTGTTACGCATTAATTTGCCCAGAATCATAGGGTGCAGAGCCGACGCCGAGACGTGAACCTAGCTCCCCAGGTCGAAAGTCGGCACGCAACTCTGGCCGTTAGCCAACCTCCTACATATGTCTCGAATGTTATTTTAAAATAACGTGGTTTTGGTTTGACTTTGCGTTAGCTTGTTGTGTTTCTCACCCGCTGCATCTCTTCTTGGGTCAGTTTAAGTAATCCTTCCTTAAGAGTGGACCACATTGACTTGGCGAAGTTAGACTTGAAGCTGATCATTACGCGCATGCGCCTCGCCGCCTTGCTCAACTGTGAGCTCCAATTAACGGCTGCGCTTTCATTTCGTCGTCATTTTGACCCAAGACAAGATCCGTAGGAGTTTTGCCAAAGATGGCGGCCTCAATGTCACCGGTGTTTGGGAAAATCATGTGGATGAGAAAAGCAGCAGTTGCCGCCGTGGGATTGAGCCCTGGCAGGTAACTGAGCCCAAAATAATGATTTTATCCTGCTGGTGAAGAGAGAGGGATTCGGCGTAGTAGTAATACCGAGAATGCAGGCACATTAGTTCTCTCTCTCGTTGAAGTTTATATTCCTACTGTTTCCTGACACTTTATAGTTGAGTTGATATATCCTCTGTCTGACAAGTGCCTAACTCATGCTCATATAAACTAAATACACGCAGTGACATCGATCCCATGTATTCAGTTTATGTGAGATTTTAGTGATTTGTGTAACATCGAATTACAGTCCATTATGTGTGTATTTTAAGAGACTCGTTATCTCGAGTAATCATTCCCTTTTGTGCAGTTTAAGGGTCTAAAATCAACCATTGTGTGGTTCAGTGATGTGGGATCTATCTTAAAATAGCTGCTAAGCCTCTGAAGTGTTTATGCAAGGTCACCGCATTTTTAACCTTGACCATCTTCAAAACGTGGTTCATTAAAGGGCAAGGCATGCTGGCAGTGCTTTTGTTTTTAAAATTATCTTTAGTAGGTTGGAGTGCCAGTGGGCAGCCTGTGCAGTATATTCTCTGTGCAGGGCTGCACGGATATAGGAATTATGCGGGGTCCGCATTTCTTCACATGGCAGATTATGGATAGCACATAGCAGTCGAAGTGCATACAGATGTATGGGGACTGTGATCACGAGGGAAGTGGGGGCGGGAACAGAAAGGTATCAGGGAAAAAAATGTAATCTGTCACTATTTTGTTTGTCTTTCACCTATAGGTGACTGCACATAAAATATAATGCACGCGCACCTTAAATGAAGAGTGAATGCAAGGGAAACGTATCTGAGAAAAATGCATTAACCTGGTAGGTAGGAAAGCTTAGTTGGTTAATTTAGTAAATTTATGTCTGTGTATATAAACGGAGGGTCGCTGATTTAAAGTCTGGTTGGTGCCCTGGAGAATAGTGAAATGTGCAGCTTTTTGAGTGGTATGAAAAAAGATGGGGCTCTAAAAGATAAGTAAGTGGCCAAAGAAACGAAACGATGATTTTTTTCCAAGAATTGTGACCTATGTAATGCAAACGTAATACAAAAAAACTACAATCCTGTGTTTCAAACAGCATGCCAGTATTTGAGTGCCTCTGTGGGCTTTCTATTATAGCAGCCAAACATTTCACACAATATCGTACTTCCATCTAAAACAAGCTAGACCTCTTGGCTTTACCAATGCTATTAAGTTGTATTAGATAAGCGAGTAGCAGTAATTATATTATTGTGACTATTTAGAATTGAAAATGTTTTAATTTGTGGAAATATAAGACTGTGAATTAGACATTACCGAGGTCTGTGAAAAGGGCAGTGATCTTAAGAGTATTGTAATTGCTGTTCTCCTTTTTACACTGCCTTGCTCTGCAGTCTCTCAGTGAGACGCTTCTACCCTTTTTTCCTTAGCTTCTTTCTGAAATCTTCCATCTGCATATTTCACAGCTTTCCCTTTCCTGTAGTCCACCCTCTTTTCACTCTTTTCACTCTTCCCACTTGTACTCAATCTCCTTGCATCCTCTTCACCCACTCACGAACACAAAACACACCCATTCATCTTTACGCACTGCATTTGCTTTTGCTTTAACCATGTCAATATTTCAACAGTGTTGTACTTTCATCACTCAGTTTCATATGTATTTACAGTTAAAACTGGCTGTTGTCACCTTTGGTCTGTGCACTTTGAAGAGTGGCAAGGATTGGGTGAACATATATTTTGGACCCGTTTATTACCCATTGACCGGTATAGTGTTGTCACATGTCCCATAGGGACATTGGGGCATATTAACAAGCCAGGCGATAAAATTATCGCCGCTTTAGCGGCAGAAAACTGCCGCTAAAACGGCGATAATGGGCTTGATAATATGCTCTATGGAATTCCAATTGAAGCCCATGTTAAATGTGAAGGACGTCTAACTTGGGCTTCAATTGGAATTCCATAGAGCATATTATCCAGCCCATTATCGCCGTTTTAGCGGCAGTTTTCTGACGCTAAAGCGGCGATAATTTGATCGCCTGGCTTGATAATATGCCCCATTGTCTTTTTTCACTAACTTAGCATGAGCACGTTGCCTGCTGCTTTGCGCACATTACTACAAGTCTTTATATTTTGCAATAATTTTAAAGACTACTTTCACATGGGATTTCATTTCTGTCTTCACTCTCTGCATGATCCTGGGATTTTGACTGAACATTATGTGCAAGGTCGAACTACAATGCCCCTTGTTATTTTGTTCAGGCCAGTCCTTAGCCCTTAGACAAAACATACCGATGCAGCTGTTGTTTGGACAGCGTACTTGGGTTTTTAGTGGGGTACACAAATAGGTGACACACACTTAGAGAGGGACCTTTCCAGGGAGAAGAGCACCCATGATGTAGATCTACCATCTATAGGCTAAGATATGGGGTCTTCTGACAAAGCCCAGAAATCTTCTAATATGTAATAATACTACTTCTTAGTAAGGGGAGGGAGGTTAGGCACTATAGCCCTTTCTCCATTGTCTTTCTATGATGACATCTCCCCATATGATTTATGGACTGGCTGCAATGCTGACAATATTGGTACTATGCATTTTCCTGCTTGTTGTGGCACGTATGCTGCATGTCAGGGCACGTTAGTTAAAATAAATATTTTAAACTGTTTCGTGTCTCCATCAGATCTTATTGTGGGCGAGTACAAGAGAGTTAGCTAAAAGGTGTGTTGCGTTACGCGATTCCTGAGAGATCTGGGTGTCTAATCATTTGTTTCTCTGTGAGGTACTATGAGATCAAGTGTGACACTATAGCTAGTCGGTCCTGGGTTCGTTGGTACTAAGGTGATGGGAAGACTCAGTCCCTATACATCAAGTTCCCATTTCCTGCACATAGTTCTGTATTTGTGCAGAATCCCTGCAACAGTGTAGAAATAACATTATATCAAGAGTTTTCAATCGTTTGTTGTCATGAACACCCACTAACTGAACTCACACAGATACCTAGAGGGGACAGAGTTCACAGTAAGCACAATACAGTAGTAGTAATCTTCATGAAAAACTACAAAAAAATAACCTGGAAAAAGCAAATGCTTTAGGGAAATTAAGCAAAATATTTGAAATGTAAACAGGAGCAACACTACTGATGTAGATCAGCTTATTGGCTTTTGCAATCATTGTTGGCATAAAAATGTTGGGAAATCATTCGGCAAAATAGCACAGCTTCTTACCAATAGTTTTTTCCAGCTGGTTTCCATCATTGTACCCTCAGGACTCACTTAAGCTTTATCAGGAATGTAGGCTCACAAATCCACAGTGTATGGTGTTGAAGGAGAGCAGGACATATTATGCAAGGTGTGCTTGCTGTCATTTTGGAAGAGGAGGTTGAAGGCAAGACTTACATTTAACATCTGCACACAAAACTGCTGGAAGGCTGCACTGGTTGCTACACACATGTCTGTGGTGGGAAGGTGATAGCAGCAGATTCAATAACTTCTGAGCTGGTGAAGACTAGGATAAAGCTAGCTCTATACCAATCATCACCAGACTCTCTTGGAGGGTGCTGCGGTCAGGCTAGACCATGTTGTAGCCCTTTTTTCTAATAATTGTGTGTAGCTAGTATGGACAGGGCATGACTTAAGACACAGAAAACACGTAAAAGGCTGAGATCATTTGATTTGTGTGATGAGTCTAGCTTCACTGTGATGGGTTATTTAACGGAAGATTCATGTCAATTTGCAGGGCTGCATTGCAGCCTGGCTTACATACATTTTTTTAAGGCTAAAGTCACCACTCCGGGATCTAAAGAAATTAGTTGCCCGGCACCGCAATTTCCAACACCACACTAGTGCAGTCCTGTACACCAGTGTTCTACAGGAGATTAACTGATGATATATTAAAATTCATACAGCCAGATGTGCTACTTTTGGTAAAAAATATTCAATATTTATGATCAAATCTTCATTAGTGTATTTAAATCCTTCCTTAAATTTTCAACAAGATACAGCCAGCTAGCCAACATGTGTGTCGGGGACTACCCCTTCATCAACGCTGTAAACAATTAAAATGAAAACACTAAGGAATACTGTCAATTTAGTAATATCAGTAGAACATTGTACATTACTTCATGCTCATCCCACTCATGACAAAATCGGAAAAATAGTTTTCCTGATGCTTACAATCGTAACCAATCATTTCCTGATTATTCTTTTTTATATAACTATTCAGAATTCCCACACTTCAGTTCATCGCACAACTATTCAGTTGTCAACCTCTTCACTTGCCTTCAATAAAATTATTAACAGACATAATGCATTATAGCTTAGATGGCTCTCCCCTTATTCTCCTATGGATCCCTCTAGTATCAATTCCTACAAAACGTTTAAAAGGCACAGCTTTTAGATTAAGTTCAGATGTTTTTCATACAAAACTACACCACTCAACCATACTCTGAAATGCATGATCACAAACATAAAGAAAATAAACTCCATTTTGAAGTTAAAGTCCCCCACTAAAAGTGGTATCTGCAAATCAGACAAATTCTACTACAAGAGACAAAATAACAAACATAATGCCACATACTCAATGGCTGTTATATTGCAAACATCACATCCTCACTTTTACCATGGTAAGTATTTATATTTGTTTTATGTCTAGACATTCAGTTAATAAAATACATATTTGCATAATAGATAAAGATTTGAGCGTTTATGGAGCGAACTTGCAAGCCTACGTATGTTAGTTACAAAAAAATATAGGTACTGAATTGCTCTGTTGCATGTGTATGCTTACTTCATATTTGCCAAACTGGGTAGAAATATGTACCAATAAGACTCCTTCTCTTCCTTCTGTAAAGTCTTTAAAACTATTAGCCTTTGTTATTTCTCAGCTGCCGTATCTGTTCAGTATGCTAGAGTAGTGTGTGTAAACCCCTGCACTTCAAGGTCACCTTGAGACGCATGTACTATTGTGAGGTCAGCCTACATAATTACAGGCTACTGCCTGGCACTGAACTTGCCTCACTGTAGGTCATAGGTTTTATTTGGATCCCTTAATGAAGGTTAACCAGTCACCCACAACCTATTTTGTCTGAATTATGCATTTGACAGGAGATCACAATATTCTGTTGATAAGACACCAACTGTATTAGCGATTAGGGTGTAGCTTTAAAATTGGTGCATTGTTTTCTTATTTTATCTAGATATGATCTGAAAATGTTTCTCATATACTTTTTTGTTTTTGTTTTTTTAACAACCCACATACTAATAGTATATGTGGTCTTGTGTATACCGGTAATATCTAAGCAGGTTTACACCATTCATCAATAAAACCTATAGATGCTGTTAAAAAGCTGAACCAACTTTAATTGGTTCTTTCCTTCTTGATGCTCCGACTCTTGACCCTGCCCATTGCTCTGCCCTGGGTTGTCCCACCTATCTTTCTCTGTAAATTTGTGTGTGACTATTAGATGATACTGTGTGACACTATGGTACACGTTCTTGCATATAGGCAGACGGTACTGAGCTGTTCATGGAGCTAGGAGTTTTAGTGTGGATGTGGCTTATGCAAGCATTAGTAATTTGGCCGGGATCGTGTGGATAAATATACGTAGGTGGCTTGAAATAGTATGAGACTGAAAATCCATCCCACCTTTTTCATTTAGGCCCTTGGTAGAGTTATTATTTGCTGTGGAAAAAAAGACACATTTTCGTTGTAGCTGGAGTATTTGCCTTGTCTCAGCAAGTGCATGTTCGTCTTCAGAGAACAATCTACCATTTAATATTGGCTAGATAATGTTTAAGATACCCATGTTCCCACTATTATAAATGTCTAATAAGGATTATTACTTTGCCAAGCGTGCATCATCATAGCTTGGTGATGGATTGGTTGGTGATCTGTTTGTTCTAATGAAAGTCTATATGTATGCCTTTTCTACTTTGTTTTGCCTCTGCGTAGCGTTGGTCTTTGCCCCCCCAACCTGGCGCCCTCGGGCTATTTATGTATTCTTAATAAACAACAAACAGAATTTTCAATTTAGGGTTTTAAGTTTCAGAGATTTAATTATTTTATCAATAAGTAACTTTGAGTACATTTTTTGTTAAGCACTTTCATCTTTTCAATTTAGTTCTGTATAATCCTCTTCAGGCTTTATTTATCAAACATATGGCAAATGCTAATGTGCTTTTACTTCCTTGTTACAATGCTATACGTTGCACCTTTGCCACCTTATCACATACCAAACTAGCTTGTGTCGAATAAACATTAGTCAGAAAGTGAATTAATGGGTTTACTTGCTGTACATGGGTTTATTTGCAGTAGATGCTTATTGTTAAAATATATGCCTCAAGCATTTGTCATGTAGCAAGAGAATGATGTTAAGAGAACGCTGTTGCCATTTCTTCTGTCTACTTTTTAGGTCTCGCCTGACCCAGCGCTTGCGCTGGTCTGGCGAGACTTTAAGTAGGGGCTTCAAAAAATGCTACCGCCGGCCACAGCTTGCAGTGCACGTGCGCGGGCGCACGTTTGAGCAGAGCGCCATATGGCGTGATTACTGCTGCATGCGCACCACTCGCGCACATGCACACCAAGCTGTGGCCGGCGGTAGCATTTTTCCCCTGCAATCACTTTGGCCCCGCGGTTAACTTCCTTGTTCTTCTTGCAGCCTCATTCTGAGTGTTGCGTTAATGTGTGCGAACAGCCTTTGCTCTAAATCACCACTGGAACATGTCTTAATTGGTTGCCAAAGGAAATACAGCTACAATGCGCTAACAGCAGCCTCATTCTGAGTGTTGCGTTAATGTGTGTGAACAGCCTTTGCGCTAAATCACCACTGGAACATGTCTTAATTGGTTGCCAAAGGAAATACAGCTACAATGCGCTAACAGTATTTCTCCCAAACGTTGTTGCACCCTGGATTAGTTCTCTCTGAAGTTTAGGAAAATCTTTTCACTATGCAAATTGCAAAACGATTGGCTTTGTCAGTGTCGGGTCATTTATTACGCTATCTGTGCAGCAGGTGTCTCGCAGCCCAGCACTGCCTCCCCTTTGTCTCCTGAAGTGAAGGGAACGCTCAGGCCCTGTTCCTCAGAAGCAGATTTTCTCCGGAAGAGGTGACTCTTTGGTCTTGAGCAGTCATTGTCCTAACATTTGTAATCTACCCCATTTCAAAGAAGCTTCAATCTCAGAGGAAGAGGAGGACAGAGCAAGACTTCAATGTCAGTAGGTCACGTGACCTAAACTGAAAAATAAACAACAGAAGGCAATGTGTGAGGATTTTTCAGAAATCTTTTTTCAAAATAGTTACAATTTCTTGTAGTATTTAAAAGTCTGTGTATTTGTAAAGCAGCAAGTAATGTGTAAAAAACGCATATCATAATCATGTTGTTTATTAAATCAAACAAAGTGTATGGTATTTACGTTTCTTGTTTGTTGTGTTTGGTTTGAATGCATCGCAAATACTTACACTTATTTAGGACTTGTCCCCTGGGTGAGTATAAAGCATACGTGTTAGCCAACTCTGGGTCCCAAGTCGCTTTCATTTCGAAATTCCCTCGCCACGTAAATGGAATGGCCGGCTGGGTCACTCTCGGCCTCAAATGGCATTAGTATGCCTTTAATTCAACAAGTATATTTGCTGCTTTTTTCATTGAACGTTGTTAAAACGATTCTAAGTGCTTCGTTCGCTAAGGCCACCGAGGTACGGCGAGATAGTGTTATGACCAGGATCACACATTTTGGGTAAATTGTGAGCCGGGATTAGAACACTGAATTCCTTGTTCTACATTGACAACCTGAGGGCTTCAAACCGAGACATCTTATCGCTAATGCGTCCATTTCACATGAGAACATTTTGAAAAGCAAATTCAGACGAGCGACAGCCCCGAAAAGGAGCGCAGTGTGAAAGGCGAGAGATAAAAACACAACAGATAAAAACACTTTCCTTAAAACAGTGCCATTCCCCTTCCCTGCAAACAAGAGCACACACAGAGGGGGCCTCAGAAGCAGAAGTTGCCTTGTCATGAAACATATTGCCCTTATTTATAATAACATTTTAACGAAATCATGCACATTTTAGCAGGCTTTAATCACTGCATGAAAATTTAATTCATGAACTGTAGCGCATTTAAATAAATGAAGTGTTAATCAGAGCTTTAAGTGGGAAGAAAAAACTGGGGGGTCTCTCAAAGGGGCGTGGTCAATGCAATTGGGGGCGTGGCTTAAAACATGTTTGCTAAAAATGTGTATTTAGCACAGTGTGCCACCCGACTTGTATTTTGCTGTTCCTGTCATTACGTCCAGATATACGATACAACAAGTCACATCATACCTACAAGTAGGGATTATTGGCTTTGTCAATGGTTGCTAGTTACATAAGATAAATAAGCAGCAACTATGGCTTGTATATAATATTGAAATCACTTCCACTTAAAGCCCTGGTGGTGACACCACGACAATGTTGCTGCTCCTGAGATTCAAAATGAGAAGGGAAATCCAGAGAGAAAATGACTCTCTTTGAAGGATTTCCCTTCCCCCTACAACGCTCACCACGTGCACATCGATGTGCCTGCTGTTACTGCAATACGAAAAACAAGCATTTTAATAGCCAATAGGTCTCGCCTTTTGGACCTTATAAGTGTTTTGCCATGCAACAGTTGTTGTTGCACCAAGGATATTGTGCTGCATAACTAAATACTTATAAGGTCCCAAAAGCGAGACCTATTGGCTATGCCAATACTTGTTATTTCTGTTTGCAATTTTATACAGCAAGAGCGTGGCCCAGAGGTTTGGGAGCGCTTTATTAAGGGAAGGACAAAATTAATGACGTGATAGTGAAGTGAAAATGAATGGTTTGCAAATGCATAATAACTCAATATGCATATATATATAAGTATACACATATGATTGGAAAAACAAATGCAAGGGGAATGGGTGTGATGCATGGTAAAATACTGAAGGAATAATAAGGAATAAGTACCTTGTGAAGAAATAGAATTCTGATCTTTTCACATGGGAGCACGGCTACATGGGAGGTAAAATATTAGAGAGAGTACACTACTGAATCAGAATATTTTTATTGTTTAGTTAATTAAAACAATAACAATGTGCCTATAATTTTAATACAGAACACCATTGAAGTATATAATTCAAAGGTTTCAATTTTAAAATTCTTGTTGCAAATGTACCATAAAAGTTCAATTGAAGAACATAAAAAATCACGATGACTTAACAGTGCATCTATGGGTCATAAATACACATAGTATACAGGACAGGTGATCTATACAGTGTGTTGATATTAAAAAGGAGATGGGCATTAGTCTCTAAAGTGCCATTGTGCATGGCCGCTAGCCGTACTTATTACTTTCTCGTAATCGTTTTTTTTATTTTTATCAAATTGCAGTTGAGCTGTGTCATTTGGATCGAGACGTTTTAGTACTGCAGTTCTACAAGAACAATTGCCTCTTATGTTGAATAGTTTCTTCAGCAATTTACGACGGTGTACACTTGGGGGTGGGCAAATGCATGTTAGATTAATTAAATCCTGTGTTGGTGATCCACAGAGTACCTGACTTTGGGCCCTGATATTTCCAGCTGAGCTGGTCTGCATAGGACGGCAACATTCCTAGTCGTACTTCTAAAAACGTATAAAAACTTAGTCTTTAAGTAAGGAGAAAAGGACAGACCCAGGTAGGGAGCTAGTTGCAGTTTTGTTTACGATTGCAGTACCATCCATTCATGGGCTCGCTGCTTAGCCTTGCTTTGTCCTCCGTTAGTGAGTGCTTTTTGCCGCCTTCTATAGTATTTGTTGAAAAGAGGTAAATGGTAGGATCCGCTCCCAAAGGTCTGCCATGTTGGTAAATTTTAAAGATGATTGCAGATACTTGG
Source organism: Triturus cristatus (assembly GCF_964204655.1). Lineage (NCBI taxonomy): Eukaryota > Metazoa > Chordata > Amphibia > Caudata > Salamandridae > Triturus > Triturus cristatus. The sequence continues at coordinate 351,996,884 of NC_140581.1, forward strand.
TATAGGCAGACTGAGGGTCACTTTGTAATGCATTCCAGAGTGCATTATTAATCTCATTTCCTTGGTTACTCCAAATGTTAAACCAGGTTTTTATTGTTACAAATCTTCTGTATGTTAGTTATTGTTGCAGCCCAAATTCCAGACGGATCTGTGCCAGTGAAGAGTTGCGTGGTAAAGAAAATACCGTTCTGTACGCCCGCGTTTGGAGGCTATCCAGGATTAATGCATCTTTCCCATACTGTACTTCACTTCCATGAGTGATACTTGGTACAAGTTTTGCTTTAATTGCTAATAATGGAGTGAACAATGGGCCTTTTAAACTCTTTGGCATTGTACAGAATTCAAATGTTAGGGCATTTCCCTTTTTGAGTATTGTTCCGTTCTGCTGTTGAAAGGTTAGTTTTTTGTCCAAGTGTATCCCTAGATATTTATAACTAGTAATCTCTTACAGTTTTGCATTGGTGATTGTGAATGGGTATTGATTATGAACTCAACGGCTTATAATAATGGCTTTTGTTTTTGTGAATTTTATCTCTAACGAGTTAGACTTGGCAAAATTCCCTAGTTCGTTTATTGCTCTTTGCAGGCCAATTCGCGTTTAACTTAGGAGCACAGTGTAGTCAGCATAAGACAGGTGTGTAATTGGCAGTGTGCCCAGGTGTGGGGTATGCAAGTTGATCTCCTCTAGCCTTCATGATAGGTCGGCCATGAATAAGTTGAATAAACGTGGTACTAGGCCACAGCCTTGCTTTAGACCCTCACTTGTGTAGATTTTTTGGTGAGCCTCTTACCGGCAGCTATTTTAACTTGTATCCATGTGTCCAAATATAGTTCCATTATTGGTCTTGGTATTGCTTCTGGAAGACCCCACTGCTTTAACTTGTGCCATAAAATGCCTCTGCTGAGTCGATCAAATGCGGTTTTAAAATCAATAAAGCATAGGTTCAGGTTCTTTCGCTGTCGTAGGCTTTTATCTACCATTAGACCTAGACCTAGAGCAAGGACATTTGTGATAGTACCAGTGCCCCGTCTGAAGCCAGACTGGTTAATGGGAATTATGTTGTTGCTCTCAGACCAGCTAATTAAATCTGACAAGATCAGTGAAGCATAATATTTTGCTTCGGCATCTATTAAGGCAATCAGTCGGTAGTTAGCTGGATCAGTTTGCTCCCCACCCATTGATTATTGAACCTCTCCAGCTCTATGGGAGGCAATTTGTGGTGCCCACCAAGCAGAACAGGCGGGACAACCGGACTGCTCAGAAATTGGGATTGTGCTTGTAGATTGCTTGGGGTATGCCGTTGGGGCCTGATGCCAGTCTAGTCTGCCCTTAGCTATGACCTTGGAGATTTCTTCTTCGGGAGTATGGTATGAATGTCTGGTCTATGGCCAAAATGCCCTTTGGGGTTCTTCCTGATGTTTTAAAGGGCATGGCAATTGTGTGCCCTCTTTAGGTCTGTTTGTTCGAGTCTGCTGGTGGTGTATGGGCTGCTGGGGTTTGTCTCGATTGCGTTATTGCGATTTGGACCTTAGCTAAAGGAAGGTTTAGCGTTTCCACCACCGCAGTCTGTCTCTCCGGTATTATTGAGAAGGTGGTAATTAAGTGTTGCGTCCAGGCTGGCTCTGTTAGCCCAGGTCATGTTCAGTGCTTAATTTGTACCAGGAGGTGACTGCAGCTTGCACCACCCATCGCCCTTGTCATCGCTGCCAAAACAACTACTAACCATCTCTCTTGCATGTAAATGGGACAGTTCAGATTATTTCAGGTCCCCAAAGCTAAAGGGATAGCTGGGGAGGCAGGTATTAGCAGTTTTAATGTATATTGTATTCCTAAACTACTGTTGTTCAGCTCATCTCTAAATTAGATGAGCAGCGTCACCATGTGGTGGACTGTTCTATGTATGGTGTTGACAATTAGGTGCTGGTGCGGAACTCCGGAAACCAATTAAGTGCAGGTGCTTCGCACCGGAAAGCTCGGCTCAAATTAAGCACTGGTCATGTTATTACTTTTGACATTCTTGCGAGGGAGTTTACTTGATCCCAAAAAGCTCTAGGGCTTGATCGTTTACCGTTGAATAATAGTTTTGTCTAAAAGTTGTCTCGCTGTATTCTTTTGTCCTCCCAGATTTGTTTTTTGTACTGCTTCTAAGTTGTTGTATTTGTACCCATGTCACTGTAGGTGTATTGAGTCCCCTTGTGGACCCGATAGTGCCTCTTAAGGAAAGAATTAAGTTTCTAGCTGCTTGACTGAGGAATCTACGTTGGTTGATCTTCGTACTGGTTTGCGATTTTGTTGTTGTTGCTTCCTGGGAGAGGTTCGTTAAAAAGGTGGCCCAGGATTCTATTGTCAAACTGTTTTGTGACTCTTGGGACGCTATCAGTCCCTTTGCCCTCGAGGCTATTTGGGGGAGTGTGCTACTCGTCCATCGCAATCGTTTAATGTTTATTGTTGTTGTAAACCAAACCTCAGCTGGTGCTTTACTATGCCTTGGAAACAATGTAGCTAGTTCCAGATGTTGACGCGAATGGTCGCTCTCAGTGGTGTATATAATCGAGAACACCTTTATTTGTGCTAACAGCGGTAGTCGCTATTGTGTAGTCTATAATAGAGCTTGTGTGAGAACCGTGATGGGTGGAGATCGGAGGTCTATCCTGAGCCGCTCTACCATTTAGTACTCTCATCCCTAAATGTTCAAGATCTGTCACCAATTGCTGACCACTGCAATCATGACGCTTGAAGGTAAGATTGGCTTGTGTTTGTACTGCCCAGATTGCATTTGCTATTGTAATATTGTCGTCTTCTTCTGGGGTATATATTAGGTTTGAGTTAAAGTCTCCTGATAGTATTATTTCCCATATTGGTTGCCCAAACCAAAATTATGCTATGGTAGCAATTAGTATTCTGAATAACTCTTTTTTTGATCTTTTGTTTTGCTTGTGCGTAGAGGTTAATGAAGATGATGGTACTTGCAGCACACTTGGGGCCCAAGTCCGTTTTTATTATTTGTATATCCGTTGTTTTGGAAGGAAGTGAGACAAGATGTGATATTTAAAGTTGTGGAAATGTAAATGGCAAGGCCGCCCTTCGCTCTGCCTTACCGCTGGGTTCTTGGGGCATTTACTTGATAAAGGATGCACCCAGGGACCTCGACTGGGGCTGTTAGCCATGTTTCTTGGAGGGCAACTATTTCATAGTTGTTCCAGTTCTTTGGCAGTGTATTGTCCTGCAAGTCACGCTTTTCACCTGCTATTTTCCATGACTGGATGTTTATTGCCAGATTCTCTGATGAGTTTTGTGGTGTTGCAGGTCATTCTCTACATGAATCGGATCTTGTTCTGCGGGGTCCTGTGTGTGTCATATCTTGCTGTTTTGATGTTTGTGCCATGCTACCCTCTTTACCTCTTGCTTCATAATAATACTGTGGGAATAGACCTAGATATACCCCAAGCCTCAAACTATGGGGCAGCGTTTAGAATACCTAAGACCATGTCTTTCAGGTTGCGAGTGTTTTTTCCCTTCCATTGTTGTCCTCCTAATCGATGAACTCTATTGCTAACAGGTCTGTTGATGATAGGTGCTTTAGTGTTGGGATGGCTACCAGTAGCTCAGGACGTTACCTCTGTTTAAATAGTCTTGTAGTCCTTGTGATATGTAATGTGGAGTTAATAATAAACGGCTGTTTAAATATTCTATAGGGTCATTCATTTGTAGGTGAGATATGGATGCTGGGCTAAGGCTTTGATTTCCAGGCTGCCCACTTAGGTCTTTGCCTCTCTCTTTTCACACTGTAGGTTAATTTTGATCAATACCTGGTTGCTTGGTTCTCTGCCAGGTTGGTGACCTTTTTTTTTTACAGGGGTTGATTGTCTCAATATGGGACTGTGAGACGAGAACTGGACTTTTGTAAGTGTGACTAGCCTCTTTTATGTTATTAACTGATGTCATGCAGGGATTTGTCAAGCCATTACTGGTTTTTTTTCTCGTGGGGGGCAGCAATCTTTTGTCTAAGGGCTTTGTTACTTCTGCTTGAGTTATATTTTACAGGGGCCCTCTACTTAAAGATCTCTCGGTAGCTTTATTTAAGCTATTTGGTCCTGATAATTCTCCTGAAGATAATTCTGACATCTCCAATGTCACCTATTGAATATTGCAGTATTTCTCCCCTTCCTCTTTATGGCCTCGACTGGGAAAGGTGGCAGTTAGTGACCGGATCTTTTCCTCATTAAATTTGAAAATTGGGTATATTCCATTTACCAGTTGGTCTATTTCCTTATTGTTAAAAGGGTGCTTTGTGGCCTTCCTAGCACGTTTCTACTGCCTTTTCGTTAGAGGTAGAAGAAGTGTTTTTGAGTGTTCCGTCATGCAATTTGTTTGCCGGTCTGTTAAGCTTCGGTGCATGGCATCCTGAATAACAGGGGACAGTGGTGATGGTTCTGTAACAGATGCATTGTCGTCTATTTCCAGTGAGGTTTTCTGTTTATCAGTTGCTGAGAGATTGTTACTACGAGTTTTTGGCAAGGCTGATGGTTTTGATGTTTTTTCCCATTTGGTAAGTCACTCACTATTAACCTGTGTGGTACTGTTAGCTGGACTGGTTGCTTGCATTCCTTTAAAGTATTTGTTAGAATGGTTGGTAGTTCACTTAATTTTTCCACAATTGGGAAACATGCACAGTTGATTACCAGACCCGGGGAAGGTAAGTTGTTCTTAACAATTATTAGGCCCAATAATGAGTCGAGTTTGGTGTTTATACCGGAGATATAATCTGCTATGATGCTCATCAGATTGATTTGAATATCAAGTTTGTCTGAATGCATGTTAAGGGCACTAACTGAAGTTTGCAAGGATTTTTGTTAAGGAAGTGTGCGGGTTTGAAAGAACTTCCAATTTTACGTCCGCTTCATTGGATTCATAATTCCTTCCTGTTGGCTGTTGGATAGTGGTCAAAAGCCTCTGTTCATTTCGGTCCATTGTGAATCCGGCTGATTTGGGCAAGCTGTCTTCATATATAATGTCATCCTTTCCGGACTGCTGATCGTAATTTAGTTATTTTTGTTGTTGTTAACTGAACCTGTGATGTACTTGTTTAATTGCTCGGGTGAGTTTGGTATTTCTCTTATAGGTTTTTGACAGTCTACCTGTTGAACTGGTGGTAACTCCTAATGCCTGCATTATGCCTGCGTCATTTAATATTGAAAGGGACTCCATCCAGGAATCACTAAGATTTTCTGTGTTATGAGTGACTTCCTGCGTGTTATTTTTCGCCGATTGTTGTCTTAGAGTGGAATGGTCATTGGATGTTACTGCGTTAAAGATGGCTTCAAGTCTATTATCGGTCACTAGATCGAACCTGGGCATCGAATGGGTTGTAGTGTTCATGTGGACTTTAGCATGAATGACTTGCCTCGTACTGCTGCAGATATTTAGCTTTACGGTCTCTTGTTGTGTGTCTGCTTCCTTAGAATGTGAGTTTCTGGTGCCACTTAAAACTGTATCTTTTGTCGTGCTATTTATGTATTCCCCGTAGTGTCCTTCAAGTCTTCATCCTGTGCGGAGGCTAATTTGTGCGGTGTCGGAGGTTTGGGAAGCCCTAAGAGTTTGTCTGGTGTTGAATAAATGACTGCTGATGGGTCCTTCAAAAACGTAAATTTCCCAATGGGATTCATTGATCCAAAGATGGAGTAGGTTGGTGATATTAGTGTTTCTCCAGGATTTCGAGATCATTTTGGCGAACCTCCCAGAGAGGACTTGACGCCTTTTAGTTTTTGCTTCTGCTTTGATTTTTTTTTGTGTTGATTGTAATGGTTGCTTCCTAGTCCTGCCTGATTTAATTTTCCTGCTATTAGGTGATAGCTAGGTAGAAAAGTAATTAAATGGCATTTGTGAAACCGGGCAGTTCTTGTTACCTCTCCTCTTCTCTTCTCTTATTTTTTCTTTTTATTCAAATCCTCTCCTCCCTTGTCTGTCCAGTAGATTTGCTGGCTTACTGTGACTAAGGACACAAAGGCTGTACAGGGGGCCTTCCACAAGCGACAGCCTATCACTCAAGGGCCCAGAGGTGCATGGAGTGCTCTGCTTTCGTGAAGGTAGTTGAAGGTTAACCCCAGTGGACCACACTATCATGTACTTGCTCTCATGGCGCAACTATGAACGCTGGTGGCGCTTTTTAATGTTGTTGGTAGGATGAGGGAGGGGGCCTAGGGGACCTTGCAAGCAGGGCACTCAAGGTGGAGCAGCAAGCCGCACCCAATGTATCTGGGCCTTTTCCACTGCTTCACCTGGGCTCACATTCAGCGACCGTCGCTAATAGCGGCGGCACTTGCTCCCCACCAGGCCACACCTTGCACCTTACCGCTGTGCTGCCGGTGCTCTGTGCTCACTCTCTGTTCCGGCTCCGGTCAGGCTCAACCTCTGCTCGGGCCGCGTGACACAGCTGGTGCGGTACTTCTCCCGGGGTGTTGTGGTGGTGGAGACGGTGAGAGATGATTGGGAACAAAGTGCACAGCGGGGGAGGCAGCATCGTCTATGCAGCAGTCTCCACACCCGCAGCAAGACTGCGGGGGCTCCCACTACTAGGAGTGTGCATGGATCAGCGAGAGTCAGCAGGAGGTCACGTCTGTGGCCGCGGGAGCAGGTGGCACAAACAACCCCCTTCCTTCTTGCCTCCTTGCGGGGGCTCCCATTGCCAAGAATCGGGAGTCAGCCAGAGGTCCACAGCCGTGAAGCGGGGGATAGGCGGTACAGACCACCCCCTTCCTCTTTGCTGCCTCGCCGATCGCTGCGTCCCCTCTCCACTCTGCATCTGCGTGCAGCGGGCCAATCTCTGGTGAAATTGGTACTACGGGGTGATCCATTAAATATATCCTCAAACATGCTTTGTGGTAGACAAAATCTTTTTTTACTACTGGTAAGGGGGAACTCCCACATAGGAAAGTTGACGCTAATGAAAGCATCAGAGTAACCCTTTTAAAATACGGTAAGGATGGGAGTGAGTGAGTGGGGACGGGAGAGTTATAGGAAGTGTGGGAGTAGAGTTGAAGAGAGAAACAGAACGGAGAGACGCAGAGTAAAGACTCAGTAACTTAGAACGGGAAGGACTTTTTTTTTTATAAAAGAAGACGTCTAAGCTCCTCCTTAAAGGAAGTCCTAGAGTGCCTAGTGCATAATGCTAGTTGAATTACTAGTGAATGATTGCCCCATTGTACGGTCCTTTTTGGAAGCTGGATATTCTAAGAGATTCAACACTGCGCAGCAACCTAAGACCCCTTAGACGATGTCAGCTTGGAAGTCAAGTACATAGCATGAATCACTCAAAAGGGTCTACACATATCCTGCTATCTTGAAGAGTACTCTTGTTTCTGTGGGAAGTCTTTGAAGTATACCTAGTGCCAGAATGATGTAATTTAAATGTTTGAATCTAATGTAGGAATATATTCAGGGCTGCCTTCAGCGGAATGAGTTGGACTCTGGAGAGGCCAGTCCTGAGATGAAAGTGGGAGTTAGAGATTGGTTGGCAAGAGATTTAGTAACAAGTTAACAGACACCATGAACAATCTCCAAAGGGATAGGATGAGTAGGAGAAGATGACATGGAGAGGGGAATTGGAGGGAAAATGGAAAGGTAATGTAGAGTAATAGGAGAATAGCGCCAGGGATTGTGGAAACCGCTGAACAGACAGAGAATTTGAAACCTAAGGTGAAAAACATTTTGAAAAAGAGGTGGAGACTTCAGAGGAGGTGTTCTTGGTTTGGAAGCAGCTTGCTGTTAATTTAGTTGATTTGATAGTTTATATAGCGCTTGATTGCCCGGAGGCATCTTGGCGCTGCTTTCAGGCGAGCTCTAAAACTGTTAAAATTCGCCCTGTAGCTAGTTTTTGAAAATCCAGGTTTTTTAGTGCCTTCCTGAAAGCAGGACGTTTGAGCATTCCCTCAGCTCCAACGGGACAGAGTTCCAAAGTTTTATAGTTCCTACAATGAAACTTTTTCCACCACACTGAGCTCTTTTGATGCTGAGATGACCATATGTTTAGCATTGGACGACCTTAGTTGTCTCGTTGAAGAGTACCAAATAAAGCTCTATCTGAAGAAGTTTGGACCGTTATTATGTGAGGCCTTACAGGCTTTGCATACAGATTTGAAATTGAGTCTTTTACTTACTGGAAGCCAATGCTGCTTGGCCAAGCCATGGAAAACTGACTGGTACCTAGGGACTCCTAATAGTAATCATGCTGCAGCATTCTGAACCATCTGTGATTTGTGCAGTAGCCCTTTTTAGATGTTAATAGGGCGTTCCCGTAACAGAGTTTAGAAAGGGCTACTGCCATGAGCACTGTTTTTTGGAGGTCTGAGGGAATAAAAGGGCAGATCTTCCTTATAATTTTTATAATAAAATATACTGAAGATGTCAGGAAATTAACATGGTCTTTAAAGGTCAATATGTCATCAAAGAGGACCCCTAAGTTTCTCACCTTCTTCATAGGGAGACCGAGTACCCAGATCTTTCGGCCACCAGTTTTGGGACCAGAAGGAGATGTTGTTGCCCACAAGGAGGAAATCGGTCTTCCTGGAATTTAGCCTGAGGCAGTTGGTAGTCATCCATTTATTGATCTGGGCCATGGGCCATACAAGTGCTGAATCGCTCTGCTGTTTCCACTGGGTAACTTGAAATAGAGGCCACCTGCTGGGTATCATCTGCATATAACACCACCAAAAAACCGAACTGATTAATCAGTTATACTAGTGGGGTCATGTAAAGATTAAATGGGGTAGGGTTCAAAGATGAGCCCTGCGGTACTCCGCTTGGTAGTCTGAAGAGGTCCGAGGAAAAAGGGCCCATTGTGATCTGTTGCACTGTGTTGGACAGAAAGGAAGTGAGTAGTGACAGAGCTGTGCCCTTTATTCCAAGTTCTAGGAGCCGTTTAGTTAGAATGTTCTGATTGACGGTGTCGAAGGCTGACGACAAATCCAATAGGATCAAGGCAGCCCCCCTCCTTTGTCCAGTATCATTCTCTGTTCTTCTGAGGCTCCACTAAGGCAGTCTCTGTGATGTGAGAAGCTCGGAAACCGTACTGAGTGGAATCTAAGAGGTTGTTACTGCTCATGACGGAGTTCTATATTAAGAGCTCTTTTTAGCACCTTAGAGGAAAAGGGCAGTCTGGCAATTAATCTATAGCTACTAGGTTCTACCCGGTTAAGAATGGACTTTTTAATTAAAGGAAAGATGGAAACTTTTTTTCAATCAACCTTATAAAGTCCAGTGGTAATTAGTCCATTAAGAATGTTCATGAGTTGATCCCTTATTGTTTCTGCCGCTAAATTAAATATCCGTCGGGGACAGGGGTCAGTTGATGACCCAGACTTGGTTAGTTTGATCAACTTTAAGACTTTATCCGAATCTTAGACAGAGAAGGATTCCAATATTGCTGACGTCTCTGAGGTAGTTTTAGTTGCGTCCAAAGATCTGTCATGATTCCTGTTTATTGCAAAGGTGTTAAAGATGTCTGCAGCCTTACCCTGAAAAAAGTTTGCCAGTAAGTTGCAAAACTCTGGTCTGCCATTCTGCTCTTTACAGTCTGGTAATTTAGCTAGACTTTTGACTGTGTGAAGTAGTTCTCTACATGAATTTTTAGATTGTAACATTTTTGATGAGAAGTACTTGCTTTTTTCTTCTAGGATTAATTTTTTGTAGTTGCCTATAGATTTAGCGTATTCATTTTTAGCTGAAGGATCATACTAGAACCTCCATTTTTGTTCCTTCTTACGGCAAAGCTGTTTTTGTACTTTAAGTTTTTCAGTGTACCAAGGTTCTGAGGGGGCTTTGCGCCACCTAGAGTGATATTTTCAGGGGACTAATGTTAGCCGTAATGTCAGTTAAGGAGGTCATATCGCCTTCGTCCGCTAGCTCAAGATGGAAGCTAAAATCTCAAAAATTGTATAGTCTGCAGATTCTATGCTGGCTTCTATAAAAGGGCTTATACTTTCTAAAAAACAGAAGCTGTCGACCCTGGAGCATGATAAATTAGCAGACCTTTGAAAGTATAACATTTGTTATGTTCAATTTGAAACATGAGCATTTCTGATTCGCTGATGTTATCAACCTTAACACGTAAAACTGGCAGATAGTCCCTGTAGATAATGGCTACTCCCCCATCCCCCTTATTTTTTTCCTATCCTGTTTACTTTAAGAATAGAGTAGCTGATGGGTAGCGCTTGTACTAGCTCTGGTTCCAATGCTAAATCCGCCCAAGTCTCTGTAAAGAATACTATATACAAGTTATGTGCCTCAGAGACCTTCGCAAACTTGAGCTTATGCTTTATTAGTGAGAGCATGTTTATCAACACGCACTTGAAAAAGAGAGAGGGATTGGTTTTAGGCAGATTCTGAACAAGAAACCACTGATCTTCGACCGTCTGGACACTCAACTTTTTTGGGCTTCGACTGGGCCTGACTTTGTCTCCCTCTTGGTCCAAAGCATCGTCTATGCCTGTGCACCATACAAGCTCCGTGCAGGACCTGTGGAGCATCAAGGACAACTGAAGTTATCTCCCTTGGGCTGAATGAGTCACTCCCCTGCATATGCAGGCACCATAACGCCATTGACCGCTCTGCTGATCCTGAGCTCCTGTGGACTCCTAAGGCTCCAGCAACACCGGAGGTTGAGCTGCCCTCTCACCAAGTTTGAGGCCAGTATCCCTCGTGGGGACCGCATAACCCGGACGCCTGTGCACCGCGTACTTTTGCAAGTGCATATGCTTGTCAGCGTTCCCCCATCTAAGTGCATTGGGCTATCGATAGGCCAAACCTCTGCACACATTTCGTACAAAGGACTTTGGCCTCCTCGCACTCTGTGCCCTGCAAGCTGTTACTTTGTGAAACTGCTAGAAGTCCCCTCGTGACTCCTGTGCCTTCGGCCTGTGGTTCCATTTGAGGGACAATACTGCTTTTCTTGGGCTCCCCTGGTTGCTCCAGGCCTGCCCTGACTCCCCTTGCTGTGGTGAGTCTCCTGGTCCTTGCTGGGCCAGACCGTATCCTTGCTCAACCTTTTCCGTGGGTTGCCGCTGCCAAGGCTTGTTGGTGCTCTCGCCGGACACGACCCCTCAGCACTCAGACATTCTTCGTGGGACAGCTCGTATCCTGCTCCTGGTAGTCCTCAACGTCTCCTGGTCGCTGCAGCTGTGAAATCAAGGCCTCCATCATCACACTTGAAGCACCCTACATCGTCTACCGAGCCCCTGGTAACTCCTGAGTGACCCAGACTCTGTACCCTCTGCTTTCAGGTACACTTCAACACAAATCCACCTTTCGATTCTAACTGGCACTTTTCTTCTTTCCTGCAGTGGCATTTCCTTGAGGTCCTCCATTGAGATCGACGGCGGTTTACGACACCACTTCAGCCCTATGCACCCGGCTTCCCTGGGATAGGTAACTCTGGTACTACGGTATCCACGGGTGGGGTGGCTCTCAAACCTCCTATGATCCAAAGGGTTTTTTCGTAATCCACTGGGAAGGGTCCTCAAACTTTAAAACTGCAACTGCGAGTCTCCCATTGAATTGTACGTAGCACGTGGTCGTGTTCTCACACTGCACCTGTCCTCCGTGGGGTCCCTACTTACTCACCTTGAGTGGTTCCTTGAGGTCCCAGCAATTCTACATCCTCTAGACACTGTCTTGACTCAAGTCGTGGTTCTTATACCACTATTTTAGTATATGGTTTGGTCTCCCCCTGGAGCCCACTGTGAATTAGTGCTACTTACGATTGTTTATGTGCTAAAGTATTGTATGCTTTGTGTTTATCTGTGTGTAGCAGATACTGTGAGTTATTTAGAGTGTGTTATAATAATAAATACATATTTTTTATAACTACTGTGTGGTTCTCCTTTCATTTAACTAATACAATAAGGATGCATTCTGGTAAAACAAGCTGCTTAACATTCCTTCAAGACTAAGCCTGAAGGCTGCTCTCCACAGCTACCACTTGGATAGCTTTCTAAGGTTATCTTTGACCTCTTAAATCACCATAAGGGTTGTTTGGACTGGTGCAAGGTGCCCACTTTAATTGGTGACCATCATATACCAGGCCAACTTCTCACAGTAGTATCGAAGAGTGTAAAACATGGTGGATTTCTCATTGCCACCGCTACTTTCTTTAGGTGATATGTGGTTTGGTCTTTATCCTGAAAGATGCAAAGCACATAGAATCCTATATTTGACATTATTTTCTGAGCACTGCTTCAACTTGACATATACATGTGCAGGAATGCTTTTGTGACAGAACATGATCAACATCACAAAATTCAAAGGATTGACTTCTATGCCATCTACACAGTCTAGCAAACCACTTTTAAGTGAACCATTTCTCTGGCTGAATGACTGAGACTGGTGCTTCTGAAAGCCAGGCACTCGCCAAAGAGTGCTTTTCCTAGATTTTCAGATCTCTGTATCATGGATTAGAGCCAAGCACATTCCTGTACTAGAAAAGGCTGATATCTTGGGAAGGTGGGTGAACGGGCAGGCCTGCTAGTCTCCAATAGATACATTTAATGCTTTAAGCAGGAGAGTTTCTAGCAAACTCAATTGTGATATTAGCTTTGTAAATAAAACACCCCTGCCTTTTTTTAATTTAACAGCAGTTTAAAACAAGCAAATTGCAATTTAAAAATGAGAGACTGAGTTTGCTTGCAGTTATACTGATGGGAGGAAGGGGATGTGTGTGAATCGAATGAGAGTTTGCTGACTATTACACTAAGGATTTGCATTTGAGAGCGCTGCAACTGGTTATCAAATATGAGTGAGATAGCAAGCTATTTGAATCCACTTTAATAGAGAAAGTTCTATCTGAATGAGAGATTGCTCGCTTTTAGAAGAAGAGGCAACTAGTTTTCAGAATGAGGTACTGCTAGAAGCTATAAAGTGAGAAACTGCTGTCAATCTAAATGAGATACAGCTTGAATTTGAGTTCCTAGGCATCTGACACTTATCAAGAGACCCATTATTGTACATTGCTATAGGCTAGAGGGAGCACACAATCATATTAAGAGCGTTTTGTCAATTGCAAAAAATGGAGAGGCACCTTCCAACCAAAATGAGAGTTATGGTGACTGGGAGCAATTCCAGATGGCATGGTAGACTGCAATAAGAATGAGACTGCTGGCAATTACAGTTAGAGAAAAAAAAATCAATCACTGTGAGAGACTGTTGAGCAATAGAGCGCCGTATATTGAGATAACAGGATGGAGGAACTGTGGGAAAGCAGTGGTTCTGTATAATGTGTATATATAATGTGTATAGCAGAGGATCAGGAGGAATTCTTAATCATCCATTGGTAGTGGTGGCCCATTTTGGTTGAATATATGCTTTCTAAAGAGATGTCTCAAGCTCGAACAGAATTGCAGGAACAATTTGCACAAACATGATGTGTGAAAGAATGTTGTTCTTTATTCTGGGAGCTCGTAGATGGACATGACTTGTTTCTGATGTTTTTCTTTTATGCAAATCTTCATCTATAGTCATTTTAGTGATGACCTAGTCTCCTACGATTCATTGATCCCTAAAGATGTTCAATTGTTCTTGCAAATGGGGGTGGGGAGGTTGATGATGTTTTTTTACCTCTTTGTATAGGATACTCCACCTCTTTAAGATGATGCAGGCTCAAAATGGGAAGTGGTTTTTTTGTGTTTTTTTTGCATGCCAATTATCTGATTGAATTTCATGTAGTCTTCTGATGAGGTGTGTAGAAGCATGCTTGTTATCAGTAATATTTTATACTCTGGCAGCATTGTAGACTTCCATTTGGAAATGAATCAAAGTGTGCACAGCCTGAATGTGTTCATCTGGACATTCTGTGATTGATTGAATAGCTAGGAGGATGGACACTGGAAAAGTGCTTTAACAATTAAGGCATTCATCCTGTTAAAGGTCCACTAGAACAGTTACCAAGCGGCTGAAACATGTCCAGGCACAAACCCAGATGTTCACTCTACTCGGCGCCACTGTACTCCACAGCACTCTACTCTATGACACTCATCTCTACATCCCTCCACTATACGCCACTCTACACCACTCCATTCTGTACCGCTCCACTCAGCTGTGCGTCACTATACTCCCGCTGCAACACTCCGCTCTCTGCCACTCCGCTCTCTGCCACTCCGCTCTCTGCCACTCCGCTCTCTGCCACTCCGCTCTCTGCCACTCCGCTCTATTCCGTGCCACTCTATGCCATGCTTCTCTGCAACATGGCTAAAAGACATTGGCAAAGCCAATAGCTCTCCCATAGGTGAAACCTGTTGGCTGTGCTAGTACTTGCTACTTTAGCTTTCCGTAGGTATTCTCTTACATGACCGAAACCTGGGGCAATGGGCCGGGTTAAATTGTTGTTTCAATTCATTTATTTAATTTGGGGGTAGACTGTTTCTCTTGTCTTTTGTAATTGCTGTAAGTTAAGGGCTAGCAGTTTCGGAGGGTATTCCAGTTACCAGTATTTTACCTGCCTTACTGCATATTTCTAGGCTCTTTGTCTTGTAACCAAAGATTCTAAGCCTTTCATGCATCCATGAATATGATTTACATTAGGCAACTCAACAATCCTTCAGTGTCTGATCCTGCACATTCTTAATTTCTAGTTTCGATAGGTAAGTTTGTCCCTCAGTAGCGTTTCTCTTAACCCCTTCTTCTTGCTATATACTCCTCTCACCACCAACCTGAAGGCCTCTCATTGAGTGTTATAGTTACCCACCAACCCTTAATTCTCCTGAAAATACTGATCAATAGCTTCCCCTGTTGTATTGAAAAATGCAACAACTTGGAGTCCCTCGGGTTGTAAACTCCATGCTATAATAACAGTGAGTGCCACTTCAAGAGTAATGGTTATGATCTGATCATTTCAAGCTTGCGTTTTCTACATTATGATTTGTCCTATCATGCCTACCAGTATCAGAACTGTACCAGTCCTAGTTTATAAGATATGTCCTGGGCAATAAAAGTAATATTCTTGTGATGTGAGATGTTTGTCTCTCTCCATATATCGTCCATCTTCCAGTTCTGGAAGCATTATGGCATAGCTGCTGAGTTTTCGGTGCTTGTTGTAGTGGGGTAGGCAGGAATGCTCTGTCAAGTCCATTGTCTTTTACACAATAACATTTGTCTCCCACGCCCTCTACCCTCATCCCAAAGTATTTTTGATAGTCTGTCATCACCCAATGCAGCAGTTCTGCAGCAGTTCTAACCCTTTGACTTCTTTGGACCATCACTGGAATACGGCCCTCATCCCCTCCCCCTCACTGAGTCAATATTGCAAGCTGGGGGACCCTGGCATAAGCAGTTTTTATGATTTGAACATAGAAATAAGCATGCGCAATACAAATGCTTAAATATTTAAATATTTTGTTTAATTCACAATCCATTACAGGAAAAAAAATCATATTTTCAATTTTGCTTCTATATTTTTGTATACTTTATTAATTTTAATTTAATACTTTTAATTTTTAATTTTATAAAAGAGTTGCAGACTCTCTCCATATGCCTTGCGGACCCCCAGGGCTCCTCGGACTGTAGGTTAAGAAGCACAAAAGTATTCTTGGGGGGTACTTTAGTGGCATATACACAAACTGTAGTGAGTGGTGCTCTATTCAGCGGTCCCTGACAATCACATAATATCCCTGTCTATAAAAGTTGACCCTGTGTAGCACTCATGGGACTCTGTGTGTTACCAATACCATTGTTACATTAGCATATAAAGAGCAGCTCTGAGCATGTACTTGTCCTTTTTCCACTGTTTTTGCAGTTTTCCTCTTAATAGTTCTTAGATGAGTTTCTTGAAGGAGTTTGCAGTGAACTCTTCTCTTTTGTAAGATAAATTATTACTTTAAGGCTTATGGACATTGTTGTCATACTCCTCACATTCCAGGTTATGTAAATCTAATCATTAGGTAATTCCATCAATTTTTTTTTGATCACTTAACAGTGAGTGGGACTTGCTAATTTATCATAGTGTTTGGGGGACTCCGAGGATGCATTAGGGTGCCTTGTGTGAGTCTTGAAAACGTCTGTATTATTTAATGAGTGTGTCACCTGATTGTTTAGATTTGCACCCAGTCTATTTAGGATTTTCCAATCCAGAAGTAGTGTGTTTCCCTTGCTCTTAGTTGTTGTTGGCATATCCTCTGATGTCCATACCCATCCAGCCCAATATAAAATATTAAATCTATCCCTAAACTTGATTTGAAACTTAACCAAACCACTAAAGTGTTGTTATTGCTAAGTTGTCCACATGCTAGTGGGAGTGTGAGCCTGTATGACCACAGCGAGCTACTCCAGATAAGGGTGTAAAGTAGGGGACTTGTAATTATATTAATGTAACAATACCAATTGAAACAGATCGTTCCGTTTCCTTCCCTCCATGACCCTGCATGGATGTTACCATCAATAAACATGTGTAGCAGTTTCAAGTAAGGCGAACAGCAAAATACACAGGATGATGGACGGAATTTGCACATTGGCAAAACATTCACCCCAAGTCACAGATCTGGGTTTAATCCATCGTTGCTTTGCTCACCACACCACCCCAGTTCAGACATGGCCATATGCAAATCAGTCTTGACCCTGTGCCTCATGTGAACAGTCCAGCCCGAACTGCCAAGCCATGTCCCTGGACCGGAATCTAGCATCCTAGGACCGGTTTCGGGGTTTCACCCCTCTTCAGCCAGGATAGCTTGACTCCAGTGGCGTAGTGAGCACGGGACCCACGTCTGGGCATAACCTTCCCACATAGGACGAACAGCAAAATACACAAGATGATGTACGGAATGTTGCACATTGGCAAAACATTCACCCCCAGTCTCAGATCTGGGTTTAATCCATCGTTATTTTGCTCACCATACCACCCCAGTACAGACATGGCCATTTGCAAATCAGTCTTGACCCTATACCTCATGGGAACAGTCCAGCCCGAACTGCCAAGCCATGTCCCTGGACCGGAATCAAGCATCCTAGGACCGGTTTCGGGGTTTCACCCCTCTTCAGCCAGGATAGCTTGACTTGGCAGTTCGGGCTGTACTGTTCCCATGAGGCACAGGGTCAAGACTGATTTGCATATGGCCAGGTCTAAACTGGGGTGGCATGGTGAGCAAAAGAATGATGTATTTAACCCAGATCTCTGTACTTGGGGTGAATGTTTTGATTTGTTCTGCATTCCGTTCATCAATTGTGTGTCTTTTGCTTTCTCGACCTAAGTGCGCCAGGTATGCCCAGATGTGGGTCCTGGGCTCATTGTGCCACTGGAATCAAGCAATCCTGGCTGAAGAGGGGTGAAACCCCGAAACCGGTCCTAGAATGCTTGTTTCCGTTCCAGGGAGGACCTGGCTTGGCAGTTCGGGCTGGACTGTTCCCATGAGGCACAGGGTCAAGACTGATTTGCATATGGCCAGGTCTAAACTGGGGTGGCATGGTGAGCAAAAGAATGATGGATTTAACCCAGATCTCTTGACTGGGGCTGAATGTTTTGATTTGTTCTGCATTCCGTCCATCAATTGTGTGACTTTAGCAATTTCAAGTAAGGCATGTCTGCCATCTTATGTTTGTTAAAAGCCCAACCTATTTAAGATTGTCAGAGCGCAGCGTTTAAGGTAACTAGTGTCGCCAAAGATGTCATCTGGACATTGGTGCAGGTCTCACCTTGTGACCTCTTCGAGCCCCCGGTCAATGGTCTCCTGCTGAAGTGTCATTTATGTCCAACCTTACTGTCGCAGAAATTGCTTCCCTTTTTTTTTTTTTTTGTGCTATTGGTTTTAATGATGGTATGCATCTGAGTTGATCTCTTCATTTCCTCTCCTATTACAGAGACTAGGTCTGGAGGGAAGATCTGCATCATCACTCTCAGCTGTTGGTTTCTCTGCCACACCCAATGCTTCAGAGGCTCTCATAATGAAACAATTGACTGTTAGCCAAGGCTTTTAGTGTGAAACAGAATCACCATGTACTTCAAGCTCATGTCTCATATTTTTTCTTCACTGCCATGAAAGAGAATCTTTGTTGATATTCCACACCATTGTAGTCTGGAAAGAGTAACACATTGGCATGATCTACCAGAATATTATAGTGTTTTGTGGTCTTTCGCAGGGATCTTGGCATAGCTGCAGCTGGTGGGACCAGTAATGAGGCTCTCTCAGACCTTTATATTCAGAAAAATTTGGTCAGGGTCTTTAGGGACACTACAGAGCTGATCTACTGCTTCTGATTTAAAGCCTTGGCGTCCTCTGTTCTGGCAGACCCGCCATTCTGATGTTGTTTGTCTGGGACCATCCATCAGAGTCCTCTGTTTGATCTTCTGAGAAGTATAATCTTTGTTACTGTTCTAGAGCCTGTATCTCCCCTACATTTGGTTTGATTGTAGTCACAGTGACTCCATTCTGCTCACTCTGTCGACCATTTTGTGCTGTTCTGTGCAGAGTAATTTAGTCTCCAGATGCACAGTATCTATTTTTGTCTCCAGTGCCCATCTGCTGTCCTGGATTTGGCCTACCCTATCCTGGCATACATATTGCTGTCCTGGGGTGTTCGCCTTCTCTCCCGTGAGTTCCATGAGCACTTGTTTTTTGTGTACTATTGCACCACTTTGTTTTCCCATGATGACTCTGGGCTTTGTTTCGGCTCAGTTGGGCTACCGCTGCACTTCAGTCAAACACAACGACAGTCACTATATACTAATAAGCAATTGCTGAATTGTCAGAGGCAGTGGGAGAGGTCCCAGGACAGCCCCACAACGTAATTGTGTGTTCGCTCATACAGTGTGTTCGTCAAGCTACAAAAACAATTCTGGTTTCTGCAATCAGGGTAAGCAGTGTGCCCATGCATTTACTTAGTTGGTAGTCGTGTGTGCTATTTATCAGCTTCACTATCTTAAGATGGAGATTCGGACCCCCATGAATGATTCCGTCCCTATGGGTTGACTTTATATGTTTTGTTCCCTGTCCCATTTTCCTGAGATGGATCTTTTATTTATTACTCATAAGTTAAGACAATGTGGGGTCCACTCTCGGCTGCCTCGCATGTACCAAACTCCCCTAAGGTTCCTCACTTACTACATTGTGACAAGTTTGGGTTATCACTTTATGAACCCACTTGCTGTGCACTCCTTCCCATCAGGACGTCTCCACTGGGCTATCTTTTGAGCAGATCAGTCGCCTCTGTTTTTGTTCCAGATTTCTTTGAGATAGTGGCTGCTGCTTGCAGCACCACACCTATTCTCTGTGGCATATCCACGTTGTTCATTGCTCCCTTGGGCCTCTAGCGCTTACCACCATTTCTGCTCTAGCAAGGCCTCTAATTTCCTCTCATGGGTGCTCGGTTCAATCCCCTCTCGCACTCGCATATGATACCACTGGAGTTGTTGTTCTCCTTGCACATTTTAGTGATTGCTGCCAGCTCATTGCCAAAGGCAGTGTTCGATTTTGGAATGTCAATGGAATTTTTTTCTCGCACAGTTCAATCACCATCTCGCAGCTCACTTTCACCCCTTTCATGGGCTTAGCAGATACACATCTTGTTGTTTTCAGATGCCCATGTTCATGCTGGATTAAGTGGGAATTTCCAGAGGTTGATGAAGTTAGTCCCCGTGGGCCATCCTGTAGGTCAGTCCCCTGGCTCTTCCATTATGATGGTTTCACAGGCACCCATGAAAAAAGTTCAATATTGTATGGTTTCTTATGAATATAGGCTTTTATACCACTGTATTTTGTGCAAGAAACGCACCCAAACATGTAAAATATATACTGTATATAGCGTAACAAAAAAATGAAATATGGGGTGCACAGAATTAAAAGACCTATTTTGTTATGTGTCCCCTTGGGTCAGATTGCAGCAATCCTTCCTGTTTCCCATGGGGAACCAGTAGTTGGAAAGAGAGACAAGCACGCACTCGTAAAGTAAGACTGTCTGTTTCAGTTAGGGAAAGAGTGGTGGCATGAACATGTAAAAATAGCTGGTAATTTGATTGAAAGTGAATGAAAATTGAAGTTCGATTATAGAAAGACCTTTGGCAAACGTTTGTTGAAAAGCGTATGGCATTAAAGCATTTTTCTCATTCAGCCAGTGATTAATTGGAAAAACGATGACTGGTATTTTCCAAAAGCTAAGGCTAATAATGCAGAAATACATGTATGTATAGTCACAGAATTACTTACTTCCGTCTATGCTATGTAGATTTTTATAGTATGCTAATTACCCCTTACACTATTGACAACGATGTTGCTGCTCCTGAGTTTCAAAAAGAGAAGGGAAATCCAGAGAGGAAAATGACTATCCTTAAAGGATTTCCCTTCCCCTACAACTATCACCTGGCGTGACGTCATGCCGTAACTTCTCCACTTAGTGAGAAGTGTGAGCACGTGCACATCGATATGCCTGCTGTCACTGCAGTCTGGTAGAAAATGGACCACATGTGCCAGGGCACAAAACCGAACTCGATAGTGACCCGTTTTGAAAAAACTGCCGGTGCTCAGCACCCGTAAAGCCCTGCCTGGAGGTTGGTGGTAGTGGATGCATGTGTTGAGGTGAGATCAGCCTATGTTGTGTAGAGCCTTGTAGGTGTGTATGAGGAGTTTTAAGTGAATGCGTTTGTGTATAGGGAGTTGGTGGAGTTCCTTGAGGTGCGGAGTGGTGTGTGCGCGTCGAGGCATGTCATTAGAAAATCTCCATTCTACCTGAAATTGTGACACTTGAAACAATGGTGATCCCCAGGTGTTATTATCGCATTTGCACATCTTTTATACCATTGTGGTAAAATGACCAGTTTTGCAGATGCTCACTGTCGTAGACTAGCAACACGGCCGGCTTACGACATGCTTTATAGTTCAGTTGGACCATCGTATTTATGGTCCAAGTGCAGTTAACCAACAGGATTCTCCTAGTCATATATGTATGACTTTGAACCTGGAACAATAGAAAAATATTTTAAATAGGAAGACTAGATTCAAATGAATGCACAATAAGACCAGCAACAGTCCAAATGCAAGTGTGAATAAAGTGAGAAGCGTTCTATCTCTTTTGTTTTCGTGTTACCACGGATCAAGTGATAATTCCTGCCATTGCATGGACTAGTGTTGGTAATTTACTAATATAGAACCTAGCCCTCCCCTACATGCATTTTGATTGATTTTGGATTTGGATTTAGACTTCAATGTTTTTCTTTGTTAAATGTTTCAGTAAAGAGCTTCTTTTGTTCCCCAGATGGACACTCCTCTTTCCAGATGGAATTCTCTAATCTAGTGTTGAAGGTGTCAGACGCTCGTGCTGTCTTCTTTGTCTTTGCATCAAACTTTTTGTCTTTCCGTGTGGCAACGACGGGCAGGTGTCTAACGCCTTCAGTGCAACAAACATGTCTCCCATTACGTTCTTTTGTACTGTGCGGTGTAGCAGTCAAAAATATGGTATACGATTAAAAATGTGATGAGAGCACGGAGGGTAAAAATAAATGCTATTGCTGTATACAATTGTCAGATGTAAGAGGATCATTTGAAAAAACCTTTTTCTGTTTTTAAAAGCAGCTAAGTCTGACTAGTTGAGTTTAATGGGGTGTAGTTGGCTTGATTTGCTCACTTCTGAATGTTTTTGTTTTTGAATATTGAGGCGAAATGATAATAAACAATCTCATAAAGGTTCACGGATCTGTAAACTGGTACCTTCTAGCCCTCTCCCACCCCCCCGGGAGATGTATACATTGAGCGAAATTATTTTGTCTTCTCACCTGGAGCTGATCTCATTCAGTCTACAGCTCCCCAGTAGTTAAGCACAGGGAGAGAGTAGTATGATGGGAGCTCTCTTCTGTATTCCGTCTACCCAGGAGCTCCGCGTTAGGGTGAATGTCAGCAGACCATGCTCTGGTCCATCCGCAAATGTGACGCTGCCCTATTTCAGCATTTTATACTTTTTTTTTTTTTTTTTTTTTTTTTGTAAGAGTTTCGGAGCACTGAGCTCCTCCTGGACACACTCGTCCATTACTCACTTTGCAACCAAATTCTAGCTGGTATTCAAATATAGCTCGGACAAAAACCAAATTGTCTGGAGTTCTTTTGTAGTTGTAAAAATATGTACCTGCAACCCAGACACACTAAGCAAGCCGCATTTACATGATCGTAGCACATTCCTACTATTCTTGGCTGAACAAAGACTGCCAGAATAGTGCTTCTCTGCCCCAGACAGAATTCAGTAATCACTCGTAGGATAATTTGTGAAAACAATATGGAATGGTGACTTATTTATTGAATTCATAAATTATTTGTACGCCGAAGCTCAGGCTTCCACCTTCACAAAACCTAGAATTGTCAAAGGAGCGTTATTAAACAGGAGTACCACACATAAAATAAACACGCAGTAAATACAACTACATACAGAAAAAAGCAGAGAAGAATAAAGACAGTCTGATGACAGCTAGTAAAACCACCCATAGGTTGGCACCTAAAACAAGAGGGCTCAGTGGGAGAATCCAGCACATTGATTTCGAGCGAAATGGTACACGCAAAGCAAAAGAACAACATACAGAGGAACAAAACATTTAGCAGATTTGAAAATCATGCATAAGTAATGAAGCAATATAGAAGTACATCCTACTTTAATGCAGGAGAAGAACTGTCTTTCCAAGACATTGTCCCGAATTCAGAGGATGGATCTTATGGCTGATGTGATACAGAGAAGCCAGAAGTCTGAATTGTTAGAGGTATTACAGAGTTAAAGGGGCAATCATTCTTTTTTGAGAACCTGCTTTTGTCGGAAGAAGAGCATTTTTTTTGTTAAAGATCAGGAAAGGGGCCAGAAAATCTTTAGGTGCATGATGCTGTTTGCATGGTTCTTTTGCGTGAATTGAGTTAAGTGGGAAGTCCTGCTTTTCCAATATTACTAACAAACTAGTGTCCTTTGTAGGAATTTGCCATTAAGTATCTCTTTGTCATCAAGGTAGATTGTTTGATAACCAGCATTTGTTCTCAGGGAATTGTAATCTCCGAAGACACCTTTCCAGTTCCCACTGATGCTGTGATCAAGAAGGTGAAAATTGCAGTAAAACACTCATATTCTACATTAAATTTTGCAATAAGTGCTCCTACCAATGGAAGATATAACGTATGGGAGATTTTCAGTTGTAAGTAGAGCAGACTTACTGGTTCTGATTCTTTCTGTCCTCAGCCCATCATGGAGCAAACAGTGTGTTTTGTTCTGGACATTTAATTGATAACCTCTCTGCAGTGACTGCAACCTCAGCATCCTCAATTACAGTCTTGATGCCCGTTTGGAAGGCTGACTCAGCTCAGAAGTCACTGCTCGTGGATCTGCCTTGTACAGGAGCCTCAATATCGGAATTTGGTTAAAAATAGGCTGAGGATCGAAAAATGATGCCTCTGCTGCATCCTCTTGGGAAGGGCTCGTAGGTTTGGACCTGAGCGGGTGTTTGATTCTGCTTTCTCTTCAAACATTTGTAATTAGCCCGTTCTATAAAAGTGTCATGGCAGTAGAACGTTTCCTTCCAGACAAATCACAGTCCTTGACTGGAACTGTATGTACCCCTTTTCCTCCACCAAAAGCATGATTGTGTCCCCCTTGTTTCCTGAGGTATTTGTAGGATGAAACTTGAAACGCCTTGAGTTCTAGATCTCAGACAATTTGGTTTTGGACATAATAAAGTCAGGATTTCATATCCAGTTCCTGGAGCTGCCAAAAGAATTCTTCCTACACACGCCTTTGATCTTTTTTTTCAGTAAGCTCCGAAAAAAGGTTGTACAGAATTTACTGAGCAAAGCAGTGATCGACCCATGTCACCAGCTGAAGTAGATTCAGGTTGCTACAGGTGTAGAACGCATCAGGAGACTTCGAACTGGGTCTGGCTTTGAAAATGGTGAATTCCTAAATCCCTCATCAGTCATTCAATATTGTGTCCCTTTAGGCCATCCTCTGGTCCTTAACCCCTTCGCCGCGGCGGGAATTCCGCCGCGGCGCGGGGGGTGCGGGGGGGCAGCGCGGCGGGCCTGTGCTCATGACGGAGCCGCTCCGTCATGAGCCACAGTTGAGCTGTGCTCATGACGGAACGGTTCCGTCATGACTCCGCCCATTTGCGTTGTCGCCCCGCACAGGCGGGGAAACAGCGCCGCGCAGGCGGAGCGGCCGCCGACAGGATTGCCATGACGGAACCGTTCCGTCATGAGCACACGGCAACCGTGGCTCATGACGGAACGGTTCCGTCATGAGCAGGGAAGGGGTTAAGACCGGGGGATTTCCAACATATTTTCCTACATATTTTTACATTCTTGTTAATCCACGATCTCAAAGGTTTTTTCCATTTATTCATCCTGAGTTATTTTCAGTTTCAAGTGCTACGTTTTGGCCCGGCATTGTATTACAAATGTCTAAGCATCTCTGGTGGATATGATTAATTATCAAGGTATCCTAAGCTATCCAGGTAATTTCATATCTGGATGGCTGGTTAATTTTCCTCTTTTTGTCTGTGGTATGCTAGGGGGTTCAACAAGTTTGCAACTTTCTATGGGACTATGGGGTTCTGCTCAAGAAGTCTAATTTAATCGCTGTGTCATTGAAGCACTGCTTCTTATTGACTTGGAGCTGGTGTTTCTTCAAGTTCAGAGAAAACAAAAGCTGATGGCCCATTTATATGCTGTCCAAAACATCAGCAACTGCTTGAGACTGATTAAGATTTTATGGCAACATGATCTCAACTTTGCCAATTCTTTCTTTGGCTCGTCTTAACATTCATCCATTATTCCATTAAATCTTTCACTTTTTCAAGATATATGAAGCCAGGATTGCAGGGACTTCTCCAGATGGTTAGTCCTTTCAAAGTTTTACTTTGCCACTCAGCCTCCTTTATTGTTAACGGATAACAGTAGGTTAAGGTGCATGGCAACTCTGAGGGATCCATGAACCCTTTGTAGCTGGAATCCCAGACTAAAGGAGAATTCTTTCCACTGGAAGGAGTTGCTGTCTGTCCATCTGGCCCTGCTTCATTTTTTTCCCCTGTTCTGAAAGATCAGTCAGCACAAATCAGGGCATGCCATTAAATGGTTTGAATTTAAATTTGCCGACAAGGGGGGGAAATGGATTGGGAAATGGGGATCTCGAAAGTGTTGTTTCGGTGCAGGAGATACATTTGTGATCAGAGGGCAAACTCCTTTCTCTATCAACAGTATTTCTTCCAGTGAGGGAAAGTAAACCTACAAATCATCTGCGCTGTCTTTTTCCTTTCTTGATGACTGCTTATTAGGTGAGGAGTGTGACGAGAAAGACGAGAGCTTGGAGTAATGACGATTATGGGCAAGTAACTGGGTCCAATATTAAGGTAGAGAAAACTATGCCATGCCAAGAGTGAATATTAAAATTACACATGGCAAGTGTGACAGTCGAAGCCAGACTAGAAAGCGAGTAGAAGGCTATGCAAGTTAAGTTATTGAGCTAGATAGATGATTGCTACACATTCAATCCTTTGTGGCAACGGAGTAATGTGCAACAGAAGGAAGTTAAGGAATTTTAAGTGGGGAATGATTGTAGCAAATTCGAATTGAGAAGAAATTACCACAGTAGACTCATCAAGTTGTTTCAATAATAAATCCACATATTGTTTTCTTAGTAATTGTCTCAACACAGTTTAATGCTCGGTAGTTCTTTTCATATTTCTCATCCACTTATTGCTTTTATAATCATGTTTTGGCATCCACAATTGATGTGTATCGTTGTTGGACTGCTTTCTCAAGACTGAAACTTTCTGGTCCATCTTTAATCTAGTCTACTAAATATTTCTTTAAATCAGTGAAATAGGTATCTTAGTGTTTAAGATCAGGCTTCCCTGTCTTTCCTCTTAAAATATTGTGTCGGAGGACCTTCATTTTTTCTAGTTCAGTGGTTCTTAACTTGTGGTCCGGGGACCCATGGAGGTCTGCGAACCCCACTCCGGGTCCGCAACAGCTAAGAAAATTAAATAATATTAACAGATTAATAAAAGGTATATAAATAAAGAAGTAAAATGTACAAATGACTTTCTTTAAATGCTTTGTAAATGTGAAGGAATTCGAAATTGGAGGCTAAACATTGGGTTGGTATCCTCAGGGTGACGTGTGGGAGCAGTTCAAGTGCATCAAAGAGAATATAGCATCGATGATGAGTGGCCTTAACTGAATTTAGAAACGCTCCATCTTCCCTAATGAAGTTTAAAAAGTTTTTATATTTATGAATTAAATATTTCATCATATGTGTATTTGTTCGATGAATGCTTGTTTCTGTACTTGTGAGTATTGTTTTGTGTTTCAAATT
Source organism: Triturus cristatus (assembly GCF_964204655.1). NCBI lineage: Eukaryota > Metazoa > Chordata > Amphibia > Caudata > Salamandridae > Triturus > Triturus cristatus. Next base: position 352,023,183 of record NC_140581.1, read on the forward strand.
ATCGAAAATGCTTAGGCTGGGGTTTCCCGGCTTCCAGAAATTACTTGGTGGAGGTCCCCGGATTCCAATAATGATTTGTCAGAAGTCAAAAGGTTAAGAACCACTGTCTTAGTTAATTTGTTATTACCAGAGGTTTGTCTGTAATTTGTAATTTGAAACTATGTAAAACATGACAGATATAAGCTATAAACCAATGAAAACACAGGATTTTTAAAAATCATATGAAAGAACCAATCAAAAGCTATGGGCGTGCTAAAAGCCGATACACTGAATAGAGCATGTTTCGAGAGACAGTGCATGTACTGCCTAGACGAGGCCTAAAAAGTGATCTGACCCAGCCAGAGCTTATGCACTTTTTTTTATTTTAAAGTACATTAGCGCTGGCTGCATTATACTCCTTTTAGAATTGTTTTTTTTTTTTTAGCCATGTTGCACAACATTCTCACTGCTATACAGCATGGCCCCAAATCATTCTCAAAGTCTGCAGTGCCCATTCTCTACAGCATGAACAAAAGGCAACGGCAGAGCAAATGGTGTCAAAAAGCGAGACTCGTTGGTTTTGCCAATGCTTGTTAGGTCTAGGCACAGCACTCCTTTGATTGTGAGCAAATTGGTTAATCTCCCCATGTGGAGAAAAGAAAAAATTGACATTTGGCAAAAAATTCTATAACGTACAGAAAGCATTTGCGCCCATATCCATGTCGTAGTGAATATACATTTGCTGGCTTAGCCCTATTTCTGATAGAATGTTCCAGAGTCTACAGTGATTCACCCTATTGAAAGCACTACTCGGATGCATCAAGCAGAGGTATAAACCCACCCCTTTAGCGGTAGTATACTTATTGATGATCAAATAAAGGTTAAGACACTGTTTTAAATTGCCATGCCCTTCTCTAAAGCCGTATTGGACTGAGGGAAATAATGGTATCCTGCTGAGCCCAGTTCTCAATTCTACCCAACGCAATTCACCTTATGATTTTCTTTGCATTAGAATCTAATGGAGAAATTGATCTATAGCATTAGACATAAACAACAGGTAGTAGTGTTCCCTTACAGGGAAATGTCCGCACATCCACTAGGCGTGAAATAAACTAGCACTAATTTGGCCTGAAAAAAGTTTTTTTGTAAAGGTATTTTACTATAATTCTGAAAGCGGGTGCTAAGTCGGCCCCAAACACCTACTACCTAAAGGTGTTTTTAGCACAAATCTATGTACAACCAATTTAAACACAAAAACTGAGGCCTATACAGCACACCATTTGTCCTTATCTAGTACTAATTATGTATGTCAGACCCTTGGGTATATATAACCCTAGATTCAAAGCGAAGAGAACATAACAGTATTAATCAGAGACAGAAATCCAGACAGGTCATTCTTCATGCCGTTTAGCAGTCTTTATTCTCATTGTACAAATCTTAAAATTCCCAGCACACGATTAGCCGACACATGTTTCGTCTTTGCTCAGACTTTTTCAAGGCTGGAATATCAAACATATTACAATAAATATACTATATACAGTAACATACAAATATATAGGACAACAACATACAAAATACACACATCACAATATTGTGTTGGAGACTGCAAAATAAGCATTTTCCTGTACAAAGCGTGTACTAATACTCTATACAAAGATAAACCACGTAACTACATATACGCAATAATTTCTTTGCACACTTGTCAAAGTTGTGTATAAACACAAAGTGTTTGTGTTACACATATAGAACATACAAGTGTATGGATAGAGAAAAGAAGACCCAAGCCACCACATCCGAATAATAAATACGTGAAGAGAAGTAGAAAATATGTGTATAGAAGAAAGTGTTAAGAATATTAACATCCCAGGCTCACCAAACCAAAGTGAGCATGCCAATAGTGGGTGCATCAAAATAATACCGTAACATAAATGAACCCACCATAAACGTCGAAATCAACAATCCAGAGTCAGAAATGCGCCACATCTATTCTTGCGTTACAGTGTGTATATGCAAGCCCAATCCGGATATTATTGCACAAACAACTCAGATCTGGGAAACACAAAAGTATAATCAGCCGTTAAAGCGGCACATACTCTGCCTACAAGTCACAATGTAAGGTAGATGTACAAAGGTCCTAATAATCCCGTCCACCTGAACACGATGGCGAGACCAATGTCCTTAAGTTAATACGCTGCAAACAGCATTAGGAAAATTATAAAATGCAGTTCCTCTATTTATAATTATACTAGAAAGTGCACACATGGAGGAGACCTGAATGCACTAAAACGTTACTTATGCCCATATAAAAATACAATCCAGTATCTCAACATAGTATTAAACGCATCATCTATAAATTTATTTGGGCCTGCAAAATTATCTGAATTGAACATTAGCTGACACAAACAGAAGTAACCACATTCAAGTTGTTAAATCTACTGGCTATGCTGTAGTTAAAGCCCACCATCTAGCAAGCCCTGTAGTAATGGGTAGTAAAATTTGTTTGAACATAATAATCCGCCCATCTGTACACTCACCAAAGTATCCCACACACAACCAAGAAAACAATACTGATATTCGTCCCTTAATCAGGAAGTTCCAATATATTTTAAAAGTGGGTGTTGCGATCGTTTAACCTGGAAAGTTGTAACAATATAAATACACTGAATGTACATAGGCTTAGTTAATGTCTATAACCCCACTTCAGGCTACTACTAATGATCCCAATATGCTCACCACTAAAATCGTGAATATCCGTGCCTCTGTAGATTATTTCATAAGGTCCAATCCTGTAACCATCAAACAACTCCACATTGAAGTGTCAAAACCACCCGTTGGTTGCAAATTTATCAGTGGACCCTCATTCACGTCCCTGTTAATATTCAAACCATCACCTACAACAGAAAACCACATCAGATAAAACAACACATGGCCGCATCTTGAAAACGTCCAAATTACCTGCTACGAACATCCCACTCACCTCGTAGTCAACCAACCCATCCTATTATAAATTCATGTAAATCACTATACTGACGTCCAATCAGGAGGCTGGTAATGGTGCTCTTGTGAAAATAACCAACAAAGTAGCACTCCTATCATGACTCCTGCGGCACAACCATGATACGTTGTAACCCAGAACTGCAAAAACTATTTTAAAATTAGAATTCGCTGCCCACAGACAGAGCTACCCCCCACCGCAATCCTATCATTTCACACACCTTCTAATCATCAATGTCTCTAGCAGATCCGTATATCCTCACAGTCCCGAGAGAAACAGACAACGCGGCAGCACCGATATTTAAGTGCGCGCCACTCCCCCACCTGGAGAGCCACATGACACATACACCCAAGAAAAGTCAACAACATACAGAACGGCATTTTTCAACCTCACACTACACCGTTAGAAGTGCCGCCATCTTGGCCTATATCTGTGGCCATTAACCGCCCTAATAAAATCAATGTGCTCTTGATATGTAGTGCAACAGGGCCGATAACAAGAGGCAGTGGTCTGTTTTTACTAACAACCCTAATTTATCATAATGACCCGTTGAATATCAAAAGTCATATGACAAATAACACACTGATGGCAGTGAGAACTAAACATAGAGCTTTATTTGCTCATTTAAGGTTATTAGTAGTCAATAGGTCTTCTCTGCATATTAGTATTAGAAACCAAACAGGAAAGTCGTGGACAGGAAAAAAAAAAATAAAAATAAGAGAAGTGTGGATCAACATATCATAGAAACAGATCTTATATGTTCTAACATGAAAATGTACAAAGTTTCATGGTCAAAAACATACCCGCAGCCGGATAATCCTAGTATTACATTAGGACCCTCCCTTACAGTATTAAGTAGAGATGTTCATAACATTTACATATATCACAGATGGTACTCATGGGAGCTTGTGATATCAAACCAATTGTGTACTTCTGCTCATTTTGTTTCCGATCTCAAGATACCTCCACAGAGTTGATAATAGATAAATTGTAGGACCATGTACCAGAGCCCTGGCCATTCCTACACATAGCAATCTCGCAAAAACACATGGAGCTCATGATCAATATTTAGCCCCTTGTGTACCACTCGCAGTTTGATCAGCCATTTCGACTCCAGTTTTCTAAGAGCCGCAGTTCTATCCCCACCTCGAGGGTTTACCCCAATTGCAGCAATTCCATGAAATCTCAATAGCAGTATTTCAGAGTCCGCATGTACAGTGTTATAATGTACCGCTAAGGGATAGTTCTTGTGATTGCAAATCTCTCTGACGTGCTCCTGTATTCTCTCCTTGAGTGGCCTTATCGTACTGCCAACGTAGATCAGATTACATTGGCATATTATACAGTACACTGTGCACTTGGAATTGTAGTCAATAAACTGCTCTATAGTATAAGTCTGTTTTGTGTTATAGCAGAATATCTTCTTTTTATCATTTTCAAACTGACATACACTACACATGTTGCATTTGTAGAAACCATTAGGTTTTTCTGGTAACCACATACTTGTGGCAACATTCAAAGGACTCCTAGTCACTGAGGGACTAAGTATGTTTCTTAAAGTCCTACCTCTCTTGTACACAATCTGGGGTTTGTTTGATAAATATGGATCAAGGTCATGATCCAATTTCAGGAGTTGCCCATGTTTGTTCAAGGTTCTAAAAACTTGGTTACTATGCGAATTAAACTGCGTAATAAACACAATTTTTTCACCATTGGTTCTACTTTTCTTTCTGTAGTTACGTTTAAGTAGTCCAGTTCTTGTTCTATTGATTCTAGTATGGGCTTTCCCCAGCAAGGAATGATCGTAACCCCTGGCCATAAACCGCTTCTTTAAAGTCACCATTTTCTGTTGGAAAACACTCTCGGTACTACAATTACGTCTACCCATTTCACTAAATGGGATGGCGTGTATCTGTGAGGCAGGGTGGGCACTGCTGGCATATAGCACAGAATTGCACGATGTATCTTTCCTGACTAATTTACATTCCAGTTTCTCTTTCTCAATGAACAATGTGACATCGAGAAAATCAATACTTCTTTTGCTAATGTTCGAGGTAAAGCTAAAATATTATTGATTAAAATTGTTATGATCAATAAAAGCTGTCAATGTTGTCTCATCACCTCCCCATATCATAAATATATCGTCAATGAATCCACACCAATATATGATGTGATTCGTCAACTCCGGTGGACATTGCTTCCATATGTGTTTTTCTTAAAAAAAAAAAAACCATATATATATTTGCAAACTAAGGTGAAAATTTCGCACCCATGGCCACTTCTGAGTGTTGTTGGTACCAGATGTCATTATGTTTAAATAAGTAATTGTCCAAAGTAAGCCGTGTTAGATCGAGTATCATTTGGGTGTGCTCATACATAGTGGCATCACGATTTGACAGAAAATACATAAGAACTTCCATTCCTTTTTCATTAGGGATGCTAGTATACAAAGCACATACCTCCAGAGTTACCAGAGTAAATTCCTCCATCCAAACCAAGTCTTCAAGTTTGTTTAAAAGGTCCTTGGTATCCTCAAAGGATGGGAGGTTCTGTAGTAGGGGATCTCTGTGTATAGTCATAATCTAGTGAATAGTCCCGCCCATGTGCGCGGACCCCGGAGCAATACAAATAATCTCTTAAGTTGTCAAGCCATGCAGACCTGCATCTACACTTTAGAGAGAATTTCAAAGACAGATAATGCAGCCTATATCCACAGGCTACACTGTCCAGTACTTCAACTAGAAACATTCCACCAACAACCACCAACAGCACTGCCTGCCCAGCTTTTTCCACAGAGAAAAACCTGCCTCTTCCAGCAAAAGCCTCTGGAATGATAGAGAGGAAGGAATGGACAGACAAACCCCATAGGCTGCCATTATGTGGCTCAGAACAGGTTACTGTGCCTTGAAGAAAACTTTCCAAAACTTTTCCAGTATCCCAGAATGCACAGCAGGTCCCTTTTACTTTCAGTTCTTTTTTCCGGCTCCTGCTAGCAGGACCCTGGAGCATTGAGCTCTCTCTTTTCAAGGGTTTATTGGTGATTTTTGTCATTTTTCAAGTTTTAGTGTTGGGGACTTCCTTCTGGTGTTGTCAACATGCCTGGCTTGTTTGACAAGTGCCTGGAGTGTGATAGGAAGAAGGCTAAGTCAGACCCACACAGGGTGTGTATCGTCTGCCTTCCCCAGTCCCATGTGCCGGAAGAGTGTGAGATCTGCCACTCGTTCTCAGCCAGGACCCTGAGAGAAAGAATGAAGATCAGGCTCCAAGTCCTGGAGGACAGAAGGCTGAAGGCACAAGGTGGGTCAGGAGGGGCTGATTCTGCCCATGCTGAGGCCTCTGGGGGGCTCCCCAGGGGCAGGAAGACCGGCAAACGCCCCCCTTCTCCACCGACGTCGATGACGTCGACTAAGGCGTCGAGAGGGATAACTACGGTCTGTTCACCTTCTCCCCAGGGCTCTGGGGAGAAGCGACGTCGACGTTCAACGTCGAGGGAGCTGACCAGGCCGCCGTCGACGGCATCGTCTTCGTCGACGCCGTCAACTTCGCCGTCGAGTCATCGACGCCGAGATCAGGCCCGGCGTCGGCGCTCACCGTCGGCGAAGAGGAGACGGTCGCCGTCGAGGCACTCGCCGTCGAGGAGGCGATCGACGTCGAGGAGGCGATCGACGTCAAAGAGGGATTCATCGACGTCGAGGAGGCGCAGGGGGCGCCCGGACACCAGGAGTCCCTCGACGGAGTCCCCGGGCTCGGGGTACCCAGTGGTGTATACGCCGCCTCCTCCTCCGCCACCACCACCTCCACCACCGCCGCCTCCACCACCGCCGCCTCCACCAACACCACCACCGCCGCCTCCTCCTCTTCCTCCTCCTCCTCCTCCTGCTATTCCGCCTCGCAGGCCTTCTGGCCCACCAGCGGTTCCGACACGATTGGTCTCGTTGCCCAGGTATCCGCGGCCGCCGCAGGGAACGCCTAGGCTGCGGCGCCAGGGTAAGCCACCGTCGCCAGGCCCGGCGAGGCCGGCGGACAGACCGAAGCCAAGGAGATCGCGCTCCCGCTCCGGACGGAGAGGAAGATCGCGGAGCCGTGGGCGTTCGTCGTCAACATCGAGGCGGCGCCACAGGAGGCGCAGATCCAGATCATGCACTCGATCATCTGCCAGGGACTTCTCGCCGACGCTGTCGGACTCGCACGGGACGAGAGTGTCGCCGCTTGACGATCTAGTCTCCTTCCAGGAGGTACTACTGAGGGGTGCAGCCAAGTTGGGAATCACGGTGACGGTACCGACACCTACGACGTCCGTGATATTCGAGACGCTGCACAAGAAGCACCTGTCTCTCCCCCTGCTGCCTCTAGTGCCGGGACTGGTGGAGCCCACTATGGAGTTGTTCCTCACTCCGGCGGTGATGAAATCCGCCCCCTCCCGGCTCATGAAGAAGTATCGGGCCCCGGACTCGGACCCAACCTTTTTGAGGATGGACCCTAAGCCGGATTCAGTCATTTTGACGGCGGCGAGGAAGCAGCATGCTACCACCCCTTCATCGACCGTTCCGCCCGACAAGGAGAGCCGATGGCTAGATTCGGCGGGCAGGAAGGTCTGTGGGACGGCTGCTACCACCATGAAGGCGGCAAGTGCCGGGGCTCTGTTGGGGCGTTGCGATCGTGCCCTGTGGGAGTCTCTCCAGCAGTACGCGGAGCTGCTGCCTCGCGACAAGAAGGAGGACTTCTTAGAGACTTTGCGCGAGGGGATGCTGGTCTCAAACCAGGTTATCAGTGCGGCAGCGGATGTCTCTCTGCTGGCGGCGCATGGGTACTGTCATGGCGTCCACCAACGACGTCACGCGTGGCTTCGCCTTACCTCGCTCAAGCCGGAGGCTCAACATAGAGTGGCCAATCTGCCTTTCTCGGGGGAAACCCTGTTCGGCCAGCATGCGGACGACGAAATGGCCCGCATGAAGACGGAGGCAGAGACCCTGACGGCTGTCTGGTTGGAGAAGCCCGAAAAGAAGAAGCGCCCGTTCCAGAGACGGTTCGGGTCTGCGGGCAGAGGGCGTGGGCAGGCCTCGGGACAGCAGCAACACCAGCAGCAGCAGTTCCGTAAACCCTTCCAGAAACGCCAGAAGGGTAGAGGGGGCCAGCAGTCCGCTACTGCTACCAAGGGCCCGGCCGGGTCTCGGCCCGGAGCGTCTACTTCCCCTGCAACCGTTACCCACTCCAGTGGGGGCAAGCATTCAATTTTTTCCGGCAGAGTGGAGAAAAATTACTCCGGACAAGTGGGTGCTGAATATTGTTTGCAATGGATACAGTCTTCGGTTCATCAGGCCGCCTCCAGCGATTCCGCCGGTAAGCTTGCGGTATCAACTGCGAGAGCTCCAGGCGGAGGCAGACATCCTGTTACGGAAAAAGGCGGAGGAAGACGTACCTCTGCCTCAAAGGGGAAGAGGTCTGTACTCTCGTTTCTTCCTGGTTCGCAAGAAGGACAAGAACGAGTTCAGGCCCATTCTGAATTTGCGGCAAGCAAACAAATGGATTTGCAGAGAGAAGTTTCGCATGCTATCGTTGCATCAGATTTACCCTCAGCTGCAACGGGGAGACTGGCTCTGTGCCATAGACCTACAAGACGCGTACTTCCATGTGCCCATTGCACGGAAACACAGGAAGTTCCTGCGATTCCAAGTCGGCGCCAATCATTATCAATACACAATACTGCCATTCAGGCTAAAGTCTGTGCCCAGGACCTTCTCGAAGTGCATGGCAGTGGTAGCGGCGCACCTGCGGAGGAACAAGGTGTTTGTCTACCTGTACCTGGACGGCTGGTTGATCAAGGCCTCATCTTTCTCGAAAGCGCAGGTGCACTTCCGAAGGACGTGCGCTCTCTTGAACAAGCTGGGGTTACACGTCAACATGTCCAAATCTGTCCCGACTCCGGTCCAGTGCATACAGTACTTGGGGGCCTCCATCGATACACGGTCAGCAAGCGTGTCTCCTTCGGAGGAGAGACGGTTATCGCTCCTTCGGAAGGCTCAGGACCTCATGGCCGCTCCATCGGCGACAGTGAGGAAGGTGTCTTCGCTGCTGGGGTCGATGTCCTCCTGTATCTTCCTCACTCCGCACGCACGGCTACACATGAGACCACTGCAGGAGTGCTTGGAGGATCAGAGGACAGGTTCTTGGGACGACAAGATACAGCTGTCTCTACATGCTCTTCAGTCTCTGAGATGGTGGTGTTCGGCGGAGAATCTCCTCTGGGGGGTTCCCTTCCACAAGGACATTCCCGAGACGAGTATCGTGATGGATGCGTCTCTCCAAGGCCGGGGAGCGCACTCCGGAGACTTACAGATACAAGGAAAGTGGTCCCTGTTGGAGTCTACGTACCACATCAATTTCCTGGAACTCAGAGCCGTTTACTTGGCATCGAAGGCCTTCCATCCGTCCTTCCAGACCAACTCGTTGCTGATACAGACGGACAATATAACCACGATGTATTGCCTCAACAAGCAGGGAGGGTCGAGATCGCGCACTCTGTCGCAGGAGGCGCAGGCGATCTGGCGCTGGCTTCTGGCCCGGGGACTGATGATCACGGCCACGCATCTGCCGGGGGTGCAGAATGTTCAGGCGGACGCACTGAGCAGGCTGCTTCAGGAGAACCACGAATGGGTCATAAACGACGAGGTACTAGGAGAAGTCTTCGCAAGGTGGGGAACTCCAGACGTAGATCTGTTCGCCACTGCCGAAAACAGCAAATGCCGAGACTTCGCATCCAGGTGCTACCAGAAGGGGACGCTGGGGAATGCGCTATGGATCGACTGGTCGAACAGCTTTCTGTACGCTTTTCCACCCATTCCCCTGATTCCGGCGGTGCTCATCAAACTGTCCAAGTCCGGGGCGCGGATGATCCTGATTGCCCCGGAATGGCCCAGGCAGTGGTGGTTCACGGACCTGCTTCACCGGTCTCTCCTTCCTCACATGTGGCTGCCGTGCAGGCCGGACCTTCTCACGAAGTTCGGGGTGAGGATGGTGCATCCCAACCTCTCGTCTTTGAGTTTGGCGGCATGGCTCCTGAGATAGTGCAATATGGCCATTTGAATCTACCAGAAGATTGTATGGACATACTGAAGGAGGCTAAACGTCCTTCCACTAGGACTTCCTATGCTTACAAGTGGAAGAGATTCTGCATCTGGTGCAAATCAAAGAACTTTGACCCGACGACCTGTAAGGAAGATGTCATCCTTCCATATCTTTTACATTTGGCGCAGTCTGGCCTTAATTTCCACTCCATTAAGGTTCATCTCGCTGCTTTGACTGCTTACAGGAAATGCCCTTCACAGACTTCCTTCTTTCGGATCCCTGTGGTCAAGGATTTTTTGGAAGGTTTGAAGAAGGTGTTCCCTCCTGTCAGACTTCCCTCGCCTTTATGGGAATTGAATGTGGTGCTGTCCAGATTGATGAAGGAGCCTTTTGAACCTATTCACAAGGCTTCGTTGCAGCACCTGTCCTGGAAGGCGGCGTTCCTAGTGGCCATTACATCGGCCCGCAGGGTGAGTGAACTTCAGGCGTTGTGTTGCCGATAACCTTATACGGTATTTCATGCTGCTAAGGTTGTTATGTGTACTCACCCTAAATTTCTTCCTAAGGTTATATCTGATTTTCATGTCAACCAGACCATAACTTTACCTACGTTTTTTCAGAATCCTTCTTCTCCAGCGGAAAGGTCTCTGCATTCCCTGGACGTTAGGAGGGTGTTGAAGTTTTATCTTGATAAAACCAAAGATATTCGTAGGTCAGACCAATTGTTTATCAATTATGGATCAGTCAGGACCGGTCTTGCTACCTCCGAACAGTCCATCTCTCGGTGGATTGTGTCCTGTATACAGTTGTGTTACCAAAAGGCTAATAAGACCTTAGGGGGTAAACCTAAGGCTCATTCCACCAGGGGCAAAGCTGCCACGACTGCTTTGCTGCGTAATGTTCCGATTGCAGAAATCTGCAAGGCGGCCACTTGGAAGTCGGTCCATACCTTTGCTGCGCATTACTGTCTGGACACGGATGCCAGGGCAGATGCTCAGGTTGGGCAGGCTTCGCTGCTAAATTTGTTCGCACAGTAGTGGTATTATTTTGTAATCTTATCCACCGCCGTTTTTGTGTGGGGATGGGCTTGCCATTCTATTCACTAGATTATGACTATACACAGAGATCCCCTACTACAGAAGGAGTAGTTTCTTTTCTGTAACTCCAGTTCTGTAGTAGGGGTATCTCTGTTATAGTCATAAGCGCCCGCCCTCCTCCCCGGTGGAGAGATGAATGTTAATATAAGGAATGCTACAAGAACTGAAAGTAAAAGGGACCTGCTGTGCATTCTGGGATACTGGAAAAGTTCTGGAAAGTTTTCTTAAAGGCACAGTATCCTGTTCTGAGCCACATAATGGCAGCCTATGGGGCTTGTCTGTCCATTCCTTCCTCTCTATCATTCCAGAGGCTTTTGCTGGAAGAGGCAGGTTTTTCTCTGTGGAAAAAGCTGGGCAGGCAGTGCTGTTGGTGGTTGTTGGTGGAATGTTTCTAGTTGAAGTACTGGACAGTGTCGCCTGTGGATATAGGCTGCATTATCTGTCTTTGAAATTCTCTCTAAAGTGTAGATGCAGGTCTGCATGGCTTGACAACTTAAGAGATTATTTTTATTGCTCCGGGGTCCGCGCACATGGGCGGGACTATTCACTAGATTATGACTATACACAGAGATACCCCTACTACAGAACTGGAGTTACAGAAAAGAAACTACTCCTTACGCACAATAGGTTGTAAGGATATATCAATGAACTCCGAAATACGCTCTGTAGGCCCCCCTATTCCATATATTATTGGTCTACCAGGGGGGGGCTGTAGTGCTTGTATGCACCTTGGGCAGCGTATAAATATGAGCTGCCATCAGATTCGGGTTGAACATATATTTTAGTTCCAAATCAGAGTGTGCCAATACCTTAGTGCCCTGTCCAAACGTAGATGAACATCTTGTGTAGGAATGTGCAGAATACGGGTGTATGAATTGTTGTCTGACAGTTGACAGTCAATCTGGGTGTTGTTGCTCTTAATGATAAAAGATCGGACACTGTTAAATCAGTCAGTGAGTCGGACCTATCAAGTGGTGTGAGTGACAGCGAAATAAGAAACAAGTCATCTTCCACTATGGGAATGACTGAGAATAATGCCACTCGTTCATCTTTTTTATTGGAACTAGAACGGTATGGAAAGGGACCGAAACCAGGATTCAACATAAAGAATGCCTGAGGAAAAGAACAAGGGGGAGGGGGGAGAAAGAACAGAGCTAGATCAGAACAAGAGAGTCACCAGATCGGTATCACGCGTGCAGAGGAACTAAGTGATGCAATGAGATGCCTGAGACAACTAATGGTACACCTATCTTGAATGTGGCCAATGAATGTGAAGATGTATCTATCGTCAATTTGTCACGAGTAGTGTTGATGGACATTGAAAAGACTGTGTTAAAGAAAGACTTAAGTTTTTGTCCTTTATCAAAACCGGTCTTTACACAAATACACATTGATTTATATAAGTTTGTCCGTAGAGTAAAGACGTTTTTTGATGCCAATAAAAGAATTTGTCCTATACTTGTGTATACTGTTAATGAGAGGGGGCAAACCATTAAGGACATTCAAGATGTACGAATGTTGTTAGCGTTAGATGACGTTTAGAACGGGTACCCAGTATTAGTGAGAGAATGCAACATTTAGACATTGAAACAAACTTACAGACGGACAGTGGGCTGAAAATGAAATCTACATTCCTACCTGTCCTACCTTCAGACAATCTTAAAGACTGCTTTTATAGAGCAGTCACTGACGATGTATACAAATTAGTGGACAGATTACATGGTTTATCCATTAGACGTACTGATAATCTCAATAAAGGTGAAAGATCAGCCTTACAACAACTCTCCAATTACAAAGATGTGACATTAAAAGAGGCAGATAAAGGGGGAATCATTTTCCTAATGGATAATGTAGACTACATTGCGGAGATTGACCGTCAACTGTCAGACAACAATTCATACACCTGTATTCTGCACAATCCTACACAGGATGTTAATCTACGTTTGGACAGGGCACTAAGGTATTGGCACAGCGTAGGTCTCCTCTATGATTTGGAACTAAAATATGTGTTCAACCCGAATCCGATGGCAACTTATATTTATACGCTGCCCAAGGTGTATAAAAAGCACTACAGCCCCCCCCTGGTAGACCAATAATATCTGGAATAGGGGGGCCTACAGAGCGTATTTCGGAGTTCATTGATATATCCTTACAACCTATTGTGCGTAACCTCCCATCCTTTATTGAGGATACCAAGGACCTTTTAAACAAACTTGAGGACTTGGTTTGGATGGAGCAATTTACTCTGGTAACTCTGGATGTATGCGCTTTGTATACTAGCATCTCTATTGATAAAGGAATGGAAGCTCTTATGTATTTTCTGTCAAAATGTGATGCCACTATGTATGAGCACACCCAAATGATACTCGATCTAACATGGCTTAATTTGGACAATAACTTTTTTTAACATAATGACATCTGGTACCAACAACACTCAGGAGTGGCCATGGGTGCGAAATTTTCACCTTTGTTGCAAATATATATATATATTTTTTTTAAGAAAAACACATATGGAAGCAATGTCCATCAGAGTTGACGAATCACATCATATATTGGTGTCGATTCATTGACGATAGCTTTATGGTCTGGGGAGGTGATGAGACAACATTGACAGCTTTTATTGATCATATCAATTTGAATCAATATTACTTGAGCTTTAACTCTAACATTAGCAAAAAAAGTATTGTTTTCTCGATGTAACATTGTTCATTGAGAAAGAGAAACTGGAATGTAAATTATTCAGGAAAGATACATCGTGCAATTCTGTGCTACACGCCAGCAGTGCCCACCCTGCCTCACAGATACACGCCATCCCATTTGGTGAAATTACTAGGCTGAGACGTAATTGTAGTACCGAGAGTGTTTTCCAACAGGAAATGGTGAATTTAAAGAAGCGGTTTATGGCCAGGGGTTAAGATCATTCCTTGCTGGAGAAAGCACATACTAGAATTAATAGAACAACAAGAACTGGACTACTTAAACGTAACTACAGAAAGAAAAGTAGAACCAATGGTGAAAAAATTGCGTTTATTACGCAGTTTAATTCGCATAGTAACCAGGTTTTTAGGACCTTGAACAAACATTGGCAACTCCTGAAATTCGATCATGACCTTGATCCATATTTATCGAACAAACCCCAGATTGTGTACAAGAGAGGTAGGACTTTAAGAAACATACTTAGTCCCTCAGTGACTAGGAGTCCTTTGAATGTTGCCACAAGTATGTGGTTACCAGAAAAAACCTAATGGTTTCTACAAATGCACCATGTGTAGTGTATGTCAGTTTGCAGATGATAAAAAGAAGATATTCTGCTATAACACAAAAGACTTGTACTATACAGCAGTTTATCAACTGCAATTCCAAGTACACAGTGTACTGTATAATATGCCAATGTAATCTGACCTACGTTGGCAGTAGGATAAGGCCACTCAAGGAGAGAATACAGGAGCACGTCAGAGCAATCACAATCACAACAAGAACTATCCCTTATCAGTACATTATAACACTGTACATGCTCACTCTGAAATACTGTTATTGAGAGTTCATAGAATTGCTGCAATTGGGTTGAACCCACGAGGTGGGGATATTACTGTGGCTCTTAGAAAACTGGAGTCGAAATGGCTGATCAAACTGCGGGCGGTGGACAAGGGGCTGAATATTGATCGTGAGCTCCATGTGTTTTTGCGAGATTGCTATGTGTAGGATTGGCCAGATCTCTGGTACATGGTCCTACAAAAGTTATCTATTATCAACTCTATGGAGGTAGCTTGAGATCGGAAACAAAATGAGCAGAAGTACACAATTTTGATATCACAAGCTCCCATGGGTACCATTTGTTATATATGTAAATTATATGAACATCTTTAATTAATATTGTAAGGGAGGGTGCTAATGTAATACTAGGATTATCCGGCTGCGGGTATGTTTTTGACCATGAAACTTTGTACATTTTCATGTTAGAGCATATAACACCTGTTTGTATGGTATGTTGATCCACACTTCTCTTAGTTTATGTATTTTTTTTTTTTTTTTTTTTTTTGTCCACGACTCTCCTGTTTGGTTTCTAATACTAATATGCAGAGAAGACCTATTGACTACTAATAACCTTGAATGAGCAAATAAAGCTCTATGTTTAGTGTTAATAATATTGTGTCACCTGGGTTGTTTTATAGCATTATATTAGTTCTCACTGCCATCAGTGTGTTGTCATATGACTTGATATTCAACGGGTCATTATGATAAATTAGGGTTGTTAGTAAAAACAGACCACTGCCTCTTGTTATCGGCCCTGTTGCACTACATATCAAGAGCACATTGATTTTATTGGGCGGTTAACGGCCACAGATATAGGCCAAGATGGCGGCACTTCTAACGGTATAGTGTGAGGTTGAAAAATGCCATTCTCTATGTTGTTGACTTTTCTTGGACATATTTTTCATGTGGCTCTCCAGGTGGGGGAGTGGCGCACACTTAAATATCGGTGCTGCCGCGTTGTCCGTGTCTCTCGGGACTGTGAGGATATATGGATCGGCTAGAGACATTGATGATTAGAAGGTGAATGCAATGATAGGATTGCGGTGGGGGGTAGCTCCGTCTGTGGGCAGCAAATTCTAATTTTTATTTTACAATTGTTTTTGCAGTTCTGGGTTACAACGTATCATGGTTGTGCCGCAGGAGTCGTGATAGGAGTGCTACTTCGTTGGTTATTTTCACAAGAGCACTATTACCAGCCTCTTGATTGGACGTCAGTATAGTGATTTACATGACTCTATAATAGGACGGGTTGGTTGACTACGAGGTGAGTGGGATGTTCGTAGCGGGTAATTCGGACGGTTTCAAGTTGCGGCCATGTATTGAGTTTTATCTGATGTGGTTTTCTGTTGTAGGTGATGGTTTGAATCTTAACAGGGACGTGAATGAGGGTCCATTGATAAATTTGCAACCGACGACTGGTTTTGACTCTCCAATGTGGAGTTGTTTGATGGTTACAGGATTGGACCTTATGAAATAATCTACAGAGGCCCGGATATTAACGATTGTAGTGGTGAGCATATTGGGATCATTAGTAGTAGCCTGAAGTGGGGTTATTGAAGTTAACTAAGCCTATGTACATTCAGTGTATTCATATTGTTACATCTTTCCAGGTTAAACGATTGTGAACACCCACTTTTGAAATATATTGGAACTTCCTGATTGTGGACGAATATCAGGATTGTGTTCTTGGTCGTGTGTGGGATACTTTGGTGAGTGTACAGATGGGCGAATTATTATGTTCAAACAAATTTTACTACACATTACTACAGGGCTTGCTAGATCGTGGGCTTTAACTACAGCATAGCCAGTAGATTTAACAACTTGAATGTGGTTACTTCTGTTTGTGTCAGCTAATGTTCAATTCAGATAATTTTGCAGGTCCAAATAAATTTATTGATGATGCGTTTAATACTATGTTGAGATACTTGATCATATTTTTATATGGGCATAAGGAACTTTTTTAGTGCATTCAGGTCTCGTCCATGTGTGCACTTTCTAGTATAATTATAAATAGAGGAACTGCATTTTATAATTTTCCTAATGCTGTTTGTGGCTTATTAACTTAAGGACATTGCTCTCGCCATTGGGTACAGGTGGACGGGATTATTAGGACCTTTGTACATCTACCTTACATTGTGACTTGTAGGCAGAGTATGTGCTGCTTTAACGGCTGATTATACTTTTGTGTTTCCCAGATCTGAGTTGTTTGTGCAATAATATCCGGATTGGGCTTGCGTATACACACTGTAACGCAAGAATAGATGTGGCGCATTTCTGACTCTGGATTGTTGATTTCGACGTTTATGGTGGGTTCATTTATGTTGCGTATTAATTTGATGCACCCACTATTGGCATGCTCAGTTTGGTGAGCTTGGGATGTTAATATTCTAAACACTTTCTTCTATATGCATATTTTCGACTTCTCCATGTATTTATTATTCGGATGTGGTGGCTTGGGTCTTCGTTTCTCTATCCATACACTTGTATGTTGTATATGAGTAACACAAACACGTTGTGTTTATACACAACTTTGACAGGTGTGCAAAGAAATTATTGTATATATGTAGTTATGTGGTTTATCTTTGTATAGAGTATTAGTACACGCTTTGTACTGGAATACGTTTGTTTTGTATTCTCCAACACAACATTGTGATATGTGTATTTTGTATGTTGTTGTCCTATATATTTGTATGTTACTGTACATAGTATATTTATTGTAATATGTTTGATATTCCAGCCTTGAAAAAGTCTGAGCAAAGACGAAACCCGTGTCGGCTAATCGTGTTCTGGGAATTTTAAGATTTGTACAATGAGAATAAAGACTGCTAAACGGCATGAAGAATGACCTTTCTGGATTTCTGTCTCTGATTAATACTGTTGTGTTCTCTTTGCTTTGAATCTAGGGTTATATATACCCAAGGGTCTGACATACATAATTAGTACTAGATAAGGACACATTTTGTGCTTTATAGGCCTCAGTTTTTGTGTTTAAATTGATCTATAGCATAGTGGGTCTTGTCTGAAGCCCTTTTTGAACAGAGGAATGATTTGATTATTGCAGTATTCCATGAGCTGGGTAACCTACAGCTTACCTCCTCCTTAAAAAGGTCCATAGAGATCCTGTCAGGCCTGGGTGCTTTCCTTAAGGGCTAGAACTGATCGCCTGCATCATTTTGTCATGGTCAAATCTGATTGTCACAGGAAACACAGATTGACATTCTAAAAAATAGTCAGTTGCAATACCCATGTAAGAATAGACTTATTTAAAATGCTCAATCTACTGTCTAGCACTTACGGTTGTCTCTAACCTGTCAGTCTGACCTTTACACAATTTTGGTAGGTTAACAATTTTCCAAACAACTTTAGTGTCTTTGGCCAGTGTGGTATCTAAGTCTGTTTCCCAACTCCTATTTGGCTAATAATTGACTTGATCTAATGATGGTTTTGCATTCAACCCTCTGCACTGCAATAAGCGACTTATCCCTTGGAGTTCATTTGAGGGCCTCACACAACCTTTTGTTTCTGCACTGCAATAAGTGATCTATTCCTTAGAGTTAAGTTGAGGGCCTCCTGCAACCTTTTGCTTGCTGCTCGGCAGTCCTCATTAAACCATCCACAGTTTTTTTTTTTTTTGGTCCATTTACTTACTGTGAAGCTGTGTTTCAATCCAGAGGAAACTCAACTAAACTGCCGATTGACAAAGTACTTTGACATAGTGGCTAGCAGACTCAAAGAATTATAAAACAGGTCCAGAAAGTATAGCACGCAGCGAAGATCCCTTTGTAAATCACAGAGGCAGCCCGTCTAGAATCAGGTCAGCTAAAATCAAGACCAGCACTAGCACTTTATTACTTCGAATTGGACTGCACAGACAATGTATTGTCTTCGATACATCCTTTTAACCTAAGAGTTAACCACTTTTATATGTAATTGTACAAAGATAAGGCTGTACACAATTTTAACCTTAACATTTAATGTTTTGTCTTTTATATTGTGAGTTTTAATTAACTGAACAATAAATTCAAATTACTCTTATGAGGCGCAGAGTACATCTTTAATTTTAGCACTCATTCTAGTGAAGGCATCAACTATCCAGTCACAAGGCTGGTTTAGAGATGGAAGATCGCTGAGAAACAGAGAGAGATTAATTTGTATCATTAATCATTTGATGATCGAACTAAAGTTAACAATCCACCCCTTGCTCTACCCACATCTGACCTACAAGCTGGAACACAAAAACTCTCGAAGCCATCCCAGGTAATATATAGCTACAAAGTTTCTCATTGCAAAATAAAGTAAAACTTGTGCACATGGGTGAACTACTCCTCATCCCCCAATTTAGACCTTATGCCTAAAACATTCCAGCAAACCAATTTTAAAGAAAGTCCTGTGCTGACTGTGGTCATATTGACTCACTCAGTCATTATAGTAAGAACTTGCTTTTCAGCCTGAGACATCCCATCAGGTAAACTCCAGATATGTGGGTCATTCACACAGGCACCATCCAGAGGTGAAAGGTGCATTGTAGAGTGAAACTGCTCTGTTAGGCAGGCTGCACCTCTCAGAAGGCCCAATGATCATTGACGTCAGTCCATATCATTTAGATTTCTTAAAGGTTCAAAGCGAGTGTTACAAGGCACACTGATCCGCTCTTGGGCAGTGCATGCAGGTGGTAGACCACAGCTAGTTGCAATTTAGTTGGTTATGAGATGTGTATAGAAAAATTCCAATGACATAAGACCGATATTTCCCACCGGAGCAACCCTCATTGATTGCTGGAAAAATTAGCATCTTGCTAAGAATGGATGTCTAAAGTTAATTATGTCACCCCAAAATGACTTCACTGAGGGACTAATCCAATCAACCCTTCAGACAAAAAGAATATTCTCATAATCCTGGAAGTTAAAATCTGTATTTTTTGTAGGCCAATGACGAACCTTGTTTTTAAGCTGAGAAGTTGATTAAGTCATTGTCTCAGCCGACCTTGGTACATTAGTCATAACTGCAACAAACTTACAGCTTTAAGATTGAGAGGGTAAATCAGAACCAACAGTGCAGGTAGACATAACATTAGGCAAACCACGATCATGCAACACCATGTCAAGAATAAGGCTAGCTAGTAGGATGGCATTGTTCTGCCCTTCAAGGGGCTTTGCAGGTGTTTATCAGATGTTTGGGTCGTATTGGCAGGGACATTACACATCATTGCCGGCAGGGTTGAGGGTATCCGGGTAGCTGGCAGCAAAACCTTGGGAGTTAAAAAAGTTGATGATAGTTGTTGAGATGTGATAATTTTCCAGTATTGAATCTTTCATAGATTCATATGCTTGAATCTTCCCCGTCGTCATGGTGGGAGTCTCACAGTACTTCGATAAGCAGTACTATAGAATTACATTAGAGACCATTAAGACAGGAAGAAAATGTTAACACCTAACAGCATCTTTATGTAGATCTAAACTTTGACCAATCAGAGATGAGCCACAGACCTCCTCTCCCCAGCAGAGCCACCATCCCTCAGATGTCTAAGCACACTTCATGTGTCAGGTAGTCTCCCTGAGCTCTGCTCAGTTTGTCAGTGAGTGAACTTTTGACCGTGCTGAATTCAGCTCGAGGTATTGGTTTTCTATCTTCTTTACTTTCAAAGGTGTCAGGGGGATCTAAGAAAATACTTTCTAGACCCTGCAGATCTTGTGGGAAGGGAAGACTTTTTTTCTGAGGACCCCCCACAAGGACCATCTTTACTGCTTATATCCTAAGCATACTGCCAAGGATTGTAAATTTTGCAGAACCTTTTTGGCCAAAATTCTGAAGGACAGAAAGGCCAGATTGTTATAATGACTTCAGTAGAAAAAGTCCAGATCGGATTCTGGATCTGATGTGGAGGAAAGTCCTGGTCCATCCTCAGCTGAGAGGAAACGTAAAAATGAGGGCTCCGCCTCATTAAAGGCAGAAGCAAAGAAAATGAAGGCTGACAAACCATCCACTTCTGAAAAAGTAGCCTTGAAACAAAAAGGTTCTGAACACAAAAAATTCTCTTCTTCGTTGCCTCTCTGCCTGTCACGCCTCTAAAGTAGGCATCATCGATGAAAAAAGCTTAGTCGACTGACCCGTCGTCGAGAATGACAGCCAAATCACTGTTGATTGTTGTGGCTTCTACTGTGCTGCCTTCAACTGTGTCGACGGCCGTGGCGATTCTCACTGACAACCACAGTGATGACGATTACCTCCTCAACGGCGACAACTGCGTCGATTGCCACGTCTACAGCTCCAACGACGGCGACTCAAAGACATTGGCCCTGTTGAAGGACACTCTGTCGATGACAGTGTTCAAGACCCCTACAAGACTACCAGTATTGACGACGATTACCTTTAGGAGTCTTCCTTCGTCGACTGCGTTGTTGATGGAGCATAAAAAGGACATTACAATAAGAGACCATCACCTTGAAAGTGAGGCTGGTGATCAGCCTGAGAAGGGAGAGCTCATCCAGGATACAGATATGGTCGGTCGGGAATGGGACGACTACATTCAGAGGTGTGGAATTAAATAAAATATCTACTTGTCCATGGGGCATGTTGCTTCTTAAATCTACTTGTCTTGTAAGAAAATGCACTTGCACCTTTGATGCCATGTAGTGCAGCAACAATTTATGGCAGCAATCTCACTATATAAGAGCTGTAATATAGCCTCTCTGATTATGCCAAGGCTCATGCCATAGTAGTGTTTGAATACTTGCAATCCCTTTATGTTGCCACGTTTTGACAGATCTACATATTGGGGCTGAAGGTAGTGGTAAGCAATAGTTCCAGGGTTAGAATGCCCTTTTGAGCCTGTGCAAACCTATTAACCTGCATGTTTTAAGGGTTTTCAACAACTCTTCTCTAATCTTTTCCCATATTGAGAAATGTTAGAAATTTACTCCTGACTATGGCAGACGTAAAACTTCTTCCTGAGTTGGGAAAAAAGTGGTTGGAGGGAAAGTGAACTTGCAAACACTCAGTTTTTCGCATTAGCATATCTACACATGCAGATTTGCTCATGCTAAAATGCAGTTCACAAATATTTTCTAGGAGTACTATTTCTTGTCATGCTTCTTTAAATCCTTGGGAATTCACAAAAGCCGTATAGCTGCACTTAATGCAAGGACATATACAATGGGTGCACTTTTGAGACTTTCTTTAATAATTGGGACCCTAATTTGGACTGGCATTGACCGTTACCTTTTGTGCTTATTACATTTCTGTCTCTCTCTCTCTCTCTCTGTATCGGCTGGCTTCACTGTGAGTGACCGCATTCTGCTCTTTTACAAGGAGCATATCGGCACGCCAAGTAGTTTTGTTCAGTGCCAGTAACTACTGTGGCAGTGTGTGATTTTTGAGACTAAAAATCAATTTTTGCTTTTGCCAATGTTTGTTATAATGGTGAGGGCCCGGCAGCTCCCACACCAATAAGGTTTTACAAAAACCATGCCAAAACAAGTCACACATTGACAAAACTAAAAAGCAGACCACCAATTTCGGACCTACTGGCTTTGCCAATGCTTTTATTTGGTTTGTTTCCCATAATCTTACTGAAACTGGTTACACTGATTTTCCATTATGAATATTTTTGGAAAATACTAGCATGCACCAACAATTGTTACTAAATGATGCTGCAAAGAAAAGGTACCTGAACTTTTACAGTAGTTAATCAAAATGTTTTTTCCTGCTTTCATTTTTTATCAACATTTTTATTTTGAAAGCAAAGAATCATCAATCTTGCTTTCAAGCTTCTGCAAATATTTGCAGCAAATCAGAGAGCATTCTGGGAGCATTATACATTGCCACATATTGCTAAACTTTGAAAACGTGTGTACACATTTTTATACTGGAACCACTGACAATAGTGCAGTCGGAGCTTACAACATTTACTAGAGCGCTCAACCGAATAATAAAGGCTTTCAATTAATGAACCTTAGATACAAGTGTGAACAGCATTAACATATGGGCAAAAATATTATCTTAACTGCAGACAGTGCCCTTCCCTGATCCATAATGTGGTACTGCAAACTGGCAGCCTAAGGGTTTGTGCTGCAGGGGGTTGGGCCTACTTGTCCCAAGGACAAAATACACCTGAACATTTGTTCCCCTTGACCCCAAACAATATGTCTTGGGCGTCGGGCTATTGAAATTCCACATCTCTGTACATTGCCCCATCTTCACCGTCGCCTTCTCCCCCACCAGCGAGTTCTCCTCTAGGAGTTATTGGAGGTTTCCATGAGTTATTGGAAAGAGCTTCCAAAAGATTTGATTTACTTCTGCTCGTAACCCAGACTGAATACTTCCTCTTTGATTTTAAAGATCCTGCCAGGAAATCGGTTCGATCCATATCTATAGTGGATTACATCTGGGAGGGAAAAATACAAAGCGCCTGATTCTGCTCCTGCGTTCTTGATTGGGCTTCCTCCATCGTATTCAGTGATCATGCAAGCAGCATAGAGGCGCTCCAGGAATCCAGCAGCCCCTTGTTAAGTACCTCCAGACAGAGAAGGAAAATGGCTAGAACGCATCGACAGGCGCTTTGCCACTATAGTGGCTACTTCCTTTAAGGCCTCGAATGCTTTAACGATTCTGGGGCAGTACGACCGCCAGTTGTGGTTAGATCTTGCACCGCTTCTTGAACACCTACCTGAAGATAAGGAAGCGAAGGACCTTCTGCAGGAAGGTGCCAGATCATCTTCTGAAGTTATTGAATTGGCTATGGATCTGTCATCAATCGCATTCAGGCAGATGGTAGGTGCCGCTGTTCTCGGTAAGCAGGGCTTGTTGAAGGCTACGTCTTTCTGCCCTGAGATCCAATCGAAAATCCTAGACATGCCCTTCGATGGAGAGAACCTGGTTGGCAAACATGCAGAGGAGGTGTTACCGGGCATCAAGACTGATACAGAGATGGCACGTTCCTTGGGTACGTTGCAACAAAGGCTATTTGAGTCCTTTCTATTGGGGCACACCCTGGACTTTGTTCAAAAGCCTCCACAACATCCACCTTCAAGGAGGACACATCAACATCTCCGTCTCTTAAAGCAAGAGATCTCGACCTTGCTGTTGAAGGGAGCAATAGAAAGAGTTCCTTCCAACCAACGAGGGAAAGGCTTCTACTCAAATTTGTTCCTTATAAGGAAGAAATGTGGGAAATGGTGACAGGTCTTAGATCTCAGACAGCTAAACAAATACAGCAAGAAACAACCATTCAGAATGCTGTCTCTGCAAGAGATTCTCTTGTTGGTGAACAAAGGGGATTTTTTAGTGTCTCTCGATCTTTTGGACGCATACTTCCACATTTTCACGCCAAACACCGTCCGTTCCTGAGGCTTGAGGTGACAAGGTGCCACTATCCGTTCAAAGTTCTTCCTTTCGGCCTTCGCTCAGCTCCCAGAGTTTTCACAAAGTGCATGGATCCGGTAGCAGCTTTCTTGAGGAGGCAGAGCCACCTGGTTTTTCCATACCTGGACGATTGGCAGGTAAAAGGGTCCACGTTCTACTCTGCAAGAAAATCTACATGGGCCTGTCGCCAGCTTTTCAAATCTCTAGGCTTGCTACTCAGTGTAGAGAAGTTATGTCTGATTCCAAGCCAGAAATGAATATTTCTCGGAACAGTATTAGTCACCAGAATAACGAAAGCATTTCCCACGCCAGAGCGAAAGCACAAGATAATGCACTTGGCAGCCCTACTGTGTGCAAAAGAGTCCACTTCAGTAAGAGTGTACAAGCCTATGCTGGGAGTGCTATCATCATGCATCCCATTGATACCAAACTGTTGTTTGCACATGACACTTCTCCAGGAGCAACTGGACATGTAGTAGATTCAGGTGCGGGGCTCTTTCCAAGATGTCATTCTCATCTCTCAGGCAATTAAACCGGCCCTGTCATGGTGGGAGAAAGAACGCAATATCTCTCTGGGCCTCTCATTCCAGTTACATTATGACTACGGATGCCTCGATGGATGGTTGGGGAGCACATCTCCAAGACTTACAAATACATGGAAGATGGTCTGTCCAAGAGGCGCAAATGCACATCAATCTCTTGGAAATACGGGCAGTGTTTCTGGGACTGCAGGGGTTCGTCCAAGGATTCAAGGTGCTTCTGTTCTAGTAAGAACAGACAATACCACAACGATGTTCTACCTGGCCAAACAAGGGGGCACCAGGTCTCGCACCCTATCAAATCAACCCAGGAAATCTGGAAATGGCCGATAGAGCACAAGTTAACGATGTAAATAGAGCATGTTCCAGGCATGGACAACAATTGGGCAGGTTCTTTAAGCAGAACCAGCTCTCAATGTCATGAATGGGAATTGGAGTGGAAGCAGCTGAAGCGAGTTTTCAAACTGTGGGGCACTCCGAAACTGGAACTCTTTGCAACCCTAACGACAAGAAGTGCGAAAAGATCACCAGCAGGTTTTCTCAGGCCAACTCTTGGGCGAACGCTCTACACATGCAGCAGACAGGGATGTTTGCTTTAGCTTCCCCGCCATTCCCACTCATCCCAAGGGTGGTGTGCAAAATGAAGAAGGAACCATTGCATCTCATTCTCATAGCTCTGGCATTTTTGGTACCCAGAACTTCTACTATGGTCAATATCCCCGCACATGCTCTTTCAACCTCTGCCCTACTTGCTTTCCATGGACAACTTTCAGATTCTTCACCCTCCGATAAAATATCTGAGTTTATCGGCTTGAAACCTCATGACTTTGAGTTTAGAGATCTAGACATTGCACCAGATTGCAAGTCCATTCTACAGCGTTTTCCACTAATAAATCTTACGCAGCAAAATGGAAGAGATTCTGTCTCTGGTGCATTGAAAAGGGTATTCATCCTCTCTTCTCTTCACCGGAGCAAGTATTGCCATATCACCTCCTTTTAGCAAATCAAAACTGGTGCATTCATCAGTCAAGGTGCACCTGGCAGCGATTTCTAGGTTTCACAGGAAGCCTGGGGTGCTCTCGCTGTTCTCTAGAATAGTAAAGGAATTCATGAAGGGTCTTCCACCTTTGAAGCGCCCTGCGGTCCTTTGGCAATCTGTACTGCCTTATGGGGATTCTTGTGGACACAGTCTTGGTTGCTCCCCCTGTTGTGATCGCTTCTATAGTGCACTCTAGTGGCCCACTTTATGAGCAACTCGGGAACTCCCAGCGATCACTAAAGTGGGACTCACCGTCGGGCCCAGCACGTATATCTCCAACTGCATGTCAGGCCTGTCTGTATGTGCGGGGAACAACTGGCTCAGCCTGTGCCGCAACAGCTCCGCTCGTCCCTTGCTTCATGCGACTGTTGTGGTCGGACGCGGAGCGGGCTTGCACCGTGCCTGGTGCTTCTAGTGGGGAGGGGCAGGCCTCACCCTCCAGTGGTGCAATTCCAGTCCCGGCTCTCAGCCTGCCTAGCAGGTTCTGGGCTGGTCTCATCCGGAGCAGCAGCGGCCGCGCTCTATGCCGGTGTGGAGCACCTGACCCTGGGTGTCACTGAACTCTTAAGCTCTGACAGGCCACTCCCTTCGCTCCGACCCACACACACTGAGCAAAAACATGAGATCCCCTTGGTCGTTTGGTACCACTGTTTCAGCTGTCTGCGGGCCAAGATCTGCCACTGAGGGCAACCGGCAGTTACAACAGTAGAATGCAGTGTTTTATGCAGGATTACGTCAGATTGTTAGTTGATCAGAGCCTCGCTACTGTGCTGCCCTTTTGTAGTCAGGCAAGCTTTGCTCCCCTGCAAAGCGCTCTTTGTAATAGTTCCTAGGGTACTGATTTTGATGATCGAAGAGCTGCTGGCAGCACTGCTTACTCATTTAGTTGCTGCCTGAAGACAGGAATGGCCTAAAGCAGTGATTCTTAACCTGTCAACTTCTGTGACCTCCCACTTAATCATTACAGGCACACTGGAACCCGACTGAATTATTATTGGGTTCTGGGGACCCCAACTGAGTCATTACTAGAAGCCGGGGACACCGGCCTAAGTATTTTTGATGATTTGAAACACAAAATAAAACACAAAAATGCAGAAAAAAACACCCATTAAACAAATACACAGATGGGGACATATTTTAAGTTACAAATAAATATAAAAAATCCAAATTTTTATTGTATTGGGAAGGTTGGAGCTTTTCTGAATTCAATTGAGGCCAATCATCGTCCATACTATATTTTGTTTGATGCACTTGCGCTGCACTCACAAATCAGTCTGAGGATACTAACTTAATTTTTAGCCTCCAATTTCTAAATCCTTCACATTTATAGAACATTTTAAAATGTTCATTTGACATTTTGCTTCTTCATTTATAAACACTTTCTTAATCTGTTAATATAATTTAATTTTCTAAGCAGTTCTTGACCCCCTGAATGGACTTTGCAAACTCACAGGGGTCCCCATACCACAGGTTAAGAGCCACTGACTTAAAGAACATATAGTTAATTGTCTCTTGAAAAGCATAAACTGATGCATCATTATAGGCTGCACAAGCTTTTGAAAACTATTAATAGGTTTCCTCATCATTAGTCTCTGCCAGACTTTAGGCCACTGGACAGGCCTGTCCTTCATATTGACCTTCCAACTTTATCCTGTTCTACTCCTAAATCATCTGCGATACCTTTTCTTCAAATCTACAATATAAGCTGAGAGTGAACGGCGAGCAGGAGACTAAAAAACCTATTTGTTCAGAAGAAAGGGACCAATCTAATAAACCATTGCAGATACAGCTGCTCGAAATAGGCGAGTCAGCAACTAAATCACCCAGGAGGCTTGCTCTCCAAAAATGCAACTTGTTTGAAAGTCTGCCAGGTATACAAAACACAAGTACTGAAGCCTCCGAGTTCTGGTTTTAGGAGCACACGTTCATCTTTTTTCAATATGCTTATGAAACATCTGGCAGAAAAGGACTGTGCACCTGTGAAGAGAATCAGCAACTGTGAGACTTTCCATGCATCCAGTCAAGGAAGCGTTAAATAAAAGCATGTGTTAAGTGACTCTGAGAAAAGGCACAATTCCACAGTAATGTTTCGAGTTACTACTGGTACCTCCTGCAGCAAACAAAACTGCAACCAGTTCCCTTTAAACAAGGCAGTCCTCTACCTCCACTTACAGTAATATCTGGCAGTTTAAGTCTTGTGTGCCACATTCTCGTCATTGTTTGCTGTTTAGGACAAATCCTTGTAACTTCAATGCTAATTAACAGTGATCAATTCTCCCGACTAATTTGTTTGTGCTAAGTATGTTGCACCTGATTGTAAGGTCCTCTGTAAATCCTGTTGGTAACGTAGTTGAGGCACAGAATGCATTAACTGAGCATTTGCACTGCTTCAGCAGTGTCTACACTGGGGCACTGCTTCACCTCCACGGCAGAACTGACTGACTGACTGGGATATTTATTAAGCGCACTTATGCCGAGGCGTCTTGGCGCTGTGATAGAAGGGGTGAGCGGAGCAGGTCTAAGATTTAGTGAAGAGCCAGGTTTTCAAGGCCTCTCTGAACAGGATCATACTTGTTCCTAATCGAAGTTCTGTTGGTAAGGTGTTCCATAATCTTGCTGCCTGGAAGGAGAAGGACTTCCCTCCCCAGCGGGCCTTCTTAAATTTTAATGGGCAGACTAGGCCCATACTGGTTGATCCGAGTGTGCGAGTCGGAACATAGGGAGGGAATAGAGACTTCATGTCGTCTGCATCTCCTCCGTGTACAGCTTTATGTACTAGGCATAAGGTCTTAAACTGTATCCTATTACGCACAGGGAGCCAATGGAGTCTCCTCATGTTTGATGATGTAGGATGATGTTTCGGGAGATTTAGCAGTACTCTGACCGCCGCGTTTTGCAAGGACTGGAGCTTAGAGAGCTGTTGCTCCCCTATCCCAGCATATAATGCATTGCAGTAGTCTATGCGGGACAAGACTAAAGCCCCCACTACCGTTTTTCTTAAAGAAAAAGGGATAAAAGGTAGAATCTTCCGGAGAGTCTTGATCATCAGGAAACAGGCCGAGGTAACCTGATTGACTTGAAGAGTCAAGGAAAAGTCTTTGTCAACCAGGAAGCCTAGGTTCTTCACTTTGGGTGCGGGAACTGGGCAGACACCCGCTTCTGGTGGCCACCAAATGTGGTTCCAGATGGATGGTTTATGACCGAATTCCATCACCTCCGTCTTCTCAGTCTTAAGTTTGAGGAAATTCATGCTCATCCATCTCATCACACTGGAGAGGCAGGTTCTAAATTTCTCTGCAGTGAATTCGACACTTTGCGTCAGAGACACCACCAGTTGGGTATCGTCTGCATAAGATACCAAATTTAACCCATGATCCTTTATTAGGTGTGCTAGTGGAGTTACATACAGATTGAACAGCGTGGGAGAAAGAGCTGATCCCTGAGGAACGCCACAAGGGAGAGAGAGTTCTTCGACTGGAGTCCATCCCAGTGGATTTGCTGAGATCTAGACTCTAGAAAGGAATGTAGAAGCGCCAGAGCAGAGTCTTTTATGCCTAATAAATTCAGTCGATCAAGTAGTACTCTATGATTAACGGTGTAAAATGCTGCCGTTAGATCAAGGAGGACAAGAATAGCCCTACCCCCACTGTCCATGACTCTACGGATATCCTCTGTAGCCATTATTAAGGCTGATTCAGTGGAATGGCGCGGTCTAAATCCATGTTGTGTAGTGTCCAAGGAGCTGTTAGTGTCTGAGTGAACTGTAGACCAGTGTTTCAGAATCAGTGCGAATCACTCCACATTTGTAAAGAATTAAGACTAATTTAGTTCCTCACTCCCTTAGTAATGTTTAATACATTTTGCCCGTAGCTGCGGGCAATCCCGATTATGATGGCCCTAGCCGCAGGCGAGAAATGACAGTTTGTGCCTGTAAATGTGGGGAGCGTATATGAGAGCCATTGTTGCCTGCAGGTAAGGACAATAAGGCTATTAGCATCCTTCTGAGCGAGTGCTGCGCTGGGAATGAGTTTTTTTAAAAAGCTTTCTTCTTTCCCTGTTGTCCTTGTTGCTTGTTCCCCTGTGCTCCCTCCTGCATCAGTAGATGTACCACCACCACTACTACTACTGAACAACCCACTAACACCACCGCCCTACCACCACCACACCCTCTCATGTCAGTATGTGTACCCTCACCCAACCACCCACTGCCAACACCCTAACCACCATCAATCACCCTAACCACCATCACCCTACCACCCCTACCCTAACCAACATCATCACTCTACCCTGACCACCACCCTACTACAATTTCCTACCAACATCACCCTAACAACCATCACCATGATGGCCGATTTAAAATGTAATAATATACCATTACATCTGATAGACCCTTGTGTTTACGTGCATGTATAGGGTTTGTGGGTGTCCCTAACTCTAGGTACCCAGAGCCAATAACTGAGCTGCAATGTTTTTTCACTGTGTACCGGGTATAGAGCAAGTCATAAGGTAAAATATAAAGAATGAAAAATAGTTATCAAGCAAACCTATGTATATCCGAAACGGCCAGAAGAAATGGAGTTTAGAAGCAGCAGTCGCACATCTCTGTATTTGTGGGTACCCATACTAGCATGTGAATTTGGGGGCATTTCTCAAAATGTCTTCTTTATTACACACTGGCTTACATTTGGAAGGCACAAATGTAGAGAAATGCAATGGGTAATCACACTACTAATCTGTGTTCCCCTAAGTCTCCCAATAGAAATTGTACCTTACTTGTGTGCGTAGAGTTAGTGGCCCGACAGGAAAGGTGCCAAAAAGCAAAATGGACAATCACATTTTTCCACTGAAAACGGACCCTTTTTTTGCTATGTGGCTAGCTGTGGATTTTGGGCCCTAGCTTAGCAGGCACCTAGGGAAATTTAGCAAACATGCACGTTTTTCAAAACTAGACAACTGGGGAAATCTAAGGTGGGGGGACTTTGCTTGGCTCTCATCCGATTTTCTTACCTAAAAGCCCTTGCATGCCTCAAACTTCGACAAAAAAACACATTTTCCTCATATTTGTGTATGAAAAGTTTTGTAATTTGCAGGGTGCAACACATTTCCTACCACCTACCATTCCCCCAAGTCTCCCGATTAAAAAAAAAAATGGTACCTCACTTGTGTGGTTAGGGCAAATGGCTGTGACGGGAAAGGCACCAAAACGCAACATGGACACATGACATTTTTCCACTAAAACTGACTCTATTTTTTTTTGTTCAATGTGGCTAGCTGTGGATTCTGGGCCCTAGTTCAGCAGGCACCTAAGGAAGCCTAGCAAACCTGCACATTTTTGTAAACTAGACACCTGGGGAAATCCAAGGTGGGGTGAACTTGTGTAACTCTCACCAGGTATTTTTACCCAGAAGCCCATGCAAACCTCAAATGTTGAGTAAAAAAACACTTTCCTCAAATTATTGTGATGGAATTTGTAGGGAGCAACAAGTTTCCTACCACCTACTATTCCCCTCACGTCTCACGATTAAAATAGTACCTCACTTGTGTGACTGGGCCTAGTGCCCGCGAGAGAAACTGATCAAACCAAGGTCAACGATATTTTGATCCATTCCATTTTATTGGACTAGTGGTGTAACGCGGGGGAGGTAGGAATAAGGCACAGAAAAAGTGCAATCAGGTACTCCGACAACCAATCATTAACCCATATAGACAGTCATGTAGCTACTCACCAACCTATGCAGCCACCTACACACCAACTGAAAGACTGATACAGACATTCACACAGATTAGTCACTAACCCATGCATGCTCCGGGACACCTCCGTTTGAGGTAACCATGCGCTGAATAAATGTCCTATTGATTGATTCACTAAGACACGTTTAATCACTTATACAGTCAGTTACACACCTACTTAAACTTTTCAGAAACAGTCACCTGATGATGTCATCAGTGAGGTCATTAGTGGTGTAATTTGAGATGTCATCAGTGATGTCACTGACCATGTCATCAGTGATGTAATATGTGACGTCATCAGCAGTGCATTGCGGGGGCGCGAGTTATAGTTAGCTAAACTAACTATAACGGCCACTAAGCCCCAGATAGTGGGATTGCTGAGACGTGAACACAGTCCACGCCCCCTTTCTCCAGGACTCTGCAAACGCTCCTCCTGGCAAGCTCTTGGTTGGGGGATGAAGTCCCCTTGCCTCCTGGGGGCCAACTAGCTCTCCTGTTATCTCTAGTAAGCCCACACTGTTGGATTGCAGAGTGGTCTGAGGCCACATCCCTTTTTTAGACCACTCTGTACACGCGCCTCCGGGTGCACTGCTGGTCGGGGAAGGATGTCCACTTTAGCCCTGAGGAGTGGAGTAAAAAGGGGCGTGGCCTCTGACCACCTCTCAGCAATCGCACTGTGCGGGGAATACTAGAGGTACCTGGTGGGCTAGTTGACCCCTAAGGACCCTTAAGGATCTAGGAGACTTAATGCCCCAACCCAGAACGCACCAGGAGGCGCGTTTGCAGAGGTGGTGCAGTGAGGGGCCAGGGCCTCTGGCGAGATGCCAGCTTTTTTTTTGTTTTATATAGTTAGAAGGGGGGCTGTGTGGCCGCCCTTCTCTCAATACTTTATTCGCCCTGGGGACACCATCCCCAGGGCCTTCCACATTTCTTTAAAATAAATAAATAAAAAATGGGAAGGGGGCCTATTTCGCCGCGTGGACCGCATCCCCTGGGGCATGGCCACAATTTTTATCTAAAAATGTATATATATTTTTAAGAAGGGGGGCCACGCTGCCCCACTCCTGAGGCCATTATTGGCCCCGGGGACCCCATCCTGCTCACACCACTAGCCAAACGCTACTCCGATATCAGCATGAAGCTTCACACAAGTTTAATTTCTAAAACTCTCCCACAATGAACAGATTACATACACAAAGCAGAAAAAAAAACATCAACTAAAAAGAGCACGTTTTTTAAAATATAAAGAACCAATCTATTTGTAGAATATGAAATAGCGACTAACTGTATACACAACAGGTGTAACCCAGCACATCAAACTAGTGCCAACCAGCCATCTAAACCAAAACATTTATAGTAATACCGACCACAGTCAATTCCCTTTACTGTCATAGTTGCTCCCAATACTTGATTTGTGTATGGTACAATTTTGAAAACATGTGGTCACACATTGGGCAGGATTAGAAGTACACTCGCAGCTATGCATACGACTCCTTTTGTACAACTCTTCGGACACAGACTCTACATCTCAGACAAGGAAAGTCTTTTTTAGGTGTTGAAGGAATGTTTTCAGGAAAATGGCGATCTTTCAATCTAGCCTCATCGTCCACCAATTCGATTCTAAGAACACTTGCCTGCTCAGCTGCAACAAGGCTGCCTATTACAGACTGCTGGAGCTGTACAAAAGTCATCTTGCATTCTAGTGAGAGATATTTTTAAAACAACGTAAGCATTGAAGGATGCTAAATGAAATTGATGAACCGCCAACTACTTGTACCAGATATAGGACTTTAGAGCGGCATTGTAAGGCTCCAACCTTTGATCTACTCTAGCTACACCTCTCATGTGCTTGTGGTAGTCTAGAATACACACCAGTTTGCACTCTTCGGTAACCTGACCTCAAACAATCACAGGCGCAGTACTTTCATCATGAATAGTGGTCAGCATGTGGACATCTCTTCTGTCTGAAAATGTCATGGCAAGGGGTTATTACTTAGCAAAGCACTGCTCTGTCCGCTTTAAAGTTTTTTAAACACAAGCTTTTTAGAGTACTTTGTACGATTAGAGCGGATTGTGCCACATGCCACAGTGCCCACTCTGACCAGTTCTTTAAATAATTGCTCACCTGAGTAGTAATTGTCCAAGTATTTATGGTGACCCTTGTGAAAAAGTGATTTGGCAAGTTCCCACACAATTTTCTTGCTGACTCCAAAAGTGGAAGGGCAACCACAGGGTCAGTTGGAGAATCCATAGCAGCGTTCACCATGAAATTATACCATATCCAGTGGCACTTCCACGCAGCACCTACAGCTTAATACCATAATGTGCTCTCTTACTGGGAATTTGTCTGAAAGCCAAAGGCCCCTTGAATAAGACCAGAGACTCCTTCACAGATATATTTTTCCTTGTAATATAGATCTCTGAGAAACTATCTACTAAATGGTCAAGGACAGACCAAATCGTGAAGGGGCCGTCACAATCAGGGTGATCTCGTGGCAATGTTGTAGCATTATCCACCAAATGCTGTAGAAGCAAATACCGGTCTCAACTTATAGTTGTTAGAAATATAGCAGTTGCCATCAAGGGACTAGTAGACCAATATAAAGACAGTGATGGCTTCCTTATCAATCCCATCAGCAAAAGCAAACCCCAGAACTACCTAATGCCATGGAGATTTGTGAGAGTCCAGCGGACATCTCAGAAGTTGGTCTTAAGTGTGGCACTGTTGTTCCTCAAAACTGTTCTGCTTTCAAATTAGTTTACTCAACAATATAATTCAAAACACATCATTAATAAACCGTTTTCTGTATTAACTCTACACCCCGAAACATCACTAAAAGCAAGCAAAATAGGCTGCACCATGTTGGGGGCAACCAAGGGGTTCAGCACTTCCAATGGGAAGCCTTTCAATCCCTGGCTGCAGTCCTGCTTGCTCTTGCTGCACTACCCGCATATCACTGTCCTCTAAAAGAGGCTCTACATCAACACTAATAGTGGATTCATCAACCGATGTTTCCTCTTGAGCAGAAAATACACTGTCCATCTTCAACTTGGTCTCAAATGCAGAGTCAATCTTGGAGCTATGTTCAGAGGCAGATTCAAAAAAGCAAACCTACAACCTGCTGGGCGGTCCGCTTTTGAGGAGTCATAATGCCTACTTATGAAACTAACACAACAAAAAAATAACCATAAACGCTGTGTCAGATTAGAACAAAACAAGCTCAGCTGTATCAAACAGTAACTATAACTATTGACATATAATGATCTGGACAAAACTATCTATACAATTCACACAATGAACTCTCACTTGCCATAAACTAGACTGAGGATCAACTGCACCTACTCTGCATAGGTGCGGCAAGCACCACCAATATCCATCTAGAAAGGAAAAACATACAAAATATCACACAGAAAATAGCACAATAGATATCTTGCTCAAATCCAAACGTGGATTTGGAGAGAAAAAAGACATAAGCTAAATATGCTACAATTATTACAATCGTTAAAAAACACAACCTGCAGATCTACCAGTGCCGAAACCGCAAGCAGAAGCCGCCACCAAGGAAATCAAAACCTTTGCACTGCAATAAAAAGGAGACATACAACATTAAGATCACAAATGCAAATGATGACAAGATATAAAACGGTTAAACTTATAAAACACTATGAAGTCAGCCCCTGGGGCAGATCGGCATCACAAACATCCGATCTACCCCTCGAGGGGGGCACAAAGCAAAGGTAAGAACTTTGCATGCCAAAGGAGAGTGACCCTTACCCCAGATAAACACCAGTTCACACACACCAACGTCCAAATGCCAGCCCCACACATTACTAGTCCTCAGTTTACACACCATCAGTCGAAAGGCAGCCACATGCAGGTCCACACACCACCAGCCAAATGGCAGTACACACAAACCGCCAGCCAACGCCATTACATGCAGACCATGGGAGGGTGGAGGTGGAGGTGAAAAACAGCCAAAACATGTGCCCAAATATGAGGAGTGACCCTTGCGCAAGTGTCTGCTCCTTGACATTCACCAATGTTACATTCCCCTGGTGTCCAGCAGTTTTCCTCCCACTTGGGGGCAGATCGGCCTACAAAACGGCCAATGTGCCCCTTGGGGTCGGGGGGAGTCACCCTTGCCCAAGGGCCCAGCCACTCCCCAGCATGCATATCAGATAAAATCCCTAACGTCTAAAAAACAATGGCTGATCTGCCTCCAGGAGTGCAAGAAAACCGAGAAAACCTATGGTAATATACTGGGGAACAACCTTTGGCCAAGGGGCCGCTGGTGGACCACTCCTGGGTCACAGTCTCCAAGATGTGGAGTATTATGGTTGCGTCAGATAAAGCTGATGTTGCTAGAAAAATCTCCTGTAAATTTCTGGCTCCTGTCTTTACTCCACTCTCGACTAGTGGTGGGAAAGCTACATCCTGTTTACTATAACCACGAGGAGCTTTGCATGCCTTTTAGAGAAAGATTAGGCATCCTCGCTGGATAAGCAGACAGCTGAGTAAGGGTAGTGGGAATACTTTGTCTTTGACGCGTCAGCACCCAACACTGGCAAGGAGAATGTTGTGGGGAACCCCTCCTTATTAGCCTAAGTTAACACCGTTTCTAATCTTTTCACTCCAAATTGCTCTTTTGAATATTCATGTTTATTGAGAACAAAGTACAGGGGCTTCATAAATACAAGTAGATGTGACTTACTGGACTTGCAAACTAAACTGTACATTACCTCAATTTGACAATTAACTGGTCTCAGGTAAATATGTGTTACTGGTAGTGCAGCAGAGAGCTGTCGAGAACTGCTCACAAAAAAACGAGTCCAACTTTGACCAATATTGGAATACATTACAGGGGAAACCTGCAATTCCCGCATAAAAGCCCCTCTCTAATTTCCTTATTGCAGGCGATTTGTGGTGTCTCTAGTGGCCTGTAATAAAGTAATTATGAAGCTATTTAACTAAAATGACTTATTACAATTGAGTTCTGGCATCGCATAGCCTGCCATCTGAGTCAGCAGCCCTTGGTTCATACAAGACGGCATAATTAAAGCTGCAGTTTCAAGAAGCGAACCGGAAGCCTGGCATTCTTTCTTATGCTCCGTTTTCTTTTTCGATGAATAGTGATAAGCAGAGAGGAAATGTTTATGGCAACCTGTATTTTTTGTGCTTTAGGTAAATTATAGGAAAGATATAATATCTGCATGTTTCTACACATTCTGAGCAACAGCTTGTTGTAGTCCGACTTGTATTAAACTGATTATATGTTTTAGCAACAAATATATTTTTCGGAGGTCACTTTTCTCTATAGTCATTTATTCATGTTTGCAAACATCCAATCTCTTTCATATGAAAAAGCTACATATAAGGAATATCAGCGGTTTGTAGGAAGGGTGATGGTTTGACTATATACTATAAGGAATAAAATACACACTGCCTTACGTTATAAAGATATTGGAAGTCATCTGAGTTGTATGAATTTATAAGGAAATCTTCCTTTTGTCCTTAGTCATCTTATTTTTCAGTGAGGAGCTTTCCTATTTTTAAACAACTAGTTCTTCATTTTAACAACTGAAGCTAACAAGCATTGCCAAAGCAAATAGATTTCATCTATGTGAGAGCTATTGGCTTTGCCAAAATCTTTTAGCCGTGTTGTACAGTTGAGGGAAGTAGTGTAGAGTGATGGAGAGTGGGTTGCCGCAAAAGGGAGTGAAGTGGCATGAAGTACAGTGGAGTGGCGTAGAATTACATCAGAGCCTTAGTTTAAGTTCTATGGGGTCATTAATCTCTGAAGAGACGCCACTCGCATGGGTTTTATCAATGTTTCACTGAGGCACTGCACTGCTAAGCATGTTATTTTGGGTAGAAGAGCACAGCAGAAACAATGTTTTACTGGGTAAATGAAATATGGGGGACAATAAACAATGTTGCAGCGTTCTTTCCTAGGAAGGCAAACAGATTCACAGCCACACTTTACAGTGTTAAGATATGTGTATTCTGTGTCACACTGATGCACCTATTCGCTGTCATAGATGAGCTGATTTGCTTACGTTGTTGGGCAAGGGAGCGGGAAGCAACATGGAAGGAGGGGATAGAACTACATGGACAGGGGCTATAGGAGTCATACTGAAAACACAACCACTCATATAAAGTGCTTAATCCCCCCCCCCCCCCCCCATAAAGTAATTCCAAGAATGGTAGCAGTGGAAAGACACAAGTACTTGGTCCATGCTCCAGGGCAAGGCCAAACACAAGAAGAGGACCCAGGCATGCCAAGACCAGCTGTAACAAAGGAAATGAGTGATGCGGAAGCTAACAAACGGTGAGCTATGGGTGGTATATAAGCCCACTGTATGTATTGAAAGTGTCCAGCAGAGTGCATATGCTGTCTAGGCGAAACGTAAAAAAGGCTATTCCTTTCTGGAGTGCTGAAAATCGACGTCTTTTTCATGTTCCTGGTTCTGAAATGAGATCCTTAGTCAGCAATTTGGTCCTTGACCTAAATGCTTACCTCTGACCTAATCGGAAAACAACAAGTTTGAATTCCGACAAGACAGACTTAGCTTTCTATTAGTCAAAAAATGTAGTGCTGTTACAGTGGGTACTAGTGATGTCTGGTAGTTGTAGCTTACAAATGGCAGAAGTGCATTATTAAACACTATATGAAAGCAGCATATTTTCTCAATATTTATAGGGGGTGGGCTCAATATGTTCTTTATATATCTTCTCTATACGTGACTGGGCATGTTTTTCATGTTTTATTTCACAAGAGCGTTTTATACTATGTTTTGTTTTTAGCGCTTCCTATGCCCCTGATATGGATGTACCCATATTACCTGTGTTTCAGTGCTGGCCTGTGAACCCAAAGCAGCCCAGTGACAATAGGTAATAAAGCCAATTGCCTTGCCATTGGAACCTATTAACTTTGCCAGTAGTTTTTAGCAATAATGTACAGCATCCCTGAATGGCACCTGCAAAATAATGCTGGGACTTTTCCTTTTATCTAACGATCCAAGTTAGATTGGATAAAAACATTTTTAAAAAGTGGTGAAAAAGCTTTTTTTTTGTTTTTGTTGTTGAAGGGTTGGTGAAGCAACACGGTAGGGAAAGGAAGCAACACGGTAGGGAAAGGAAGCAACACAAGGGCAGGGCAATGCTACTCAGAGGTCAGTGGATGGAAGCAACACATAGGGCACTTGTGGGTGAAGAAACATGAATGGAGGAAGTAAAACAGATTGTAGAGAGAGGAACATGGAGCACAGGATTGGAGGAGAAGCACATGGGATAAAGAGGGGGACATGAAGCTTGGGGAGCAGAACATGGGCAAGAGAGAGCAGTTGGGAAACAGAAGTTCACAAGGGAGACAACTGGAAAACTCATGCACTCTTCCTGGGGTGCTTAACCAAAAAGGAAAAAAAGTGGTCGCCCAAATATAAGAAGTAGGAGGACACAAGAAATGTGGTCATGCTCTAGGCAAGAGAGAAACCCACAAAGAGTAAGGAAAGCCCACACAAGCTGGCAAATATAAAGTACAAAAGAACAATTGATGGACAGAATGCAGAACAATGTCATACATTCACCCCAGTACAGAGATCTGGGCCTAAATCCATTGTTTTTCTCCTCCCCATGCCATTCCAGTTTGAAGCCAGCCATATGCAAATCAGTCTTGACCCTGCGCCCAATGGGAACAGTCCAGTCCGAAGTGCCAGGCCAGTTCCTCCCTGGACTGGAAACGAGCATCCTAAGACCGGTTTCGGGGTTTCACCCCTCATCAGCCAGTATAGCTAGACTCCGGTGGCATGGAAAGCCCGGGGCCCACGTCTGGGCATACCCGTCCCACAAGGGGTGACAAATGCAAAAAGAACAATTGATGGACTGAATGCAGAACAATGTCATACATTCACCCCAGCACAGAGATCTGGGCCTAAATCCATCGTAAGCGAATGTGAATGACAATCAAGCCAACCAATGTTAAACAATGGTGGACTCTAAGCCAACCGTATGACGACAAGAAGTCTTTTCACAAACTGATATCCTACGCTGTCTAGTAAGCAAGACCTAAAACTGTTCAAACTGCCCTGTCTGCTCTCTATTTCCATACATCATTTTTCTGTCTTTCTCCTTTTCTTTCCCATTTTCTCTGATCTCTGCATTCTCTCTCCATCCATCTGGCTGTAGAAGTGAGAATGTTTAAAAGCGGTCTGTAAGGTTGATCTGACAGTAGCCCTGAATGCTGGTTAAACAGATGGCAATGATGGAGGGTAGCAAAGTGATTTTGGATTGCCAATATAAATGGACTCTGCCAATATAAATGGACTCTCCTGCTTAGGTACTAATTAGCTTAAAGTAAGGGAATTCACCTAAGCTTAGGCCACCTATCCGATTACATCAGTAGTTCACGAGAATGATGATGTGGGATGAAAAGTAACCTGCAATGTGCTGGGAAACTATGCTGCTCTGCATCCATTTTCTGTGTGACCCTTTCGTTTTGTCTTTGAGCTCCACAATCATTCTAACCTACTAGTTATGCAGTATTTATATAGTGTAAACCTAGCAGAAAGGTAATGGACCACGGTACAGTATACTTGGCTTTACTGGACTGAGATATCAGTGTGGGGTTCTGAGGCTAAGGATGCACCCAATGTGCTCCCCACTTTGAGAGCAGTGGAGGCCATGGCTCTTTGAAGTGTATCTTTTACGAGATTGACAATAACCTTCTTGCAAGTATGGTTCCTTTGATCAACATTTGGCATTGGCGCCATGCTAAACTTTAGATCTAGGCATATAAATGGTATAATGGCATTTTGGGCCTAGTCTCTGGCCTGGAGCTGGAGACATGTAGGTGTTTTTTTCTCATCAGTGTCTCATGTGTAGTATTTTTTCCTTGTATATTCTAAAATACTTTCTTTTGTTAAGTACAGCACCGACAGGGCAATCTATTATTATGGGATGCTGCTGCATGCTGGGTGTCTAAACCTACATCACATCGTTGAACAAGTCCACCTCACTATCTTGAGAAAGTCAAGTGCTGAAGATGGGTATTTGGTCATCCACTTTAATATCCAATTGTTTGAGGCCCTAGTGACAAACCCCTCTTCTTACAATTGGTGCCCAATTTCTTCAGACTGATCTGGGATACCATGCACCAGATCTTACAGATGTCCTAGTTTCGAACTTAGGGAAATGAGTAACAGGGTAGGAAAATAATCTTCTTTAAATTTGGCAGTTGCAACCTCTTCTTTTTGTGCAGCAAATGCAAGCAGGTGTGTGTGTGGGTGTGGCAGGGGTGAGTGTCTGGGGTGTGTTTGTGGATCTTTATAATTTTAGTACTTAGTTTTTGTGATTTAAAGATATAGTATTTTGTTTTTTTTTACATTTTGCAGTTTTACAATCCTATTTTTTGTTTATTATTTTTGAAGTTGGTGAACCAGGACTTGTGGTTTGTGAACTACATCCATGTGTGATCACCCTAAGGGAAGGTTAATAAGCAGAGTGGTAAGTTCAGGTCGGTGCACCAGTATTGATTGCAGTATACATTTTTTCAGTATGAACTGCAAACCATGTTTTACAGTCCTGGCCGTGGGTCCCACCGTCATCATTGACATCATTTGGCATCATGGGGAAAGTGGAACCTGTTCACTGTGGCCTGGGAAAGTAAAAATAACTAAAGGAGTTCAAATTTCTTTACAATAGAAACACTATAACTAGTTTTCTTCAAAACGTTGCGAAATGTGAAGCTAAGAAAAGTTTGAGATGAGTTTGTCATTTTCACTTCGGTTACACCCATGAGCTTTCTCAATTTAACAAATTCTAATCTGGATTTGGTTATCTGCATAAACATATACTGCAATTCCGAAGATTCTGATGAAGGGAGCAAGAGATCTCATGTATACATTAAACTAGTGAGGGTTAACTCCTGATCTCAGGGGCACTGTAGATCACAATAAGGAGCTCAGTAGGTTGTGAGAGAATTAGTTCCTCTCATAAAAAAATTAAGATGCTCTCAGGTAAGAGGTTTATGGCCAGTTGTACGAACCCATTTTCTGGTCACTAACCCTGCTATTTGGTAAATTTCACGGTTTGCGACTAGAAAATGTTTTTCAAGTGTATTAAACCAATTTAGCGATTCTGTAGCATGTTACAGAATTGCTAGATGGGTTTAAGTAACCATTAGGTATTTAGGGAGTCCTTTCCAAATAATGATTCTTAAGGTTATGTATCAATATTTTGCCATTGAAATCCAGTCTCAAAACAATATATTTTACTGACTACTGAAAAGTAGCAGTAACTCTTGAGGAAACTGGAAGGGGTTCCAAAAGACCGAGTCTCCTGTGTGAGTGGTGAAAAATTGTTTTGAAGTAGGTAATGGCCCATAGGACCACTTCCTTCTCTTAAAAAAAATAGATTAAAAACTTATCTGTTTTTTAAACACATACCGTTTCTCTTTAAGGAAAATGGGCTACATAAAAAACAAAATGCTAAAAGCAATCACCAGCATAGCAGTCGGCTGATCCCGGCAGACCACCATATCTGTGAGGGCAGCGAGTCGTATTGGATCGAAGTTTGTGACCTACCTCATTAATGTTCATGTGCTGGGTGGAATTGTGAGTTGCTGCTATTCAATATCGCGATTCATTATTTTGTGACCCAACCAATTAATACATAGGTTGGTTGACAAAATACTATGTGATTTGCAAAAAGTCAATGCACTAATTGCAACCATGTTTTGTGCTTTTATCCCTATATTCCCATTTCTTCAGCCCAGGGTGACCGATCGATCTGAAATTACAAGACCATGACACCGCCAGCATCTAGTGACATCCTAATGTCTTTCAAGGCTTGGGACAATGATGGCACCCCCAAGTCCCGTCTCTGCTAGTAAATTTGTGCAGAAAGACCTGCTGCCAGGCCTCTTACTGTTGAGAATAACTCCTTAACCCCTTCGCTGCTAGGCCTTTCCCCCCCTGTGCTAAGCGCGCTTAGGCCCCTGTAACTTTGTGACCACATAAGGTATCCGCGCCAAATTTGCGTCCTTGCCTGTCGCGGGCACTTGGGCCTCCCACACGAGTGAGGCACCATTTTTATCGGGAGACCCCGGAGAACGCTGGTTGGTAGGAAATTTGTGTCAGCCCGGTGATGCCACAACTTTCCCACCCAAAAATGTGTGAAAAAAGTGATTTTTTTTCAGCTAAAATTGAGGTTTGCAGGGGATTCTGGGTAAGGAATCGTTGGGGGATCCACGCAAGCCATACCTCCCTAAAACCCCCTGGGTGTCTTGTTTTCAGAAATGTGTGGGTTTGGTAGGTTTCCCTAGATGGCCGCCGAGCACGGGCCAAAAACCCAGGTGACCCCCCTAGCAAAACCAGGTTGTTTTGTGATAGGCAATTTTGATGTCGCCTCACTACGTTTTGTGCCCTTGCCTGTCGCGGGTACTTGGGCCTCCCACCGAGTGAGGCACCGTTTTTATCGAAAGGCTTTGGGGAACGTGGAGTGGGTGGAATTTTGTGGATCCATGCAGATTCCAGAACTTTCCACCACAGAAATGTGAGGAAAATTTGCTTTTTTTGACAAATGTTTAGGTTTGCAAGGGATTCTGGGTAACAGAACCTGGTGGGAGCCAGTCATGTTACACCATCCTGGATTCACCTGGGTGTCTAGTTTGTAAAAATGTACAGGTTTGCTACATTTCCCTATGTGCCGGCTGTGCTGGGGCCCAAAATCGACTGGTAGGCATAATGCTAAAAACAAATCCGTGCCTAGTCTGTTTTCTGCCGCCTTGGGTGCGATATCGGGGGTGGGGTTGCCCTGATATGCCCCAAGAGGGGCAGAAACACTGTGGCTATTTGTTTGGGGGTGGGGGCATAGGGATGCCCATTCTGGGCAGCCCCCACCCCCACACATAAAAAAGCCAGCATAATCGTTTGCGTCTAGTGGGCTTTATGCCCCCCAGGGGGGGCAAATTGGGGGCTAATGCCCCCATCTTCCTCACGGGGGGAGGGGCAGAAAGGCTGTAATTATTGCGGGTGGGGGCATAATCATGCCTGTTTTGGGCAGCCCCCACCCTAATTAAAATTTGCCCATAGAAAAACCCCTGGCGTCTAGTGGGCTATTAGCCCCCCCGAGGGCAGATTGGAGGCTACTGCCCCCCAGGGGGGGCTGAAAGTCCACTAGACGCCAGGGAGTTTTTTCGGCAAATTTTAATTAGGGTGGGGGCTTCCCAAAACAGGCATGCCAATGCCCCCACCCTAATTAACATTTGCCCAAAAAATCCCTGGCCTCTACTGGGCATTTTTGCCCCCGGGGGGCAGATTGGGGGCTAATGCCCCCATATGCCCCCCCAGGGGGGGCAGGAAGGCTGTAATTTTTGCGGGGGAGGGGGTGGGGGCATGGGCACGCCTGTTTTGGGCAGCCCCCACCCTAATTCAAATTTGCCTAAATAAAATCCCTGACATCTAGTTGGCTTTTCGCCCCCCCCTCCCCCCGGGGGTGCAGATTGGGGCTAATTCCCCCTTCTACCCCGGGGGGGGGGGGGGGCAGAAAGCCTACTAGACACCAGGGATTTTTTTGAGCAAATTTTACTTAGGGTGGGGGTTGCCAAAAATGGGCATGCCAATGCCTCCGCCCTAATTAAAATTTGACCAAAAATTCCCTGGCGTCTACTTGGCCGGGGGGAGGCAGAAAGACTAATGATGCCAAATGAATTATGGGGGAGCAAAGGCCCTTGCCCAAGGGGCCGCCCCCCCTCCCTGGTGCCTAGTGGGTGGATCCCTGCTTGGGGATCGCCCTCCTGGGGCGATCCCCAAGCAGGGATCCACTAGGGATACCATTGGAAAGGGGAGATTCTCCCCTTTCCAACGATACCTCGAGCTGGGCTCGTCATGAGCACACAACCACTATGTGCCATGACGAGTCCAGCTAGTCATGAGCATCGAAGGGGTTAAAGGTGCTATCTGCTTGGATTGTAACTATCTACTACCCTAAAACCCCCCCTTAAATACTGGTACTAATTAACCGCATACTACTATCCCGCTTTTGCTGCATGTCCCCATTCAGTCCTGGACAATAATTTTTCCATATTTAATGTCTTACTTCCAGCTTTGACTTAGATCGAACTAAGGAGTTGCTCTGTTCACTAAGTAATCTTCATA
Organism: Triturus cristatus; assembly: GCF_964204655.1. Classification (NCBI taxonomy): domain Eukaryota; kingdom Metazoa; phylum Chordata; class Amphibia; order Caudata; family Salamandridae; genus Triturus; species Triturus cristatus. Next base: position 352,067,676 of record NC_140581.1, read on the forward strand.
GTAAATCCAAGTACATCAACTTAAAAAGCATTAACATTTGAATGCAATAGGATGATTGTAGATGAGATCAGTCCACAAGCATTGGCATAGGTAGTAGCTCTGTCCTTTTGGCTGTGCCAACATTTATTTTGCATTTTGCTTGTGAATGAACGCACACTCACACTCTTATTCTCTCCCCCTCCCCGTCCCTCTCCCCCTCCCCGTCCCTCTCCCCCCTCTCCCCCCTCTCACCCCCTCTGCCTCTCCCCGTCCCTCTCTTTTTCCCCCTCCCCCTCCCTCTTCCTCTCCCTCTCCCCCCACCCTCTCCCCCCACCTTGAAGAAAATAAACAGTTTACAGGAGTTTATCCCGTTAACCCAGATGAGACCGGGTAAAGTTTGTAACATACAACAATGCCTCAACTGGAAATCATTTAATTAGGACAAAAACAAACAAGCATTTGCAATGCATTAGGTCTCGCATTTACTAGAGTTTGAGCTATTGACATTGTAGATTACAATGCCTTTTATTAATGTGTTGGTTTAAAAAAAAAAGAAAAAAGGCATTATCATTTACAATGCCAATATCATAAATTCTCGCAAAAGCGAGACCTATTTGCTATGTCAATGCTTGTTCTGGTTAGTCGTAAATCCATTTTCTCACAGATAACGTCACGCAGATCTTCGAGGGGTGTTTGCACACCGGGAACGTGGTCCTGGGGTACCTTATGCGCGGGTGCTGACAAGCCTGGGGTGCCCGCCGGGACCCAGCATCGGTAGGATGCTGAGGAGGTGGCCGAGCCATGGCGCACAATAACTGGTGCATCCCTGCTGATATGCAGGGATGCGCCAGATATGGTAAATCTGCCCCGCAGTTTCGAAGTAAATCCTGCAGGTTCTGAAAGGAAGTTGAAGTTAAAGTTATTATTGATTTATAAAGCCAATGCACATTATAGATAAATGTAGGCACGTACTGATATTCAAATTGAAAAGGCCAGCGATGTAATCGGTTATGTTTTGGATTCAGTTTGGGAATTAAACTTAAAGTGCAGCCCCTGGTGCCTTCAGCGCTAAACGAGCACCGATGTTTCTGCTGTTGAATAAACATACAGCACGCAGGGTTAGTAGAGATAACAAGCTCATCAGTCATCGCTTACTTTATAGCATGTTTATCTCGTGTGAATTAATTCAGATTAAAATAAAAACCCGTTTAACGTGGTCATTGTATTTCACCTAAATCGTTTAGCTCAAACACAAATTTCACATGTTCTCTATGCTCTGAGAACATTAGTTAGGCTGTAAGAATCCCTGACCGCGAATTTATCACTGGTGCGTGCTGCTCGATAAACAGATGATTCTTCTCCTGTTTATATTTTTATTCGAGGTGGCCATCCTTACCACAGCACGCATAGTTTGTTAATGAAGCTAAAGCGTTAAAACCCGCTATCAGAGGACGGAAGATAAATACACAGACAGTGCTTGCAGCTGCACGATCTGTTTGCCTGCTCTCCGTGTCCTGTTAAGAAGTTCAGATCTCCTTATACAGTTACATGTAGATGATATACTAACCCTTCTTCCCTCATGGGCCCACTCAGTGAAAGCTGGTACAGCAGTTCTTACCCAATGGAACCCCAACATACATATGGTATTCTGTTACCCATTTTTGTTGGTCATTGCCGGGGGCGCGAAACTACGTAGAACTATTGTTTTCTTGTTTGTTTTCATGGCTTGGCCCCGTTAATTAAAGGGCCGTTTTTTCCTTGCACATTTATGAAGAGTAAGGGCTTTGTCAACTGAATTATCACCTCTGAAACTTGCAGATCACGAGTCCGAATCCTGGCACGGCAGCCATAGCAATCCATCCTTCGCATATGGAGAAATGAGCGCCATTAAATGGGGTACCGCCTAGATGCGACAGAACTGCGGTTTGTATTGTTAATAGAATTTAGTGCATATTCGCACACAAGCTCAAGCTTTCTATGTAGCGCAATGGAAAACCAAGCAATTATTTATATGCCCAGAACGCATTTCTGCATGTGTGGTAGCCTATGCCACACTTTCAATAGTGCCGGAAATAACGTATTTTCATATTAGAGGCATTTATCATCTCTTCAATCCGGTGTAACATGTAAGTGCATCTATAGACATGGGTATATAAAGTTAAGGGATGTGGCATAACGGCCAGAGCTGTCGACTTTGGCGCCGGGGAACCGAGTTCGAGTCTCGACATCGGTTCAAGATCCTGTGATTCTGGGCAAATCACTTAATCTCCCCCGTGCCTGCCAAAAAATGAATGTGTACTTGTGTAATGTAACTAACTGGTGGTCATGTAAAGCGCTCCAATACCTTAGGTTCGAGTTTGCGCTACACAAAACTGCACACAAAAAAAGTGACACTATCCGGCATGTTGGAATTTCGACGGAGACAAGCAAATCAATTCCAGTGGCCAAGATAGCACGGACAGCAGCGTAAAACACATTCATGACTGAGACAATTAACTCTTCTGGAAACTTTGCTTTTAAGCACTCTTTTTCTTCGCTCTGGAGACTAGTTCATTTTACTTTCATGTGACATTTTTTATCATTTGAATTAGTTATCTTTTCTGAATGCTTCAATTAGTTCTCACTTACAAAACCCTCCCCAATACAGTTTGTATTAGTAGTCTTGTTTTAACCCTCCCCACTACACTTTGTATTAGTAGTCTTGTTTTAATGTGTAAATTATTTATTACCTGAAGTCCGCGAAGCAGTACAAAAAAGAGTTTTCGCCTATAAATTTTGCGGCATTGTGGTAATAAACTCGAATTTACTTTGGTGTAGTAAAAGCCTGAATGCATGTTTGATATTACATTTGCTCGAAATAACCTGCCCCGTATATTTTCACTGGCGTACGGCATCCACTCTAAAGGGTTTCCTCTGGTGGGCTACTTAAAATATATGGTGGTAAACGGCTTTATCATTCTGTCCTGTCTTTGATTGTCACCTCAAAATAACTGTTCAGTACATTTCACTAGTTTGAACCGAGGCTTCCTTAAGCAGTGATGACAGTCGGTACCGGAAAAGCATGGCACAATCTTAACAGTTACGCTTGCCCTTCATATTTTAGTCAATCGAAATCTATGGCGCTGTAAATCCAAGGGTGACCCACTGGTACTAGATGTACTGAGGTTACCATAGCGAATAGTAACACCGCATCGGCTAAAAGGGGTGGGGGCGCATGTAGCGGGTGATGGAGGCAGAATGTGACGGGACTGCAGAGCTGTGGTGTGAAAAATGGTGGATTTGGCAGGTGTTGGCAGCAGTGTGTGGTGGTCATGCATAGTGGGGTAGGTGAACACTTATTGTAGTGGAGGGTACTGGTTTTGGAAAGCAGCAACAGCCCGCTGGAGTGGGAGAGGCCAGCTCGCACAGCGGCAAGGCGGCCATGTTAAACCAGCTGTTTCTTCCCACTCGTTTTTAAATAAAGAATGCCCCTAAACCCGCAGCATCTTAAAAACGAGCTGTCTCTGCGTTTCCTCCATCCAGAGTCTGTGTACTGCACCACGTGTTTGGGGAACGTGGAAACGTTCAGCTGCAGCACGGCGCTCCTCTTCGCTCCTCCCGGGGCACGGAGCAGATCGCATGACGCCATGACGTATTTGCTCGTGCTTTTCTCTGCCGAGCCACTTGGATGGTCTCGCCTCGCCTGTTAATGGGTTTCTTGTCTTTATAGGGCCATGTGGTTGGCCCCATAAAGATAAGAAACCTTTTGCGACGAATGCAAAGCATGGGAGGCCGTCCAAATGGGACGGCTCAGAAAGCCAAGCAAAGAAGTCACCGACACCTCTTTTCCAATGGCTGGCCACCGTTTAGGAATGGAAAAGAGGGGCGGGGCATAATGCCCCTTACAGAAAATCCCTCAAAACATTAAATCTCGCCGGGCGAGACTGCGCATGCGCGCAGCCATGCCAGGCGAGACATAAAAAAGTGTTGTAGATTACAGCAGGAAGGGAGACCACAATGTGGATGGTAAAGAAAGACTTATTATTTGTACGTAGTTATAACAGCACTGCAGTATAGATTGATATACAGTGACCAATAACACTCGAAGTGAGAGCTGGAGGTGCTAGTGATAGTGAACGGCGCAGTGACACAAAAGTTAGGATAACCGTATAAACGGCGAAGAGAGTGATAATAGTACCGTGGTCAAAATAATATAAATGAGTGTTTTTTATAGGGTAGATATTTAGCACTCGAGACAGGTAAAAGGACCACAACAGCGCCAATGTTTTTAGCTGGGTAGGCGACGGCGTTTCAACCTGATGACCTGATTGATTTCAGGTCATCATCAGGACAATGGTCAATAATTGTATATCAATCTGTGCTGTAGTGCTGTTATAACTACGTACAAATAATAAGTCTCTATCTTTACCATCCACGTTGTGGTCTCCCTTCCTGTATCCCCGTCCCGCTGTGATCTACAACACGTTTTTTTGTCTTTGTCCTAATTAAATGATTTCCTGTTGAGACGTTGTCGTATGTTACAAACTCCTTGACGAAAAGCAGGCACATGATGACATCGGATGGAATGACGCGTTTCGGTGGTCAGAGCCACCTTGTTCACATAGTGCGGCTGCCATTGTCAGGCCCTTAAATGCTACTTGTTACCACTGGAAAGGTAATGAACACTGAAGACATACTGTGAGCAGCTACACATGACAAAACCAATATACATGTATTCAACAGCATACTATACAAAAGAAATATGCCAATAATTACGCTGCTTTTGTCAGGATATAAACATTATGAATATGACACTGCACTCTGAAAAATATAAAATAAAGATGAAAGTAACACTGTAGTCCGGAAAAATGTAAACTAGAATACTAAATCAAGCAGTATTGTAATTCATCGCAGGAAACCCACTGCGTGCTCGGTCCATGTTCCACTCTGACTTGCGTATTAAAACAAGAGAACAATATGGTACCTGCTGCACATAAAAACAGTGTTATAGCTGCACCCCATGATACGAGTATAGTAGCTGGTGCTTACAAAATAACAATTAATGCTATATATATACTTTTTTTTAATTTCTCCAAAACAAAGGTTGCACACTCGCGGAGAGTCCCTGTTTCCAAGAATTATTGTGCCACAATCAAAAGAAAGCTCAGGTAGACGCATTTAGGCACTTGGCCTGTGCCAATGTCTAGGGAGCCGGCGCCATTTAAATTCATGAAACTCCATGATTGGGAGGCAGCAAAGTGTAATCAAAATCGACAGCGTTTTCAGTAACCATGAATGCTGCTTTCTACTCTGGGTTATGCCCAAATTGACTGCTGGATGCCAAGAACGTTTTTCTAGGTTTGAGATGAATGGTGTTTTTTTGCTCTCCAACCTTTGAGTGCCTTGTCACTGCCCCTAATTACATTGCCATGAGCTTCTTCTTTGTTCCTGGAGTGAATTCCTCCTCTTCCTTGCAAGCTTTTGACCTTGATCTGTCTCTAGCCAACTTCTATATAGCACATGATCTGCTATGTATAACTGTTTATGCAGTCAGTTACTACTTTTTTCTGAGGTCAAAAACGAAATTATTTTCTGTAGTTCAATCTTGACTGCAATGTTTGAGTGGGGCTCTTCACCTGCTGCCATTATTCACTTTGATTCAGTTTACAGAGTCTGCCTATTGTCTACCACGTTTATTAATAGAGATTAATATATACAAGGGAACACATGGTAAAGGACACTTACCTATTCCAGCATGATCACTTAGATTTGGGGTGATATGTTTTGGAGGCGATAAAGTATCTTTGTTACAGTGTTTACTTGGGAACATGTGCTCAGGCCGCCATATGGGTTTCTGGTAGCACTGGTGAAGGGGGGCGGTGTATTTAAAGAAAAGAGAAGTGGCAGTGGGTCCTATCCTGCAGCTTCTAGCGTGGACCAACGAGGCAAATTAGTCTTTATACTATGTTTAGCTTAAAAAAAAAATATCTGCCCCTTGAGAGGTGTGTTCTCTTTTCATGATATTGGGGGAGCTTCGCTTGGAATTTTCTGAATGCTAGATAAATTGAAATGTAATCTTCCTTAGAAATAGAAGAGACTGTGATCTCTAATTGTGGTCAAGTGGAGGAGCTTGTAAAGGTTTTATCCCTTTGAAATGAGGAAACATCTAGTGGAGCTGTACAGGTACTTGGTGCAGAGTATGATTGAAAGGGGAGAAGTTTCATGTGAAATAAAGGTTGATGCATTGATGGCAGTGTCCTTGTGTAGCCCTTCTAACAAGGTGTGGTGAGAGATGGTGCTACAAGTGTGGGAGAATAAGTGTGATCATTGTGTTAGTACTGCATGGTCCATGATGCCATCCCACTTAATGACTGTGGCACTGTCTGTGACATGTTCAATTTCAAATCCTGGAATCAGTACAGAAGGCAACAATAATCTGATTCAGATCAGCATCAATAATATGTAAACATAATATGTAAACATAAAGGCAATTTTGAGAATGTATAACAAAAGGGAATTAGCCAGAACCAAAATAGTTCAGCAAAGAACTAGTATAAATCTACTCAGTTTGCAAGTCCAGGAAAAGTCTAAATATAAATCAGCAAGAGCACCTACATGAAGTCTGCCTCAGAGGAAAGCACTAAAAGGCCTAATTACAAATCAGTAGACAGTCTAATGCGGAGAAGTCTGTCAGTGTCAATTAGGATAACGTTTGCACATAGAGACTGGAAAGAGTAGCCTTGTGATCAATGTTGAAAGGGCACTATAACACAATAAGGCGGCAGTTTCAAAGTACCATTGAAGAGACGCCATCTCTTTAGCAATAGGTCACTTATGGACAGTTGAAAACCTTAGATATTGAACCACCAGACAAAAAGTTTTTAATGGTTTTCTCTGTTTTTTTGGAAGGGAGAGGATCTTTAAGATGTAAGAGTATTCTCATCTTAGGATGACTTGGATGGTGTTGCCCGAGATCTGCAAAGGCCTGAAATTGGGTAAGAGGGCTTCAGTCTAATCCAACTCAATAGGGCTGAAGCATGGCTGCAGATTTTGGTTCTTTTTTTAATGCATTGTTTTCAGTTCTCGTCTAAGACAGCTTCTTGTGTACAGAAACAGTAGGAAGAGTGGGCTTGGGTCAGCCACATTTCATACCATACATAGGTTGAGTTTCTTCTCAATCTCATATCCTTGGTTCTTACTAGATGTCTTTCTTTCCTCTTCGTATTTTTGTCCATCCCCTGGGGCATGGCTATTTTCTAGTGTTTGTAAGTGAACGAGTTGTTCCCTTCCACGCTTTGAGTCTGTTAACTAGTTTTTTCATTTTTTTTAAGCAGTCCATGGGCGTTCATGTGACTTTGCCTTTTCTCTCTCTTGTGTCCTTGTTTTGTGTTAAGTTTTTGCACCCACCTGTCGGCTAGGTTTGTTGTTGTTTTTATTCCATTCTTTTTTTTTTTTTTTTTGCTTTTGCCATCACTCCCACTTATCTGTTGCTTTTTCTCACACCATCAGGTTCTCCATTGCTCCAAGCTTCCCCATTCTCCCGTATCTCTACCACCCAGCTCATTACCATTGCTCACCACTCTTCCTGTTTCTATTTAATTTACTTATTAAAAAGTAATGTTTTTTTCTGTGGAAGTGCACAGCAGCTGCACACTGCGTCTGGGCTGCTCATGTCTTTATTTTTGTTCTGTTCTTACATTTTTGTAATTTAATTGATGTTCAAAAATAGATGATGTGCCTTTTAAGAACGGGTATTTAAAATTGCAAAAAAGTCTAAATGGGCACTTGTAACATCATAACACACAATGCACATGCACGCACTGACGGCAGTCTTGGAATGCTTTTTGTTTCCGAAAACCTTTTTCAAAATTGCTGCACATGCGTGTGCATGCGTCATGATGACCAGTTGCCTTCTTGGAATGGGTTTTCTCCTAAAAATGAAACATTCCAAGATGGCAGTTGGTGCTGTTGCATGCAGTGCACCGTCAGCTATTTAGAATTTAAAAAAAAGATATATTTGTAACCTCTTTACAAACGAGCATTGAAAAAGCCAATAACAGCCTTCACATTATAAAGGCAAGACCTATTGGCTTTGTGTGTATTGGTTTAGCTTCGGTATTGGAAATTGAAGATTAGTTTATAGCAGCCAGTTCTAAAAGAATTTCTGGTGCTAGGCTTACTTTAATGTGGCCTGAGCTGCTCCAGAACATTTATTGGCCAGTGTCTTAAGAATGTGCCTAATAACACTCTAGTTATGACTACTCATTGCTTTTTTTGGATCTTAGTTTCCATATCCCTCTGACCCCAGAATGATGAGTAGCATCATCGGCATTTTGTTATCAGAAACCATTAGGTGTTGACTACCATTACGTCTCATTATTGGACATATTCTGCGGACTTTATGCAGACTAAAGCCACCGGAAACAGCAGTTTTGTCCTAGGTCCACTGTACCCTCCAGGGAATCAGATGTGAACCTCCTTCTGCCCATAAACTATACTGGTTTTGGTGCCTTTCTTTGCGCCTGTTTTGAAATTGTACATCAAAATACAATTTTCTGTGAGAAATATTATCCTTGTGACATCTTTGCTGTGTTGTTCACCTCACCTTCTGAGGTTGTTTAGAAGTACCTGTCTTTTTACTCTTTGAGCCCTAGTGAATACCATAAAATTTGAATGGATTACCATTTATTTTATTTTAGACATTGAGTTATTAATTTGGGAGATGGGGGAACCCCTGCCAACAAAATAAACCCATTGGGCTCTGAAAGAATCTATGCACATAACCTTGGTAGCTATGACAGAAAAAGCAGGTAGCCCCAACAGAAGTGTTTGAGCAGTACCAACAATTTTAAAGTAAAGAAAACCACACAATAAAATTCCCGAACCTATTAAGAAAACTGTAATGAGCCAAAAAAAGACACCAAAATCAATAAAATAGGTTTAGGAGAGGCAAAAATATTATTTTTTTACATAATAAAGCAAAAAGTGCCAAGTGAAAGTCGAGCACTGTGGGGAAAAACAACAGTTTGGGGAGGACCGGGCCTAGGTGCAATATCAGGCCAACGGGTATGCAGCAAAGGTGGGGAATACACCAAGTGGGTTATCTGTGTCAAAGGTTTTACCTACAAAATTAAGGCCCGATTTATACTTCAGAGGGCATTATTTACTCCATCATTAAATACTCCGTCACCCAGATGGAGGACCCGTCCTCCAAATTTAGAATTGTCCGCCACCCTAGCTGACAGGTCTAGTCGGAGATAGAACTGCCATCACTGCAGTTCCTGTCTGTGAGGTCAATGTTTGATGGACGGCTCCGTCAAACATGGTAATTGCCTGTCAAACTTTTAACAAATTCTTGCTTTAAAAAACTATATTTGCACCTGCATGCTCAGCAGGTATTGCCAAAAAATCAAAATGTCGGAACTTCAGCAATGTACGTTTTTTCTCTCCTACAGGTCATTGCAGGGCTGTCGCCCAACTTTCAAATGAATAACCGAATAAAATTTGTTGTTAAAAAAAATAAATATATATATATATATATATATATATATATATATATATATATATATATATATATATATATATATATATATATATATAATTGGGGGTGGGGCAGTATGCAAAAACAAATGACTTCTACACTATGGTGTGGGGGGTCATTTAAACGTTTTTACTGTCCCTTACAACCACGTTTTTCACGGACGTAAGGGAGAGTAAAAGCTGGCTATTCAATAATCCCCTCTAAATCAGACGACCTTTACTTCATCTGGCCTTCGGAGGAGTATGTCGATGATGGAGACAGTGAGTAGTCTCTGTCATTCTTAAGGTCCACCCGACTGTTAATCAGATGGGTGGAGCTTCCGTTTGGCAGAGGGGTCACTCCATTGCGATGGAGAACTCTGTCTGCCAAACTCTAAATCAGTCTCCAACTGCTGGTGTGCTTCTTCTGGTGAGCCCTACTGCCCCTAGCTGCTCAGGACAAGCTTGTGGGCAGCCAGTCTCTCTTGAGCCAGATCTCCTGCTCGGTCTGGTCCCCTTTAGTCAGCCAAGCCCTCCTGAAGCAGGAGGCCAACCAATTGACCCTTGGGTAGCATTCTCAGTACTGGTGTGCCAGCAGGATTTAGACAGTCCATGAGTTATGTGAGTTTTCTTCTTCCAGCAGGAGTCTGAAGTCAGGATTATTCCAGCAAGGCAGTGGTGGAGTCTTCCCAGGTCCAAGAATGTTCTGAGGGGGTGGTGTTGGTGGCGGAAGTGTCAAATTTATCCTGTGCACTTGCCAGGGATTGGCGAAATTATAATGCCCAATCCTAACAATTTTCTCACAATCCCTCCACTTCCTTTTGCAACACTTTCTGTTTACCTTACTGTAAAATTTCCCAGGGGTCCCTGTTTTAAGATGGCAGAACACAGCTGCCACCAGGCAGGCCTGTATCCAGCTTCTTGGCCACTCACCTTGTCAAAACTGGATTTCCCTGCTACTGTGTCTAGTGCCTAACTGTCTAGGAGAGTCCTGGGAGTAAATTGGAGAAGTCCTCTTTGTCATCTCCAAGTCAAGAGGTGGTGCTAGAGCTGCCCTTTGTTAAACCTAGTGGTGTTCCCCAATCCGAGATAGCCAATCCCTCAGTAGTTAACACCCATTAGCCTTTCCTGGGTTCCGAGTCAAGCCTTTTGTCTTCTTTGCCAAAATTGTTAATCCTCCCAGCCATGGATTCATATACTATCTCTGGAGTTGTGACGATTTGCAGAACTGGTTTTGAGCCAGCTCTGGCAGCTTAAAATACATCCTTGCAAAGTTACTTTTCTGCGTAAGTTGTCAAAAATCTGATTTGGCACAGCCCTTTCCTATGCGGAAATCGAAAATAAAGAGTTAAGTCTCATCAAGGTGTATTAGAGCATGGTCAAGTCAGGTCTATAAAGTGAAATAGTGTTGGATTTTACTTGTCAAAGAGGGCTCACTAATCCCAGTGTGTTGTATGTCCTATCTTTAGGTGGAGCCTGCCAGATAGTATCTGGTTGACAAAGACATATTGTTGGCTTACCAAAAAATCACAAGCTTGCAGCCCTCCAATTGCTTACAATTGGTTTGCTCCACTGTCACTAATTAGCCTGCTTCTTATTCAATGGCTTGCCCTGACCATGTTACTGTCCACCCCCTGGAGCATAGCTTTTTTACTTGTATTCTTCCACTGTTCACATTTAAGGAACTACTTTTTAGGTCTCGCCTGACCCAGCGCATGCGCTGGTCTGGCGAGACTTTTTGAGAGGGCTCCAAAAAGTGCTACCAGGCCAGCCTAGACCTACAGTGCGCGTGCCGCGCTTGACGCGAGTACTTTCACGGCCGCTTGGCATAGCCAATAGGTCTCGCTTTTGGGACCTTATAAGTATTTAGCCATGCAACTGTTGCATGGCTAAACACTTATAAGGTCCCAAAGGCGAGACCTATTGGCTATGCCAATGCTTGTTTCTTTTGTCTTTAGCACTCCACAAGATTGCATGAGTTTTCCAGCTGTTTTCCTATTGTGCTTCCCTTCTCCATTAGTACTTCTTTTTCTTTTGGTCGTGGGATTATCTTCCGCCACCCTCTGTTCCTCCCCTTGAGTTGCTTTCTTGCCCCTGTGCTTTCCCTTTTCTAGCTCCATGCTGCTCTCTTGCCTGTTTCCTTATTCCCACCCCTTTCCGTGTAGCTTTCTCTCCCATTTGTTTTTTCGCAACCCCCACCCTCGCCTCCTTTTTCTTCACCCAGCCTTTGCCCCCACCCAGGCATGTGTGTTGCTTCTGGGCCCCGTTTAAAAAAATAAAAATAAAACACCTAGCGCTTTTTTCCTTTTCTTTTTTATTTACTAGTCCAAATCTCATTGATAAATTAAAAGGAAAAAAAGTGCCTGGGTCATTTAGTAGGTGCCTGCATACGTGGTGCACATGCCAAATCACATGGGCAGCTGCATCAGAGGCTCTGTTCAATTCATCTTTAGCCGTGCTGCACATCATCTGGGATGCTGTACAGCATCAGTAAAAATCACTGACAAAGCCAATAGGTTCCAAAGGAGCCTTGCACTATAGGCTTACAAGGCACAATTTAAAGGTCAACTGTGTACATATGAAAATATGGTTTTCCCACCTGGCAGGGGCATTTTTCCATGCCACATGTCATTGCAGTACATTCAAACTGCAGCCTACCCAGAGCACAGTGGCGTCCTTGCAGAAATATATTTGTTATACATGTGGGTGGTGTAAATACACACTGCAGCAGATGCATCATTTAAGTTTCTATGCCAAAGGTGCAAACAAGGCCCTATTTACATTATGTGACTGTAATAGGCCAGTTAGGGAGTTCAAGTAAACAGAACATTTTAGAGGAAAAGCACAGGCTCATGACTGCTAAATAGTCATGTGCCTGTGATTTTAGTGGTATGTGCCTGTGCTTTTAGTGTATTGGTGGTAAACTGCACAGAGTTCTGAAGTCAGCAAAAATAGGGTCTATAAAAAATACAAAAATCTTGAGCTGCTTCTATAGCGAAGGGGGATTTTCTACTTTACAGCATATCTTCTTTATTTGTCCTTTAATATTTGATAGTTTTACTTATTACATGCTAACAGTGAAGTAAATACTCCAGTACACTGACTAGTGTCCCCTGTGATAAATGTTAAACAAACGTCTAATTCAGCAGTTCTTATCTTGTGGTTGGATTACTCCTGGGATTCCCCCACACCCACTGAAGGGGTCTGTGACTGTTTGGAAAATTAAATATTTTTAGAGTGATAAAGTATTTATACATAAAAAAGCAAATTGGAAAACTCAATTTTAAAACAATTGGTATACAGAGAATTACTTACAAAGTCGGAGGCCAAACATTAAGTTGGTTACCTTAGCTTTCATGGAGATTGCACAAGTGCTGCAAACGGTATCTAATATGGACGGCTGGTGGCCTTAAACTAAGCATGCCCGTACCGGGCATTTCCCCGGGAGGCCTGAAGGGTGGGGGAGCCAGTTTTGTACCAGTTCAGCGGTTTTAAAAGCACTGCAAAGTTCCTTGTATCTTCAGCAGTTTTCAGGCAACAATAAGTATCAAGTTAGCTCTGGTGATCAATGTACCTATATTTGGAAGTACAGTAAAGATAATGGAGCTGGGACAAGCTAACCTGGAAGTGTGAATCTTATTCACCAATGTATAAAGAGAGACCAGGCTGATTTATGTATTTTAATGTTTGAGTGTTTTAAAATGCGAGTTTTAAATTGTGAGTTTTAATTAACTGTACAATAAAGATTACTCTTACTGGAGAGATATGGAAGTTTATGTCCAGTTGCAGTTTTAGCTCATCTAAGGTAGCGCGGATGGTTTATATGCCTCCTGCAAAGAACATGTAACATGCAATAAGTGGGTTACTGATTTTGTCTCCAAGATTCTTTTGTTACTGTGATGTTCATAAGTTACAATCTTATTCTGCCACAGTGAGCAATGACCTGCCATCAAAGAGCTGAATGCAAGCTGAATAGTTCTGGTTAAAACTTCTTTTCCCAATATACTTTATCATTATGTTACTAAGAAAGGTTTGTTTGGGTAGAAATACATTCTTATTATTAAAGTCAGCCCTAACCACTGTGTTATGCTTATCCAGACCAAGTACTCTTCAAATGTGCCTACCAGTATGGATGGCATGTGAATCCTACACTTTGTAGCCCCATTTTCCTTATGTAACATTTTTTATACACTGATTTACACATGCATGATTATGGTCTCTGTATGTGTGTGATTTAAAGTGCTCCAACACCCTACATTGGTTTGAGAGTTGCTATAAAACGAATAAAATACACATGTTAGAGGGGCAATGGAGAGATGCGGCACTGTTGGAGGGTGATAGTGAGGGAATCATTTAAGAGTCCCAAGAAAGATTGTTGTAACCTGGTGCACTGGAAGGTCGTCTTTTACTATGCTTTAAAAGATAATAGATTTGCATGAATAATAACAGATGTGTTGTAGAATGCACAATTTCCCCCCCAAATTTTCTTGGGGGCGGGCGCGAAACCTTCCACCAAAGCCCATCTTTGTGGTGGTCATGCTAGCTCGTTGCACTCGCGGTGCACCGTATGGAGGCTGGTCTGACAACTTTGACAAGGTCTGCTATGAGTTCCTAATCCCGCCCTGGAAACATGCATTTGTTCAAAAAAGACATGATTTGCTAGACTTTAGCATATCACTTAGTCTTTTCGAAATGAAACCAAATATCGAAAAGCTTCAACCTTTCCAATAAAATTTAACTTTTGATTTTTGTATATTTTGTGTTGTGATCAGGCCTGGGCGAAAATTTTGTTCCGTTCGCGGAAATTGCGATAATTTTACATTTTCGCGTTCCGCGGAGAGCGCGAAAATGTCAAAATTTCCGGTTTCCGCAGCTTGGTGATAATTTGTTACTTGCTCGCGCTGTAAAATAATACATTCTCGCGCTCACGCGATCGCCTTACCTGAATCCCTGCGTTCGCCGACAAATTTTCTTGATCCGGTCGCGTTCTCCATGAGATGTTGTATTGTTTTTAGCCATTTGCGCTGTCTCGCGACAGTTCGCGCCCGCAGTGACGTCATGCGTCGCGCGATCACGTCTTTCTTCTCGCGATCATGCACCGCGAGACAACTCAAAACAAGATGGCCGCGCCCGCAAGCAACCACATGGGTAAGTTGGCGACCCGCAACCATGCAGAAAATCTCGCGAACATGCGGGGAAAAAACATCCGCATCTTAGCGATATTTCCGCTTGTTTGCGATAATTTTAAACATTTTCGCGATACTTTGCGAAAGTTAATTTCGCAAATTCCGCCCACTCCTAGTTGTGATTACATTCACCATTTCGTAATTCGTGCTTTGGTTTTGTGTATACTTGTTTCGGTATATTTCTGCATTGTTTTGATAATCAAATCATAAGAGTTCTCTTAGGCGGAGGCCCCTGATTTCAAATAACGATTCACTGGGTGTCCACAGAGGTAAAAGGGTTAGAAACCACTGGTTAGTTGACACATGTATTACTTAAAACTTTGGAACAAGTGCAAATCGCATTGTAGCCTTAATTCTACTGACGTTCATTCCTAACCATATAATAACATCGTCATACTTAAATGTGTTTCTGCTTAGCTGCCAAGCAGCATCTTAATCAGAGAATTGAAATCAATGCAATTGTGAAGGGAACTTCTGTAGGAGCGCAGCCTGTAATAAACACAGAGTATGGGTCCCCGAATGGTACAAATTGCATATTACTCGAATGATAGTTAGTTAATGTTCATATCTAGGGTAAAATATCTAGGGTAACAATAATAAGTTGTACATTTCTGATAGGTTGTGATTTTCTAACTAAAACAGCTTAACTAAAAACAAAATCAAAGCAGTTGGATAATTACTGATGTCTATGCAGATTAAGACAGTAGCTTCAACCATGCATATTCACTTGGCATCTCCGAGTCATATTATTCTAACGGAGGGTATGATTTTTTTATGTCCCAGGCTGACTTCAGGTTCATCTTTGACGTTAAGGACATACCTCCGATATTACTTCCTCAGATGCCATCCTTCTGGCATCTGAGTTCCAAAATAGTTGCAGCATCTTTGTATTTTTAGTGTTCGTGACAAACCAGCCACTGTACATTCCTATAGAGCGGTACAGTCCTTGCCACTGGCAGTCTTTGTGACAGACAGCCTGTAGGCTGAGATGAAGTGCAGCCTGTTGTGAACTGCTAAGTGGGAGTCTGCCAGAGACTCGGCAGACAGAACTAATTGGGCAGAAACGGGGTTTTTGATTTCTCATGTCTCCCTCTTGTATTTTTTCTTGCAAGACGGATATTATTAAAGTAACTTGTTTATGTAAGATTTGTCTGTCTCTATTTTCTTATTGCATGAATCATTTTTTTAACTTTAGTTCTTGCACCGCAGGTCGCTGAGTACTTCCACATGGCGTCTGGCACAGAACCAATCTCAAGACACGCAACTCATTACGGTGGATGAAAAATTGGTAAGGGGTTGTTCCTGCATTCTGCAACTGGATTGCCTAAGGGGATTTTGTGGACGGTGACATTCAGTACGATGTCTCATGTTCTTATAGAGCGACCATAGGATGTGAGGCACAAAAGAAGGAAGGTTTTTGAGGCTGATCATATGCAAATTTAGTTTAACTTTAAGATCATCGCACACTTTCGGCAATGGGTTCTATTTTCAGACCAGGGGTGCCGTGTCAATGCGCCTTTAATGTTCGCGCTAAAGCCAAGGGCCATGTTTTGTGTTTTATTAGGTGTAACTGTCAGCTGTGAGCAAGTGCACCACACACCTTGAGTGATTAATTTCACTACTGATTACAAGGTTTAGGTCAGGGTGGGCTAAAGCTGTTGCCTCTTGATGTCATCCTGGTTACATGTATACAGTCGACCCATCTAACATTTATCATAAAGGATTGCACTCCTCAAAAAGTTACCAGGTACGAGTGAATCTCATCTCAGGGAATTTTTACTAGACTCCTTTTAATGGGCACATAAGAGTCTCGATAATCACATGTCCAATCTCCATGTGACACATGAATGTGAAGTGTGATGTGTAAAGGGCTGGAAAGCAAGCATATTTGCAATAAACACATCTTGAACTATTGAATTCAATATGCAAAATTAATTGGTCAAACTAATAAGGCATTTGATTATTACAAAAAAAAAGTTTTATATTTATTTAAAGACGTTTTGTATATTTTACTGAAAGGGACTCCTTCCTATCTGGTGACTCATTAGGGTGTGCGTGGTCATTTATAAGTGAATTTTATCAACTCTGCTTATTTATATTAACTTATTTCTAGTTTTTAGCATATGCATAGTTAAGCCTCTTTCTCAGTATTTCGTCCTGTGTCAATCGCTTCTCCTGATCCCGTGCCTTCTACTGGAAAGAACAGTTTCAATAATAAATTGTCACCATGCTAAAGGTTATGCTTCATAATGGATACAGTGTTAATTGGCTGTTTAAAAGGATTTTTTTCATTGTTTTGGAACGTGAATGTTGGACTGGAGGTGCTAGTCATAAACAAAATAGTAATAAAAGTGGTACACGTTGATGCTCAATTTCAAAGGGTGCTTCTTCAGACACACATCTTGCTACCAAACGGTGCACTTCAGGTGCAAAGGAAGAAAAACCCCTCCAGAAACACTGTTAACTTGGGTCTGTAGCATACCATACAGTAACAATAACTTCAAAGAAATTAGACAATGAACATTCAGACCCAGAGATCCCGTCTAGTTGCAGTCAGTTACAATAAATAATCCAAGTTACATCACAAGTTCATGACCTAATATAGATCCTATCCACATTAGGGCATGAATAAAATCCTCCAATTGGAATAACCCAATTTCCAGTGATAAGGTAACGAAAAATTGCGCAAAACAAAAGTAGTGGGAAATGTAATCTCAAGATATTGCTCAGACTGAGTATTTGCTTCTGGTCCTGCAGAGGGCAGACGTCCTAATATTTGAGATAACTTGGGATTACATTTCCCACTACATTTTTTTGCAGTTTTTTGTTACGAATCCAGCTTTATCATTGGCAATTGCCATATTCCCATTTGAGAGTTTTGTCTGTTTACTTTTGAAATTTTTGGGGCTCCATGCTACTGTGGTTAAGCTTTGGATAAAGTCCGTGATGAAACTCTTGCTGGTTGCTCTTTCTCCTGGTTAAGAAATTCCTGCAACAAGTGAAGACCACTATCATCAGGCCATGAAACTGGTTCACTGTTTGAGCCACTTGTTATAATGGACTGCATTCAACTTACCATGTTGTCATCCTATATTGACTTTGTCATTGTAAAGTCTACAGCAAGTGTTTCATTACTAATTGATCCATTGACTTTGTATTCTACGTGTGGTAATAAAATGCAATCTACATTAGGTCATGAAATTGGACTCAACTTGGATTATTTATTGTAACTGACTAGGCAAGATCTCAGGAATCGTTAGTCTAATTTGTTTGAATTAATGTTACTGTGTGGTGTGCTGCAGACCCAGGTTCACAGTTTTTATTTATATATTTGTAGTATATTTGCAAATGAATATAATATGCACAGTTCAGCACATGCAAATTCAGTTTTGTCATAATTTATACTGTGCTAAGTCACGCAAGAAGTTGTTAAATATTGCCACCGTATTTTTTAACAGCATAAATAACATTACAATATTACATTTGGAAAAGATTGAACTATAATAAAATGGATTTATATCGCTGTTGAATGAGTTTAGTTGTTCATTATTGAGATTATAGCAAAACATCATGTTGTACATTAATTCAGGGCTCTGGATTGCCACTGTTTTGTGAGCGAATGTTAAAAAATACTTATTTTAATGGGCAATAAATGGCGAATGCCCGCTGAAATCTGTTTGTGTACTGGTTTGCATACCAACTGTTACATCTCCCAATGTACAAATTTTAAAGGCAATAAAACTCCTAACTAATAAACATGTATGTGTGTGCGCATACAGACACACACGACCTCTTATTTTGCATTGTGAGCTAACTGCAATATTATATTCATCTGTGACAAGTATGAGAGCTAGTGTGGTATGTTAAGAGATTCTTAAGGAGGAGCATTTTAATTCCTAAATAAGATCACCCTCTTCATTTCCCTGTTGTCTATGTTCTCAAACCAGCAAATTATTTTATTTCGGAGCATCTTGTGCTATCATACTAATAAGTAATGCCTGGTTCGATGGCATAGGTGGGCAATGCCAGCTGCGGTCTCTTTCCCTAACAAACGAACAAAGTTATCTACCTGTCTTTTCTGTTGTGAGATCTCTAGATTTCCTAAGGCCATACCAGTTCTGAAATAGTTAATTTCTAATCAAAAAAATATTAGATGAGAAAATGTTTAATGCATTATCACTATTAGCCAGATATGATATAAACATTCGGGATGGCGCACGCGGCCCAGAGGTCAAACTAAAAGAGCCAGAAAATTGAATTTGGGGTAGTCTGCTTAGTACAATGGACACCATCACCAACACTCTTAATTACCATTCAGTCAAATTGAACATCCAGGTGGATTTGTTAAACACACTGGCTCTCTACATAACCGAGATAGATACCAAGTTACTCCACCTTTCATAGCTGGTCTTTAAGGCACAATCAGACAAATTTAATCATCTGATATCTTGCACTTGTGGTCATATGATTGATTACATTTCAGAGCTAGCAACCATACTAAGGTCTGTGGTGGCAGAGGTCAAGCCAATGTCGGACAGAATTGTAGATGGTAAAGTTTGCTTAATAGAACATGATCATGGTCCTCAACCAGATACCAAAGTTCTAATAGTAGGAACCACAAGTCATAAGGCAAGTTCACAGGACAAAAATGGGCCCAAAAGAAAACCCAATAAAAACCACTAAAGGCTTACATAGCCATAAAGATCAGCAATTGAATACATCCCTATCTATAAGGAAGGAGAAAGAAAGTGGAAAAAACAATCAGCAGAGGATAAGCTTATACAACTTCATGACTTAATGGATGGAAATGAACATATTGAGCAATCATTGGTTCTAGGTTTATAATCATTCCCAAGCTACCTCTATCCTGGTCCCAACTTCTAATACAACACAAGAAGGACTAACTAAAAGAGCAAGAAAAAGACAAAGAAAAGCCAATAATAAAACAAAGAAACTAAAGAAATCTACAAATGTTAGCCCGCTAAACAAGCCTAATCCAAAAGAAATGTATCCAATTGTAAAATGTTTAGAATCCCGTCGGTGCGGATTAATGGCTGAGCAGACTCCGAGCGCGAATGGACTAGCCGTGTCATCCTTTCCCAATGATGCAGACCATTATCCTTTAATGTCTCAACCAACAGAAGTATCTAATTCTCAGGTCCTAGGGCAAGGCGCAGTACACCGATGGAGTTGCGACAAGCACAGTTCAGTTCAAATTGTGGTGAGAACGAAGCGGGCCAACAGTGTTGCCCCACATGAAAATATTTTATCCAACATAAAATGTCAATTACCTTCAGGACCACGCAATGAGGAAGACATAGGGGATGACAGTATGCCTTGAGTGTTCCTATCAGCTGATCCTGAGAGCAATGGTAACATGAAAAAAGGGAAAAATGGTGAATGATAAATATCTTGCCTCCCCCATGAAATTAATATTTACCCCATGGTACATTTCAAGGGGTCCTCACAATGTTTTGAACTGTGGAAATATTCTGAAATTGTTGAATTCCGTCCCAGAGCTTAAACATTTGACAACGGATGATTTAGATTTGGTTGAATTCAAACCAGATCCTAACAATTCCACTAGAGAGGTGTCTTTTACGACATGGCACTGTGGTGAGACCGTTTCTAAAATTTTAGACTGGCTCACAGTTTGAGAAATGAGGCATCGAATTACGGAAATGCAACGGAAACTAATATCCAACTTTATTGACTCCAAAGCAAACGACAAAGACCCCTGTTATAACAAATGCTACAATATCTACAACATCAGGAGAGGTAATAACAGGGTTTTAAAAGGAGCAATAGGTCCGCCATTTATTTTAACTTTGTCTACTTGGGATCTGTTGGAAACAGCCCACTCCCACTCTGAAAGGGTGGTGGTGGTCTTCCGGACACACTGTGGTAGCTTGGCTCGAGTGGTCAGGGAACAGGCGCAGTGCTAAGCATACAATATACCCATACAATAACCATGCGTGCATCCGTTCCAAAAACGACTCTACACCGTAAAAATTATGAAAATATTCTTTCTTTATCTTTTTCTCTTAGTTGCTGATTGGAAAAATAAATAAGACAATCACAATTTACAAGTTTCAATTAGTGCAGGTCAAATAAATATTGGCTGTTTGATGAAATAAATAGGGGTGATCATAAATAACAGGGCATAAATACAAGTGCAATATATACAGACAATTAAATACTTTGAGGCAATAAATACTGTACCAATAAATATTGTACACCAACAAGTCCTGTGGACCTATAAATATAGTGCAGCAATAAATAGGTAAAAACTCAATAAATACAGTATCCCCAATAAATAATTAAAAGTATACAGCAACCCTCATATAATCAGATGACACTTCAATTCTTAAGGGCTGATATGGCCCAGGCACAGCTTGTAGGGTTGTGGAAGGCTTGAGGGGGGGGGGCTACTCCCTGGCTGGGACAAGGCTGAGGCCTAAACTGAGGTAGATCAAAGGGGGGAATACCAATGCCCTGGCTTTCCTTCTCCACACAACCTCTCTAGGTTAGTCCCAGTTCACCCCAGGCACAGTCAGGTTGGTTTCAGCACCTCCCTAGCCCCTTAGAGCAGTCTCTCAGGTCTCCACAGGGCCTTAGGCGCCCTCTACTCCACTTACTGCCCTTTTTCTGATGTTCCGACGCCGCTGGAGTCGTGTCGACGCCGTGAGGCGGTTCCGGTTCGGTCTCGGCGGCCTCGGCACAATGTCAGTTCTTTGACGACGCCGGCAGGCGGTTCCGGTCCGATGTCGGTGGCCTCGGTTCGATCTCGACCTCCGATTCGACGGCGTCGGGCAGTCTCTTCACCATGTCGACTTCGGGCGGCTCCGGTCCGATGGCGCTCTCGGCTCCGATGACGTCGGCCGGCCTGGCCTCGATGTCGACTTCCGGCGACTCCGGGGTGCGATCCTCACCCCCGACCTCCGGTGCTCCTCCTCACAGGCTCCGGGCGACTCCGGAGTGCGATCCTCACTCCCGACCTCCGGTGCTCCTCTACCTCGGTCTCCAACGACTCCGGAGGGCGGACTTCACTCCTCCGATGACGCCGCTCGCTCGACCTCGGTTCACTTCCTCCTCGACCTCTGGTATTCCTCACGACCTCCGTCGGCGCCCTCTCACGACCTCAGGCGGCTCCGGGTACGACGTCTGCTACTTCAGTCAGCGCCGCTTCTCCACCTCGGGCTCCAGGTCTTCAGGCTACTCGACGCCGGACTCCAGGGAAACCAGTTCTCAGGTCAGAATCTTGCTGTTTTCTTGGTTCTAAGGCCTGTTCCTGCTGTCCAGGTCCTTAGGATAAGTTTCTTCTGTCTTCTTCCCACACAGGGCTATAGGCTGGGATCCATCAGTAGGGACAAGTATCAAGGGTGGGTTTATGGACCCCACTCCAGGCACAAGTTTCCACCCCTGCTGCTTCACTCCTTCCTCCTTCACTGTTGTGCTCCTCTCTCTTCACCAGTCAGGTGCCAACTGCCAGCTTCAACTGCCAACTGCCTCTCTTATCCTCCCAACATTCTAAACGGTCTCCAACTGTCACAGAGTTCTGGAATCTCCTGGAATGTTCTGGAAGGTGCTGGTAGGTTCCAGTGGATGCTGGTGATGTCACAGGTGGCCACCATTTTGTGCTCCAGGCCCTCAGACAGAAGTTTCAGGGGTAGCTAAAATGGCTCCCTGAATCTGCAGCAACACGAAAAAGTCTGGTGGTTCCCAAAAAGGAAAAATTCAAACAGGGGTTGAGGCAAAAGTGGGACAAAATAAATAATGATGAGGAGGGACCACCCAAAGGGCTGACAGGTCTAACACGCGTCCCCCCCAGCTGAAAGTGGGGAGAGCTACCCAACCCCTTGGGAGTTCTCATCACTAAGGCGGAAATACCTTGAGAGACCGTCTGCATTGGCGTGGTCCACTCCAGGCCGATGTTCCACCTGAAAGTCCATCCCCTGTAGGGAAATAGACCACCTCAACAACTTGGGATTCTCCCCCTTCATTTGCATCAGCCAACGAAGGGGTCGGTGGTCGGTCTGAACTAGGAAGTGCGAGCCAAACAGGTATGGCCGCAACTTCTTCAGAGCCCATACCACTGCAAAGGCTTCACGCTCTATTGCACTCCACTTCTGTTCCCTGGGAAGTAGTCTCCGGGATAGGAAGATCACGGGTTGATCCAGACCCTCTTCGTTGAGTTGCGATAACACTGCCCCAATGCCATGTTCTGATGCATCTGTCTGGACAATGAACTTCTTGGAAAAGTCTGGGGCCCTTAAGACCGGGGCCTCGCACATGGCTTTCTTCAATTTCTCAAAGGCTTGCTGACAAGCCTCCGTCCAGACTACCCGTCGAGGTTGTTTCTTGGACGTGAGCTCCGTGAGAGGGGCTACGATGGTACCGTACCCCTTCACGAAGCGGCGATAGTATCCCGTGAGGCCCAAAAATGCTCGGACCTCAGTCTGTGTCTTGGGGGGTTCCCAGGCCATGATGGCCTCGATCTTCGCCTGGAGGGGTTGCACCGTTCCCCTACCCACCAAGTGTCCAAGGTACACTACCGACCCCTGCCCGATCTGGCACTTGCTGGCCTTGATCGTCAATCCAGCTTGTCTCAGGGCCTGGAGAACAGCTTGCAGGTGACGCAAGTGATCCTCCCAGCTGTTACTGAAGACGGCTATGTCATCCAGATAAGCAGCAGAGAAACTCTCCATTCCGGTGAGGATCTGGTTTACCAGGCGCTGAAACGTGGCAGGTGCGTTCTTGAGCCCAAAGGGCATCACACAGAACTGGTAGTGGCCATTGGGCGTGGAGAAGGCTGACCTTTCCCTTGCTCCATCAGTCAAAGAGATCTGCCAGTACCCCGAAGTAAGGTCAAAGGTACTTAGATATTGGGCAGCTCCCAGCCGGTCAATTAATTCATCCGCCCTAGGGATCGGATGTGCATCAGTCTTTGTCACTGAATTCAGTCCCCGGTAGTCCACACAGAACCTCAGTTCTGGTTGGGCACCCGGTGGTGCAGCTTTCGGTACTAACACCACCGGACTGGACCAGGGGCTGCTAGAAGGTTCAATCACTCCTAGCTCCAGCATCTTAGTGACTTCACTATGAATGCTGGCCTTCACCTTGTCTGACATCCGGTAGATCTTGGACTTCACAGGTGGGCTGTCTCCTGTGTCCACGTCATGGACGCACAGGTGAGTCCTACCCGGGACAAGGGAGAACAACGAAGAGTACTGCCCCAGGACCTGGCGACAGTCCTCCTGCTGTTCAGGAGTTAGAGATGGGGAGAGTATCACTCCCTCCACCGACCCATCCTTTTCCTGAGACGCAAACAGATCAGGGAGAGGCTCGCTTTCCACGTCCTCTCCTCCGTCAGTCACCATCATCAAGATGACTTCGGGCCTCTCGTGGTGGGGTTTGAGGCGGTTGGCATGCAGCACCCGCAGGGGCTGACGAGGGGTCTTCAGGTCCACCAAGTAGGTAGCCTTACCCTTCTTCTCCAACACCTCAAAGGGTCCTGACCAGCGATCCTGGAGGGCACTAAGCTCTCCTGGTTCGATCACCCACACCTTCTGGCCAGGCTCCAACTCCACCGGGTGAGCGTTGTGGTCATACCACGCCTTCATTACTGCTTGGCTGGCTTCCAAGTTGTCAGAAGCTTGCTTCCACAACTTAGCCATTTGGCTCCGGAAGGCCAGCATGTAGCTCACCACATCCTGGGGGAGCTTTCTGGGAGTTCTTTCCCATCCGTCTCTCACCAGGTTAAGAGGTCCACGTACAGGGTGCCCATACAGAAGCTCGAAGGGGCTGAAGCCCACTCCCTTCTGTGGCACTTCCCTGTAGGAAAAAAGTAAACAGGGTAGGAGGACGTCCCATTTCCTCCGCAGGCTTTCAGGCAGACTTCTGATCATGCCTTTTAAGGTTTTGTTAAACCTCTCCACCAGACCATTGGTCTGGGGGTGGTAAGGAGTGGTGAACCGGTATGTCACTCCACACTCCTTCCACATTGCCCGCATATATGCTGACATGAAGTTGGTCCCCCTGTCGGACACAACTTCCTTGGGAAAACCCACTCGGGTAAAGATTCCCATCAGGGCCCTAGCCACAACAGGTGCTGTTATGGTCCTCAGAGGTATTGCCTCTGGGTACCGTGTGGCATGATCCACCAGAACCAGGATAAACCTGTGACCAGCTGTAGTCGGTGGATCTAATGGACCCACAATGTCGATGCCCACCCTTTCAAAGGGGGTGCTAACGACAGGAAGTGGTTCCAGGGGAGCTTTCAGCTTCACCCCTGTTTTCCCACTGGCTTGGCAAGACACACATGTCCGGCAGTAGGTATCGGACGTCACTTTCATCTGAGGCCAATAAAAGTGTGGGACAAGACGGGCGAAGGTCTTGTCTTGCCCCAGGTGTCCTGCCAATGGTATCTCGTGAGCCAACTCCAGAAGGAAGGCTCGATAACGTTGAGGAACTACCAAGGCTCGTGACGATCCGTGTAGGGGTGCCTTGGGTTCACTGTAGAGGAGGCCATCCTCCCAGTAAACACTGTAGTTCCCTTCAACGTTCCCTACTGCCTGGGCTTCGGCCTGCCGCCTCAGCCCCTCAAGGGTAGGGCACTCCCTCTGGCCCTGGCAGAATTCCTCCCTGGACGGGCCTCCCTCCACGTGCCACTCGGCCGGGATGGGTAGGTCCTCCAGGTTGGTAACGTCCCCCTCCGCAGACTCCTGGTCCACCACCTCCGGTGGCCTATCCGTCCTACGGGGTGGAGACGCCGAGGCAGGCTCCTCCTGTCCTCGGTTCTTCCCTTGACTGGCAGCTGGCTGGGCCTTTGTTCCAGGCTCCAGCCGAAATGAACTCCCTCTTCGGGTAGTCGCGGACCTTGTGCTAACACAGGCCCAGTCAGGTGTACCCAGCATCTTGGTGTGAGTCCGGTATTCCACCTCCTTCCAAGCGTTGTGCTCCATGTCATTGCCCAGCAGACAATCGACTGGCACGGCAGGGCTTACGGCAACTCGAAGTGAACCTGCAACCCCCCCCCATTCAAAGGGAACCTCGGCCACGGGATAGTGACCTGTTCTGCCGTCAGCCATCGCGGCTGGGTGGAGTACATCGGGAACTACCTGCTCTGGAGACACCAGCTGGCTACGCACCATAGTCATACTGGCTCCTGTGTCTCTCAGAGCCTCCCCTCTTTGGCCGTTGATGGTGATCCACTGCCCATACTTTGCGGTATTTGCGGGCACCTGGATCTTAGGAACCATCTCCCGTTCTCCCAGGGACACTAAAGTGACACCCGCCCACTCCCTTCCCTTAGTTAAGGGCATCTCCTCCCCGAGCACTACACTAGCTACTCCGGGGGGCTTTCCTCCAGTGGGAGGGGGTGATCGTTTCTGACACTTCGGATCTCCTTTATAGTGTCCAACGCCACCGCACTCGTAGCAATGGACAACCCTTGGCTGCTGACTCTGGCCAGGATTAGGGTTTCTGGGTGGGTTAGCCTTAGAGGTGAATCCTGTTCCCTTCCCTTGGAAGTTATTTTGGGGGCCTTTGGAGAACTCCTTTTTCTTTTCCCCTCCTTCTTTCTTCTGGGGGGCGCCCTGTCCGGCCTTTTGAGTATCCCCTCCAGTCCCCCTTGTGGACACCCGGGTACTAGCCCAAATGTCCGCCTCCTCAGCAAGCTTCCGGGGGCTGGTCAGCTTGCTATCCACCAGGTGTTGCCGCAGTTCAGGGAAACATTTCTCGAGTAGGTGTTCCTTCAGTACTAGGTCAAACAGCTCCTCGTAGTTCCTTACTTCACTGCCCTGAATCCAACCTTCCAGTGCCTTCTTTGCATAGTCCAGGAAGTCCACCCAATTCTGTGTGCCCAGCTTGTGACTACCCCTGAACTTCTGTCTGTACTTTTCAGGTGTTAGTCCAAACTTTCTGATGAGCGCCAGTTTCATGGTGGGGTAGTGGGTCTGCTCATCCTCTTCGAGGGCCAATAAAGCATCCCTACCAGCTGGAGGCATGTACCTATACAATCCTCCTCCCCAATACTTCACTGGAACCCCATGGGCCCTCAACGAGACCTCATAGGCTGCTAGCCACTTGGCGATGTCGTCACCCGCCCCATAGCTAGCTACTATGTCCTTTGGCAGGTAAGGTTTGGATTCCCTGGTGATTTCTTGGTCTTGGCTGCCACCATTAGGAACAGTTGGTGCTCCAATTCTTAGGATCTGAAGCTCTATCTCTTTCAGTCTTATCTCATGAGCCATCCTCTCTTTCTCCGTCTCATGAGCCAACCTCTGTTCCTCCTTCTCCTTCTCCAGCTTTGCTAAATCCCATGTGAGCTGTCTTTTCTCTCTCCGATCTGCTAACTCCACGCTGGATAAGCCCCCGCTAGAGACAGTGCTGCCCTTCCTAGAAAGTGTCCTGGGCCCTGCTGACAGGTTCCCCACCTCAGGTTGGTACATCTCAGCCCCCTCGGGGTCAGGCTCTCCATCCCTGTCTTCCTCCTCAGCCTTGCTTTCTCGGCGTGCCTCCCCCCAAGCCCTTAAGCTGGTTTGGAGTGCACCCTTCTTTGCTCCTGGGGGACAGTACACCCCCTCCCGCTGGCAAAACTCCCTGAGTTGGGCCACAGTGTACGTTTCTAAATCTTCCAGTACAAACTCCATCTTGCCCACTCAGGTTAGAGGTCAGGTTTTGTGCAGTAACAATGCAGGGGGGTACCTTTAATAATACCTCCTCCCACCACCAGAGTAAATTTGGAAAAAACAAAATCCCACAATTAGGAAGGCCGCTTTGAGAAAACTCCCGGTGTAGGCCTATGGACTACCCACAGTTATTGTTGAGTATATGTAGGCACAGCTCTATCCCACCACTGAACACCAATTTATGTTGGAAACAGCCCACTCCCACTCTGAAAGGGTGGTGGTGGTCTTCCGGACACACTGTGGTAGCTTGGCTCGAGTGGTCAGGGAACAGGCGCAGTGCTAAGCATACAATATACCCATACAATAACCATGCGTGCATCCGTTCCAAAAACGACTCTACACCGTAAAAATTATGAAAATATTCTTTCTTTATCTTTTTCTCTTAGTTGCTGATTGGAAAAATAAATAAGACAATCACAATTTACAAGTTTCAATTAGTGCAGGTCAAATAAATATTGGCTGTTTGATGAAATAAATAGGGGTGATCATAAATAACAGGGCATAAATACAAGTGCAATATATACAGACAATTAAATACTTTGAGGCAATAAATACTGTACCAATAAATATTGTACACCAACAAGTCCTGTGGACCTATAAATATAGTGCAGCAATAAATAGGTAAAAACTCAATAAATACAGTATCCCCAATAAATAATTAAAAGTATACAGCAACCCTCATATAATCAGATGACACTTCAATTCTTAAGGGCTGATATGGCCCAGGCACAGCTTGTAGGGTTGTGGAAGGCTTGAGGGGGGGGGGCTACTCCCTGGCTGGGACAAGGCTGAGGCCTAAACTGAGGTAGATCAAAGGGGGGAATACCAATGCCCTGGCTTTCCTTCTCCACACAACCTCTCTAGGTTAGTCCCAGTTCACCCCAGGCACAGTCAGGTTGGTTTCAGCACCTCCCTAGCCCCTTAGAGCAGTCTCTCAGGTCTCCACAGGGCCTTAGGCGCCCTCTACTCCACTTACTGCCCTTTTTCTGATGTTCCGACGCCGCTGGAGTCGTGTCGACGCCGTGAGGCGGTTCCGGTTCGGTCTCGGCGGCCTCGGCACAATGTCAGTTCTTTGACGACGCCGGCAGGCGGTTCCGGTCCGATGTCGGTGGCCTCGGTTCGATCTCGACCTCCGATTCGACGGCGTCGGGCAGTCTCTTCACGATGTCGACTTCGGGCGGCTCCGGTCCGATGGCGCTCTCGGCTCCGATGACGTCGGCCGGCCTGGCCTCGATGTCGACTTCCGGCGACTCCGGGGTGCGATCCTCACCCCCGACCTCCGGTGCTCCTCCTCACAGGCTCCGGGCGACTCCGGAGTGCGATCCTCACTCCCGACCTCCGGTGCTCCTCTACCTCGGTCTCCAACGACTCCGGAGGGCGGACTTCACTCCTCCGATGACGCCGCTCGCTCGACCTCGGTTCACTTCCTCCTCGACCTCTGGTATTCCTCACGACCTCCGTCGGCGCCCTCTCACGACCTCAGGCGGCTCCGGGTACGACGTCTGCTACTTCAGTCAGCGCCGCTTCTCCACCTCGGGCTCCAGGTCTTCAGGCTACTCGACGCCGGACTCCAGGGAAACCAGTTCTCAGGTCAGAATCTTGCTGTTTTCTTGGTTCTAAGGCCTGTTCCTGCTGTCCAGGTCCTTAGGATAAGTTTCTTCTGTCTTCTTCCCACACAGGGCTATAGGCTGGGATCCATCAGTAGGGACAAGTATCAAGGGTGGGTTTATGGACCCCACTCCAGGCACAAGTTTCCACCCCTGCTGCTTCACTCCTTCCTCCTTCACTGTTGTGCTCCTCTCTCTTCACCAGTCAGGTGCCAACTGCCAGCTTCAACTGCCAACTGCCTCTCTTATCCTCCCAACATTCTAAACGGTCTCCAACTGTCACAGAGTTCTGGAATCTCCTGGAATGTTCTGGAAGGTGCTGGTAGGTTCCAGTGGATGCTGGTGATGTCACAGGTGGCCACCATTTTGTGCTCCAGGCCCTCAGACAGAAGTTTCAGGGGTAGCTAAAATGGCTCCCTGAATCTGCAGCAACACGAAAAAGTCTGGTGGTTCCCAAAAAGGAAAAATTCAAACAGGGGTTGAGGCAAAAGTGGGACAAAATAAATAATGATGAGGAGGGACCACCCAAAGGGCTGACAGGTCTAACAGGATCAAAATTACAAACTGCAATCCGGGCACTCCAGTTTGCGAGTAGTTAAAGAAAAATACAGTTCTGAGTGATGACTGGGCCTGGCTTCCAAAAACACTCACAAAAGGGAATGCTAGAGAGCAGGAATTATGCCTAAAAAGCTCTACAAACGGATTAAAAACGCTGTATATTTGCTCTTGGAACACCAATGACCTCAAATCCTTGATTGAGGACCAAGATACAGTAAAAGTTTTAAGGGATTTTGACGTTTTAATGTTCCCAGAAACATGGAACGTGAATAAAGAACCTCTCATTGAATATTACGAGTATTCAAACTTCGCATCACGCACTTCTGCCTTTGGTCATGCAAGCAGCGGTTTATCTATGTCACTAATCCTGGATATTAAACATTATGAAATTGAATTCCAGTTAGCATGGCTTCTGTGTATTAAAATAGATTTCAAGCAATCAATAGTTTTTATAAATGTCTATCTTAGTTCAAAAACCACGGTTAAAACATCCCAATTTACTATTCTCTGGAAAGTGGTAAAAATCTTGTATCCTGAATATCCAGCAACTATGCTAATCATCTCAGGAGACTTCAACACACACACATGCTTTCCAAAAACCGCGCTAATAAACCCAGTAAAGTGCTAACACAGATGTACCGCACCCAGCTTAACATATCTTATGTTTCTACACGAAGACATGCAAAACACTACCAAGAGAGTGCCTAAATTCAAAAAATCAGGTCAACTTTCCATTATCGATTATTCCATCATCTCAAAGGAGTTGGCGTCCTCTTTTCAAGGTTTACCATGTAATCCCCAGGATAGAAAATGACCACAATCCACAAACAATTTCTCTGGTCTTATCAGTCGCCCACCTGCCCGATGCAAGATGTATGGTAACGGGGCCAACGTCCTTCAGCCTGAAATTGCTAGTGTGGGACTTGAGAAATCAAAGGGAAATATGGGAATTTTTAGAACCGGCTATTGTTGAGGTACTAACTGAAAAAGGACAGTGGAAGTCAATGGTGCAAATCTGGCCTTGTCTTTGTGCTTCCCTTTTGGATCGCTTTCCTCTTTCAAGTTCAACAAGAGGGTTCATCACGAGTCCCAAAAGACTAGGATGGTAAACAAATTGGTTACTCCAACAAAAGAGAGAACTTAATAAAGCAATAAGGGCCACCTACAGAAAAATAAATGGAGCGTCTAAAACTTTGGAATTTGACAAACTAAAATGTCTAAGAAGTTCATATAAAAATGAAATATGGAAAGCCAAACATATGTACCTTGAGTTGGAGCTAGAATCAATTGTTGTTTTAGGGAAAATCTGCATATTATGCAAACAATTATGGATTATGTGGCAAATGCGGCTAATCTATAATCTTGCTGAGAACTTTGTGGATCCAAATCGCATAAATTCAGTAGCTCTGTTTACAAGTAATTTACCTTAGATCATGAAAAGAAGCGCCACCAAGAAAAACGCACGCAAAGTGTCTATTTCTAAAGTTTGTTGATTCTTAAAACCTCATATTTTTGTTGAATTAGTAAAAAGAAAAAAAAAAAGGAACTCCTATTTTTCCTTTTTATTTTAGAAAGTAAAGGGAAATGGTGTGAGATTGAAAAAAAATTCTCAAAAGTTTTTGCAGGGCGCATGAGTTGATGGGCACGAGTACTTCAGTGGCTAAAGGAAGGAAGGAATCCGTAACAGCAGGGGTAACAGACTGCAAATAAAGGCAACAAAAATTAACCAGGCACCTGCCATGCTTAATATACCCTTTTGCCAATGGTACGTGGGGGGAAAAAGCTGCCTACTAGAAGCGAAACCTGGCAAGTGATGTGAGTTATGGTGTGTATTGTATACCATAACTGGCGGATTGCTTATGTTTTACAGCTTTGTAGTCTCTGAATCACAACTAAGCTTAAACTGTTTTTTTCAGTGAAATTTCTATGTTTTTTTTTAATGTACATTACTCACTTGCTATGTACCCATGTAGTGTTGTGCAAGCCCTGTGCAGTGCGATTCAAGCCCTTTGCCTGACACACTTCAGATGGCTAACTCCCCAAGGCACATAGCCTTAGGCCTTGCTCACTGGGGCTCAGCTGGAAGCTCTGGCCTTCATCCAGACCTGCAAATACTGTTCTGTGCATCCTACCAGCATCTTCTCATAACCATAGCCATTTGGACTCAAAAATTTAGATTTTTCAGAAAAATAGATTTTTTTTGCCGATAGTGATGTACTTTTTCTAAATACAAAAGTAGGCCACATGATTGCAATTTTACCATAGCAACAACTGCCTAACACTCACTTGGTGTCAGGCACCTCTCTTAGTGCCTCCCAACCCACTTGTGAAAATGTTATCTTCAATGCGGACTTCATGATGATGCACAAAATCAAGGATTTTCAAAGTGGTAGGGAAAATAAAATCTGATCCTCTTTATCAGCCAATCACATACATTTTTTTTTTATGTGATTGACAAATCACAATGCTAAATGAACAAGATATGCAAAAGTGTGACGCTTTCAAGCCAACCCAGCACTTTTTAAAAAGGCTAATATGTCATAAACTGCATAATGAATTTACACCAAACCAACCAAAGTTCTCTTTATACGTAAAGTTGTATTTTCAGGTTTGGTGTAAATCCATTCAGTTGTTTTTGGCATGCCGGACCTTAGGTAAGCAAGTGGCAAATTTGGTGCAGATCTGTCTACAGGGGCCAAAATTATAGGCAGATTTTTAGAATTTTGAATATTAGTTTAGGAGGATAACTGTCCACCGCAAGTAATAATCATTGTTCTTGTCCACGTGAATCACTAAAGTCGCGAAATAAACCTGAGCTATGGCACAGAGCAGATAAACTTCACTTCGAGGCAATGTATAAAGTATTTATGCAGCAGCAAAACAAAGTCAGAACAATCTCAAACCAAAAAAATGGATTCAATTGTAATAAATTAAACCAAAAGTACAATAAGGTGAACCAGAGATATACATTTTTAAAATTTAGAGTACAAATAGGGCCAAAAAGGTGTCAAGTGCCAACCATGGTCAACTGGTCGTGGTAGATATATGCATGGTTTGAGGCTGACTGCGATGGAGCACGGGTTGGATACAGAAACCCGGTCAGAAC
Organism: Triturus cristatus; assembly: GCF_964204655.1. NCBI lineage: Eukaryota > Metazoa > Chordata > Amphibia > Caudata > Salamandridae > Triturus > Triturus cristatus. The sequence continues at coordinate 352,100,302 of NC_140581.1, forward strand.
TTTTACCTTGGGACTTGGTCTCAAAAATGGAAGTCTAGCCAGGCTGTGGCTGAAGAGGTTGGATAGCCATCGGATGAGATCCAATTGGAGCTGTTGTTTTTTTGCAGGAAAGCTTTGAGTATGAGAAATTCAAATTTCACATCCAAGGAAGGTCCTCACTGGCCAGATACTTTTGACAACTTCACCCGGTAAAGATTTCTTTGGTCACACATGGTTACTTTTACGGAGCTCAGATTTTTCCTGCAGTAGCCAAAAAGGGCTCCGCTAGGCCAGGATACGTTCTCCACCAGGTCCCACTGGATTGGATTTGCCTCTGTGACAAAGCTCAATGGAACAAATCTGCACCGAAAGTGACATGCCTTTATAGGCAACTCCTTGGTGGGCTGACATCAGTTCCTTCCTTTCTGAGCCAACAGCAAGGGAGGCACGTTGCAAGTACACCTCCAATTTTAACTTTTACATACATTTATTTTTCAAGTCTTTAACGATAGTATTGATTGAAATTGACTGAACTGAATCCTAGCAGATTTCAGCTTTTAGCTTCAGCTTTAATTCTCTTACCCTCACTTCCTCCTCTGGGGTTGCTCTACTGTCCGTCGCAGCTTGTTGAGTGCCGTTTGAGCAAACCCAGGAAAGGACACTTCAGGATGTCGGCAGCTGCCATTTTGGGCAACTGACGTTCAATTCTCTGTACTAGTTTTTCCCCGGGCTCCCCTCTCCTATTTAATCGGAGACTGATGCAGACGAGCCGCCTGCGCTCCAAAGGCGTGCCAAAGGTAGCCCGTCTGCGCCTGGATGCCACAAAATGCCATGATGGCTACATCTTTTTTTTTTTTTTGTTTTGTTTAAATCTGTTTTTATTGATTTGAATTTTGCACAAGTATGATAGGCAACATACGTTTGGATGTACATTTATATATAAGACAGTCTGCCGACAATTCGATGTACATTTCCTTTTTTTGTATGAATGCTGGGCATACCATGAACACCTATAGCGTAGTTCGTACAGGATAAAAGTTTGACCTTGGCGTTCGCTCCATATTACAAATTGCAGAGGTTACAACCCAATAACAATGCATTATCATAATGACGTTGTGTAGAGTCCTTGCAGTACATTCACCTTGGGCTTCTAAACCAATGGTGTGATTAAGAACAAAGAAAACAATAACAGCAGCAGCATTAACCGGTACCTGTACATGTATCCCCCCCCACCCCTCCCCGGCACCCATCTCCCCAGTGGTTACTATCCACCCGATGATTACTTCTACGCACTAGCAGCGACTACTACTATGCTGGGTATCGATGAATTGGTATGTCTTCTTGGAATATCACAGTATTGCGCTGGTGGGGCGCACATCTTCCACTGTGTGCTCGCGATCCGTTCCCTCGGGTTGCCCCCCAGAGCCCTCCTCGTCCGTCTGCTGTAATGCGCGGAGTAGTCCCTCCCATTGGGTTGCTATCAGTTCTTTACGCAGTCCCAGTGTTTCCTCCTGCAGGATGGCGATTCCCTTTGCTTTGGCCCATGCTAAGAGTGTGCAGCGCCACGCTCGTGTGTGTGGTGGGTCTAGCGCATTCCACTGCTTTGTTAGGGGGCGCTTGGCGACTACCAGCCCTAGGTCCAGGAACCGAGATGTTCTTTGTGGCGGGGGTCCTCTTAAAGTGGTGCAGTAGGTACACAGTCCATTCAAAGGGTATGCCGCGGCCTGTGTATACCTGTAACAGTCTGCTGATTGTGTGCCAATATGTGCATAGTCTAGGGCAACTCCACAACATATGTATCAGCCCCTTGTTCGGTACATCTGGGATATGTCGCATCGGTACAGTGAAAATACCTGTTGATCATCGCGGGTGTAATATATGCTCCATGGACGATAAATAGTTGTATTTGTCGGAATCTCATGTTTCTGGGTATACACACTGGACTTTTAAGATCATGGCTACATCTTTTGTAGTAAACTATGTCTCACAGATTATACTCCAGTCTGGAGCTTATCGAGATAGGAAAACACACCGTTAACCTCTCCTGTGGAGAGAAATTTCACCTGTCCAATGAAATATACTATTGGCAATGCAACATTTGTAGGTTCTCCTGGGCCTATCCCTCTCTTCAAGCCACGTACAAGTCCCAGGGGCCTTTAACACATGACCCTTCTATCAGCAAATCTCCAGTCAGCATTAACCATGTCAGTCTGGATAAGGCCAGTCACAGCGCCCCTCAGCTGCAGAGTACTTATTTGAATGCACGCTCCATCCCCAAGCACGCCTCAGAACTATGGAACCTACAAATATACTATTAAGGCAGACCTATGTTTCATTTCTGAAACCTGGCAAAACTCACTCGCCCCAATCCATAGCTACAGCATTTCCTGAAGGCTACATGGTAACTAGGTACAATAGACAGCTCAAAAAGGGAGGGGGAGTAGCCATCGCAACACAACATCCCCTAAGAATTGGTATCCTGTACTCCTGCTCCATCGCTGGGTTGGAAATTATCTGGATCTTTCAGCAGCTTTGGATACCATCTCCCATCAAATTCTAGTTCAAAGATTGAGGGAGATTGGTATTAGTGGTAAAGCACTGAAGTGGATGGAAAACCTTCTTTCTGAACTCACCCATTCTGTCGATATGGGCGATCATACATCAAAACCCATGGTCCTAGATAAAGGAGTGTCCCAGGGTTCAATTCTGAGCCTCACTCTTTAATATTTGTGGCTCCCCAGGCAAAACTCATTAGGTCATGTGGATTTTAAACTATTTCTTACGTGGATGATACGCAACTGGTCATTACCATGGATTCAAATCCAACATTCACTAAATTAAAGGACTGTATGGTAAAAATTGATGCGTGGATGACTGCAAATTTCCTGCAGCTTAATACGAATAAGACCCAGATCCTTTTATTCGGGAAAGCCCACTCAATCTGGTCTACAGACTGGTGGCCATCAGAACTGGGATTGCCATTGACCCCCAAAAAATACGTAAAGAATTTATGAGCCCTCTTGGCTGAAAATCTTTCTTTGAATGAGCATGTCAAAAGCCTCTCTGGAACTTGTTTTGGGCTCATGTGCATGCTGAAGAAAGTTTTCCAGTGGACCCCTCTACAGGCCAGGAAAACCTTAATCCAGGTACTGATAGTAAGTCGCCTCAACTACGGAAACGCCTTAATGGTTGGAATCAATGAAAGCCTTTTAGCTAGGCTCCCGGTGCTACAGAACACAGCTGCACGCCTCATTCATAATCTCCCATCACGCTCCCCATTGGAACCGCTTCTGCACTCTCTCCATTGGTTACTGATTTTTAAAAAACGGGCACTCTTCAAACTTCTCTGTCTAGTCTGTAAAACCCTGCACGGAAAAGGCTGATATGGTTGTGTTAGCATATGAAGTGCCTGTCCTGGACATCTGCCAAGCTGCTACATGGGCCTCCCTCCACACATTTACAAAGCACTACTGCTTGGATAGCCAGGTCCGTCGATTCAGGCATTTTGCCTGTTCGATCCTCCAGTACCTCCTGGTTTGAGTCATTCGCAGACCCACCTCCGGGTGAGGAATCTGCAGTTCGAAGTTTCTATCAGAAGAACAAGTTACTTATCTTCAGTAATGCTTTTTTCGGATAATGACTCTGAATGCAAGTTTCTCACTGCCCCTTGCATCCTCCCATTTCTGTGTAATGTACTCTTTCTGCACACTGATCAATCACTCAGTCTAATGTGGCTACTCGTTTTTGGCATTGAAATAGTCATGAAAGAAACTGATGTCAGCATGCTGGGGTGGTACTGTGCACATCACTTCCAACATGGGCGATGCTGACGCAGAACGATTAGCGCTAATTACTGCCGCACGGAAGTACTGCTCGAAATTTTCCAAATCCAGTTGTTAGACTGGGTAATTTTCTAAGGTGAGGAATGTGCGGGTAGATAGTCTACCAGAAAAAGCATTAAAGAAGGCAAGTAACTTGTTCTTCAGATGCTTAACATCACTGGATAAGAGGTGGGTCTCCCAAAGCAAGACCACATCAGCCCCCTCGTTTCACAGGGGAATTCAAGCCCTGGCCTTTTTATGGCTTTAGTGGTATGGAGTTATTAGTGAGGGAGTTAATCCAAGCTCTCATCCACCGCTCCATTTAGCAAGACAAATCTTACGGAGGCTCTTTGTATATTCCAGTTTGAATTAACCATTCTCTGTCCGCAGTAGATTAGAGTCAACCTATGGTATAGTATTCCCTAAGCTTTGTGTCAACTATGTATAAAACCAATCAGAAATCAAAATATTTTGAAACACATTCACTTGGTATAGTAAAATAATTTCACATATCGATTCAACTTTTAACATCAAAAGCTGCGCTTGGAGGCATGGGGGTGATAGGAAAGAGAAAGGAAGCGATTGTAAAATCAGGCAAAATCAAGATACGTTGGATCCTTTCCTCTATTTTCAAGTTGTTACACTTGCATTGCCAGATGTAATTCTAGTCTAGCAAACTCAGTCATTGGGTGGTTTAGAATCTTGACCGATGTTTCAGGTAGACTCTAGTTCTGGTCCACCCTCCAGTCGGACTACTCTCCAAGATTCATTTGCAACTTTTTTTCCTGGTGCTCCTGGACTGTTTCTGCCATGTTGGGGGATTTTAGTCTCCAAACGCATCTGAGGTCTCTGGTCTAGTACAAGATTCAGGACCGTTATCAGTTCTTCTATAACTGTGACTGAATTGCCATTCAGGGAGAACATAACTGTGACTGAATTGCCATTTAGGGAGAACATCAATGTAAATGGGAACCTCCATTTATAAGAAATTTGTTTGCTTCAGGGGTGGTGAGTTGCTACTTTTAACTATCTACGTTTCATCAAGGTTATGGCAGAAAGGTTTTAAAAAAAAATAAGGGATTGTCGATCTCATCTTCACTTGGGGTCCAGTGTTCTGGCTCTTAAGAGGTCTTCTTTGATCTTAAAGAAGTGAATTTGCATCACAACACCCACAGTCAATTTATTCTTTGTATGAAGGCTTTGAATACTCAGCAGGAGCTATCTGGTTAAGTGGCATGATCTTCTGGGTTCTTTAGTAGGAAAGAAGTAGCTCTTGCACATAGTCTGCCAGATATACCTCCGAGATTGAGTCTTGAATTCCTTAGATTCCCAGGTTGTTGCATCAGGACTTGTTTTTGCTGTTATGTATGTAATGAAGTAGCCTGTGCTGTTGATTCTCTAGTTATTGAACTCTGTTTTGTTTGTCACTCCAGTTGATTTCTGCTCTAGTTTCAACCTTGTGAATCAAATGATCAAGTCCTGTAATGGCCTTTAAGAAATCATGACTTAAAGCGATTATTTCTTTTTTTTTACTTCTGATGTTTTTCTTTAGTTCTGACATCAGTAGGTAGATGTCTGCTTTTGTAGCCAGGCTGTCCATATTTCCGCCTGCGACCACTCCCCTCACCTGCTTTATCTTCTCTTTGGGCTCCAGACGGGTGGCTTCCAATGGATTGATGCAGGCATCACAAGAAGTCCTTCAATATTGACTGATTTCTGGGATTTGTCATACTTCAGACATTTTCGAAGATAAAGTTTGTGACACCTACTATCTGTTAGTGATTCTAAATAAGTTTTGAGCTCCTCGCTTATGTGGCTTCCGTTAAAGAAAGTAGATTTAGCAAGGCTTCACAATGTGTGAGATCTGCGGGTGAAAATCAATCGCTAATGTTCCATCTGTGACACAATCCCCAAATGCATGGTTTCCCCGGCTCCTGTCCAAGTTAATCACAGAAGGCAGGAGGATCAATTGTGAAACTTAGTCCATATAGTGCAGTTTCATACCTGCATGATTCTAGGTCTCCCTTACATCATTCAGCTCCCACAGGTATAACAGTTGGGCATTGTTTCTTTGTTCTCTAGACCCACCAGATCACCCAACTCAGGGTTGGGTCAGAGAACGACCAGCTGAAGTCACGTCTCAAAGAAAAGGCACAGATGTAGTGTGAGCAGCTTGTACACAAAAGGTGTCCTGGCCACTTTGTTACTCTCACCTAAGGCCTTAGTCATGTGGAGGCCCAATCTGAAGGGGATTCCAGCCACCAATGCAGTTTGAATTCAGCAGGGCCCGCTACTCCAGCGTTTATTTTAGCAAGGTGTGACCAAGCTAGCTGTTCCGTACACTTTGAAATGTTGGATTTCACATCACCGCGGAGGAGAGATTTTCGTGGTCCGCTGTTATCTGTGTAAAAAAAGAACAGCAGTATTTGTTGACTGAATCGCTGCAATCTTCAGAGTTATATATTCAATTTACATATTTCTGTTCATCTTTTGGACTCAAAAAGTTTCAGTTTGGATAATGTCTGATCCTGGAACTCAGTGAGGAAGAGTCTACATAAGTCCTTGATGCAGCCACTCCCCCCGCAACCCTTCTTGTAGTTTGAACAGGAGGTAAGGCTTATGATCCTTGAAATTCACTTTTTTTGTCCCATATGTCTTAGGTACAAGAAAGAGCATGTCCTGGCACCAGCTAGTGGGCAGGGTGACTCCTCCCTAACTAAGAGAATGAAAGTTCCCAGTGCTTATCCTACCCAATTATGCAGCAGCTCCTGTGTGCAAACAATTCCACAGTGCCACCCGCTGCCTAAATACAAGATGATGAGAACTTTCTCCCCTTGTGCACAGCCTATGTGCCGACCCCAGAGGTTTGGCCAGAGAAACAAGCAACCCTTTGTCGGTGGTCACTTTAAAACAGTCCTGGGAGTAGCCTTCACAGCACTGGAATTGGAGCATGCTTGACTGGGGGGGACAAAGAAGGGGTCTGTGCAGGTGTTATCTGACATCTGTAACCGGGAAGGGCAATTTAAAGTTTATTAAGTTCCTGGGCTATGTCCAAATTGTCCGTCTGCCAGAGCAGCCGAAACCTCTCCCCACACCTAAGCCTTTGTCTCTACTCTGGGAGACTTTTTAAAACCTCATTCAAGGTTGAGTGCTCAGAGTGTTGCAGCTGGAGGCTAATACAGATTAGCCTCCAGACGATCTAGGCATGTAAAAGGTAATTTCCTAAAAGTAAATTTTCCTTAATATTAATTAAGAACCTGACTTCACAAGTGAATTGTGCTCTTAATAAATATTACAATGAGTTCAATAATTAAATGTCTAGTTGTTTTTTAGCCTAAGATTCAGTCAGCCTTGCTACAATGAAAATAGAGTTTGGGAGCTAGTCATTTTAAAGACGTTTAACATAAAATTTCTACATATCCTACTTCTAAAAATCATACACCTTACCTTATGGTCTAAAATGGCATACTCGGGGCGAAAAGAAAGGTTTAGACTTGTCAAAAAAGGTTATTTTGACACATTGAATTTGAGTTTAAAATCTGCTTTAGTCAGCCAACCTTGGTAGGCCTGAAGCCATGTTTTACATTGTCACTTTAGTGGGTGGCACAATGGGTGTTGCAGTTCACTAATGACATTTAACTTTCAGGAACTGGGTAAACAGTGTACCATATGTTAGGGCCTTATATGTAAGTTAAATATGTCAGGGTTGAAAGGAGGGAGCACAAGCACTTTCCTACAGGTTAACAGGGATTAATTACACAGTACTAAAACTAGCAAAAACAGATGGGGCAAAAATCGGGGGTACACCACACAAAAACATTTAAAAATACCTCTGCAGTGGAATGCGCTGATGAACCTTAACTACACATAGTAACTACCACTGTGCAATATATATGTTTCACTCTTCTAAAATTGGTAGCTCCTAAACATTTGAGCTGGCCCATTTATTTTTTAGGTTCAGAAAAGAGAGGTTCGATTTTTAGGCCTGCGACTAAGACACACATCACATATCAGTCATGCACAACATTATATTGGCAATGGACAGCAGAACCAGTGAAAGTTACTAAAAAATAATTTAACATAATTTAAAGTGCAGAGTATATTTAGGTTTGTGTCACTCCTCTAAGTTAATTAGATATGAAAGAAGTGTCTGTGTATATATATATATATATATATATATATATATATATCAAACCAACAGAGTTCCCTCTTGTGGAAGAGCCAACACCAGGTAGGTTACTTTCAATCTTTATTGTGCACGAAGGCTGCGCACACGGGACAAAAGGTATCATGCAAAATTCATATGCCCAAGCAAGACGCGTTTCAAGTCAAAAGACCCTTCTTCAATGGTTGTCGGCATCAAAATATCGAAGCACTGATTCCTGTGCAGCCTATATGCTCCATACGCCACAGTGGGCGTGGCCCGCAGGCTCTCTGGTCAATGTAGTTGCACTGGGTTTTCTCAAGTGAGTCCGTGTTGCGATATTTGTTTCAAAGTCATAAACATCACAGTGGATTGACGATCACCTTAAAATCATCATGTGGCATTCTTACTCCTTCATGCTCGAAAGCTACCAGCCTCAGCGGAAATGTCAAGTGAACATCACCTTGGGAGCGCTTTGTTCTCAGCTGGGCTCTTCCGCGACCGAGGAGGCCGCTAAACACCAAACCAACAGAGTTCCCTCTTGTGGAAGAGCCAACACCAGGTAGGTTACTTTCAATCTTTATTGTGCACGAAGGCTGCGCACACGGGACAAAAGGTATCATGCAAAATTCATATGCCCAAGCCAGACGCGTTTCAAGTCAAAAGACCCTTCTTCAATGGTTGTCGGCATCAAAATATCGAAGCACTGATTCCTGTGCAGCCTATATGCTCCATACGCCACAGTGGGCGTGGCCCGCAGGCTCTCTGGTCAATGTAGTTGCACTGGGTTTTCTCAAGTGAGTCCGTGTTGCGATATATATATATATTACCTACTGGCGGTGGCCAGTAGGTAGTTATAGTTAGGACCCTCTTACCATAGGAAAACCGCAACATTCTATTTTGAATAACTTTGGCGCCGGTCGACGAATCCTCGCGAAATTTTCAAAATAGGTGGGGCGCTGAGCTCCGCTCCTACCCTGAAAGTCTCGGGGGGGGATTCGTCAAGCGGGGGCTGAGATAAAAGGGGGGTCCCAAAACGCGTTTTTCCCATGCATTTTTCCATAGGACCTTTAGACACAGCTACAGCCCGAACGGCTGAACAGAGTTCCTTGAAATTTGGCAGAGAGGTAGTCTACAGGTCAAGGAAGTGCCTTTTGTAGGTTTGGTGTAAATCTGTTCAGTAGATTCTGAGAAAATAGCCTTTAAATCAATATATATATCTGAGCCAGCTTACGGTGTGCTTACGGTGCGCTTACCGTACGCGTACGGTGACGTGCGCGAGCGCGATTCTGATTGGCTGTTAGATCTAAGTAAACATTCGAATCGGTCGAAACCAGGAAGCGGCGGCCGCCATTTTCTCTCTCGCACTCTGAGTGGGGCAGCAAAAATAAAGCCAAAAAATGTCTAAAGGGGCAGTATACTGAGATCATAACCACCCAGCACTGATATAGCGGTCCCCAAACAACCCCCAAGCCCAAAAAAAAAATGTTGTTTTTTCAAAAAATCGCCGATTACGCTTACCGTACGCGTACGATAAAAAAAAATTTTTTTAAAAAATTATCCACACTCTCCCCACCCCGTGTGCAAATGGTGCCCGAAGGGCACCATTTGTGCATGGCATGTTTCACCTGTGAAATTAATAAAGAATACATTTCACAACGATGCGCATAATATGTCCCCCATGTGCGCACGGTGCGCGAAGCGCATCGTGCGTACATGGCCCATCCCGCATAACGTGGGCACGCGCAGCGCACCGCGTGACCACCGTGCGTGCACGGCACTAACTGCGTAAAGTGGGCGCGCGGTGCGTGAGTTATAGTTGCCTGCACTAACTATAACAGGGGAATTTCATTGGTTTTTTACGAGTGAAATGTACAGCTAACTATAACTTGTGTGAAACCTATGGTTTTTTCAGTGAAAATATATATATATATATATATATATATATATATATATATATATATATATATATAATGAGCATTCTTCATCGGACGTCCCAGGCCATAACACACTGTATTTTGTTTTTCTCACTGCGGCCAACAAAGATACTCAAACATACTCTTAAATGTGGGTGGAGTGGAAATGTCTGCACAAAGTTCTTGTTTTTGTTGTTGTTATATATGCAAATTGTAGCCAATTATGTTTACAAACTTGGTACTTTGCCACTATCCTGTCTTAATTTGGTATATGTCGGGCAACAGCCCAAGTGGTACCATAGAAACTCAATAAAAATATGTTACAAAAAAAAAAATACCTCCACGAATGGTGAATCGCCCAAGGCAGGCCAATTAAATTGGCTGAAACCACATTGTTAATTTTGCGGTTGCGATGTTCGATTAATTTGCTATCTAATACAATATGTATTCCATACGAAAAACAGTAACCACCCAACAGTTCATGAAGTACTGGCTTCAGTGCAATATTGTCAGAAAATGCTGCCAAAAAAGAACTTATTCCCGGTAATAATATGGTTATATTTGGTAAGGCACTGTCATGGGCAATGGTGGTTGTTACGTTCATGCACCTGACCAAAGAAGAGCCTGTTGCCCATGGTTTACTCTGGTGTCCCTTTATACCTCTTCATAGTGCTTAGTGCATCATATTGAATTATCCCAATAAAAGTGCTAAGTGCTGAATAAAGTGCTAATGTGCAATAAGGTGCTTATGCAAAATCTGAACAACCTAATGCCACATTAAAATTTCATGTTCCTGAATAAAGTGGCAGTGCACATTGTAACCATACGCTACATAATAATTATTAAGTCACAGTGTGGATGCAAGGTAAGAAATCACATCACATTACAGATACCAGACACATGATATAAACAGTGAAGGAGAGATGAAAAAATGTCACGTCAATGGTTGTAATGGGTGTTCTGATTAACTCAATGCTGGTTTGGGGAGTAAAAAAATCACGTCAATATGCAAGCTTCCCTAATAATCTGGATTGATATGTTCTAAAATTGACATAGAAAAAACACAACAGACAGATTATAGAAAGTTATGCAAATCCTCACTGGTGTTCAACCTGTTCGGCATTTTGGTGTCAAGTTCAATTATAAACTCAGACTCCAAATGATGCAACAGTTTCTCCCTATTACCCCTCTTCTGGATGTGGAGACTGCCCCAATTACAAAATACTTAAGTTCCCTTGTGTTGCTCTGGTGCACCAGTTTGAGATGCCTGGCCACCTGGTAACTCGGGTCAGAGTTTACCACAGCTCTCAAATTCTGTAGGATTCTATTATAGACTTGGAGCTTGGTGCTCCCTATGTATTTAAGTCCACAGGGGCACTCTAATACATAAACTGCATAATCAGTGAGGCAGGTGTAATAGCCTCTGATCTTCACTGGTTTAGTACTGAATGCAGTCATATTAATTCCAAATTTGAAAGCTCCACACGAGCTGCATTTAAAAAATCCTGACTTGGTTGATAACCAAGAGAGAGCTGGGTTAACTTCAGGACTGCTTCTCACTAATGCATCTTTCATGGAGGGGGCGCGTCTGAAAGTTAATGATGGTTTTTCAGGGAGAATCTGATTGAGTGTTATGTCGGTTAACACTATGAGCCATTGGGAATTAATAATGTATCTAATTTGCCGTTCCTGTTTACTGAACGTGTTGATCATTCTGACTTCTCGTGGTGTCTCCCCTGGAGTGAATGTGGTATTGCCAGTGGGTTCATTAGTTACCTTTTCTGCAAGCAATATAACGTCTCTACTCTGGGCATTGGCTTTTGAAATAGCTTTTTGTAGGTCCTCTTTTCTATAACCTCGAGCAAGGAATCTGTCGATTGCCTCTCTCTGGCATTGAGTTAGAGCCTCAACAGTGCTACAAATTCTATGTATGCGTAAATATTCCCCATATGGGATGCTCCATATCAAATGCCTGGGATATACACTCTTTGCATGCAAGATGGAATTTTCTGCCATGCTCTTTCTATGGAGTTTTTTCTGGACTCTGTTCTTGTCAATGTATACTTGCACATCTAAAAACTCGACAGACTGACTGCTGATATGGGCTGTAAATCTTAAATTAAGCTCATTCTACCCCATGCTGAATTCTACATCTCAGCGATTCCTTATTCAAGTGCTGGCTTTCTTCCTGTTGGAGGCCCTGGAAAAGTGCCTGAATTTCCCTGTTTGCATACATCACAGTACTCCTACATTTAAGGGCACATCCCCTGAGATCTCTAAATGGATAATCCTTTGCTTAAGATGTTGGCGGGAGACATTCATGCTTGACCTTATTATGAGTGTTGCAGTTTAAAAATGTAATCCTGGGATTGTTACTATAGTTTACATATATTTTTTAAGCTTGCAAAGGTTGGCTTATAACTATAAAAAATACAGATAGCATTCTTTTGCTAATCGGTTTCAGATTATAATTTTGGCAAGTCTTTGTTTCAGAGCTCTGCAATGTGTGGTCTATTACTCCAAACGCAACTCGATAGCCATGGTTTCTTTACACAAAGGATAATTATTGTGAGACTTTAAAAACTTATTTGAAATGGAGCAGTGCAGATGAAAGTTTTATTAATTTTTTTTCTATTTATACCCACTCTACTCTTACTTTGAGTGTCATTGTACTCTCCCAGAGACGAGGTTGTAAATAGGTCAGCTTCTGGTGAACAAAACAAACATAAATACTTCCAGATTCACAAACTGAAACAAAACTTTGGTGCTGTAGAAAGAATTCTGTATTTTGAACTGACCCTAAAGTAACATTCCAAGTTTGATGAGAGCAGGTAGGACGCAAACCATATCCGGGTGTTCTTACTGCTCTTCAGTATGGCGATTCCAAGCATAAGGAAAGTGCCTTTGTAAAATCCGAGCCTGCACCGGTTTGACCACCATTGTTGCAGCTTCTGGTTGTGGCTCTATTTTCACACCCTTTAGGACTCAGTGGCTCAAATCCTCCCAGGTGCCATACAGGAGAAACGTGATGCAGGCAAGTTCAGTTTATTGTGGCTGATCGGCATTCGCCACCACTCTTGGCAGCTGTCCACCAGGTTTTTAGTCGACGTCCATTCGTCCACAGTTGCTACCCGTGCTTTGGCATTCGGAATCCCCTTCCTGAACATTTGCCAGGCAGCTACTGGGGCGTCCATCCATACGTTCACAAAACACTATTTTCTGAACAGTTGTGTTAGCTGAGGGGGCATTTTACCTGCTCGATCCTATAGGACTTTCTGGTTGGAGTCCATCCGCAGACACACCTCCAAGTAGGTGCTCATTTTGTATCTATTGAAAAGGAGGGGAATCTGCAGTAAGAAGTCTCTTATCAGAGGAACAAATTACTTACTATCGGTAGCACTCTTTCTTGTAGAGAGATTCTCTAACTTCAGGTTCCTCACCGACCCTCCATCCTTCCCATTTTGTGGTTGGACTCTATCCATTAGTAAGATCACAAAACTAGATATGTGCACACTAATAACACCAATTTCCTTTTGCGGCTCAGCGCCTTAGGGTGTGTACACTATTGAAAGCAACTGGGTGCAGGACTTGCACCTATATAAGCTCTGCACATCATTTCTGGAGCAGAGCGGCATTAGTGCGAAACCGCATGGTACCACCGTCTGGCACGTAGAGGTACTGCTGAAGTTTCCTTATCCAGTCTGACACCTGTGGTATAATCAAAAGGTGAGTAATCTGTTGCTAAATAGTCTCTACCAGGAAGAGTGTTATCAAAGGTAAGTAACTTGTTCTTCTCTTTCTCTAGATTGAAGGACATCATCCAACATAAACTAAAATTCAAATTCGGAAGCCTGGCTGTATGTGCTGTCCTATACCCTCAAGGGTATCTGCTGCTCTCTGACCTTTTCCTCAAGGGGATGAAATAGGATTTTTTACAGCTTGTATATGCCTTCATTATACAGCTTTGTTTTTCTATGTTACCTTTTTTTTGTTTGAGAGTTTCTGCTTTTCTCCAATGACGTTCTTGCTTTCATTCCTGGGCTCCTCCAAATGTTACAAGCTACCTTTTTAAGGTAAGGATATCCTTCAGAGTTCCTTTCTTAGAAGCAGATGATCATTGGTTTGACCTAGAGGGTCTCGGATATGAGTCTCACTTTACATCTATGACTTTTTAAGTCCTCCTTTCCTTATAGGAGTCACCTCCCTCAGCCCTCTTACCCCATGGTCCAATGCCTTTGAAGTTTGCACCTTTAGGATGTTCTGAGACCATGTCACTCAGAAGCAATAGGAATTGCACCTCTTTTCTCAGAGACCTTCAACCCTAGTGAGGTATTTGACCATGTAACAACCAAGTTATCATTTTACATCAGACCTTTAAAAGCACCAAACATGGAAACCTGATCACTGTGATTCTTCTTAAGGAAAATAGGCAGCCTTACAATGGGAAACACACTGTACAATGTGCACTTAATCTGGTCTAATCAAACATGATGGTTAAACTTAAAATTGGTGTATCCGAACATCAGACTCTCCAAACTTAAGACTCATTCCCATTGTAATGGTTGAAGACCAAAAAGCACAGTCCAAGTCTGGGTCTTAGACCTGTCAAAATCATTCTTTTCTTAAGAGAACAGTCTCTCCTCTCATGGAGACAGATCATTTAGTGTATTAATCTTCTCCTATAAAGAATGTCAAGTGATGAGCTCTTTCACTCAGTCATGCCAAGAACAGATTTCAGTTCTCCCCAGCCCAAACAGCAGAGTGATAACTCTAAGTTTTCAGGGTCTCCAAATAGGGAAAACTAATTTCTAGAAGTCCTAGTTTGAAATGTTGATTGAAATTATTGGTTCAAGAACTCCACCACCTTGGGGGTGGCTGCCTGCACACTCTGCCTGTGCTAGTCAATGGCCCATCTGCATACTGTGCAGGTTGTACCTTCTGGTTCTCTGCAGGCTCTGCAGCCACTGGTCTTTCCATCCTTTTTTGATGTGGAGGCCATATTTCAGCTTTGCTAGAGGAAGCGCTGCTAGGTAACTTTCTCAAGTACATGGGATAACCTGTACTGGAGGTAGTTTTTCAGAGTGCTCACTGGTTAGGTAGCTCCTCAGATACTTTTCGGTTTGGTAACCTGCTTCACATCTCTTTGGCTTAAGGAACAATCAAGTGAAGCTCTTTTTCTACCCAGAACCTCGGTCCTTGGTAGCTTTCTCGGACTGGCCACACCTCCTAACTTGTGTACGTGGTTCGTGTAGCTGAAGTGAGTGAGGCTTAGTTGTATTTTTTTATGATGTTTTTATAAAGCACGCACGTCCCTGGAGGCTTCATGTTCTGTGCTTTAAAACTCCTAAATAAATATGTTACATGCTGTTAAAGACGGCACAGTGATGCTGAATAATGGAATGTTCTCTGATTGAGAAGATTATTTCTGCCTCATTTCTGTTTGGAATCTCTAATTGGAGATAGTCTGTCCTCAAGCAGTGTTCTTCTGGAGTATAGTGTCTTGGGGGCCTTGACAAAGGATTTTATCTTAATTTTTAGTCGATCAGAATGAGGGTGTGGCAATGGAAGCATCTTCACTCCTAATCTAGCTAAACCCACACATGGACCACTTTGAACACAAACACACTTATAATTTACCTAACCCATTTACTAGGCACGTTCTAATATGACTAAGGTAAATTGATAATGTTTTTAGGATTTGGACAGGTATTGAAACTGAGCTGGAAGCATGTCTAGATAGGCTCAATACCTGCTGCTCCAATATCAAATTCAGAATTACCTTTGGCAAACACTGCACTAATTTCTTTGATCTCATTATCAAGTGGATTGCAGTACATGTTAAACCACACTGTTCAGGAAAACCAACTGAGTGAAACACTACCCTTGCACAGTCCAGCTATCAATCTTTTCAGTCTGAGTGATAATCTTCCTTTCAGAGGAATTTCAGACCACAACTGAACTGTAAACACAACTCTGTATCAAGTCCGATATCCTTATGCAGAGCCTACTGGATAGAGGCTATCCAAAGAGACTGCTCAGAAAAACACATACGTGAGATTGTTTGTGTCCCTATGAAAGTCTGCTTGCAACTAAACAAAAAAGTAAATTGTAGACAGACTGACATTTGCCACCTTATTCAACTCCTCATACAATAGACTAAAAAACATAATCCGCAACCATTAGGGCATTCCCTTGACATGAAGTGCACAATTCTTTTTGTCTTCAAGAGTTTTAAAAGCATTAGGCACAGTGAGGCTGATGATGTTCATTACCCAACTATGGGGTCTGAAAACAGTCAATGGCCATTTCAGATTTAGAAGGGACATTCAAAACTAAACTCTTTCAACATGACGCTGCTTATATCATGTTACAGAGCCAGACCAATTTTAATTCTACTATTATTTTTAATATTATATCGTTCTCTTGCTGTAAAATATGCATTGGACAGAGTGCAGAAAACCAAACACAGAACCCTCCGACACGAGAGTAGGATACAATACTGGACCCTGAATGCACCCTCAATTTTACAATATCTAACTACAGCTCTGAAGACCTTAATTGTCGAGATGTATTACATAATTTTATTTATCATTTCATAAAACCACATTTAAATGTATACATTGATTAGAAAATGTTTTAGAAACTGTTACTATCAGACCGTGTTGCAATCATTGAAACCTATGCAGGATTTGGTGGGGACTGCTTCATCAATCAATCAATCCATTCAATCAAAGATTTATAAAACGCGGCTAATCACCAATAGGGTATGCAGGCACTTGCAGGACCAGGAGGCTTATTCGAAAGCCAGGTCTTGAGGGCCATTTGAAATCCTGGAAGTGAGGTGATGGTCCTCGAGGTGCATGGGGAGACCGTTCCAGGTCTTTGCTGTGATGTGGGAGAACAAGCGTTCTCCATTTCTGCTTCAGTAGATGCGGGTACTATGGGCATGTGAAAGGGAGGCAGAGCATAGTCTTCTTGCTGGTTGGAGCAAGTTCAGGCGGTGGTTGATGCAGGCGAGTCCTTGGTTGTGTAGAACCTTGTGTGCTTGGGTCAGCAGCTTGAATTGGAATCTCTTCTGTACGAGGGGCCAGTGGTGTTGCCTGAGATGGGGTGTGATGTAGGTTAGTCGCGGAAGGCTGAGGATGAATCTGGCTGTGGCGTTCTACATGGTCTGAAATCTCTGTAGGAGGTGTGCTGCGATTGTTACGTAAAGGGCGTTGCCGTAGTTGTGTCACGGTGCATCTCATGTGTAGGGTTAGCCACTTGAAGATCTTACGTAGCATGCGCAGAGTGAGGTAGCAGGCGGAGGAGACAGTGTTGATCTGTGATTTCATGGCAAGCTTGTTGTCAGTGATGATTCCGAGGTTTCTGGCGTGGTTGGAGGGAGTGGGTTAGGGGTCTTAGGTCTGATGGCCACCAGGAGTCTCGCCATGTGTTGCTGCTGTTTGCCAAGTAACAGTACTTCCGTCTTTTAATTTTTAAAAAAATAAAAATGTATTCATCAGTCCTCGTATCATCACTGATGAGCACCAACCAATTTTCTGACACCACTCATGCTCCGTGTCAAGCTCAAATTCAATCAGGTTTACTGGGCTACATCGAGTGATCACAGCCTCCCCAGCCTTAATGATTTGAGATGGTGTAGTCATTGGAAGAAATAACTCATTATATCTTTAACACTTCCCAGAATCCTTCTCTCTCACTCCAGTTATTCATCCTCCTATCTATCTCCTTAAAAAAAACACAGATCTCTTCCAGGCTTGCCAGGAAGGGGCAGAAGCTCTGGTCCAAAGCTCACATATTTCCCTTCTTGCTATAAAAATTAAATAGAAGATCAAATGTTGGTACTTTGCATGGGCGAATGGACCTCCTGCGTCTTGCTGCACTACCCCAAACATGATTAAAGCTGTGCTAACCTCTATAGTGATTCCCAAAGAGTAAGAGATGGTCTTACCCACAGCTATCCAAAATTCTTCAAATTTTGGGCATGTAGCAAATATGTGCACATAGTCAGTCTCACTGTTGCCACACCACTTGCATTTTGAGTCTCCACTTCCCCTTATTTTTGCCAATTCAGTTACAGTCCAGTAGCCTCTATGAAGGGTAAACAAAAGTGATTTCTTTTTTCCTTGGAGCAGCAGGTTTACCCACCAAATAAAGTGTAGACAGAGATATGTGCTATAACGCTTCCAGCTCAGCAACGGGCAAGTATCCATCCCATGCAGAATGTGAAACTTTCATCCGTGTCATCAGCTGATACTGATACCAGTGTGCCATTTCCTTCTTCATGTTCCGGTGGTCTTGGAGATCTATTTCCTTTTGCTTACACTCTGAGCCACAAGTTTACTTGATAGATTTTTAAAATGGAAATGTTCCCATCTGTCTTGTTGTTCCAGTAATCCCAAGTTAACCTCTGTCCATCATCCACCATCTGCCTCCATCTACTAATGCCATTCTGCTTCAGGGGCTTTGCAAGACTGTCAAGCAGACACTCCGGAGTTCCCGGGGAATCCCATATTGAGGATAAGCTGCTAGAATAGGCAATACCCACAAGTGATTTGACCTCCTACCATGTTCTTGCTGCTGCCTGTAAACACTTCAGTCTAACCTTTTTGAAGTATTTTGGTGCCCCAAATGTATAGTAGAAGCCTTCCTAGGGCAAGCCTGAAAGCATAGCCCTTCACATTACCCCTAACAAGGTCTCACCTGTGCGTAGGAGAAGCATTCTGTTATTTTTTAGCTGAAAAGCCCAGCAGTAGAGTTGGAGGGCTGGGAGCCCTAGCCCTCATACCCCTGCTTTCCTCCTCAATTTCTTCCAAAAATGTTGTATTCCCTTGCTGCTAGCCCAAGTAAATGATGTGATTTTCCCTTTCAATTTCAGGAGAACCTTTTATCAAAAGTTTACAGAATGTTAGCAAACAAAAAAGTGAGCTTGGGTAGAATACTTCCGTCTTGTCTGTGTTCAGCTGCAAGCAGTTGTTCTTCATCCAGTCTGTGACGTTTGTCATGCATCTGTGGAAGTTGGTTCTGGTGGTTGTGGGGTCGTCGGTGAGTGAGAGGATGAGTTTGATGTCATCTTCGTAAGAAATTATGTTGAGACCGTGGGATCTGACGATGTTGGCCAGAGTGGGGTTATATATGTCACCCACCCACCCACCCTCCTGAACAACGGATTAAGGTCTTTATTACAGCCCGCTGGAAACGGAAACAACCTCTCAGCCGCGCTGCCCCAACAAAAGGAATCGCAGGTCACAGCACCTGGTGCCTGACTCCAAAATGGCGACACTATCATCCTCCAATCGGCTGAATCTCCGTGAAATTAACTGAAATGATCTAACCACCGGATTTCTAAGGACAGTGTAACAGCCCCTTGAAACTGAAACAGCTTCACACCCGAGCTGCCCCAAAAAAGGGAAGACTAAGAACTCTGTACTTGACGCCTGACTCTAAAATAGCCGCAATAACATCCTCCCTCTGGATGAGTCCCCGTGAAAAGAACTGAAATGATCTAAGCACTGTAATACCCGATCATAAAACCATGGTAACAGACCCTGGAAACTGAAACAACTTTACAGCCACTCTGTCCCAGCAGCTGGTATTGAAGGTCATGATACCTGATGCCTGACTCTAGAATGGTGACACTAACATCCTCACACCTGGTGAATTCCTGGCAAAGTACTGATAAGATCTAATCATAGGAACCCCGGATTTTAACATCTTTGCAACAGACCCTTGGAAATCAAAACAGTCGTACTGACGCGCTCCTGGAACTAGAAAAGGAGCTATATAGTTTGTGTTACCCCCAGATACGTGTGTTGCGGCCCATTAAACCTCGATACCTGACCCATCAATGACAGCCTAACCTAACCAGAGCCTTCTCAGACCAACAGACTGAGCAAAGCCCCGGATTCCTACTCACCTCTCCAACTTATAATAAATGGCACCAGCCACCGCAACCTACATCGGTCCCTCCACGCCAAATTGCCTAAAACCACATGGCCCCAACTCCTTCTCTATCATCTTCCCCCCCCAACCTCTCACTAAAAGCGAAAAGAAACTTCTAACACAGACTGATCAGACAACACCCAGATACACTATTCGCTGGCATATACCACTGCACCTCCAAAGGCCAGCGGAAAATGGATTTCATTTTCTATACCGAAAGCCCTGCGAACTGGAACAACATTCTCAGAACACATCTCCAAAACAACTAACACTCCCTTCAGCTGCAAACTGACGATCTCAATCCCTAAACACCACACGCATAGGGGCAACACTTCTGCGACCATCTACACTAATGGTACAGTCATGATCCAAGCCACCAACGACAACCTAGATGCATTCGACCACCACTTCCCTTCGCTATGTAATGCCCTCAATCACACATGCCACTCCCATCCAAACAACTCCCCATTCCCCAACAGATGGACCATCCTTGAGATACCACAAACTATCCCCAAAACCATGCCAACAGCGCCATCCTCTCAACCCCCCCCCCCGCCCCTTGTCATCCACCCCTCCTCCCACCACCACTCCCCGGAAACGCACAATACAGACCTACCTTCTAAAACAAATCGATGGCACGTCTCAGTGGGGACCTGACAATCCCCTGACCGACACTCACCCCTTCCCTCCCCAAACTACTTTTCCCTACAAACATCTAGCGAACTGAACACTCAGTCAACGACTCCTAACTCTCGCCCTCTACCTTTGCGCCAGAAACGTTACTCTCCACACCCCATGTCCATGACTACCCACCGGGATAATAGAGGCAGCACCATCACTAATCTCTCAATTCCAAGCTCTCCCCTTCCCTTAACAACCTTGCCCAGGACAATCGAAATCCTGGCACCCCCACCTCCTGGGGAGACGACTCCGAGACTGGCTCTTTTTGAAAGCCAACTAGAAACTGTAATAGTGGGCCTCAACGAAATCCTACTCAACCTCACCTCACACCGGAAATATTACCTACGCCCAAACCCTACACCCATAATTAGCAGCGCCAAACAGTCAAGACCTTTCAATGACTCAGTGGCACAGCTGGAACACAACCCCCCTCTCGAACCAAACACAGAGACCCAAAAGAACAAAAGCCGCAATGTCCATGAGTGAGGCGATGGAGCTTGCCACCTCTTATGACATATACCCTACTGTCACCCCAATTTCCAAGATCCAGGTTATCACTGGATTCGGTAGAGACCGATTACCACCCAGAACGAGGCCCCCCCGCCTTCCTCTCCACTACTCCAAGGTCCCCCGTAACGAAGAAACTCAATAATGGGTTGAACACCACCAATTGCATGCTTATAAACTGCAGATCGGCCACGAACTATGCAACCGGTCTGGCAGAAACTATCCTTGCCCACGACGTAGACATCTGTTCATCACCGAAACATGGTTGAACGAGTTCTCTTCCCCATCCATTGACATATATAATTATTTTTTTTATTCCTTATTCGCCTCAAACCCCAGTGAACAAAATAAGCCGTCCGTACCGTTACTAAGTATTGTGGAGACGAAGGCTCTGGATGGGGACCAGGAGGAAGCGCCCCGCCTACCGGTACACAACAGTCTTAAATTGACACTGGCCCCAAGATGTAAACGAGGTGGTCACACTCTCCTCCGGTTCATATTGTGCTGGCTGACTGTTTGTGTTGGCCTATAAGGGGGAAACTGGGGGGCCAAACACAGTCAATAAAGTTGCGAAGAGGCATAATCAGTGGAACCATATAGGTGAAAACTCAAATACTCAAATTATAAGTTCCCCACAATACATTACCAAAACTAAGCATTGGACCAGGTTGATAGAAAACTCCAAAAAGCTGTCTTTTTTTCTACACTGCGTTCTACACAGATCTGTTCTAGAGGTGGTAAATAAGGAGGATAGACACTCAGAGTGTAGGGGAGGTGTAGTTTCTACCCATCTTTTACAAATTTCCCTCCTAGCCAACAGAATTGCATGGAAAAAAAACAACCTGGCCGAACCCTTAATTTCACTGGATATACCAAAAACAAGCATTTACAATGCAATATGTCTCGCAATTACATTATTTTGAACTATTGGCATTGTAAATGTCATTGTTTTTTTTTTTTTTCCTTCGTGAATCATTAATCAAATGGTGTAATGCAAAATGGCACTAGCTCACTTTGTTGTAATTGCGAAATCTATTGCATTGCATTTGTACGTGTGAGTTTTGTATTGTAAATGGTACTGGCTTTTATTAATGTGATTTTTTTTTTTTTTTTTATCACATTAATCTCATTTATTAAAAATGTTAATACCCACTCATTTCCGCTTCCAGATTAAATGTGAAAGATTTTGACAGATTTCGCATATTTCGGCCCATGTAAATTTCAACATTCACTCAAATCGGTGTGTGTTGAGATCATCCCCACCCCCCCCCCCCCTTTCAGACACGTGGGGGGATCCCTTCGCAGCGCTTTAAAGGCGGTGGAGTGTTTCGGATTTTGCAATAAACGCAGGGTCGCACGTTGTTCCTCTGGAGTTGTCAAGCCATTTCTAACGTGTGGTAGGAAAGCACGGACCTTGCAAGACTAAACCACATGGGGCACTTGTTCTAAAGAAAACATACTGAAAGAAACTGAAAAGCTCTATTAAAATATACCTTGGGCAAAGAAATAAGTTGTTCCAAATCATAATACAAACTTAACAATATGAAACAATGTTCCTGCCGGTAGCTGGAGGGCGTCGTCATATCTTAGACTGAGATATATACTTCTCACTTAAACGACAAAAATCGCAATTTAATAAAAAAAGGTTTAGCAAAGAAAAGATTTTGTTGAGAAACCGATATAGACTAAGCAAAACGAAACGGCATAGCAAGCTAGATAGAAACTACACTCCTTCAGAATAGTGAATTACAGAGTAGAACCCCTAACACAGGCAAATGGTAACAAGTAGAGGCCGAGAAATCGCAGACCGGAGCTTCAAACAAACTTAGAAGGCAGGCAGATCTGTCAACAATGGAACCTGGTTCTCATGGAAAATGAATTACAGTATGCTGTGAAGACTCCGAACGGGAACTTGGAGGAAATCGTCTACATGAGTAAAGTCTGAAAGTCTTACCAGTGAGCACAGAATTCGGGTATTGCTGGGGTAACACCAGCAAAAGTCCAGACAACCTGCAACACCAGAGACACAAAAATCATTGATGCATAATCCCGCTAACCTTCAAACGCTTTGACAAGACATGCACACTCAAACTATTGCTTTGCACTGAACTGATAGTGCACCCTGCGGGTGAAGGTTGCGCATGTCCGCCTAAGGGGCCTGGACTAGTTTTCTCCGCACATGAAGAAAGAACCTGCCTCCGTGGCTCCGTTTAACCGCGTTGAGTGCGCAGCTGCAGGCCTACCAGGAGAGTAGATGCAAGTGCCATGCACAGAGTCAAAGCAAATTGGATTTTGTGCACCTACCTGACACACCTGTTGACTCATCTGTCGATTTAGATGGCGCGGAGGCAGTGATTTCCTCTTCGGCAGGGGGCTGAGGCTCAAGTCCCAGGAACACTCAGTGGGGCGATGCGTACCCAGCAAAAGGGGCATCATCAACCGCCAGTTTATTCCAGTAAATTGTGTCATCCTGCCACTTAGTGCCCTGAGGAGAGTGGCCCTTCTCGCATGCGATCGACTAATCTGCAGAAGGTTACTTGAGGTAATCTGCATTAAACCCCCGCTTCATTGGCTGTGGCAGAAGCGCACGCAGCTCCTGTCTCTTCAATTCACCAGACTGTACCACCTGCTGCCGAGCCAACGGGGGCCATCGGACCGGGCACGAGGCCTTGTTCCGTTAGAGAAAAAAAAGGAGACTGTCGCCCTGCCATCCCCTTGCACGTTACCTCGTTGCAAACATTATATCATATTACTTGTACATTTAAAAAAATTAGCTTTTCCGAGCCAGTCCTTGCTTAGACAGCGCACTTGGCAGAAATACATTTGGCACCTTGGCTGCTGCTACCGATGAATACAATTATGCAATAGGAGGCTTCGTTTGTGTTCCCAGGCCAACCCCTGACTTTATCACATCAGAGCAGTGACTGGCCTCTGAACACAAACCGCTCCCCGACACCCCCACCCCAACTTCACCTAAATCACTCACTGCTGAGCTCCAGCACACTGCTGCCAAGTTGTTTGTTTGGGGGATTGGTGTGCTGGTGTGTGGCAGCATGGGTGAAGGAGATGGCAGGGCAAAGAATGCGCGGATGAAGTTAAAAATCTCACCTTTTTTTATGCTAAACAAACAATAAAAATTAGTTTGTAAATGTGTCACTGTAGCTAAGAGTCCCTCTGAAGATTGGCATCGTTGTCCTGGGCCCAGCTCGCCCATGCCAAAAGCTGGTGTTGCCTACTGTGTACACAGATCTGGGCAATCTTGCCTCAGGGCGCGTTTCCATTACTGCAAACTGGTTGAACGAGATGCCCTGACCAAAAGGCGCTGCTTTCAAGTCAGTGTCCACGCAAAATGCACAGCTCACTAGTGTATTGTTGCCAGAAGACGGCCGACCCTTCGTAAACTTCGCCACGGAGTTAACACATCTATCGTGGTTAATACATAGTGGTGGTAGTAGGTTAATGACCGGTGGCCTAAAACAAAAGCTGACCAATCTGGAATCGCGGCTCAGCTATCGGGAATACACCTGAGTAGAATTACCAGCAGGGCACATTTAAGAACAGTACTAACAGGCGCTCGCCATTGCGGGAAGGCAGACGCTGTTTATTTTTGCATTGCGCTTTCACTTTCGGACTGAATCTCACGGCTTGTTTATTTAACACGCCTCCTTGAGATAAGAAATTGCTTCACGACAACCGTCAAGCAGGCGATCCAGTCCAGAGGGGTCGTCCCAAAAGGAGAAAGGACAGCGGCAAAAAAACTAATTTCCAACAGCAGGCCACCGTTTAGCATAAACGGTGACGCCGGCCAATGAAAATGAGGGGCGGGGCTTCAAGTCCCCTTCTCAAATCTCCTCTCACAATAGATCTTGCCAGAGCGAGCAGCGCATGCACGCTGCAACATTAGTCGAGACCTAATTATCAGGGAAAGAGTGAACTGAAGAGGAAGTCCCAAAATGTCTGTGATAGTTTTGCCTACTTTTTCCCAAAATTCTGCTATCGCATAGCATTCCTTAAACATGTGGATGTCCGAGGCACTCTCTAAATCAAATTTTTTACAGCTAGCTGGAGGCCCCTTTGACATTTTGGTCAGTCTTAGCGGAGATAAATAAGCCCTATGAACAGTGAACAAATGGTTTCTTCTGAGCCATGCTGGTTTTACAGTGGCAAACAGGGTGTTAAAAGATATTTGCCACTGTTCATTAGGCAAAGAAGCCCCCCATTGTTCTTCAGCCAGCTTAAAATCTCCATTGATAGCCTCCTCGATGGTCCAATAAAGAAAGGAAACTTCATTCTTCCCTGATGGTCTAAACACTAACTATTCCTCAAGGGCATTCCCTGTACCTATAGGTTTTTTTTAGATTTTGGGACCAACTCTGCAACTGAATATATTTAAACTTGGACATGCCCCCTTCTAACTTATTATGTAATGACAACCATGGTGAAAGTAAGCAGTCAGAAGCAAGGTCCCCCCACACCTTGAGCCCTGCTGCTCTAAGCTGTAAGGCAAGCCTATCTTTCAAGCAATCTGGTGCACCTAGAGAGTCCCAGAAAGGGGCCTTACGCGAATAATAATTAAGACCAGTACGCTGTTTTAAACTGGCCCATGTCTGAGCCATCCCCAGGAGGACTTTCAGTCTAATCTTTTTGAAGAACTTCGGTGCTCCAAATTTGAACAATAATCCTTTCTGAGAAAGACCTGCACCCCTTAACATTGCAGAGAACATGGCCCCCACCCATGTGTGGTCTGGGGTTTTTAAGATCATTCTTGTGTGCGATAGCTGGAAGGCCCATGCACAATATTGCAAATCAGGAAGCGCAAGGCCCCCCTTCTCCCTCCTACGCATAAACTTCTTCCAGGCAATCCTTGTAGCCCTATACGCCCAAACAAATGAATGTTATTACCTGCTGAAGCTTGGCTATGGCTGATGTTACAACATTTAGAGGGATAGTATTAAATAAAAAGGTGATTTTAGTTAGGACTACCATCTTAACCAGGTTAATCCACCCCAAGATAGTCAAAGGGAGAGGAGCCCAAGATTTAATTTGTTTCTGACACTCCCTAGAAACGTTTGCCAAGTTTGTCCCCAAGATCTTTTCAATGTCTTGCACTATTCTCACCCCCAAGTATCTCAGGTCACATTTAGTCTGATATTGACACTCCGCCAGGTTCCAAGTCATAACCTCGGTTTTCTCCGCGTTAATTTCATAACCTTATACCCGCCCGAAGTCCTGTGCCCAAATAATGACAAGGGAAAAAGCACGAGATCGGCAGAAAAAATCAAAACATCATCAGCATACAGGGCTACATTCCTCTCCCAGCCCCCATAATTGAATGGCACTACGTTGGGTTCTCGATATATAAATCAAAAAGAGGGGGCAGCCCTGCCTCGTGCCCTTGTGATCTTAAATGGTTTAGCCAATTTTACATTGACCAGGAGTCTTGCCGATGGGTCCCGATAATGAGCTGGATAGCTCTACAAAACTTCTTGCCCAGATTAAATTTTCCCAAGAATGCCGAGCGGTATGTCCAGTTGACCCTGTAAAATGCCTTAGTGGCACCCAGAGTGATGGCTGCGAGGGGAAGTGAGAAAGTAGTGGCTTAGTCAATTGCACCCACTAAATCGCTAAATTCCTACCCTTAACAAAGCCTTTTTGATCGGGGTAATGTATGTCTCCCGCTACTAAACCCAGCCTATCCGCCAGAATCCTGGCGAAGATTTTATAGTCCGCATTCAACAGCGAGATGGGTCTATAAGACCCACAATTTGCTGGATTCTTACCTGGTTTTAAGATCAGAGTAATAGTGGCTTCTCCCCATGAACTTGGAAGCCTTACACCCACAGATAAAATCTCATTAAAAAAACAACATCCGGGTGGGAATAATCACCTCGCCCAATGATCTGTAAAGTTCTGCAGGAAGCCCATCGGGCCCTGCAGCTTTCCCTGATTTACCAGCAAAGATGGCCCTCCTTAGCTCTTCCTGAGATGTCCTGATCCAGGTCTTCTTGCTGGGACAAACTCAAAGGGGTGAGCATGCTACTCTGCAGCCACTCAATTGCTTTGGTTTTATCAACCATGCTTTCTTCTTAGTACAACTCCTGAAAAAAAAGCACCCCCGATCTCTTCATCTGAGGACAGTGCTTTCGCTCTGTCTGGACTATCAATTTGTTTTATCAAATTTCGGGTCCTATCGGTCTTA
This sequence comes from Triturus cristatus, assembly GCF_964204655.1. NCBI lineage: Eukaryota > Metazoa > Chordata > Amphibia > Caudata > Salamandridae > Triturus > Triturus cristatus. The sequence goes on from NC_140581.1 coordinate 352,127,494, forward strand.
GCCTTACAAGCGAGAAGCTTACCTGCACCTTCTCCATACTCTAAATGAGCAAGCTTACTCGCCTCCCACCTGCTAGTGACCCTAGTCCGAATTATATTATCCAACTGATCCTTTAATTTACTAAGTTTCACAAGATTTTCCTGGTGCTTCTCAGGGTCAACCTCTGTATTTAGGCTCAACTCTATAGTCTTCATCTCTTCCTCCTTGTGGGCCACCTCCTCCCTGTATTGTCTATTCTTATAGGATACCCCGTTCGTAATCATACCCCTTCAAAAGGTCTTTAGTGAGTCCCAGACCACTGATATCCCAGCTGAGCCCAGATTTGTATTCAGAAATCATTCCGTCTCCTGAGATAAATACTTCATCTCAGCTTCATCAAGAAGCAGTGTCCGATCAAATGTCCAAGCGCTAAGATGTTCACCTTCTACTAAGGCCAAATCCATCCAAACCCCTGAATGGTCAGACAGATGCAGCGTCAGATATCCAATATCCTTAACTTTACTTCTCAGATTATAGCTGATCAGGATAGAATAGATTCTCGATCTATGGCGATATTTACTATTATAATCTGAGACCCCTAGCTGAATACCTGATCTGTGCCTCCAGATGTCGCTGAGACCAGTCTGTGCCATCATAGATTGAAGGTATATCCAGGACCTAGAAGGAACCTTAGCTTTACTGCTAGGTGATTTATCTAGTTTGTGGTCCAGAACGATGTTAAAATCCCCGGCCATAATAACTGGGTCTGGATAATCCCAAAGGTTTGAAAATATGGTCTTCAGAACGGAGGGGTCATCCTGCTTGGGACCATAATAGCCCACCACAGTTAGCAAAGTACCTGAGGTGATTAGCTTCACGATGACCCACCTACCACTAGGACCAACCATAGATTCTAGTATGCGGGCATTTGCTTGTTTTTTTAATTAAAATAGCGACGCCCCTGATATTAGCGGACTGATTAGAGCAGATCATATGTTCCACCCACTTTAAATTTTTAAATATCCCAGTCATCTCCTCTTTCAGAAGATGGGTTTCCTGGAGGAAAATGACCTGTGCGGGAGAATCTTTTATATACTGCAAAATTCTGGTCTTTCTTGTTTTCACCCGCAGGCCATTAACGTTCCAGGAGAGAAGCTGAATTGTTCTCATGGGGGTTTAGAGAGGAGAACTATATGTCGACTTAAACTCAGAGGAAGGCAATACCAGACCAATTGTGATAAAACTAGGCTTATTTGACCAAATAGTAAGGTGAATGAGAAAATGTTATATTTTTTACCCCTATGCCCCCCACCCTGTGCTACCCACACCACCCCCCGTCCTCCCCTCCCAACCAAACCCTCCCTGGAGAACCCTTCCCTCATGCATCTGGACACATGTAGTCCAGTTGTTGCACCCCGGAGGCAACCCAGCTTGTCTCCTTATAAAACCATAAAGATGTAAAAGGAGGCAAAAGAAAAAGGATGAAAGAAAAAAACTAAGACCCTTCCATCAACTACCCTTAATTAAACGTCCCCATGTGTGTCTCTTGTGTGTCTCTTGTGTGTCTCAATGTAGATACATGTACAAGTGTTTTGACTCCCTATCTACTACCTTATACAAAAGGTTGAAGGTGGGTAAGTAAATATGAAGGGGAGAGCCCTAATAACAAGAACCGCCCCTAAAAGTCCCAGATCTCAACTGAAAATGTTGTTTATAGCTAATCAGCCATCCGCTATCTTTATGACTTTGCGATACTGTCTAATAACTCCTCCGCCTCTTGCACTGTTCTGATGTTATGCATTTTGTTGTTATGCATGATTTTTAGAGTTGCAGGATATTTGAGCTGGGCTGCCATACCAAGCTTTCTAAACTCATCCAGCTTCCTGCCAAACTCCCACTGCCTATTCAAGGCAACACGAGAAAGGTCAGAGCGGATTTCATATCAAAAGTCGCCAGCTCTTAATGATTTAATTTTTAGGGCCATATTCAGAATTTTTTCCTTTAAGGAGTAGGTGAGAAAGTTCATGAGGATCTTCCTAGAACTCTGTGGATATCTTTTTTTCAAGTCCTCCTCCGTTTCCTCGATCTGCAAGGATTCTTTTCAGAGTGTCACTATGTAGGACTTGAGGTCTTCCCCCTTCTTTCCCCTCCGGGACATTAAAAATACGCAGGTTGTTTTTTCAAGAGTTATTCTCCAGCATCGCAAGCCTTTCACGTAGGACCATCTCCTCCTTCTTGAGAGATGATATATCGGCTTTTGCTTCCCCCAGATCTTCTCTTAGATCTCCCACTGTGTTCTCCAAAACTAGTGTTCTTGAGTTTAGGAGATCAATTTTCTTTTCAAGCAACTCACAGAACACCCTAATCTCACCTTGATTGGCCTTGGAAACTGAGAACCCCTTCTTATTATCTGCTGTAAGGTTTGAAAAAAGAGCTTTCAGAGAGGCCACTGAGGTTCCCCTACTTTCACAATCTTCACGGAGTTTATCAACCCCTACACTACAGCTGGCTGCCGTGCCTTGACCAGCCAAAACGTCTCCTCCTGCAGACCCTTTCCTGTATCCAAAACAACGCCAGGAGCTGCCGATAAGGCTGATGACATAGGGGGAGGGGGTGCTTCCTACAGATCCCATTTCCTCCAGGTTAAACCTTGAGTCCAACCGGCCTGCGGAACTCTTTCTTAGGGCCTCCCCTTGTTTCACAACATCTAACACAAGGGGTTGTACTTTAAAATACGACCGCAAAGAGGGGGTGATCCTAACTTTCAAATTCAGCAGATTGTTTTATACTATGCCTATGCCTACTTTTATACTTCTGGCTTTAACCTCGCATCGCTGGAAGAATGAGCAACTACTTTCCGTTAGCACTGCTGGAATATTGCTGCCTTTCCCCTGACTATGACCCTTCCCGCTGTTCCTAGCGACAAGGTTCTCCTCAGGGGGCAGCTTAGTGTTAATCTCCTCAATTTTTGCTCTAGCTGGCCCCTGCGCCGTCCCTCCACGTTTTTTGCCCCTCTTTGTGCTTTTATTCTGGAGCACGGCGCTTAAATACCCCCCACTGCCTGAGCCCCGAGTACCTGTACCAATTTTGGCTGTGGCTGGAAAGGAGAACACAGGGGCTCGCTATGCCCTGGAGCCTGGTGGTCGTCGGTCCCTTCCGTGAAGGCAGTACTCTAAAAAATGCAGGAAACTTGCCAGTGCTGCTGCTGCCGGTGTCGACCCGGAGGAGCCCGTGAGCTGCTGCTCTGCGGCCCCTCCTTAGCTCCAGAGCGGTGATCACCCAGTGCGATGAGTGAACAGGGGCTGCAGACACCCGAGTTGCAAAACACATCTCCCACGGGAAAACCGCAAACGCAAGGCGCACCGGGGCTCCTCAAAACAAGTAAAAAGGTGAGCGAGTTTTACCGGGGCAGTTTAGGAGCTGTTGCGCGGAAAAGACGGCGGGTTGTCAGGTCTTAAAATCGCCTCCTCATTGCGCTTGGACGCGGGAGCCTCCGGATGCAAGCAGCTGTTAAGCTAGTAGCCGCCATGTTTTCCTCTCTCCATTGACTTGCTTGTGCCTCCGGGCTGCCTACTCATCAATAAAGACCGAAAAAAACAACGAGGAGGGGGTATTGCAATCATTCACAAGAACAACATCTCCGTATCGGAAATTCACTCATTCACATATAACATGTTTGAATGCCTAACTGCCACCATAAAATCGAGTGCCAAAAAAACACTGATATGCCATCTCCTCTACCATCTCCCGACAACACCACCGCATTTGGTGAACACCTCTCCGAACTGATAACTCACTGCGCACTACATGACTACAACATAATTCTAGGAGACCTCAACTTACAATGGAATGAGGAAAACCACTCACTGATCCAAACCTTGACCGAACTTTTACACAACAATAACCTCACCCAACAATGCACAGAACAAACCCACAACAGAAGATCAATCCTAGATGCCATTATTGCTCAAACAGACACAGACCCTATCGATCACATCCTACCCGTTGACTGGTCCGACCACCACATCCTTTTATTCCACATAAACCTAACGACCCAATGCATGCCCTGCATGCAGGAAACCTCCTGCTGGGCGAGGAATCTAAGTCAAATCCACCTTATTGACTTGGAGGAAAGGGTAAGCTCACTCCTCCCCTCCTCTACTGAGAAACTCTCCACAACAAATCTCACCTCCCACTACTATGACTTCCATCATGGACCAATTAGCCCCCTGGAAACAAAAAAGTGTCAGGAACACCCCATCCAGATCATGGTTCAACACAGACATCAACTCCGAAAGTAGACCGCTAAGAGCTGCAGAAAGACTCTGGCGGAACAACCCGTCTACAACCCTCCTTAATTAACTCAGATCAGTACACAGGAAATACAAAAAACACATCAAGAATGAAAAAAGTCCTACTTTTGCAGGGCTCTGAACAATGCAAAGAACAGGTTGAAAGAACTCTTCAATCTCATCAGACAACAAACCTCCAACCCCCCCCCCCCCCCCCCCCCCCATCCTCCGCTCAGGCCTCCAAAGACTTATGTGATAACTTTGCCAATTTCTTCAATGACATAATCACAAATATTGAGCTCTCCCTGGACACTCACTGCTGCCCCCGGCAATAGCTCGCTCGCTGACACAGAAACTTATCACACCCATGCACCACCCAAACAACTGGAAATTCTTCAATCCCATCTCCGTAGCTGAAATTGCAAAAATGATTTCCAGCCCCACTCCCTCATCTCGCATATCCGACCCAATTCCTTCCCAACTGGTCAAAAAGCTCAAACTCACCCTAGCCCCAATCTGGACCAAGATTATAAATAGCTCCCTGAAAACCGGAGTCATGCCGGATGTCTCAAAATCGGCCGAGTCACACCTCTATTAAAAAAACACGGGCTCTGACACAAACGATCTTAACAACTTCAGACCCGTCTCCAATCTCCCTCTCCTAGCTAAAATCCTGGAAAGATGTGTTCTCCTCCAACTCACCCAACACATGGACTCCAACAACCTTCTAGACCCTCACCAATCTGGCTTCAGAAAAGGTTGCAGCACAGAGACAGCGATCCTGAATGTCGTAGACGGACATCCACAAGTCACTAGACAATGACCAATGCTGTCTGCTCATTCTCTTAGACCTATCGGCAGCCTTCGACACGGTTGACCACAAATTACTCATTAAGGTACTACAAGAAAGGGTAGGAGCGGATGAGGTGGTCCTACTGTGGTTCACCTCCTTTCTACAGAACCGCACACAAAGAACAAAAATCAATAACTTCTTGTCGGATCTACACCCCGTCAGCAGGGGGTACCCCAAGGGTCAGTTCTCTCGCCGCAACTTTTCAACATCTACATGGATCCCCTCACCTCCATTCTAAAAAAAAAAAAAAATAATCACCTTCCACCTTTAGGCGGATGACACCCAGATCTATCTCAAAACCTCCTCCTTTGACGACGTTCACAGACTAAACGTCATTCTAAGTGAAGTCCAACCCAGGCTAACACTCAACCACCTGAAACTCGACCAAGACAAGACGGAAATCCTGCTCATCTCCAACAAGGAGCAGAACCCCAAAGTCACAGAATGGCTAAAAGCCATAGATGCGCTCAACTGCAATCTCACCCTTACGGACTCCGTAAAATCACTAGGGATCACTCTTGACCCAAAATTAGACATGGCCAAACACATCAAGAACTCCGCTAAGAGCTCCTTCCTCAATCTTCAACTGCTCAACAAAATAAAACCCTTCATCCCTCCCAGCGATCTCAAACAAGCCACTCAATCCCTGGTGTTGTCCAGACTGGACTATGGGAATGCAACCCTCACAGGAACAGCAAAATTAGCTCCCCTTAGATCAACTCTTAATGCAGCAGCCAGAATGGTCACCGGAGTGAAGAAATTTGAGCATGTTTCGCCGGCACTCAGGGAGCTAAAATGGCTCCCAATCAAAATGCGTGCCAATTTCAGAACTGCTTGTCTCACGCACAAAGCTCTGCACACCAGGAAACCCACCTACCTAGCCGCCAAACTCAAGAAAGCCGGCCAAACAAGGAGCCTCAAGAGCACCAACACTACTCCTCATCCCCCCGAAAACTCGCAAACAAAAAACCTCATCTCGATGCTTCTCTGGAAATGCGCCGAAAATCTGGAACTCCATCCCAGTCCATATCAGGACTAACCCCTCCCTTGTACAATTCAAAAGGCAGCTCAAAGACCTCTTCCTCAACCGTTCTCTTCCAAATGGATAGAATGCAGACTCTTGTCCATTGAAGCACTTAGCCACCTTCATTTTAAGACTTCTACCTCACCCAGTTTCTGACTCCTCTCTTTGCCCCCCCTCCCTGAAACGTTCTACCCTCGAGTCTATGTATATATCACCCCTGTGATCTCCTACTATGCAATGTGTATTCTGAGCCGAGACTTTCGACTCGCCACGAGTCAACATGTATACTACCGTGAATCCCAGAAATTCTATGGACCTGGAGGGAGTCAGACATGATTTTTCTTTGTTTATGATGAATCCTAGACTCTCTAGGAGCTTCATCGCGAAGTTCAGATCCTGGACTAGTTGAGAGGCATCTTGGGACATAATAAGGATGTCGTCCAGATAAATGATTAGACGAACGCCTCTTGATCTTAGATAAGATATGACAGCTCTCATAACTTTGGTGAAGCACCAAGGGGCGGAAGAGAATCCGAAGGGGAGTGCTTGAAATTGGTATAGGCGATTTTTCCATAAAAATTGGAAAAGGGTTGATGAATCTGTGCCATAGGAATAGTGAAGTAGGCGTCTTTCAGATCTAGTTTGACTAGCCTGTCTTCCTCTAGAAGTAGATCTCTGAGAAGATGGATGCCCTCCATCTTGAAATGTCTGTACATCAGAAACTTGTTCAAATCTCTCAAGTTTATAATGGGTCTCCAACCTTTGTCCTTTTTTTCTACCAAAAAAAGGTTGCTTATGAAGCCTAGTTGTTTGATTGGGACTTCTAATATTGCACACTTTTGAATCATGGAGGAAATCTCCTCTATAATGTATTGTTGGTCCGGAGTCAAGGGAGTTTCCTTCGGGAAAGATGTCTGAATAGGTGTATGTGAGAAATCTATCATAAAACCTTTTACTTCCAATTGTTTAAAAAATGTCTGAGTCTGCCGCCCACCTTTAAGGGGGAAGAAGGAGAAGGGAGAATACTCACCTGAGGATGTATTGGAATTATTTGTTCCACGTGATCTGAATCCTCTGCCCCGTTGGCCTCTACCTCTTTGAGGGTAGAACTGAGGAGTATTGAATTGTTGTTGGTATCCTCTGCCGTAGCCACGGCCTCTCATGAATAGGTCCTTTGATTGAATCGGCCAGAAGATAGGCCCCGTCTTCCGGCCCGTCCAAAAAGTTTCTATTAAACACTTTGCGCATATTCTGTTGCGCTTTATCAAGGGCAGTGAAGGTGGAAACATATTTCCCCAGCGACTTGATGAAGTCCTCACCAAAGAGCAGCCCTTTAGGGCTCTGTAATGGTTCTTTGTCGGCTAGATCACTTAATTTCGGGTTTGTCCTGATAAGGACAATCCTACGTCTTTCAGAATTTATGTTGGCATTAGCATTACCCAGGGGGATAATAGCTCTCTGGCTCCAGCCTCTAATCATCTCAGTATCCAGCTGAGTATCGTTAATGTGGCTCTCTTCTGCCGAATCTAGCATTCTGGCTAGCGGGCCCAGAAGATCCAGGAGACGATCCTGACAACCTTTGAGTGACTTTTCCATATCCTTTCTTGGGTCGCGCCCAAGTTTAAAGAGAAATTTGATAAGTTCTGGGTCCAGGTTGGGGGTATAACATGTTTTATCTTCCAAGGAAGGTCTTGAGCACTCAGCTCTAAGCATGTTCAGAGTTTCTCTCTCTAAGAGGTTTCTAATCCATTCAGAGCTTCTAGGGTGTTTTAAATTCAATGGAGAGAACATTTCTTCTCCTAGTGGGTTAGAGGAAGAAGGGAGATCTTCTGTCAGTTCATCGAATCCCTCTTTGTCATCGTTAAGATCGAGGACGTATTCGTCCATGAATTCAGAGGAATTATTTGAATCGTCATCTCCCATGTTGTAAGGAGCTCTTTGAAACTTTGTGCCGCCATGGGCACCTGAATTTTTTGTGTCGTCAGGGACACCTTGGGGATTTAAGGTGCGAAGACCTCCATTGTTTGTTGAGATGCCAAGCACTTCATTGTTCGTTGAGGTACCAAGACCTCCCAGATTGCTCCTTTCAAGGTTTTTGTCTTTTCTTAGTCTCTTGCCCCTTGATTCTGGGTCAATCTGCGAATGGGTTACTGTAGACTCATTGACGTCTTCTAGTGGAAGTGAACGTTTAGATGCCATTATTTGGGACAAGCTTTCCATCATGCAGGATTTTACTTCCATGTGGAGCATTTTCTTAAATGCTTCATAGTCCAGATTGGGAGTGAGGGCGGAAGCCCTATCCGAATCTGAATCAGACATAATAATGATATGTCGGGTATGAAATAAACTCAAATGAAGAGTTAAATTAGAAAGTGAACAAAGTAAAGATTTATAAGTATATAAAAAATATATCAAGGTAAATACTTGTTCAATATAATAAGGATAATGTCCTTAATAAGGGAGGTAAACACTGAACAGGGTTAATGAGTAATAAACAAATGCCAGGTATTAATATAAGCAATGTCACCGAGTTAGGCCCCCTTTTTTTTTATATGAGGATAAATTAAACTTGCGGTTATCTTGCAGAGAAAACGGCTCTTGAAAACGATAAAAAAGCACTCGAGCGCTGTGTTGCCATGGGAACCACCCCCCCCCCCCCCCCCCCCCCCCCCCGGCCTCGAGCCTGATCGGCTTCGCGATCAGCTGGAGGCCGGAGGGGAAGGGGAATGACTCTACTCAACGGGAGGACGAAGCGCTCCCATTGGCAAGGTACCTTCCTCGCTTCCCCTGTTCTCCGTAATGAAGACGGAGGAAATGGAGGAATCTGGCCGTAGATTGAGACGGCGAGCCCGTGCGGGGAAATACGCTCGAAGGAGCGGTGGGAGTGAGGATAAGCTCGAAGGAGCGGTGTGGAGAGAAGAGGTCAGTGGAAATATATATATTATTTTTTTTAGTTATTTCAAGGTTAAAACGCTGTAAAGAAAGGATTAATTTATAATATAAGGCACAGAACCAAAATACCACAAATCACTTAAAGTATGATGACTATACACAAAAACATACGCTCGGGAAAGGAAAAGAAATTTCGGAAATCTCCATAAATTGGAGATTGGTAGGGAGGAGGGTGTGGGAAGGGTGGGGGGAAAGCCACGCCAGAGGCACACCCTGAAAATAAAGGTTAAGACAAGTTAAATACAATAGAATAAGAAGTAGTAAGGTCGACTTATCTGCTTGGAGCCGCATTTAAAAGAAGCTGATTGTTAGTGGCTCATGGCATTTATGTGTTGCCTTTATTCTTCTTTGGAATTTTACTATTATGATGTATGCGGCTGCTTGGACTGCATTAAAGGAAAATGCATAATGTAGCCTCCGGTCTTGTAATGAAATGTAACCATTTCAGTAGTTTGCAATAAATATTTGGGATAGTCTTTTCCCAATGTTAATACTTATTGAAATGACCACCAGTGTTAACCCAGTTACAATAGGTACCTTTTCTCAACATTTTTGTGAAGCCCCATTTTACCCGATTGACAGCTAGATAGACAAATCTTTTCCTTGGGTGCTTTTTAGGTCTCTGCTACCAAACCCTTAGCTGTCCTTTAGGTGACGTATTGTTTCATTACATAACACATTCTTGGAGTGTGCTTTGGGTCAGCCTCTTGCTGGTTGGCTTTGTTGTCCATCTTAGGTGCCTACTTTTGATTCAGTTACTTGCTTCCCTATTCTTGTGTTTGTCCTGCCCAGGGACATTTCAGTCTCTCAGTAATTTAATTGATGAGTTGTATTTTTCCACTGTTACCTTGAGGGAACAGGGACTATATTTTTCTTGAGGTCTCAGCACACAATGCAAGTGCTTGTAATCTTGGTGTCTCGCTTGATTGTTCCTCATACTCCCTTCCCCAATCCTTTGTGCTCCATATTTACTCCTCTTTCTTATCGTTCTGTCCCACTTCAATAATTTTAAGAGGGCCTGGCATCTTACAGGCTGATTGTATTCTTTTTTCTTATTTTCATGTGCACTTTTTATTTACCATTCTAAAATAGCCATGTGATAATGGTAAAATGAAAAATGCCAAAATAGCTCTAGTAAAATAACTTGCATGCATGCACACACATGCATCATAACACCCACCTACTCATATGTCAATTTGCATACGTTTGGCCGTTATCTTAGAAAAGCTTTTCTTTAATAGAAACATCATCCTAAAATGGCTGGCAATTATAATTCGTTGTGATCCATTTTTGCATGTTCAGGCCAATGAAAAAAGCATTGGCAAGACAAATGTCTGTCTTTTAGAACAGAGACATGGTGGCTTTGTCAATGCTGTTTCAAGTGGTTACTCTTTTTGATGAGAAAACGTTAGACAGTACAAGAGAAATAATATATTGTTTCTGGTTTCATTGTTTTACATTGCAGGTAGAAAAAGACCATAATTAGCGTGTTATGCTGTGAAGTCTATATAGCACAGGTTTGCCCATCAACTGAAGAGAACAGTCCTTGCATCTAAATGGTTTGCAGATGAAGTAAAAACACCTTGCTGATCTTACAAATAATTGGATTCGTTGGTAATCAGCAAGAAATGTCCTTGGTTTGACTTCTTAGTGATGAAAAGACCAACATTAACAGCACCTATGATGAATATGCAGATGCAATATATGCTGTAGTTGGATAGCTATGATCAAGAATGTGCTTCAACAGGACATGCTAAAGGTATCGCAGTTTAGACCCAAGTTGCATCTTGTACACCCACCCATTTCAACAGAATCTGGTGTACTTGAATGAATGAATGCATACGATTTATTAGATCATTTGAAAACAATTATAAAAACTAAAAAAATATACATACATTAAATACGAGGACATCCTCCAATACAGATTATCCAGTAATTCATTCTTATATAAACAAATATTCAAGGTTACAGTAAGAAGTTAAAAAAAGAGTTTCTTTATGTGGCACAAGACACATTTTAAGAAAGAACAAACACTATAGCACACAAGACGAACTAAGGTGTTGAAGAAATTGTAGCGCAGGCTTACATTTCACAAAATCGGTATTCTCAATACAGGGATTAAGAATCTTTTGGTATATACAAAATAAAAATTCCAGAAAAAAAGTAAAGTGCAGTTTGGTTTCTACAGAGTGCACATCGCAGGGACATATAATAATAGTTGACAATCAAACTGGCCCAATGGGAAGCATAACTAACTTCTAATGATTCCAGACCTGAACTTAGTCAGTAAAATCCAGTCCCATGTAATATGTACCATATCCAAATATTGCTCCACACCCAAAGTTGTACATATCTTCAGATGTGAAATCTTAGCTAGTCTTAACTAATTTCTCAACTTTCCTAGTTTCCCTCTTCATGGCTATATCATTTTTCAGCCACCCTTATTCTTTGGGATTTAATGCCCTGGGATTAGATAAGATTCATGGACTTCCCATTTTGGCTGTAAGAGAGCCAAGGGATCCAGAAACCTCAGTCACAAGGCAAGCAGTCCTCAATGACCTCCATATTAAAGGTAGCCTGCGAGTTACACCAAATTGAGCACCTTAAAAACATAGGGGCAAACGTTAATAAGGTCTTCCACATACGCAAGACCTAGCTCCCCATGAATTGCCTGTGCGGGACCTGTAGATGGAAGGTCCAAAAAGCGTCTGCAGACCCTGTGTTCATCGTTCTGCAGAACCCTCACATTCTTTTGTGCCAACACTCTTGAACCACAGGTTTAAATGGATAAACACTTTTTTAAAATAAACTTCTAAAAGTGTACTGACCAGTTTTCCTTCCAATTGAGGATGCCAAATTAAACTGAAACCCTTCAGCATTAGAGAATCTGTGTCTGTTTTGTCAGGCACTATGCCCAGGATACCCGTCAGTGAAAAGTTACACCCAAGTAGGGAACTGACAATGTGCTTACCCTGTATGGTCAGACGACGAGACTTAAGATTCTTAGGCTGACATACCATAACAACATTTTTGTTCAAATTAGTTTTGAGATTCAGTTGAGCCATACAATCAAAAAATATATCTAGTAGATGTTTAAGCCCATTAGAAGTTCTTGCCAGCAAAACCGCGTCATCTGCATATAATAATATGGGCACAGCTGTGTTCTTACCCGTGGCCATATTTTTGCCCTGCTTAATTAAAGTTGTTTCAAGCCTGTAATGTACAGCAAAAACAGCGCTGAGGCAAGCACACACCCTTGCCTAACTCCCAGAGACAACGTAATAGACACTGTACATTCGCCATTTATTCCATATCAGATGATGGCTTGCAGGTCACAGTGAAGAGCGTGTAAGAAAGTAACAATGCCCTTATTAAGCCCCAAACACTCTAGAATTTCCCACAGTTTAGATCTCACAACACTATTAAAGCTACAGGAAAGTTCCATGAAGGCCAAGTAGATGGAACTACTCTTTGCAATCATGTAATTACTGATCAAGAGATGGAGGTTAAGACATTGTTCCACCTTACCTAGGCCTTCACGGAATTCAAACTGCACCCTATATTGAAATTGGTTTATTAATCCAAGCAGTTAGGCGATCGAGCCCCATCTTATCCAGAATCTTCACACCAGTTCAACAATGAGATAGGAAGATAAAAGCTGGAACTTGCACGGTTATCTGTCTTAAAAACCGGCGCGATAATAGCACAGTGCCAGAAATGAGGGAAACTGGACTCGTAGGTAGCATTTATTAAATTCGCATGTAAAGGTGACCATAATTCTAGGTTAGCCATATATAAATCCACGGGGACCAATAGTGGTAGGACCCCCGAGCCCCATATAGGTGGCAACCGCAGATTGAGAGGGAGTCGCCACCCCCATAGCATTGCAAAGATCGAAATCTACCAGATGTTAATAAAGCACACTACCTCTTTTATCCAGCCCCTTCTAGCCAAGCGAGCTGCAACAAATTAATCTAATTACCCATGGAAATATTCCCCAATTTTGCATTAAAATCATCTGCCAGAATCAAATTACCCAGTTTACTAGCCCTAATCTAGCTTGGATACCAGCAATATTCCAACTCAGTAATTTAATTGCACTCCGATAAGCTGCTGTCAAGGTAGAAGCACTTGGGGCTAAACACAGTGCCACCGGCATAGGATCCCCATAAATAGCAACATCACTGGTGCATTTACTAGCATTTAATATGTTATCAGTAGTGCAAGTAAGGTGATGAGGCTGCAACCAAGGAACACACTTATTTAATAACCAGGCCCCCTGTTGTCAGTAATTATCTTGTAAATGAGGCAGAGCAGAATACCCATTGGATACTGATAAAGAGCAATTTGGGAGTGAGATGTGCGGGGGGGGCATAGTAGCTGGCAGCTCAGCTGTTTCCAGGCAACATGTTTCAAGATGACTATAGAAATAGTTTGGCAGCAGAACCTTAAACTCAAACTCTCGTTGGGCCTGTGATAGATCAATAGCATTTGAGGGATTTTTAATATTAACAATAATACAATCCTTCAGACTCTACTCATCCAGGGGTCCCACCCACTCCACTCTTCGTGGAAAAAGAACACAATTAAACAGCCTGCTCTTACACCTAAGATTATAACCCTATTAATTAGCTTTCCTGTAGACTTTCTCACATGCTGGCCTAGTCAAGGGACATTACCCAGAATCACCGCATATGGGCAAGCTGCTGGTGGCAGATGACAAGGTAAATTTACTTTTACCTCCCAAACCCCACAGTCCTCCTTAATGACATGTGGTACATTGCTAGGATCCCTCTCACATAGTACTAAATTAATATTCTCCCCATTGCCCAAAATAGTCTCATCATTGGTCTGGACAGCAGCAAATAATGGTAGAAATGTGTGTATATAAAAACAACTGCTTCTGAAATCAGCAATATTGTTGTAAAGACAACCATGTCATGATAAAACTGGAAAATTGTACATATAGGCAGAAAATGTATCATTGTGATGAAACAATGTGCCAGGTATACAATACGCTTGTAAAATTATATAATTAAAAAAAGGACCCTAAAACGCTGCATGAATAAATTGTGCACGTTAAGTGTGCAAACGAAGCATTTTAACAATTTCAAATATCCACAGCAGTAGTGCTTTGGTATGGGTCTGTCATATTTACAGATTGCACAAGAACACAAAGAGGGTGAGGGACTATCACTCTTGTTCCCCCTGATTTAATCAATTAAACAACAAAAGAGTGACAAGGGGATAGGGAGCAAAAAAGGCACGGGCAAAAACCAAAAATATTTGTTAAAAGAACCCTCACTCACCAACCTAGTTGGTGACATGCTTCATCATCGGGTTGATATTTACAGATTGCACACACTGTTTAAAATAATCAATAGGAGTTGTCATGGAGTAAGAGTCAACGGTTTTTTCATGCTTCGGTTTGTGATCCATTTTAAAAATTTAAATCTAGTGAACTTTTCAAAACGTACCGGACCACAATATGCCTTTGCTAAGTATGCACGAGTAAGGCTTTGTTTATGGACAATTTAGAGTTCCATGACTTGTACATTAATACCAATCTGTCACCTAAGGATCTTTCAAACTACCAACCCATTTCTCTTCTACCTTTATAGGGAATGTTGTTCGAAGGCCGAATTATGCTCCTTACATAAAAACATTCCTTTACTACTTGTGGTGTCGGATCTATCCGCAACGTTTGATACTGTTTCTCATTCCTAGATTGCTGCAAAACCTGCAGGAGGTAGGAATCCATTGCACTGCGCTAGTATTGCTCAAGGACTTTCTAACTAACTCGACCCCAGACTATTAATATGGGATCCTACAAATCTTGCACCTTGAAACTTGACAAGAGGGTGCTACAGGGCTCTTGTCTGAGCCCTACACTCTAACATCTATGTGGCCTCCCCTTGTTATGACTTTCAGCCACTGTCATATGCTGATGACACGCAGCTAATTAGCACCCTCGATCAAGATCTGAACAACGCTAAAGCTGGTTTCTCAGTAGGTAGGACAGCCGGTGACCTGAATGACTGAGAACTGTCTCCAATTAAACGCCACTGAAACTGAAATTCTGTTATTTGGCAAAGCTCAACAGCTTTGGTCCCCCTTTTGGTGGCCCCCTGAACTTAGTGTAGCTCCAAACCCTAAATGGGTTTTAGAAAATGTAGGCGTTCTCCTGGATCAAGCACTCCCTATGAAAGAACAGGTTGACACCACCACTGGCACCTGCTTTCATCTGCTGCATCTGCTACGGATTGTTTTCCCTGCCCTCCCACATTCAGTGTGGAAAACAGTAGTCCAAGCATTGGTCATCAGTCGCTTAGACTACTGCAATGCTTTATTGGCGTCCATAAATGAAACAGTCCTAAATAAACTGCAAGTCATTCAAAATATGGCAGCATGGCTTATCGATAATCTTTCTGCCAGGACGGCCTCTACCCCTCTTTTGTATGCGCTCCATTGGTTGCCGACTCTCACAAGAGTTATTTTTAAGGTTTGCTTTCTGACTCCCAAGTCTTTTTTTATGGAAAAGGGCAGAGTTACCTTTCCTCAAAACTCATTTACTATTGGCCAGGCAGATGTTAAAGATCTGGTGATAAAGCCTTGCTTACAGTACATTGTATCAGTACATTTCGTTCAGGACGTAGATCCTTTTCTTACTTAACCCCTCTGCTCTGAAAGGACCTCCCCTTTCACATATGTCAATACACGGACCACTACAGATTTAGAAAACTTCTTAAAACAGTACTATTTG
This sequence comes from Triturus cristatus, assembly GCF_964204655.1. Lineage (NCBI taxonomy): Eukaryota > Metazoa > Chordata > Amphibia > Caudata > Salamandridae > Triturus > Triturus cristatus. The sequence goes on from NC_140581.1 coordinate 352,143,357, forward strand.
TGGCATAATTTGTCGGATTATCTTTTTATGTGCTGTGTTGCGCCGAGATACCCCTCCCAGGGTGATTTGAGCGCATTATAAACTAAATTAACATAACCTAATATTACAACAACTAATTTAAATCTCGGAGTTTACACCAACATCCTGTTTCTCGCTTCTATTTGTGTGATGAATACAAGATGTTGTCTTCCAGAGGGGAAGAATGCATATGAGAACTTCTTGCGTTCTTCTTGATGTCATCTTTCCTTCTTCCTTATTAGTGGTGACTTTAAAACCAGGACCGACTCACGCATGTATTTAGCGTTTATTTTTCTACATAAAAATAGAAGAAATGAAAATTATTTACAGTATGTTGACATTTTGTATAGGGTTGTTATAAAGCTTTTACACAAAATTCTTATCCAGTATTGGCTCTAAATCTATACTTTTAGAATCGTTTTAATGAGTAACCTTCTGGCGTTTTTTTTACCTCCTTTTTTTAGGATTGATGATGTAGCAGGCGGTTGTAAATCTTCTTCTGTGATTTGACATCCTAGTCCCTCCTACTCACAATCTTTGCTAGGGTGATGGCCCCAGAGAGGGTTAAATAGGTTTGGGTACTGAGATTATGTGAATAAATTAATGCTTTTTTTAAGGTAGTTTAGATAGAGGAATTCACACTATTAGGAGTTGGCTAGTGTGACTTCCATTTTGGTTGCCGTTTGAGACAGATGTGGTAGCACTGTTACCAAGGTACTGGGTAACAGAGAGTACATGGCCCTCGAACCTAGCTAGGAAACAAATGCAAGGCAACACCTATAAAATCCTACTTAATATCTCACCTTTAGGGCGATAAAAACAATTAATTTCTGCACCAACTGGAGAAAAAGCAAGGAAAAATAATTATCAACACGTTGTATAAAAGTTTGAGTGACAGTAAGACACCGTATACAATTCTCCACTATATAACCCCTTCCCCTTAACTGAAGAACAGTAAAGACCATAGTGGCGAATGGATGTCGGACGTAGCTGTTCACTCAGGGAAGAGTCTTTTAGTACAATGAATGACTACCAGTGTGGTTGTGCTGCTAAACCCAGTCCTTTAAGGGTAATGATTCTGGCATCGACGAGAAGTTAGCTTGCAGGGTTGCGGAAACTTTGTGTTCGACAGAGATAATTAAGCCCACAGCACACTCGGGCCACTGCTCTCATCTTTACAGAATAGATGAAGCATGGCAGCTGAGAGCGATATAATAGGGAAGAAGGGTGCTAGTCAGGTCTTTAATGGGTACCTCTTGTACAGCACCAGGACTGGCAACTCGCAAACTGTCTAGCAGTTGGACGAATACAAAATTGCATCATAATCTTTAAACTTTACAAATTCAATATTTTGACACCCTTTTATTAGAAGTTCTGTGCTGATATAACATTTTCGCATATGTAAATTGTAGTACAAAAAACAGTAAAATGTGAATATGTAAGGAACATCGCCCAGCACAGTTTGTAAATTATGGCGTTCCGTAAAAGCACAGCACTGCCTATTAAAAATCAGTAACAACACATCTATGGGCTTTCCATAACAGTCTTTATGGCAACGATGTTTTGATTAAATCTGAAGAGTATTTTTCGTTAGTTTAGTTAAACTGTACAGTACAGACCTAGCAGTATGCTTGTTTCTGCAGTTGTCCATAATAGTTAATCAATGAGTGAGGCCATGTAACAACATCACTTTTATCGAACTCACTGTCCTAAGGCACAATGTTCATGCCTTAGCAAAGTGATATTGTCACTTACCCTCTGGGGTACACCGCTCAGAATGCTCCAAAAAGAATGGGGTGTGTTGTTTAAACTGACTTGGCATTACATGTCCATCAAGAATTTGGAACAGACTAGCAAAAAGTCTTGAAAGTTCAGTTTCTAGTTTCATGGTTATTCTTTTCTGCAGGTGCTGGTTAAATGTATCTTCCTGGATGTGGTGCTTCAATACAGGAAGCTACCAAAGGTGTCCTGCAACATCCTTTGGGCAAGCCATGCGGCCCGTTGCAATCCTCAGTGTATATTAAGGTTGGAGCTGTATGCAATTTTGTTAATGATCGGGTCTCTCAGGGTTTTGGACTACAGCAGTGACTTGAGATCTGCCTTGGTCTTTGCCCTTGGTGATGTGTCCAAGTCCCTGGATTCTCCCTAATCATCAGGGCCTCACAGTTTGGGAAGGGAATGGACATCATTCAGCTTCTATTCCTTCACTTGGCTGTAGCTACGAATAGACTGTGGTTAGGGAATCCACAGGCTCTGCAGATGCAGACTAGTTGGGAAATTATAGTTTGCAGTCTCCAATCCTCACAGACATGGAGTGCCACATATCCCACTGAATGACGAGAAGGGTCTTAAAGTCTGAAGGAGTAGCAGCAGGCTGAGTGTAATCCTAGTCTGAGGAGAGAAACTTTTTAGTAGCTTCTCATATTAATTTGAGTTCACAATGAGAACCGAACCCCCTGCTCTATGTACTCATCATTGCATCGCTTCCTCAGGATAATTGTTAACACAAGTGTGTCAAACATTCTTAAGGAGACTGCTACCCTGTTCGCAAAGCATCTGTGTGATTTTACTACACCACCTTTCCATGGGAACCAGAGAGGTCATCTCGTCCTTACTTCCTTAATTAGGAAAAAACGTGTGAATTGGGATGGGCTGTCCAAGGATCAGAAAAAAGGTGTGATGAGAATTATATAAAAATACTGTAGTTGTTTCCTCTATTACACGTTTCCCTGTTGTGGAATGCTTACCACGTGTGGTTTCTTGCGTGTGTGCATTCCACAACAGAACATGGAACTTACAGTTTGAACCTATGCTTACAGTTGATTTGGGTTGTGGTCTCCGTAGGCTGCTGCGCAGTCCTTGCCGCAAATAGTTATTTTGCTGGAACATACCTCGTCTTTGGCTACTTCCTCACTACATTTATGATGGCGACGAGAGGCAGCCGACTGCAGAACCCACGAAGACCTTCGAGATCGGTGTATTGGTTTTCCAGGAATCCAGGAAATCTTTCCGATCATTTTAAGAAAAGGAAACTCTGTTTTGGGGACCCACGCCTTTCCGCCTGAGACTCAGCATAGATTTGATGGCCTGTCAGAGGCAGACGCCTTAAGGTACTGTTTTCGTGCTTGCCTTCTCCCCTACGCAGCAGCCCAACCAACGTCTTACTTGAAGGCGGGGCAGGCATTAGCGGTGTGATGCCACGTCACGTCCCATTTCAGGGTCAGGCGCTCATCGGGACAAGGCCCAGGCCAAGGACGAGGTAACGTGTGATGTCTCTGCGCACATTACGTTCACTGCGGCCATTTGAAATTGGTTGATTTTGCATGAATGCTTCTGCGTTTTAGCAAGACTTGGCATAACCTTCTGTCGACACGCACACCTCTCGTGTCAGCGTGCATTCCATTCAGCGCTGCATCGTTTCTTCTGGGAAGCTGTTTCCGTTTTCGGTGACACGCACACTTTGCGTGTCACTCGCAGCTGGTCTTCAGTTGTGCTTCAGTCAGGTACTAATAACCAACTACGGTGACACACACATCTGGCGTGTCATGTTTGTGTTTATGCTCTAGCTGCATCTTTGTTTCCTGCACGGTGAAACGCACACCTGGCGTGTAATATTTGCTTTTGTGCACTAGTTGCCTTTTTGTTCATGCAGCAGTGACATGAACACCGTGTGTGTCACTCATTGGTTTTTGGATCTCTGGCTGTGTATTGTTCGCATGCAGCCCAACGTTGACACGCACACCTGGTGTGTCATCCTTGTGCACTAGGTTAGTGCAGATTTCTCTCTCCAGTGGTAGTATATACTCCAACTCGTTAACCTGTCGTGCGTATTCTTGCTCTCGTTGGTATGCATTTCTGATTGGGTATTTCACTTGTGCACAAATCTCACGGTGGAACGCACACCTCAAAGTTTTCATTTAGATTTTTGTTTTTGTGGTTGTTTTTTTTTTCTTCTCTGTATCAAACGCCTGCATTCTGGTATTTTACCTCTTTCGCCTCTTCTGGTGGTGTGTCAGCCAAGACAGATTTTTTTCCTGTTTAACATGCAGTCTGTTTCTTCTCCACCACCCCTTTCTCGAGGTGCCTGGAAACACGCCCATAACATGGAAAAATTGGTATGATGCTTTTGTGACTTACTTGGGCGCTATTGGAGTGTCTCGTTATAGGGTGGAAAGGAAAAAATGTCTCCTGCTTCACGCCTTAGGTTTCGGGGGTAGATCAGTATTCAAGCACTTGCCACCTTTAGTACGAGCTCAGGAGGAGGACATTGATGAATACATTGAAACTGTAAGAAATTAGAATCGCGTTTTGATGTTCAGACCAGCTTGGTTGTCATTACACACGAGTTTTCAAAAGGGAGCAAAGATCTGGAGAAGATGTTGATACTTTTGTGTCTGCTCTCCGTAAATTGAGCACAGATTGCCAGTTTGAGGCGTTTACAGAGCAATTGGTCCGAGACCAGTACATATGTAAGTGTTTGGACAATACTATCCAGCAGAAAATGTTATCCATGGGTAATCCTACCCTCGAAAAGACTATTCGCACTGCGAAGAGCATTGAACTCTCGAAAGCTTCTGTTAAGAAATCGGAGGACAAGTCGAATGATCTGGTGGGGGCAGTTAGACCAAAGGATTTTAAGAACAATGTAGTCCCACGTTCTGAAAGTTCATTTATCAAACAACCTAACATGTGTTTTCGTTGTGGCAGCTCCAACTCATATCCAAGGGGCTAGAGCGTGCATGGCCAAAAACGTTACTTGCCGGTCCTGTGGCAAGTTAGGGCATGTTGCCAAAGTCTGTCAAAGTGGTAAGCGGGGTGGTTTGACTACTCAGGTTGGCAAAGACCAGGTCAATTACCTCTCTTTTCTGAATGTGTGATGTGGAACGTACTGACCCAGACAATTACTGGTGTATTCAGGATGAGCTCAGAGATATGGTTTTGGTAGTTGGTGAGAAGTCTGTAGTTGTGGGAGACATCTCCAAATGCATAGCTCCTTACGTGGAAATCGCCATTGGCGATAAAAAGGTGTGTCTATTGGTGGATTCATTTGCAAGAATAACCATGATCACCCAGGAAATGTTTCACGAGGTGTGGGGTTCTCGTCCTTTGGAGCCACCAAACAGGGCTCCTGTTTCTTATGAAGGGCGTAGGATTGAGTTGGCTGGCTACTTCGAGGACATTCTAGAATTTAAAGGCAGAAGGAGTATGTATCCATCAAGGAGTTGTCCATTCTGGGGTGGTTACACCAAGGGCTCTTTCAAATGATTCTTAGGCCCCGGACTAAGGAACAGGTCTCTATTGTCTACTCCAATGACTATTCTGAGAATGTGTTCCGACTTTTTCCCTCTGTTTTTGGTGGAGGTTTGAGATACATCAAGGGTTTTACTCATCAGATTAGGGTTAAGGATCACACCATTCCTGTCAAGCACAGACTTAGGAGTGTTCCCGTTAGTGTCAGAGATCTCCTCGAACACAAGCTTATTGACTTGTGTGAGAAAGGCATTATTGAGCTTATTGAGTCCTCTCTGTTGCTTTCTCCCTTGGTCGTGGCCAGGAAGAAAGACGGAGATCTTTGCGTTTGTGTTGACTTACGCAGTCTCAATAAAAACATTTGGATTGACTCCCACCCTATTTCTAAGATTTCGGAGTTGCTGACTATGATTAATGGATCCAAGTAGTTCAGCAAACTGGACCTAGTGTTAACTTACCACCAGGTGATTTTGGACCCATCTTTGAGGCATCTCACGCCGTTTGTGTCGCCTAGTGGTACTTTACAGTATTGTAGGATGCCACTTTCAGAGGATCATGTGCCACATGCTTAAAGGGGTCAAGGGCGTTGCTGTTTTTTCTGATGAGTTGGGAAACTGCCTCCTCCTCCCACCGTTTCACTTTCAACGAAGGCCAAAAGTTTGATATGAATTGGAAGTAGTCATAAAACCTACCAGTGTTCTGTTATGGTTCAAAGTCACCAACCTGTGTAGTGTAGTCCCTGTGCATTGTAATGGATTCCTTATTTTGAATCTGTTGTGCAACTGTTCATTGAAGCAGTCATGGATGTTGGTAGCATTGTTTACATTTTACTGTGGCACTGGAAATCTTGGCTCACTTGTAGAGTACTTTGGCCTAAAGGATCCCCATAACAGGTATTGATATATATATATATATATATTTTTTCCTTAGTTTCAATAAGGCTTATTAAGTTTTACATAAACATAGAGAACTCTTAATCCTCTCATTCTCCTACATCACTCTGTATCCATTGATTTTGGCTTTAGTTTGACTTTGAATAACCTCTCAAACCCATGCACTTTATTGTTTTCCTCCTCTGCTAAAGAGAGAATATATTTTACTGGTATGCATGTGAGCCTCTAGGGACTGTAAATGAGAAACCGTATGAATGTTTGGTCCCGTACTGACTTGTTGCACAATGCTTTTCCGAGAGCCATGTTGGTTTACAGTTTTATTTGCCCTGCTTCAGCAGCCAGTATCAGAAAATAAAATCCTCAGGGAAGCAAGGTAGTGTGTGTGATTCCTTATTTGAAGTATACACACTGGAAGTTATGAATGAGGTACTGCAGGTGTTATTTGTGATATTGTATTATGTCCCTGTTGACCACAATTCGCACTTGGGACTTGCCCACTTCTGTAATGGGTGGGAGCAACCAAACCCCCTTATAAAAGAGTCTCTGACGTGGGTACATAGTGCTCTATTGGTGGAAATGAAAGCTACTGAATGGAGGCTCTGTTGAGAGTGTTTTTCTTTGCCAGAGGTACCTCTTGGCTGGTATGTTGAGAGGAGAGATTGTGTATCTGTGCTCCTCTGCTAAAGAGGTGGAGAGATAGATGGCTGCTGCTGAGGCCCAAAGCAAGGTATAACTTGAAGACAGAGTATGGTGTCAGTGTCTGGGAATGGGTGGATACAGAGTATTTCCACAAAGTTCTGTAGAGTTCTCTTGCATTTTAAAATCATGTGAGCCCCTGCTTCTTTTTCAGTTACCACTATTGAGTATATTGGGTTGTGCCAGAGCTAAAGAAACATGCATGCCTTGCAGCCGTTCTGTAAGGCAAGCGACATGCTTATGCATGATGGGCCAAGCTTAAAGGAGAAGAGTGGTGACAACCAGTATGCAGTGGGAGTGTTGTTGTTGCTGTCGGAGTACAGGGCTGGTGGGTAAAGTTTGCTCACCTAATCTGTATGGCCCTGCACAAAAGAATGCACATGAATTTCAGAGCAAGAGCGATCCAAGCTGCAGGAGAAGACTTGGGTTACAAACCTGAGAGTGCAAGCACTTCCCAAAACTTGAGATGAAGTTCATGGTCCAGATGCTTGATTCTCAGGAGCCGGTTTGGATGCCTTAGCAGAGTTGGGTAGAGGAGCTGTAGGAGTTGTGTGGGAGCTCAGTTCTGATGTTTGCGGGTATATAGTTGAAATATCAGGGTCTCTGGTTGTACTGGTTTAAATTGCAAATGAGACAGTTATGTCAGATGAATGTCCAATATGGGGTCTGCTGAGGTCTATTTAAATTACAGGTGCGAGCTTGTGACCAATTCAGAGGAGAATGGGCCAATATTTAGACAAAGGAATGAGGACTCTTTGCTACGTGTATGTGCCATTGTGCTTTCAGGGAGCTCTGTGACAGCAGCCTACTACTGTTAAGCTGAGCACAAGGTAAGCCCTGTGGAAACCTTGGAAGAAGCCTTCAGACATGAGTGCCTGCCCTTGCATGAGCTAAGATGAGTGCATGAAGGTTTCCAGTGGGTTGAGAAATTGAAAGTTGGGTCCTGAGCAGCACTGGGGGGCGTTGCTAACGGGACCTTCATGTACAGCATCCAAGCAGGACATTAGTAGCAGCGAACAGATATCTTAGTTAGTGGGAGAAACCCTGACGAGAACCTCTGGATACAGGAGCTGAACCCCCAAACACTAGGCCACATCAAGCCACCAGCTGACAGATTTTCTCAGGTTCACAGTCTCTGACGGCACGCTCGCTGCAGACTTTTTGAGGCAAAACAAAAATTCAGATGGCTCTGCTAGATTTAAGGATCTAAATAGCAAGTGAAGATAGTGCTTTACTATGTAACATTTATTTTTAAGCATAACATTGTCAAAAGAATCTGCATGGCACTCCGCAAACAATCTAAAATCCTGATACTCTGAAGAAAAAAATCACAACATTGCAATCAGTTATTATCTAATTTGTTTTATTATACGTATGTACTCTGTAAATCGTGCAGGCCTGCTCATGCAGACATGCTGTGCATAATTGCAAGTATTTATAGCTTGCCCTTAGTAGTGTGTTTGCTATAGTAGTCTTTCTTCACCGAAAGAAGCTGCAAGAAAATAGTGGATGGCAAGGAGCTGCGAATGTTTTACCTGCAAAATTAATTATGTTCCATACAGTGGTTAATTTGGGACGGTGGGGGGCACCGGCACTTATTTTTATCCCTATCAGATATTTACCTAGTGCAAGAGACGGAAAACGCACAGATCGGAAAGACGAAGGAAGAAAAATGTCGAAAATCCTTCATAAACCGAAAGCAGGAACCTGCGAGCACGAGAATAAGAGGCAGGGATTAAAGATTACCGGTTTTGGTCGTAATCGCGCCTACGTTTAATTGTTGCACCGCTGTGAGCAGAGCACTTTATTTCACAAATTTAGCACTATGCCCATACCACTGAATTGCAAACTGATAGTTGAGCTTTTAACTCTTATTTAACACTCAACAGTCTAAACCTATGAAAAACCTTGGCGAGCGTTTCCTATTGTAAAGGTTTACTTTACTGTTGACATTCTACAAGCACAGTTTTGTGTTTTCTCCAGTATAGTAAGCATTCTATTCCTTGAAATACCTGCACACTGCTTCTTGAAATACTGGTATCCTATAGACGATGCTACGCTTCCATAAAATAAACGATTTATGAAACTGTTCTTTGTAAAAGGCTACCACCATATTCATGCCCACCCTTTAAACTGCAAGGAAGTGGTTAAAAGAATCCTCTGCAAAGGTTTTTTATTTTTTATTTAAAATGTTATTAAACCTAAAGCACAGAATCACCATTACATTATCACATGGTGAATCAAATGTTATACAGTACATCATTTTGTCTTTTGTTACTACAATTGTTAATGCTGTAAGGGGTCCCCACGTTCTGACCGTCGCATTGGCATATCTTCTGTAGGAGAGGTACAAATTTACTCTCTGTAGGCATTCCAACCTCCCCATTTTTTATCCCACTTTTTAGGGCAGCCTCTGCGTTTGTAAACCTCCTTCTCTGCGATCATACAACTGTCCATCTCAGCTACCCATCCTCTGCAAAGGTTAATGTGTATCCTGAAGGTCAAGTTCGAATTTTTGTTCCCACTGAGCCTGCCACTATCTATGGTTAATAAATTGAACGCAGTGAGCCACTAAAGATGCTATTTGGTATCAGTACCTGAACGCAACTTTTTGCTCTGTAATTTGAGCATGTTAGTGTAGTACTTCTGTTTCTTTTATTGTGAGTTACTTTCCAATGTATCTGAAGTTTGCAGGAGGGGAATGATTTCGACTCTCATCTAGGACTTTAGGTGTTCGAGAACTGCTTGTGAATAAACTTATATTAGATTATACCTTTTTTGTGTTTGCAGGAGTTGATATATGACACTTTGAAAAGGAAAAAAAAGAAAACATTTACTTAGGCGAAAATAAATATAAAATGTAAATCGCCTAAAATATTTAATGTAATGAAATAAACACACATAGTGGTGCTTGGTCTTAATTCCAGCTATGGTCTGCTCTAAAGTACTTTGCAAAAAAGTATTAGATCTATAATAGGATTTATCCCTAAAGAATATTTATAATCTTAATGTATGTTATATATGTATTAAAACCAGCAATACTTCCTCAGACCTACTCTACAATGTTTTAGAAATAGCATAATTGTATTATAATCTCTGTTGAGCTTGTATTTCTCGTCAATTTCCTACAGTTTTCAAAATTAAGATAACAATACTTTTATTTGTTTACTTTCTGTTGAAAATACTATACTTGCTGGATATTTTAACCTCGCTTAATACCGATCCAAAAATAGTAATAAAAAAACAACAAAAACTTTGTACAATGTGTTCTCATACCCCGGGTTTTTATGCAAGAAAAGTCATGAAATAATACCTTGTAATCTACATTTTCTTGAGCAATTAAATCATATTTTTTTTATTCGCCTACATATTAATAATACATACTAATAAGCAGCTTATATACCAATACAAGTATTTAATATAAATTAATAGTTTTATATGCAAGTGTAAAATGGAACTCTAAACATTTATGTAATGCACTTTGATGGCCCAAGTCGCAGAAGTACGTAAACTATACATTGTAATGTGGTGCCCATGGTTTGTGTGCTATTCCGCAGTTTAGGGATTCAAACCTGGAATTCTAGGTCTTATATGTGTATGTCATACATTTTCCTAATTACTTGCACATGAACATTTTGCGGATGTCACAGAATGCATTGCGGAAATGTACATTTGTACATTTTGCTCTTTTTTCTTTCATAATTTGCATTTGGATGCCCTCTGTTATCAGCCCCAAAATTCACAGTGCCCATTGAGTGTGAAAAGCCACTGGCAATGTCCGTGAATTCCCCGACTTGTCTGACCGATAGGGTCCTTACCAGATCCCCATGGCCACCTTCATGATGCTCTCCTTAGAGCAGATATGTTAGCTATTCCAGTTCTAGACTTAGTACTCTGGAAAATTCCCCATACTGAGAGATTTTCATCAGTGCAGTGGTATATTCCGTCTGCGAGCGTAAATGTTCGAAGATCTTGATGGTACAAAGTAAATCGTCACTTGTGCTTGTAATTTCTTCTTTGGAATTTTGGGATGGCTAAAATATTTTTGAAATAGTCCCCAAGTGAAAAGGGAAAGAGAAACGTCTGTTGGCAGAAACATGAGTATGCAAACGCACTTAGAAAAGCTCGACTCGCCTTTTGCAGTGCCAGCCGTACTAACCGCTGTGGAGAAGCCGCGCTCCCCTGCACCGCCGATTGCGAATAAGCTGGACAAAAGAGCATAACATGTACCGGAGATTCATTCTCTTGTAGACAGCCTGGGCAAGGTCGTGCGGGGCCCCCTTTCCACCTGTCAATTATCTGAAAGAGAGAAAAATGGATGCAGAATCTTTATTGTATGACAAGGTCTGGTTTGATAAGCCAAGGTATGATGATGCAGAGAGGCAGTATTACGAGCAGCTGAGTAGACCTGCTAATGCAAATCTGTCTCCGTGCAAGAAGGCTACTGTATCTCCCTGCAAAAAGGCCACAAAATCACCACACAAAGAGGAGGATGGAGCGAGCACAATCCTCCGAGACATTGCCAGAGCCAGGGAGAATATCCAGAAATCGCTGGCCGGAAGCGCGGCTCCTCCTGCGGGACCAGGTGGAGAGCCCAGTGACCTTATCACCAGAGTTGCCCATTTGGAGCTAGAGAACCAGTCACTCCACAAAGTTGTTGAAGATCTGCAGTTGGCAATCTCGAAGCTTGAGGTTCGTCTCACAGCACTTGAGAAATCCCCGGTCTCTCGCCAGCCCGCCGCAGCCCTTCCGTCTGTGGCACCCACTACTAATGCCCTGCCTTCTGCTCCAGTAAAGAAAGTTGAAGTCTCTGCTACTCCTGAGGAAGACGATGATAACGACATTGACCTCTTTGGCAGTGATGATGAAGAAGATGAAGAGGCTGAGCGAATCCGAGAAGAGCGGCTGCGCCAGTACGCGGAGAAAAAGTCCAAGAAACCAGGCATTATTGCAAAGTCCTCCATCCTCCTCGACGTCAAACCGTGGGATGATGAGACGGACATGGCGAAACTGGAGGAGTGCGTGCGGACAGTGCAGATGGACGGCCTGCTCTGGGGCTCCTCCAAACTGGTTCCAGTGGGTTACGGCATCAAGAAGCTCCAGATCCAGTGTGTCGTGGAAGACGACAAGGTTGGAACAGACATCCTGGAGGAGGAAATCACCAAGTTTGAAGATTACGTGCAGAGTGTCGACATTGCTGCTTTCAACAAGATCTGAGACTTGACGTAGGCTTTACTATAAATAATAAAGGACAACCATGCAGAATAAAAATCTATATTGCTAAAAAAAAAAAAAAAAAAAAAAAAAGAAAAGCTCGACTCATATTAAAACCTCACATTTGTAAAGAATTAAGTTAAGTATTCACTAATTTGTCAGGTTATAACATTTGTGCCTTAGCATTCATACATGACATTTCGTAGAACAAACGTGAACCTTTTTTTAGTGTTGCAAATACGAATATAAAAAGTTTAATCAGGAGATTTTAAGGCTCAACATAAAATAACCATCCAAAGGAAAACCAAAGAATGAAATGTAGAAATGTTGGGCGCGCCATTGGTGGATATAAAGTGGTTTCAGTTGCATGCAGATAAACGTTGCCTCCGTGCTTGTTAGTATTATGCCACCTCTGCCAACACACTGAAAGGAGGAGGGTTTGAATCTGAGGTTGCACAACCCACAGTGAGCTCAAGTGTCTGTTTTGTCTAGACATCCCTCGACCAGCATTCTTGTGTAAAAATTTCAAGGTCTCAGTCTGGGGCATTGGGTCAAAGCATGTGTCTCTTTGAAGGGGTACACGGGAGGTTTTTTATGGTAAAATGAGATACTACTTAGTAAATACATTAAACATGATTTAGAGACCTCTGGAGTGATATTTTAACACGGCTTTAAAAAGATATGTTTTTTAAAATTGGAATGTTTCGTTCTCCGGATTTTAATTCCTTAAAAACTTTTACAATCGCCTTTTAGTTAAAGCCACATACTTCTTGCAGTAGCAGTGAGAGATCTCAACCCTACAGTGGTTTTGTATTCATATTGCCTCCTGGTTCTTATGTCCCTTTTGTTTATTTACAGCAGTATTCCTTTGCAAATGCTTCATTACCGATATTTTACTGCTGACATAATTGCTATAATATCTCAATCACTTTGGGGCTTTAAAAAAGTGTAATCCGCTTTATTTATACATTCATGCTTTTATCTGTGTTTACTTATTAGCAGTTTTATGTAGGGTGAACCGATTTAGACAGATGACGGAGTTCCTTACATCGGAAAGTTCAGTTACCTGAGAGAGTTAAGATGTATATATTCTCATCTTGTATATGTAAATAGCATGTCTCCCTCTAGGCACATATAAAAGTATTGTACACCGAGTTTGACTCCTTATGTGTGAATTTAATGCTTATTCTGTGTGTGTAAAAATGATATATATGTTGTTTTTTCAGTCTCCACAGTAGAAGCTGCCGCTCCTCTGTCACAGAAGGCGAACTTCACGTAAAATGCATTTCTCAAACAGAAGGTCGCACACTCATGGAGAATTGCTAATATCCAAGGTTATTTAACTTGGACATGAGATATATATATATATATATATATATATATATATATATATATATATATATATATATATATATATATACACACACACATACATTTATACAGTGCTAATATTAGCTGAAAAAACAAAGGTTATAGGGACGTTAAAGTTAGGCTGACATTTCACTTGTATAAAACTAGAAATTCAGCAGTTGTAGTTATAATTCGCGCACCGCGATGCACTGCTTATGACCTCACATATTGCATCACTCATGGCATGGTTGTGACATCACTCATGACATCACTGATGACATCATCCAGTGACTGTAGGTGTTTTTAAATAGATTGAGTGTGAATATATATACAAAGGTGTATTGGTGAATCAGTGAGTGTAAGAGTCCTTGTATGGATGATACAGTGGTTGCGTGAGTTGTTGTATAATTGAGTGAATACATGTCTTAGTGAATGTATTGGCGAGTGACTGGTTGTGTGAATGTCTGTAACAGTCTGTCAGTTGGTGTCTAGGTGTCTGTATGGGTATGTGTACGTGAGTGACTATTTGGTTGAGTGATTGGCTGTCTGAGTACCTGTAGGGGTGTATGTGTGGATTGGTGATGGCGTGTGTGACTTTGTGTATGGATGAGTGAGTGGGTGAGTAAGTGGCTGTATGGGTTAGTCAGTGCATGTGTGAGGAGCTGTATGGGTGAGTGAGTGTGTGTATGGCTGTATGGATGAATGATTAGATGTGTTAGTATATGGTTGAGTAAATGGGTATATGAATGGCAGTATATGTGAGTGATGGGGTATATGAGTGACTGTATGGGTGAGTGAATGTGAGAGGGTCTGTATGAGTGAGTGTGCTTCTATCACTAACTGTATTGGTGAGTGAGTACGTGTAGTATCTGTATGATTAAGTGAGTGGGTGGGGTTGTAGCTGTTTGGGTGAGTAAGTGGTTGTTTTATTGACTGTATGGGTGAGAAAGTGTGTAAGTAGCTCTATAGGTGACTGACTTAGCGTGTGAGTGGCTGTATGGGTGTATGAGTGGATATGTCAGTGGGTGTATTAGTGACTGAGTGGGTGTATGCGTGGGTGTATGGGTAAGTGAGTGGATTTGTGTGTAGATATGTGAATCAGTGAGTGGGTGTGTAAGTACTGGTATGGGTCTATGGCTGGGTTTGTGAATGGTTTTGTGGGAGTGGGTGTATGAAAGGCTCTGTGTGGGTTTGAGTGGGTGCCTTAGTGATTTTGTTAGTGATGTCAGCAGTGACGTCACTAACAATGTAATGAGTGCTGTAATATGTGAGGTCATAAGCAGCACTTTGCAGGGGCGCGAGTTATAGTTAGCCCAGCTATCTGACTGCTGAATTTCTCTGGTTTTGTACGAGTGAAATGTCAGACTAATTATAACGTCCCTGTAACCTTTGGGTTTTTTTTCAGTAAATTTCTATGGTCTTTGAAAATCTATTTCCGAACTACAACATCCCTCTAACCTTTGTTTATTTTCAGTGAATTTCTGTTTTTTTAAATTCTATTTAATAACTCTAACGTATTTGTACTTTTTCTATAATTAGATATTGAACATTACAAATGCATGGTGCACCACTTATTGCTGTATTTGTAATCTATTTATTTTCATAGTACATTAATCATCTTATTTCAAGATAATTTTGGTTTTCGCGATAATGTCCCATTTTGCTGAATACCGTATGCTTTTGACAAAGTGTAGAACACATATATAGACATACTTTACATAAAGTTTGAGCATAGGTCTTTAGTAAGATATTGATTTAACTTTTCCCTTTGTATTCAATTATTGAAAAAACAACACCTGAAATGGATTTTCCTGGTTTGCGGCAACACTGGAAGTTGCAATGATGTCAGTAGTCCCGAATATCGCATAATTTTGACAAAGTGTTAAACACATATATAGTCATGCTTTATTTAAAGTTTGAGTCTAGCTATTTAGTAGTTTATAGATTTAACTTTCCCCTTTGTATACATTGGTCGAAAAAGTATATCTAAAATGCATTTTCCTTGTTCACGGCGACACCGGAAGTAGCAATGACTTCGGTAACCGCAACGATAGCGCCTTTTAAAGAGGTGTAAAACACATATATGCACACATTTAACCGTATTTTAGACAGCAGGGGTTTATTAGTGCACTGTTTAAAGTCATATTTTTATAGGAAGTTTGTATAAAAACATTATTTTAAACTGATTTTCTGTTTTCGCAGTAACTCCAAGAGTCCGGATGACTTCAATAACTGCGAATATCGCGTTTTTTAAAAAAACACACATATTTGCACACATTTTGCAGTATTTTAGACACTTGGGGTTTATTAGTGCAGTCTTTAAAATCTTATTTTTCTAGGCAGTTTGTATAAAAACCATTCTTATAACCAATTTTCAGTTTTTGCAATGATGCCGGCTCGCCGCAATGCTAACGGAACCTGTGGTCACCGTGAATACGTTGTGAAAATGCAAAGCAAAGGCTGGAATTCAATAGCCACCATCGCATACAAAACTTATAACTTTAAAATAGATTATAACCAACACACTAAACACATTGCTATGTAAAAGACTCTATAATAGCATGCATTATTTCCTAATATCTCTAAAACACAGTGTATAACTCTTTCAGTGATACCTGTGACTGCGTACATAATTGTATCAGTAAGTCTCTCATTCACTTTATAAGTATTTCAGTGGATCTGTGATGCGGTGCATCAGTCTATCAATGGTTCTGTAACGAACTGTGTGACTGTCTCAGTGCATCTATGACTGGGTGCATCAGTGTCTCAATGGGTCTGATTTGGTTGCATGAGTCTCAGTCGATCTGTGAGAAGGTGCAGAAGTCCCGTTGTGTATTTGTAAATAAGTATATGACTATCTGACTGGATATGTCAGTGGATACATTAGTGTCTAAGTGGGTGTCTGAGTGAGTGCATGACTATCTGAGTGGGTCGGTGAATGAGTGCATGACTCTCAGTGGATCAATGCCGGGGAACATGAGTGTCCAAGTGGTTCCATGAGTGGCTGTGTGAATATCTGCGTTTGTGTGTCAGTGTCTGAATGGATCTGTGAGTTGGTGTATGAGTGTCTCAATGGGTCTGAGAATGAGAGCAAGTCTGAGTGGGTGAGTGAATATCTGAGTGGGTCTCTGACTGGGAGCGCTAATGTATTGGTGGGTCTATGAGTGAATGTGGCGTCTTTGAGTGGGTGAGTGAGTGGGTGCATGTATATCTGACTGAGTGTGAGTGGTTGTGTGAGTCTGAGTGGGTGACTGACTGCATAAGTCTCTAAGAGGGTCTGTAACTGAGTGTGAGAGTGACTATGGGATCTATGAGTGCCTCAGTGGATCTGTCAGTGGGTGAAAGAGTGTCTCAGTGAGTCCATACGTGTGTGGGTCTGTAAGTTAGTGCGTGGGTCTAAGTGGGTCTGTGAGTGGGTGCATGAGTGCCCAGGTGGGTCTCTGAGAGGGTGTAAAAGTCTCTAAGTGGGTATGAGACTGTGTGCATAAGTCCATGAGTAGGTCTCAAAGTATGTGCGCAAGTCTCTGAGTGGGTCTGTACATGGGTGCATCACTCTCCAAGTGAGTCTGTAAGTGGGTGCATGAGTACCTGAATGGGTATGTAGGTGCATGAACATATGAGTGGGTATGTGACTGGATGTGTAAGTAGTTATGTGAATGGGTGCATACGTGTCTGAGTGAGATTGTGAGAGCATACATGAGTCTGTAACAGTGATGCCAAATGAGTACAAATATATATATTTCCACCACTATTCACATAGATGTTGAAATAGCCGCAACAGTACATAGTGAGGGACGCTGGGGGTCGCGGCATCGTCACGAATATTGTGCCGGATTTAAAAAAAAAAAAAAGACTTTTAGGCACCTAACTTGTGTCACTAGTACCCCCATTAAACATAAGGTTAGAGTATCTCCAACCTGACCCCTATTTTAGCATTGACACAAATTTTCAGCCCCGGTAACTGTTCCAGATCCATAAAATGGCAGGCGTAACTTTCTGTTCAGGTTGCGTCCAGCTAATTGGAGCATTCCGGTTGGCGTGTGCTTTTGTGATTTACCGCAATATTGTTGCGATTTAATCGCGATCACTACGAAACCGCAATGAAATATGCCAGATACCACTATATTGTTCAGATTCAATTTCACAAAAACTACTCAACAGATTTGCACCAAAAAGTACAATGTACGTAACCGCATCAACCACATTTGGTGTAATTCCATCCAAAGGTTCGGGTTGTAGGTTCGACAACGCCTTCCTATAGGAATTAACAATACAAACGCGCCATTATTTTGAGCCCCTATTTCTCGGTCCCCACTGCATGGATCACCCCTAAACTTTCCATGACACACAGAACCTATTTTGGGACTTTTTTTTTTATTTTATTCAAATTTCATGAAAATTGGTCATGCAATGCCAAAGTTATAGGCAAGTCAAAAAATGCTTTTCCTATGGAAACTAGGTCCTAACTACCTACTGGCCGCAGTGGATTCGTGAACCCTCCCAACCACGAGCTTTATTCTAATTGGCTGTCAACACTCCAAACCAGGAAATGTTGGCAGCCATCTTGTGACTCGGTAGAACCGAGTCACAAGAAAACAGTGAAAAAATGTTTAAAAACAAGAAAAGGGGACAGGGTAGAAAAACCCTGACCCCCTAGGCCTGCTCAGGGGGTCCCACAAAAGCATTTTTTGTTTTTTTAAATTTCGGTGAAATTTGCATTGGGGTTGCGAATTCCGCCGAAATAAAAAAAAAAGGAAGCGTGGGATTCCGCGCTTCATTTAATTGAGGCCCCAGGGCAGGGTGGGCCAAGTCCCGGGGGCATTGCCAAGAAATATATGCGGGGGCCGCGGCATGCCCCGCAGCCCCGGGGACTGCCACCCCCCCGGGGCTTCCTTTTTAATTTATGGGGCCCCCCCCCCCCCCAGTCCTGATGACCACCCCCGGGGCTTATATTAATTATTCGCGGGGGCACACGGCCCCCACGTTGCCCCGTGGACCGCCACCCCCGGGGCTTTTTGAACAACATAAACCTGTGTGGGGCGGGGGCTTGAGCTCTCCCACACGCCCCGGGGACCACCACCTCCCCGGGGCACTATTATAAAATGCGTTGGTCCAAGCCCAAGGGACCACCACCTCCCCAGGGCTGTGCGCTAGGTGGGAGGGGGGGCCGCACAGATCCCCTCCTGGAGCCCTTGATGGCCCTGGGTACTGCCACCCCCCAAGGCCGGCTCCTGCAGTGTCCCGGGGTGCGCACTCCGGGATACTGCTGTTTGCTATGGCAGGGCAGGAGCCGTGCGGCCCTGCCCTGTCATAGCAAACACTGGTTTGGATTTTGTAAGCAAGAGCTTACAAAATCCAAACCAGATAGCTTTTCCACACGGGGAGCTGCATGTTAGTAGCTCCCCCTGTGGAAAGGCAATGCCGGCTCCCGCAGGAGGCGCTGAGGTGGGGAGCCGGCGGGACCGTGGGGGTATTGGGGTCCCCCCAGGGTCCTCAACAGATTTGGCAGGCCCCGGGGGATGGTGTCCCCGGGGCCATAATTGGCCTGAGGGGGGCCACGCCCCCCTCCAAAAAATAAAAAAAGGATGTCCAGGCTCCGGGGGATGGGGTCCCCGGGGCCAGAAGTGGCCTCAGGAGGAGGGCCACGCAGCCCCGTCCATTAAAAAAAAAAAAAAATGTGGCCATACCCCGGGGGATGGGGTCCCCGGGGTAGGAATTGGCCACAGGAGGGGGGGCCACGTGACCACCTTCCCGTTCAGATTTTGGTTTTTTTTTTATAAAAGGGGTCAGGCCCTGGGGGATGGGGTCCCCAGGGCTCAAAAAAAGCAAAAAGAAGGGGGGCCACACAGCGCCCCTTCTAAAAAAAGAAATAAAAAATAATTACGGCATTGTGCCGGAGGCCCCGCCCCCTCCCAGCAACACTCTGCAAACGCGCCCTGTGGCGCATTTTGAGTTGGGGAATTAATTCCCCTTCTATACTGGGGGTCCCAGAGGGCCAACTAGCCCACCAGGTACCTCCAGTATGCGCCGCAGGGCTGCCTTGCAGAGAGGTGATCTGAGGCCACGCCCCTTTTTACACCTCTCTGCAGTGCAGCTCTTTGGCGCTTACTGGAGGTACCTAGTGGGCTAGTTGGACCCCAGGGACCCTCAGGACTCAAGGGGATTTAATTCCCCAATTTACAACGCACCAGGGGGGGCGTTTGCACAGTGGTGCTGGGAGGGGGCGTGGCCTGATTTGACAAGTGTGCAAACGCACCCTCTGGCGCGTTTTAAGTTGGAGGATTAGGTCCCCTTCAATCCTAAGGGTCCTTGGGGGCCAACTAGCCCAACCATAACTCGCGCCCCTGCAATGCACTACTGATGACGTCACATATTACATCATTCATGACATGGTCAGTGACATCACTGATGACATCTCAAATGACATCACTGATGACATCATCCACGTGTTAATCTGATGCACCTCCTCACACCCTAATATAACCTTTCATACACCTACTCTACAATACAGACTACCATTTTCGAAACCATAAACACACCAATACCACTTACTACATACCCACTCACTGATTCCTAGGTCTTCACACACATCCACTCATTCCCCCATACAGTCACTCATACATGCAGTCACTCATTAATATAGCACTATCACATGTACTCCTACACCTATACAGACACTCACACACCTAGTCAGTCGTGCAAAAGATAAATCACACTTCCATTCACACGCTTATACAGGCACCTTCTTGTATTAACATATTAAAGTAAAGATTTGAGTAAATACTGCATACACGCATGGCAGCCTGGACCTAAACACCGGCGCTGCCCTAAATACAGGGTTCATGGCCCTTCCCTGATCTAATCATTCACGCAAGCATCACCAAGGTGAGCAGTTAACATTTAAAAAGTTTATCCTGCCTCACCAACTATGTTTTTCATCGGCATCATCACAGCATGCTCATACCTAGCAGACTGCTCATCACCTGACCCTAAATTGGCCACAGTTTAAGACAACACATTCACCTCTACTGCCTGACCTCATATGGATGAAAATCCTATAGACAATCACACTATCCTCTCCCTCACTAGTTATTTTCCGATAGTTGCCAGCCACTCATCTTCCTCCCTGCCAGATACTCTACGCCCTCCCCGATACTGACACCCTCCAACTCCTGTTCTCCGCACGGTGAGCACCCCACCTCTCTACACGACTGTCTATATTGATCCTCGAGTTGCCCACCCGAGCCAACATGGCAAATCCTGGCCTTTCCGCTACGGGGCTAATTCTTACACTCTGGTCTACCCCCCCCCCAACCTCTCCAAAACCGCCGCTAAACACTTCAAACACTCCACCCTTAAAAGACACCCTGAGTCATTGGTCTCTGACCTTCGCTATAGCGCGGACAACGGTATAATCATTAATGACCTAATTTTTTACTCCAGAAGGACTTCTGCCTGGCGCAAAACCTTTGCCCTCCTCCTCAATGTATGCACAACAAAAAACATCCCATATGGCACTAAGCTAACAATAACACCGTCCCCTACACTGCGTGCTGACCTCACCATCACTCTTTACAAAAATGGCATTATCCTAATCCAAGCCTCAGCCAAAAACGTGGACAAATTTGCCGACCTTTTCACCCTCCTTCGTAACCACGCGCATGACGCAGGCAGGGGAACCATGTCACGCCCCGACAAGCCCTCACCTAGCCTACCCAACGTAGCTAACCACTCACAAACTCCCCAAAGGTCTTCCAACACAGACCCCCCTACCCTCCCCAACATGGTGCCCGGCCTTACCCCTAGAATCACCCCATGACCCTTGATCCCCCCCCCTACTATCCCTCCACGTAGACTATGCCACTGCTATGTCCCCATTGCCCGCTGACACCAGTCGTGTTTACCCTCCAAGCCCGCAACTCATCCCACAGAGGAGCCCTAGCTCTGACCCTACGACCCACAACACAGGCCGCACTAGTCCTCCCCCCATATCTCCTATACATGCTGACTTAACGGCCCCTGCACCATTGCCCTTCCGCCTTCTATCGCCCCCACTGGATAGGGACATGGCCTCTCTGTTCTCCAGAGCCACCAAACTTACCCAGATCATTCACATCTCTATCTCGGAATTAACGAACCTCCTCCACCTCGCTGAACTCGCCCTAGCGAACCTCGCGTCCCTGCCTGTTTGCACATCCCTGCACTTAACGGAGCACCCGAAACAGCCTCTTCCTCTACCCTTGAGACGGCTTTGTCTCCGTAAACAACCATGCCACCTCTCAGAGGAAGAATGCCTCGCTCTGGCCCTCTCCTACACCGCTTCTCCAACTCTAAGTCCACTAGACCTCTGAAACTGAAATGCTGGCCATCCTCCGAGATCATAACCCCACCACAGCTACCCCTCTTCCCTTTGACGGGAATTCTGAACATCCCATCCGCTTGGTCACTATCAACCCCAACAGGCCAGCCACCCTCCACAACAGAGCTGTGATCATGAGCAATCTAGCACCTGTCCACCAGTCTGCCCAGACTCCCGAAATCCCACCTAAGTCCTCCCTGTCAGGTCTCTTAATCAACTGCCGATCGGCAGCTAAGCATGCTGCTGATATTGCTGATCTCATCCTTTGCAAAAACCTCGACTTAGCAATCCTAACAGAATCATGGCTCAATGATTCCTCATCCCCATACCTGGACCTCCTAGTCCCTTCTAACTACAACATCGCAAGACTGGACAGACAATCTAACAAGAAAGGAGGAGGCATCGCATGCATCTACAGCTCCAACCTCCTAGTCACCGAACTTCTGGCGGACTCTACCGAATCCTGCGAATACCTCGCTCTTGCTATTTGCAACAACTCCACCCTACTATGCAATCTTCACATCTTTTACCACCCCCCAGGTACGAACGACTCTTTCACCGACCACCTCATGGAAATCATCACAGCTAATATTCCCACCAACTCCCAAGATATCTTCTTAGGCGATTTTAACCTACACTGGAACGATCCCAAGAAACCACATATCAACGCCATCAAAGACCTCCTGGCAGATCAAGCCTTGACCCAAGCCTGCTCACTACCTACTCACTCAAAAGTGGCAACCCTTGACTGGATCATCTCCAAAGAATCAACTGTCAAGCTCATCTCTATTGACCCCTGCGACTGATCTGACCACCACGCCATCACCTTCCATGTACCTGGCATCATCAAGACAAAAGCACCACAACCAACGATTCCTAAACGATGGATCAGAGACACCAAGAACTTGGACCGAAGTGAACTGGTGGCCCGTTGTAAATCCAACCTCCCCCCCTTCGCATCTCTCATCAGTCAGTGACCTCAATGATCACTACTCTGCGACCATCTCAAACATCCTGGATGATCTAGACCCACTAAAACTGAAAAGAACCCAAATCAAAGACAGAAACCCCTGGTTCACGGGTTCCCTTAACAACGAGAGGAGAGCCCTCCGGCAAGCTGAAAGAGCCTGGAGGCAACACCCCTCTACTGCACACCTACAACTCCTCCGCCAGGCCAGAAATACCTATAACAGGAACATTCTCAACTAAAAAAAAAGACTTCTTTAGAACCGAACTTGAGAAAGCTAAGATCAGACCCCACAAGCTCTTCGAATTGGTCAAACACCAATCTAATAAACTGGCCAAATCTTCTAAAGAAACCCCGAGATCTCTTATATCCTCTGAAGAATTCTCCTCTTTCTTCACTGATAAAATCTTGGCCCTTGGAAACTAACTCAGCGCCATCACACACCCCCAACCCCCTCCTGACCCGTTTCCTCCCACATCGACACACCCACAGGCTCCTCCCAAAAATCACGCTCACTGGCCTATCTTCAAAGACTATGATGAAGACTCCATCTCCAAAATCCTTTCTACCTTAAAACCGAACAACCATTTCAATGACCCGCTCCCTGCCAACTGCCTTGCGGTCGTCGCCCAATCCATTATTCCCAGCTTGACTTCAATAATCAATGCCTCCCTTCAGCAGGGAACGATTCCAGATTCTCTTAAAGCCGGCCAAGTCCTCCCCATCCTGAAAAAGCCATCGCTGGACCCAGCCTCCCCAGACAACTTCAGACCCATCTCCAACATCCCCCTCTTAGCCAAAGTGTTGGAGAAATGTGTGCAACAGCAGCTAAGTCACCACATCAACAACTTCCACGTCCTCTGACTTTCAATCCGGATTTAGACCAGGGCACAGCACCGAAACCACCATGCTCCACATAGTCAATGATGCCCTCCAAGCCCTCGACCATGGCAAAACTTGTCTCCTAATCCTCCTGGACCTATCCTCGGCCTTCGACACAGTCAACCATGAAAAATTACTCGAACACCTCAAACTCAGAATGGGATTAGATGGCACTGTTCTAGACTGGTTTAGGTCCTTCCTCCATAACCGGTCACAGAGATTCCTGATTAATGGCAACCTTTCATCATCATCGCCGGTCACAGTTGGATTCCCTCAAGGATCAACCCTGTCCCCCACCCTCTTCAATCTCTACCTAGAACCGCTTACCGAAGTATTGCGCGCAGCTAATATCTCCTATCATATGTACGCCGATGACACCCAGATCTACATCAAAACCTCTTCTCTCGAAGAGATTATCTCCCTGAACGAAGCCCTGAAACTCACCGTACAATGGCTCGCATCCAACCAACTCAAACTCAATGCAAAGAAAACAGAATTTCTCCTGATCTCCCCTCCCAATGCCAACTTAGAGATTCAATCATGGATCAAGGCTATTACAGCCTTAAATTGCCCACCGACCATTGTGAATTCGGCTAAATCCCTGGGAATTACCCTTGACACCAACCTTAACATGAGAGACCACATAAACTCTATGGCTAAAACAGCCAGATTCCATCTGAGCTACCTTAGGAAATTGAAACCCTTCCTTGATGCTCCCGACCTAAGAATGGCAGTTCAAGCACTCGTCCTCTCTAGACTGGAATATGGCTGCTCAACCCTCTCAAGCTTACCCAAGATCTCCCTGGCACCTCTAAAAGCCTGCCTCAGCGTGGCTGCCAGACTACTGACCGGCACAAGGAAATATGATCGTATTTCCCCACACCTGAAAGCTCTCAACTGGCTTCCCTTGGAGGCAAGAATACAGCTCAAACTAGCATGCATCACGCACAAAGCTTTACACTCTAACTCCCCCGCATATCTGACACAGAAACTCGTGATCTCCGGAGGAACCAGGAACTCCAGATCCGCCAGAGATTTCCTGCTCCAACCTCCACGTTTTCGGGGGAAAAAAAACTTACAATCTGGCCTTCTCAGGGGCTGCTCCACGAATATGGAACTCTCTCCCACCCCACATCAGAAGAATCCCCTCACTGTCTCGCTTCAAAAAAGATGCCAAAATCTTCCTTATGGGCAAATTTCTCGTCTAACACTACCTCAACTACTTCTTTGTCATAACCTATGGCGGCCCACTACCTCCCTCCTAACTACCGGGTCTCCCGAAACTCCAGTATCTTGGGACCGGGTCAAAATTATTGAAAATGTACTCTGTAAATATGGTTTCTCGCTCTGTGTAATTGGTTATGTAAACTGTAAATACATGCTTCGCTTTACCCTATATATTCCTGCACTATACTGCTACTTGAGCTGTAACTGGTCGACTCTAAATCTGTCTGTATATTGCTTTGCTCCCCTGTAAAGCGCTCTGATACCCTAACGGGTCAAGTTCGCGCTCTATAAAACACATAAATAAAATAAAATAAAATTACAAATTAAAAACTTACAAACACATACTTACTCTTATACAATCACTGATACAACCACACACTCGTCCATACAGCCACTCTCACAATCACTCACTCTCACATACAGTTTATTTATATACTCTGTCACTCACATATACTGCTTTTCAGATATGTAGTTACTCACACGTACCACTGAGACATCCATTCACTCGCAAACACAACCATACACACACCCATCCATACCGCTCTTCACAGATGTACTCTTCAACCCATACACCTACTGAATCACCCACTTATATATCCATGCACGGAGTCACACACCCCCATCCACCTACATAGACACTCTGGCACCCATACAAATACTCAGACAACCAATCATTAACCTATATGGACACTCATTTAGCTTCTCACCAACCCACGCAACTGCTTACACACCAACTGACAGACTGATACAGACATTTACATAGTTTAGTGACTAACTCATTCATTCACTAAGACACATTTAATTACTCACTTATACAGTCATGCACTTACTAAATCATCCATTCAAACACTTATACGCCTTCTCATTCTTCAATACACCTTGGCATATGTATAAATATAAAACATATTTTAAACTGTACATATTTAAACTTTACAGAAACACAGTGTCACTGGATGATGTCATCAGTGATTTCATCAGTGATGTCATCTGAGATGTCATCAGTGATGTCACTGACCATGTCATGAATGATGTAACATGTGACGTCAGCAGCAGTGCATTGCTATGGTTTTGTAAGAGTGAAATGTCCAGCTAACTATAACGTCACTGAAACCTATGGTTTTTTCAGTGAATATATATAGGTCGATAATTAAACGTGATTGGCCTATAATATTGACAGATGGAGTATTAGCTCCAAGACTCCCCGACCAACCTATCATCACATTTAGGAAGGGACAATCCATGCGGTCACAAGTTGTGAAAAGCAGCCCAGAACTTACCACTTCCAGAATTTGGTCCCTACTAGACAAGGTTTTTTTAGATGCACGTCCTGCAGAGCCTGCAAATTTGGGGTTAATACTACCGATTACTCTACCCCATTCAGCCCCACTGCAATTGCCATCAAGGGCAATTTTAATTGTAGAACCGAATTTGCGGTCTATGTTCTGACATGCACCTGTGGCCTGCGGTATGTTGGGAGTACCAAGCTGCAGGTGCATGTCAGAATATAGCAACATCTACGTGCAATTGTAAGTAATGTCCCTATGTACTCTGTCGCACGACATTTTAAATTTGAACACAATAATGATCTTAAGTGTTTACAATATTATGTCATCAAAGCTGTACCCAAACTGCGCAGGGGTGGCGACAGGGAAAGA